>NW_027222399.1:6000000-6600000 GCF_014235925.2 Colletotrichum truncatum | reverse complement strand
TTGTGTTATCGGAAGATTACAGGTGCCGAGTATACATGCCCTCTAGGCTATCTTGACGGTTGAGAACAGGATGGAAAAGATGGGACGACACCTGGCGCTATGGTTAAAGATGGAGGGTAAGGTATGTGGTGTCCCTTGTCCAAGCAATGCATGCGTCAAGCAGGGACACGTTTTTCCTGCCGCTTCGGTTTGGAGCAACATTTAAGGCGGCATTGCAGGATCCCGTTGAAGCATGTGTACATCAAACGGTCGATTGACAAATCCGGCGACTTGTCCGTAGCAGCTGTCCAGAAGAGGCAACTTGGCAGTTCCGTAGGGAGCCAGCTGTCGATGACGGTGGTGTTCGATTTCGTCTGGTCTTTATCTTGACTACACGTCATCATCGTCATCAAGTCTAGGTTGTCGTTGAAGGTAGCGTTGGATTGAAAGAGAGCACAAGGACGTCGCCCGTCAATCTCGAGTAACAGTCGTGTTAGAAATACGCGGGCATAACGAACACAAGAGACTGATCGATTTAGATCTCAAGTCACTTAGGCTCCTGGTAACATAAGCTCGAAATGCCAAAGCCAACAGTATGACATCTGACTTGAGCCTCATGTCCACTAGCCTCGTTGATCACAACATAGAATCGACGGGGCAAAAGAATGCGCTCTGACCGAGCTAACCGTTAAACCCTGAGACGCTCATCTAAGTTCGGCAGCCGGAATCACCATCGGCCGGTTGGAAGCAGTGTGGATCGACAATGCCGGCCGAGTTCAACAGCCCTGCGAGGCGGCTCCTTTTTTTTTTCTTTTTCTTTCGTCCCTTAGTCTCAAGCATCGTCAAAGCTTCGCGCTTTAACAATAAAGTTAGACCAGTAACCTCGTTTGTGTATGATCGTCCGGATCTCTAGAGTTGTGGTCCATGCAAGGAGGATCATCCACGTCATCGTCGACCGAGGTCTAGACGTTCAGAAGGGTGGTGTTAGAGATGAACTGGTGGCTCGAGATCAGACGGTACAAGGACGGGCTCGGAAAGACGAACGAACAAACGAGCCCTTGTGACGACCAGGAAGGTGGGAGAGAAAAAGGACGATATCCGTCAGCCCTGACTGAGAAGCCAAAAAGTCAAAAAGTATGCTGCGCATAATCTTTAGCAGAGGCCAAGCCGCAGGGGGGGTTGATTGATCGTCAGAAGTACCCCGCCAAGATGATGTCGCTAAGCCTTCGGAGCCGGAACGGGTGACAAATAGACCACAACACGGAGATTGCTGAAAGGTGGCTGAGCAGTTGAATGTGTCTCGCAAGGTGCTTCATGGAATGGCAGTGTTCAGATGGAAGTAAATTCTTGCTGAAGAACGGGGGGGTCCGAGTTTGACGTTCCCAGCAGACAAGGCTGGATGGAAGGGAAGGGGGCCAGAATGGTGGAGAGGGAAAGAGAGTTTGGAGTTGGGTACTTGGGGGGCAGTTGCCTTACTCAGTAACAGCACACACACAGCAGTGGTGAACAGGTGCAACAAGCAGGCACCTACCCTGGCTGGGGCCCAGAAAGAACTGTCCCACCGGCAAGGACATCGCGGCCTGTCATTGCCTCAAGTTAATTATTCCCCGTTACATGCCTGTAGATATTATCGTTATAGCAATTGGAGACAATATCCAACCCTTTCTGTTTTTTCAGTTATTTGCGCTTCCTCTTTCCATGGTCTCACCAGCAATCATCTATCTCCATCTTCCATCTCCGTGCCCTACTCGTCCCCCCCAGTCGCCAGCAGGGTATTTCACCCAAATCTTGACCTTTTGACATTTGACAGGTTCCACTTAGCAACCCTCCCCTCGAAACTCCTCACCGAATGGCAGCCTACATCCAGTAAACTTCAGCTTCGCCTCATCTCAGTCTCCAACCAGATCAGGGGCAAACTGACTCGGTATACAATATATCCCCTTTCACGTTTCAATGATGTTGAAGAAGAAAAAAAAACCTTAAACATTATCATCACGGCCTTGCCTCGGCCCGGGTTTACCTGTAGCCTTCCCCCAATTTCCGCCACAACGGCCCCATATACCCAATCCAAACCACCACATAATTAATGTGCCGATGGTAAGGCTTGTTAAACTTTTGATTTCGCTCCCGGTACCCAGACGCCATCTAAACTTTCTGCACGCAATACCGAAGTGACACACATACAAGACAAAAAAACATTGCCGCTCCATTTTCTTCACTTCACAAACGGAGCGGCTCAATTAGACTTTGCTCCCCCCATACTAGACCCGAGATGAACGACAACCAAGAGTCATTACAAGCCCACTACATCTAATTCAATTCCCTCTTCTATCCGGAACCACCTCCGCTGTGCTTCCCTCCAATAATTGTTTTACATCATGTCATCAAGTATCCCATGGTCCCTTTGTGATAGACCTCTCTCTCTCTTTTGTTAGCCCTGTTTTTTCCACCTCCCAACAGAAGCCCCAAACACCAGAACGGTGCATCCCGTCAAAGCGACCTTTTCCTCTTCTTTCGTTTTTTTCTGTTTTTGTTTTTTCCCTATTTACCTTCCGAATCTGTCCGGCTTTGTCAGCCGTCTTGTTTCAAGTAGCATTTGTGGTGGGGCCTGGTTCTGGCAAAATCCAAAAGTCTACCGGCCAGTGTACACACACCCCCTTCCTCCCCCTTCCCCCATTTCTGACCAGGGCATCCAAAGGGTGTCACAAAGGGGGGGCAGGGGTTAAACGATGCCCAACTGAATGCCTCCTACTCCCCCCCCCCCCCCCCCCCCCCCAGAACTCATATCCGTCCGGAGAATGTCAACAACATTCCCGGTCCCGGTACTTGTTCCTTGCAGTGTTTCAAGTAGCAACCCGCACCCTCCCGCACAACAACTCCCGTACTTCACATACTGGCACCCAAATGTCAGAACCGTGCGCCAAAAAATGCACATGACAGATAGATGTAGAGACTTGAAATTTTTTACAAAGGAAAAGAATTTTGCTAAGAATGATAATACTACTTTCTACACTGCCGGTTCACTCGCCCCGTTTGCCTGGTTGTCCACCGCTCTCCCATGCAGGTGTGCTGTAATGCTGCCTTCCTTGCCTGAACCCAAGGGTATCTCCTTCATAGTGACACCGTAAACGCCAGATTCTACCCAAGTGTTGCCCGTCAAAAAGAAGTTCCCTATGCCGCCATGTGGCCACCGCTTCTAGAAAGTCAACAAGTCACTTCTCTTCAACAATCCCCAGAAGCTGATCCAAACGCTCGCCCAAGCTCCTGTCCAGCCCCTGACCCAGATCGCAATCCTGCATCATATTTTTGTCCCCCAAAAGATTGTCCGTTCCCAAACGAGGGCTTCTCGATGCCCATGTATTTGTCTGTAGCTGTTGCTCATCAAAGCCTTTATCGTTGCCGTCGGCCAGGGGCTTGGGATTCCGAGTACTGTCCAAGGTACCATCCCACTCCGACAAGCCAAGATATTTCTCCTAAAGGCCAAGTCCAGTCATTCCCGGCACTGGCGAAGATGGTCTACCCATATCGTTCTGCCACTGCAAATCCACATAATTAGCAGCATGGCCGTATTGTGACGCTTCCGCGTTTGTTAAGCGCCCATAGAGCGGCGGGCTCTGAGTAGCTGAGTGCGGGTTTTGAGAAGGCATGGTTGTAGAGGTAGGTGTGAGAGGTGTGTAGCCAGAGCCTTTGTAGTTACCTACATGTGAAGACCCGCTTGTGGTAATGTAGTGCGAATACGACTGCACATAGGGGCTACTGTAAGTGCCGTCGTAGTCGCTGATATAACCTCCCATGCGCCCTTGCGGAGACTGCATGCCCATGGTAGTCACAACCTCCATGTTCTGGCGTTGCCGTTTGACTTGAAACTGTTCTTCGTAGTCCAAGCGCCCTCTCTTCTGGTCAGAGTCCATGGCCCGTTGAATGTTCCGCTTGCGGTTCGTTACCACGCGTGAGTCTTTTCGAAGCCGAAGACGTACGCCTTGATCGCTGAATTGGCGCGTCAACATGGTGCTTTCCGTCATTCCCGGGAACGTTCGTTGAGTGTGTACCTGAAACCTTGAGGATTCAATAGAGGTACACATAACTGCTTCTAGGTCGCGCATTTCGTACAGAAAAAATCGCAGCTTGTAATAACCCTCGGTCTTAACGGAGATGTCACCAAAAACGAAGAAGCCGCCCTCCATACCAGCAGAGTCTTTAAGCTTGTGCAGTGAAGACACTGTGGTGCCATGGAGGGCTTTGTGGCAGTCCACATCCTGCTTGCCGCTAGGGTCGTCGTTGATCAAGGACACATTAACGAAGTAATAAGGGCTTGAAAGGCACGCATCAGGTCTGCCATACACGTTACGATCAAAATCCCTTTCGTTAATGATTAACTGGAGAATGGGGGGCGGATCGATAGGTTTACGATCTACGGATTGAATATTAGCGATAGATAGCAAGCAGTTGGAAGCAACGAACACACCTTTGTCCTTTCCACCAGCTACCTTGGCATGCTCTGGCTCCTGGATTATCTTGAGGGTAAGGCCGCTGCCGCTGCTGGTTCTATTGTTTTGTCTTGTCAGTTCCATTTCTAATCATGTTGAATTAGGTTCTTTCGTGGTTCGGAGCTACGTACGTATTCATCTCCAGTCCTGTCGGAAAAGAAGCAACATGATATGAGAGATTGTGATGCATGGCTTGGTTCGACATTGTGTGCTACCTTGGTCACAAGAACTGTCGATCAATGTGGCCAAGTGATTGGTTGCATGCGAATTGGTTGTAACAAAGATGGAGAATCGAAATGACGGAAGACCAGTGTCTTCCCTTCCGTAGAACAAGAAAAGGTTCCTTAAGTAGCCTCGAGAGAGAGACACCGGAGAAAGATCCACAGATACTTTCTATAGCCAAAGGTTTGAGAAAGCTTGATTATCGCAAAAAGCCAAATGGTCGCCCTTCTGCCACGTGAGGTGTAAAAATGGGTGGCAAGGGATGTCGAGAGATGCCTCGTGGTTCGGAGCCGAGAAAAAAGACTCTAGCTCTTTGGCGGCGGTGGAGATGGTGGAAGGTTATGGTGATGATGGTTCGTCTGGTATCAGGCAGCTCATCCGAAGTGCAAGGTTTGGTCGGATCGTCCAAGAACCAAGGTTGAGCCGAAATCAAAACACTGGATGACTAGTGGTGAAATACTTTGTAGCCAGAAAAGAATATGGAAGAATATAACGTGTGAAGAGATGATGTGTCGTCAGGGTGTTGATGACCAGTGGTGTGGCCTGTCGAATATTTCGTGAGATAGAAAAATGATGGAGATAGAGCAAGATTTGAACGATGGGAGAAGAAGGTTTAATGCAAGAAAGGTAGCTTGCCGGCAGGACCCCTGTTACACGATAGAAAGGTGGATGGAGCAACTGCGCCTAAGGCCCCCTTGTACCTAGCGGTTGCTGCTGGGGGTGAGGAGTGAATGGAGAGAAACGGAAGTGCCAGATGGAGATCCTCTCAAGCTGGAGACGGAGTAAAGCAGGGTTGCGCCTGGGGGGGGCTCCTGATCGGACTGTTCCTGTATGGAGGGGCAGGCAAGAAGTGACCACCACAGGATTGGATGGGCGGCTCGATGCTTTTTCTGCGCAACTAGTCAGCAACAGCGGTCTCTTCTTTTCTGATTGCCTCGTCGCTATATCACGTACATGTGGTATAGGCCAGGTATGTTCTGTCTATTGGCAGAGCAGCACCGCACCTCTCCTTTTGGTCCAGGCCAAGTAAGTACCTTGATCCTGGAGTACCAGACTTGGAGGTACAACGGATGCTTCCTGTTGGCACAAGACTGCGGGAAGCGCCACGCCCTTACGTTCGTAATGGGGCACGTCGCGCTGTGGATAATCCGAGTCAACGGCCAGGATCGTCATGCGATCAACAAGGCGCCACCTGAAGAATTGCTATGTTGCTCTTCTCCTGCCAGGAGATGGGTGACGTATCGTTAAGTATGTTTGGCAAGACAGGATTCGTGTGAGGTAAGAAGGCGTCTCAAGCAGGAATGTTGAAGCAGAGTGACGATGAAGGAACTGTCCTGGGATAGAGGGATGAGCAGGATCTGATATAGCGTTACAACAGTCGAACTCTCGTGGGCATCAGACGGTGCGTGGAGTTCCTCGAGGTAAAGGTCGTTCAGGGGGTCGCATGAATGGGCGTGTAAAAGATGGAGTCAGCGGGACAGGAGGAGAAGGAGGTGTGAGAGATGCGGCAAGAGTGCAGCTAAGAAAAGAAAGATCAGGCAAGCGGACGGAGGGGTGGTGTGCCCTGAGAAGGGCAAGGCAATGGTGGTTTGCTGTGCTGCGCTGTACCTGGGTACCTCGTTGGAGGGGCTAGAGATTGTCGGGGAATTCAAAGGCGATTTGATAGCGATGACGATGCAAAGAGGGACTTCAGACCCATGTGTGGATGCCGGACGGTCTATACCAAGACGAGGCAGCTCAGTTTGAAATGGAAGTGAACAAGGCTGGTAAGGGGTGTCGGGACAGAAGAGTAAACGGCCGAGTAAAGCAAGGTGTGATGATACCTTATATCAGGGTGCGAGATCAGGCCCTGGTAGGTAGGGGAGAAGAGGAATCCCTGTGCTGCTCTGGTCTGTGCTGCGAGGTGAATCCCTTGGCGTAGTTGTCCCCTCCCCTGGTCAGTGACAGTCGGCAGGAGGCGACTTGTCAAGCGATGACTTGGGGGCGGTCAACAAAGCCAAGTTTCGAGCACCCTGGAGCAGCTTTGAGAGAGTGAGAGAGAGAGGAGGGGGGGCGAAGGGGCAGTGAGCACCTAAGCAAAGTGTACAAGTTGCTGCCATTCAACGGGGCGATTTGAGATGGGAGGAACTGAATATGCGTCAGCGTATCTTACTGACTTGACGGTATGGCCGAGCAAGGGCTGGCTGGTGGCTTCTGCAATGTCCGTCAGACAGCAAGGTTGAAGATGATGGTTCCCAGAAGGAGCCCAGCTGGAGCCAGCAAGAGAGCAATGCTCAAGTCGACAGGAGCTGCAAGGTGCAGTCGAGTTGAAGCTGCATAAAGCACGGAGATGGACGAAGGACACAGGCCACTTTAGGTGGTACTTTTGGGAGGACTCGAAGAAGGTGTCGAGGTCGAAGGTCGAGGTCAAGCACCGTAGTGGGCCTCGTGTAAGGTTGCGCGAGGCCAGGGAATGCAACCGAGAGGAGATATTGGACAGGGAAGCTTAATGCGGGTAGTTGAAGGTTGGCAGGTAAGGGGTCCTGCAGTAGACGATGTGGTTGAGCTTGGTGAAGCCTTTTTTGCGGTTGGTAAGTCTGACTGTTGAGGCAGATAGAGAGCGTCAGAGAGAGAGAAGATAGAGAGGGACGGCAGATAGGCGAACAGTACGGCAAGTAGAATAAGGTGAAGCAGCCGGTCGATGATTGCAAGTGTGACATACGTGGATCCTCGGGAGGAGAAATTTGGTTGACGAGATGTTCTTATTGCCTCTGTGGGCTGAAATGGCCACTACGGGACGGGCAAGCTAACAGTTAGGAGGGAGAGATGGCTCGAGATGAAGTCTGCAGCGTTGGACTGTGACGAATGAGTGAACGGGCAAGTGAGTTGAAGCAGGTACAAACAGCATGTACCCTTTACCTACCTGGTCTTACCTTAAACGACGTGGGTAGGGAAGGGGCGTTCGGATGGATCACGGCGAGATGGCCGGCTACTTCCCATTTCAAGGGGAATGTGGATATACCTGGGAGAAGGTACTTCTGGAGGTTGGACTGGGTTCTGGGGGCCAGTCACGGAAGTAGAGGGTACCTGTTCCGTGCACGGCAGGCAAGGAGACTGACGACTGCCTTCCCATAAGGCACCTTACCTAAGTTGGGTTGGAGGTAAAGAAGGAGAGGTGAGGTTGGGAAAGGCAGGTGCACCCCGTACATACTAGCAGAACCCGCTCCATGCGTCCGAGGAAGTATCGCACAGCTGGTTTTGAGTATTAAGGTACATGCCCAGATTCATATTGCCTCCTTCACCTCGACACCTTCCTAGCTGTGGTGTCGACTCGTTTCCTTTCTTGGGCTCTTTACCTCACATGGCAGCATGCCTCGCGTAACCTCACCTGCCTTGGCCATGCGAGCCTAACATGTTTAGCTCAGGGATAATTGTGGAGGAAAGAGTAAGAGAGCAGAAGGTAAAGAAGATGGTTTGGTGAGGTAAGTGATAGGTAGGTAGATAGGTAGGCAAGTAGAGTAAGGTGGCAGACAGGGTAGCTCGGATGGCAGGGCCCGCATGCAGACATCGCCAATCCATTATCCATCCTTACCCCCTGTCACTGCCTGCTTGGTGCCCGTCTTGCACCTGCACCCGAAGAGGATCCCTTGTGCACGCCCACATTCCATTTGAAGTCTTCATTATCACATAAGGGGCGACGGTTATCAAGGATGTCGACGTCCAAGCACCTCGACAGTCTGGTATTGGAGAAGATTTGCAAACAATGAGCTTTCCGTATGAGCGGGCATCTAGTGTGCCCCCCTCTCTGATGCAGGTGCTTTGACTGAAGAGAGCCATTCGTTGCCCCATTGTATACCAGGGGGGGGGGGAGGGGGGTTAAAAGATTGAAAAAAAAAAAAAATAAGAATAAAAAAAAAGCCTACATAGTATTCGTACGTGTGAAAGAGGAGGGTATGGTCAAGGCGACCATTGGGGGGGGGGATAACCTGACCAATTACCCACTTATTTAAATGAATTATGGGTCTATCTGACCAATTTTATGATTGGCTGTATTGAGGTGAAGTGGGTCCACCTGACCATGGAATTTTTAATCGGTCAGGTGCACGGACCAGTTACTGATTGCGTCCCACTACTGATTAGGGTGCATACCCCATATTAATATTTAAATCCCTATTCTATTCTGATTCTCTTCCTTTTCCCTCCGTAACCCTTTCAAATCGTATGCGCCCCCCCCCTCCCTGGCGCACCGATTCCTAATTACTTCCGAATCAGTTCAGAAATCCGACATCATGCCTTCATACAAGGATTCTGTAAGTACAATGGAATCGGTTTAGGATCGATTCAGAACTGATTCAGAATCAGGACGATTACAAGACCTACAAAGAAGGTCTTCTCCAGGGCGGCAAGAACCACCGCATGGAGGATCTTCCTCCCTTCGAGTTCAACGAGGTAAGTGATTCAGAAGCGATTCCACAACGATTCAGAAACAGTTCTGAATCGATTCAGGCTGGCGAAGTCAACTCTACTGCCGCTGGGGTGGTAGATCCAGCAGCATCACGTGCACCAAGGTAATTCAGAATCAGTTCCGGATCAGTTCAGAACTAATTTCGAATCGATTAGACGGAGCGGTTCTCGAGCGAGTCGAACCTCAAGAACCACATCAAGAAGCACAAGCTCGACGGGGTCCCGGCCAAGGTTAAGAGCCGCAAGTCCGGCGCGAACTCCGTCGAGGAGAACGATGATGCAGCTGGTAAGTGATTCTGAACTGATTCTGTACCGATTCTGAACTAGTTCTAAACTGATTATGAATAGAATTCTACGACCGCATCCACGGCATCGCCATCGGCGCTCGCGATGACAGCGAGCTGCAGACTCCTTCCAAGAAACGGAAGGCGCAGACCCCTCCCCCCCTTCTTGCCGTTCGGAATCGATTCTGAATGCTTACGAAACTGCTTTCCGTTTGAGATCATACTGTAGTACCTCTGTTCGTAATGCTTCAATACTTTGCAAGATTTCTGGGGTAACTTTCTGATGCTTCCAGCATGGAAGATTCTGATCGAAATAAGAGCATGCCTTTCCACCTGTACAAGTGTAAGTTGAACGTAAACAAACAGCATTTTGAAGGAATGCTGAAGTCGTCCGTTTTGGTGGGAATTGCCGGGCATGGTTGTACTGAATCTGTGATGTAATTAGTTCTGAAGTAGTTCCGGATCGATCCCGGATCGATTCAAAAGTAGTTCGTTTACCATTCTCCAAGGCGATTTAATATCCTCCTCATTTAAAGTCCTTATATCAATAACATAAAGGACTCCATTCTCACTTGTTTCTGGATATTCTATAAATGTAGGTAGAAAGATTACTTTTTGAGCAAGTACATGAACATCCCTGAGGCTATTATGCCCAGAACGGGTTGCCTCTGATGAAACAAGTGTTGGAGGTATTTCTGAATCGGTTTCGAGTTGATCCTGAATCGATTTAGAACTAATTCCAAAGTCGTTCTCATATATCCCTACCTCCTCATTTACTGGTAAGCCAGACTGGGCCTGGGCTGGTAGTTGATAGTAAAGATTTAAGTCTTCTTCAGCTTCTGCATCAAGACTAGTAGGTTCTAATAGAGGACTTATTCCCTCTAGGCGAGGGAAGAGATTTTCAATCGATTGAAGAGCCATTGTAAATCGATTCGGAACGGATTTGGAAGCGTTTAAATGTCGTATGTTCTTACAAAAAGTATGTCAAGGGTGAGGTTTCAAACCGCGCTAAGGAATTTCAACCTGACCATAGCTAACTAGCTGACCATGGTCAGCTGATCTCAGGGTAGCCCCACAAATCACAAAATAAGTGGGTAATTGGTCAGGTTATCCCCCCCCCCCAATGGTCGCCTTGACCACACCCTCGTGAAAGAGGTATCCCTACTTTCCCTTTCCCCCCTTGCCCCCCACTGCTTGGCCTAGTCTACCACCCACCGCCCGCTCTGTTCATCACCCAACGTCAACTACACATCCATCTTGGTGTCACCAAGCAATCCAGGCCAAGTCAAGTTCAGCTAGTGTCTACATAGTAGGGGAGTCTGCCCGCTGCCACCCTGACGGGATCCCTGACCCATGATCCTTGGCCCCCGGCCTTGACACTTGACATCCCTGTACCGTGCCCGGTCCGGAAGTCCACCGCTCCACTCGTCTGTCTGTGCGCGGCGGAAGAAGCAGTAGAAGCAGGCATCAAGGCATGAATGGAAGCATCTGAGACACTGCTTTGACGATTCTCGAATTTCTTGGGATCAAATCTCCTGCTGGCCATCCGGGGGGGTTGTTCATCATCACGCACATCAACAACCATTCTTCGCTCAGCCCTTGCTCGGTCAAATCCGAAAATCTCCACACGGAGGCTTTACAGATGAGAACACGGGGTAAACCAGGGCACATTCTGGGCGAGCAATGCGATTCTTTGCTTTTTCCATCTTGGGGGACGAAGAGGGGGGAGGGGGAGGGAGCAGGAGGAGAAGGACAAGGTGGAGGGGTGAAGGCAGACGATGTTGATTATCGCGTCTGGCCTGGACAGCCTTCTTAGGCAAGGCCTGTCGTTGTCGGTCTTCCCTTCCTCATCATTCTTTTCAGTACTCCAAGGCAAGTATGTTCCTCCGAGAGTGGCTCATCTGACAGCTGTCACTGATCCTGGCCTGAGCTTGGGGGGAGGGGGACCGCTCTTGCCCTGGAGTACGCCTTCGGGCTCCATTTCTGACCTCACCTCACCAGGGACCGCCCGAACACGCACCCTGCCAGCAATCAAGCTGCACTCCATTATTGTTGTTTCCAGACCAAGAAAAAGAACATAGCAAGGCTCAAGGAACGGAGGAGCGACCTCTTGCCCACTGTTGTTGTGTTACCATATCCTCACGTCAGTCGGTAGACCCCCACAATTAGCACGGTGTTTCAACAAGACAGGTAGGGGACCCGTTACAGTGCGCAATGACAACAGGAAAAACATTGGAGTCCACCTTTCTCCTTCTACGTTCTCACAAACCGTTGATATGGCCCATCAAATGGCTCCACTAATCAAAGTACGTACCTTGCATTCAGGGCCCTTTCCCTCCGGTCTGACGATGCTCATTCTCTCTAAGTGGTCCTGTCCTGTCTTCTGGGGGGCCGCTGTGACTCTCTTCTCTCTCTCCCATAGCCCTCTCGCTCTATCCTTGGTAGTGTCCGTACCCCCAGCCCAGTATCAAAAGATCCTGTCTCTTAATGTGTAATGTCTCCATTGGCCGATTGCACTGAGCCAGAGGTGGTAAGTACTTCGCCGGATCTTGAGTGCTTGGGCCTCCTCGACCTCCTGGCCAGAGGTCTTCTTTCCTACCTGCCGCCCCCGTTCGGCTCCTCTGTCGTTCCTCCCCGTTATTTTAATCCCAGTCTGTGTCCAGTAAGAAGAAAATAAAAAATAAAATAAAAATTAAAGAAAGAGACAAACGCAAGTAGGTAAGGTACGGGCGGTTAAGTGTCTAGGCAGGTACAGCCAGACACAGGACACTAAGCCATGCAAGAATCCCCACCTAATCAAACAATGCCGTTGATATTTCACGATGCATAATTGCATTATTCGTTTGTCTTTCCTCCTCCCTCCCCTTCTTCCTTCCTTCCGTTTCCCCCCTTCCAGAATTTCCTTTTTCTCATCGAACAAGTAAAGAAGCTTCCAACCTTCCATCGCTTCACCCCCTCGTCATCTCCTTCCCCTGTCACTGTTACCTTACGCCTTTTCGTCCATCAGCGTCGCCTCGGCTTGCTTCTCAATTCGTCATCTGCTCCAGCTTTCATACAGCCAATTGCATTTGCATATTATCGATGTTCTTCGGTACTTCTCTTATTCGACTGCGGCAATATCCGACATCCTTCCACATCACTTCGGAGGTGCTTCCATCGTGAGCATAATGCTGTTCGCTGCCTACTCGACATCATTGATAACCTCTTCGAAGCTTTCCCACCTCGCTCTCGCTTTGTACTCAATCTCCGAGCGATTGTCTTGGAAACTGTCAAATCAACCACTCAGTATATGGCAAATGGACCTTCGCATGACGGATGTCGGCACGGCGGAGATTCCCTACTCTTGGCACGAACACGGGAGGCCAGACAAAGTCCATAGGAAGAAGGGGGGGATCTCTATCTTCGTCTCCTTACAGACCCTTCTGCTTCATAGTAACCACGCCGTTTCTATCGTTTATGGCGGTTCGAATCTTCCCCTTGGGCGGGGGCATCGCGGGGCGATGAAAACAAGTCCTCTCCGTTTTCGACAGAGCCAAAGTCAACAAACACCCGACATGTGCCCCTTCAAACGGGCGCCACAAGGCTGTGCAATCTCGAGTCACTCCTAGACTCCTCCTGGCCTCCTTATCGCTGAGGACCCCAGCACGTTGCCACTGATGTTCACCTGTTGACAGCAACTCGACCAGGACGCGCCGCACCAAGGCTTGACACGGAGGTGTTGTGCTGCACTCGCTGGCATGTCACTGGCCACTGGACAAGGCTGCGGAGCCAACAGACGTGCGCAGAATGTGGGCATTGTTTCGCGTCCGCTTGAACATCATCCCTGGCGCTGCTCCTCGCTGATATGGCGGCACAACTCTATTCCATGCCTGAGCCCCCCCCTGCTCGCCGACCTCCACGGCAAAACGGGATGGCATCATCCCCCAGATTTTCGCTGGCGCCTGTTTATGCATTAACTCGCCGTGTACATTTCGCACGCGCAATCATTCTGAAAATACTTCGAAACGCCCCTGCAGCCCATTCTGGACCCTACGGTATGAAGACGGTTCCCTTGACAGGGCGTCACCGCCCTCTCTTCTTCGATGTAGCAGCATACTGAGACGACTGCCCATCATCTGCAAATCCCCCGCTGCCACCCCTCTGCAGGACCCTTGCTTCTTTCGGGTTTGTGCCACTTCTGCGCTTTGTTGATTTCAAATACACATCGTCAACTATCATATTCCTTCCTTTGCCGCATTGGAAGAGGGGCTAGAACCCAGCAATAATCGCATGATCCCAAGCCATCATCGATGCATCATTAAGCCTGGAAAGCGGACCGGTCAGCCTCCAAAAATCTCCCTACATACGTATGCACATTTTCGATGTTTTGCGGTGCCAATCAATTTCTCCACTCTAGCATTATCAAAATCTGTGTCACCAGCCGCCTTTTTCTTGTCCTCTCCGTCAAGCTCGGAGTTACTGCGTTCCGCTGGGCTATGCCGCCCATGGCATTGACACGGGAGTGATCCCAGCACACAGTTCATCCCTAGATGGAATCATTGCTCATCTGGTAGCTGAACCACCTTTGAACTACCTCTGGACCCCGTCTGAAGTTTGATTGGTGCCACAATGGCACAACCGCTCGCGGGAGCATCAGTCACAATTTATGCATTTATGCACTGAATGATGGCCAACATCCGAGATTCAGCATACGGATCCCGCACCGGCCGGTAAGATCTGTCGTTCCAGTACGAATAAGCCGTCCCAGACGTTTGTGGCAGGGCTCGGATGCCGGCAGCACCGCGAACAATGCCCGAAGGGATTGTGGATTCCCTGGGAAGTTTTGCTACCAAAAATGCAAACCGGGCACGACATTAAGGAGAATGAAGCCTGCTTGACACATCACCTACGTGGGCGACGTTTGGGTTAGGTCCAACAGCTACCCGCAGACCAACTTGGCAGTATACTATTCAAGCTTCAAGGTATGTCAGTTAGCATGTGTATCCAGTTGACAAGAGAAGTAGCCCATCTGCACGCAATGCCGGAGGTGGCAAGCTTTCCCGCCACACCCCCATCGTTGTAGCTTTTCTGGCCCACTCACTGCCGCTACACTAATTTCGAGCTACCCACAACCCGATGTGGCTGGCTCTCTCGCGGCAAACAGGCGGCCGCGAAATTCATTTAGATGCGATTGGGCCGATACAAGTGTCCAGACATCTAGATCTGGCGTTATGCATGCATAGTCCTTGCCTCGACAGTTCGCTTTCGGATGCAGCATTTCGGGTTTGATCTTTTCTTTACTCAATCGATAATAAATCTCGAATCGTAACGTGAGTCATCAAAGTGATTGACAGGATCTATGACTACCAGTCGATTTCCGAGAGCAAGCAACCCAGGGAGCCCGTGATATTTGCTGCATCATGCCGAGCTTGCATCGCGTCATGTACAGTTTTGCAGTGATCCCGCTTATTATGAAAACTGAGGTTCAGGGTTGCTTGGTCGCCTCGCCCTCCGTCGAGGTCACGTCTGCTTGGCTATCGACCGGCAGCGTGTCCTTGATGAGCCCAAACGCCGTCTTGTCCAGCTGATGGGCAACTGAGAAGAAATTCGCTACGGAGGTATTGCCGAATCAGATACCAAGAGATTTGCTAATCTCCCGCAGCCCTTCAATCCACGCAGTATCACTGTCGCGTGAGGAACACGAACATTTGCCCGTGCGTGAAGACTTTGTCCTCAATCACTGTGACGGCGTACGGCCAGTTTCAGCCATGCGCCGTCTGAAGAAGAAGAAAAAGCAATGGTTTGCAACCCCATTGAGCGGCTTGCGGCGAGCTGCGCGATGATACATCCTGGGTTCCTTCCCGCCAGCCAAGCTACATGGAGGGGACGTTACAACATGATGAAGTATCGCGGCCGATGAAGACATCATCTACGAAGTAAATGGTTGTGCAATAAATGAATGAGCTATGAGGACCAAAACTTAGATTTTCTGCGTAGATGTAGTGCTGCCAGGCACATGCAAGTCAAGGTCTTAACCTTAATCGAACGACTCCGCGTTCCGCAACTCACCCGTTCGACTTCTTACGGTAGATAGCAAATGAAGCCGGTATTACTCGTTACCGCATCGTCAGCCTGCAGCGGGTCGCTGTCGAACGCAAAAAGAAGAAAAGGAGAAAGGTAGAGAGAGAGAAAAAAAAAAAAAGGAAAAAAAAAAAAAGCTAGCCTTCCCTAGTAAACTCAATCTCGTTTCGACAAGCAGCGCCCAGGCGATTCGACGTCGGGCTCTCGGTACCCATTTCACGAATCGCAGAGTTCCGCTGAAGAAGAACCAATTGTGCAGCCTCGTCAAGGCTTTACCAGGTCCCAGACCCCGGTGCCTGTCAGTTTGGCGGTTGTGCGCCCCCCAATGTCACGTCAGTCGCCAAACCACCCTTGCTGGTCCAAACTGTTGCCCGCGTCGGTCCAACGTTTCCGACAAATGTTCCGAGCAACGAGAGTCGACCGAACGATCAGTCAAGGATGGGCTTCTGGCAATGGTTGGTTTTTGGAGCATCTCGCATTCAAGTGCTACTACGTTGCAGGCGAGAAAGGGAAATGAAGATTGGACCTGTAAGACAAGGTATGCTGGAACTTTTTGTTGTCTCCAGGCTAAGCCTCGATGGCAGACAAGAGCATTTTCAAGGGTGGTTGGGCAAACTGCCAGCCGATTTGTGACTTGGGGGTACTCGCCTGAACGTTCGAATCTCCGAACCCCAGACAAAATGTCGTTCGAGACTCCAGAGGAACCCTTGTCACCTACGTTTTATTGTGTGCACCATGTTTCATGCACCACTCTGACTGCTGCACTGTTTTGGCTATTTTCAGCTGATGCTGCAGGACAGTCCAATTAGGTACGTTGCGTTTTTTTTTTTTTTTTTTTCAATCGCCTACATGTGTTATTTCATACTTAAGTTCCAGTGAAATATCGAAGTATACGTATAGCAAAATCACTTTTGACAATGTCATGACAGTACGGTGATATGCAACGAGCCGTGTATTGCAAAGACGAATAAGGGATATTGTAGACAAGAGTGGTCGAGTCAATCACTAGGGCAGCCTAGCCAAATACCGGTCGGGATGATAAACTGCTGCCGCATCTTGTTGGGTGGCAACCAAACCTGTCAGTTTTGCGGTTCTTGCTAAGAGTGCGGAGTGCATGATCAAGGGGATCTGGTGGTGTGTTTCTTCCATAAGGGCCGGCTTCGGCGGAAATCATCAACGTTGACAACTATCATTCCATTGTGCAATTGGAAATCAGTGAAGCCAGAATAGGACGGCGTTGCAAGCACTCGCCTAGCCACTTGCCTGCACGCTGGCGAGCAGCTCGAGTGTGAGACGATCCTGCTGGCGTGATATGCCTTCTCGGGAACAAACGAAGCGCTTGATGATCGGCGCGAACTCGGCCACAGCACTAGTCACCCCCTCCCCCCTCCCCGTTCAACACACCTAGCAAGCCGCTGACTGGACCTACGTAGTAAGCAAAAGTCATGGCCGCCGCCACTTCTACATATGCGACTACCTGGCCGCTGCATAGAGCTACCCATCGACGGGATGCGCCTGCGGCCACCTCTGCGGCCGCTGAGGGCTCGGTCCTCTCTACAGAACACATGTAGACTTGCAGATGACGCACTGCGTATATTGTTCATCACATATGTCGACCATCTTACACACATAGCATTCGCGTTGGTGCAGTGCACACTGACATATCCCCATAATCGCTCACGTCCTGCAGGGGGCTGGACTCGACCTCGCTTGTCGCTTGAATCCTGATTTGGACTCGGAAGGCCGGGCGGGACGCGGCTCGCAAATTACGGCCATCATCTTCTGCCCTGCTCGGGCAATCTTGCCATTCCCACTTCCAAGGCCACCTTGGAGGGTCTTGACAGCGGGCGTTTTGGAACGACATGGCAAATATTGATGTTTCCCCACGGTATTCCCTGATTTTCTGGTTCTTCCAAGACGCGGTTACCTGATAGAGTCCAGAACCAAGGTTTTCCAGAGAGGATTTTGTCGCTGTCCAACCAGTTGTTCGACTTGTCTCGTAAGCCTTCACTCACCGATTCCCCACCCTCCTCCCCCTTCACACCACCTTCGCAGACAACCTCGTGTCTTCCACTTCCCTCCCTCGCTTCTGCAGGTCGAGACCCTTTAGCGACGGCTTCCCTTCCTTGTCGGACAATTTGCACTGCAACTTTAAGTGCGTCCGATCTGCCTTGTGCGTTTCCCCCCTCATCTTCACCAAATCCCGTGGATGGGCCGGAGATTTAATTGTTTCGTTTGAAGCGGACAAACGACAGGAAGAAGTTGGCTCATTTCGCAGAACTGGACCTGAACACCACACGTTATTTGCCCGCGCACTTTCTTCCGGGTTCCCAGGGCAGGCTTTCCGGGTATTCACCCTCTACAAAGTCACAGTGGCCAACGATGGTTCGTCGAGCCGCGGTTACATCGCGTTCTAAACAGGTGGCTTATGCAACGTTGAGGTACCAACAAATCTCTCGGCCAAGAACAGCTACAGTGGGCGGTCTGCAGGCGAGTGATGAGGAGTTGGCCCTTCGGATCCGAGTGGAGTTTGGTGACTTGGACCCAACAGTTCAGGCATGAAGCTGGTTTGCTGCCGTTCGCGTGATCTGAAAGAGTTTGCAGGGCATCATGCAGCACGCTTTTGTGATGCCGTATGCAGCGAGCTAGACTGTGAAGGCGAAAGTGTAAAGATGTGTGAAAAGGTGTGTGATGCGGACCTCGCAGGACGTTCCCTCGTGCGTCTGTATAGGGACCCCGGCGATCACCGCACCGTCCAACCGATGGGTGACGACGATGGGGGAGGGGGGAGGAGGGGAGGAAATCCCAACGACCGCTGAGGTGTGTGTGTGTGTGTACATGTCTGCAGATCAGAGCCCATGCTTTCCGAAGCTTCGTCCAACGGGCCTCAATGCCGTGGAAGTGGCGAAGCAATACCGTGTGTGCCCAATACCCTCGTGTCGCGACTTTCTTCAAATTGCTTCCCACGCAAAGAAAATCACCTTGCCGGGATGACGGATTGAACCGATAAGTGAGGCTGGGCGTGAGGGGGGAGGACCGCCGGATCCTGTGATCCTACTTCCTCTTGACCGTGTTCAGCCGCCGCACCGGCATGCGGGGAGAAATTCGACGGCATGGATGGATGGTGGGATTCTTTTTTTTTTTTTTTTTCCTAAATGGACGCGTACATGTCGAGTCCGATAGTTCTTTTTTCTTTTTTTTCTTTTTTTCGTTTCTGTTATGTTTTACGTATTGACGAATTGGGAAAGGGAAAAAGTGAATACGGTTATAGTTGCGAATAACACTGGTAGTTTTTCTGCCCGTTTGTATTTCGTAGTTTGTTGGCGAGGACCATGAGAAATTGTGACTTTCATAAAATTGAAAAAAAAGACTTGCCCTGTGTCCATGGCCTTGTAGTCGGTCCTATGAGCATGTAGGGATAAGGTACCAACAAGATCCTCCCCCACGTAGACAATAGATGAAATGCCCACCGGTTTCCGTTCCGCCGTCCGGGCTACTGACATTTTTGTGGTGAACCAAGGCCTTTGGAAACCCGGGTGTTTTTTTTGAAACCCTTGCGGAGAGTTTCTTAGGTGATTGCGCCCCTTTGTCTTTTGTGTCGCTTGTCTTTTTCTTTGGTGTTCCGAGGGAGATGGAATCGTGGGATCGCGGTCTCTGGTTGAGGGTTTTTCGGTACCGGGGAGGGGATAAAGCTTATGTGCCTTTCTGTTATTTGGGTGGTCTCTTTTGTTATTTCTGATATGATGTGACCTGGTATCAGCGTTAGGGGATTCTTGGGGTTTGTGAGGGATTACTTAGGGGATAGATTCCCCGACTCTGTAGTTTTAGTTTGGTTTGTTTTTTGTGAGTGAAAGAATGAGAACTGTTTTGAACGCGTCAAAGTATACTTGCTGATTATGTCTGACTTGGTGATTTGTCTTCTCGGAGTTTCTTGGACGATTACTTGCGGGGTTTGTTACCTTCGAGTTGCTGACTTCTAACGCCATAGCGAAAAAGAGACACAGAACGAAGTTACCATCGTCGACGTCCTCTTCGATCCTCGGAAGTTGAAGCGTGTTACATTC
Organism: Colletotrichum truncatum; assembly: GCF_014235925.2. Taxonomy (NCBI): domain Eukaryota; kingdom Fungi; phylum Ascomycota; class Sordariomycetes; order Glomerellales; family Glomerellaceae; genus Colletotrichum; species Colletotrichum truncatum. The sequence goes on along the minus strand of NW_027222399.1, from coordinate 6,580,461 downwards.
GAAGTCTCTTTCCTTACTTTGTTCGATTCGTCGTCGAGACTGACGAGCCCCTGAGCGAGATGCCACGATGTGGGCTGAAGACGTTATCGAGACCCTGCTGCCGCAAACGAGTTGGAGTTAGATGGCCGTGTTAGCATAGGGTCTAGTACGAAGGATTTATACAATTACGAAAGCCGAAGAATCACTATTCGATCGCTTCTATGCCTGGCGACGATGAACTACACCTTTATTGAGCGGAGCGATGCGGGATGTTCGAAGCTACCCCTCTCCTCGGACGAGACGAGTACGAGTCGACGAGAAACACATGCTTTGCAACATAGTAATTTGGTTCCATAACTGATCTAAGGACTGAATTGCGGACAAGTATCATCGGGGTCTTTGGTGAACTTGCTCGAAAGTGTTACTACCTCCGAACGACCGACCGACGCTCAAATGCTACTTGTCTTGCCCGCCCAGTAACGAATATCAGTGTTGGTACTGGGAAAGAACGATACTTTGCTATCGAAGAAGGATGTAATAAGTGAACTGTTCGGTATTGTTCCGTCAAGGAACTGATCCCGTTTGTTCCGAGAAGGAGCCTTCTTGTGAAACACGACAACCCTTCAACCTGGCTCCGTCTCAAATACTAGTAATGGATTACTTTGCGCTGATAAATCTGGTTATTCACGGTAGGTGTCTTTATATCTTGCCTCTCCTCCCTCCTCTGTCTAAAACCGACAGTCTTTCAGAGGGCATCGGTTCTTTGGCTTTGTTGCGTTATTGACGTTTTACAACTCTGGCGCCTTCTTGGGGACTTGTTCATATTCAGAGCTATCCGGTTTTTTTAAATCCCGCACCTAGATACAGAAAATTTCGATTACGAGTGGTTCCCCAGGTATTTGTTTTCTTTGACCCAAATGTCTCTGGATTATCTAGTATCAGCCCAGAAACATTGCAAACCCGAAACCTAGAGACGGCTTTGAGGGTCCGAGAGAAGTCTGACAACATTGCTTGTCTGTCCTTTGACTTGGTTGGTTTTCATTGTACCATAGTGGGACAAGGTTTGTCTCCTCGTTACGCTCCTACTTCCCCCATGTTTTGCGCTTTGAAAAGTTGCAGCATCGACCAGCGCAGTATCTTCCCGAGTTAGTCAAATTTCTCACTCAAAATCTTACTATTCATTCCGCTATTGCTACTATTGAAGGCGTGGTCTATCATTTCTGTCATGTCATCGGATAGATGATCTACGTTTTCCTCCATGAAGGTCAGAGCTGACCGCTTCTAATGCTTTTATGCTCTTTCAGATACGATGTATAAACTCGTATGACATATTTTAACGAGCAATTATGCAATCGAGAGGGCGGAAAAGTCCCGTAGGCTGAAGCAGTGCAAGCCTCTTGACCAGGTGTTGACACGCGATGAACGTTAAGTCTTCATAGTGTCATGTTTCTACAGAAAGTAATGGTGTTGAATAAAAGTCAGAGCGATACAGATCCGTGGGACTTTGTATCGCCCATTAGCTATCTGTCTGCTTCAGAGAAGGGAATACGGCATTTTGCCGACTACCACATAGCAAGGGCTTGATATCTGGTGCTATCAGCGGCAGCATATCAAGAGTATGAATAGTTAGACACCTAAACGAGTTGCCCGCTACCTATGATGTATTGAGTTGCTTTTGTTATGGCACTATCAGAAGTAGCCTTGCAAACTAGCTGCGCAATTGCATTTCCAAAAGGGGCGAAGAGAGACATTTGCTTTGCGTTTAACCTCTGCCTCTTCCAGCAGAGCCAACGTTTTCAACGAAATATCGTTGCGAGGACCATTCACATGCCATGTTTCAGATAAGAATTGCCGCTGAATCCTAATTCCGGCTTATGTCTCACTCAGATACAGTCCAGACGGACCGAACCGGTAGTTTACCGTTAGCTTTAGCCCGCTCGGAAGATCAAAATACAAGACAACTCCACACATCTTGTTTAGAAATTACATTGCTATCAACTGATGACGTATATAGTAACATCAAAGCCTAAACCATTCATTCAAGACATGTCTCTCCAAGCGAGCTGGGCAGTGAGACAAACATAAGCAAATCTTGCTGAAGCACTTGGACCAAGATCATGATTAAACTAATGACCTTTTGGAGTAGCCTCTATTGCCAAGGACTTTGGACCTTCCATCTCATAGGTACATCGGAATGAACTAGCTGTGTTTACCAAATCAAACTACATTGATAATCGCAAAAAGTCCTCGAGACGAAAGGTCATCGCGATCTGAGTTCGCCATGTTTTCCAATTCAAGGCTGCGGGATTTACTTCACGTCCGAACACAGATAAGCCATTGATAGTAAACGTCCAAAGCTAAGGCTCCAGGCTAAGAGCAATCGGCGATGCGGTTTGGCAGACCGCTTTCGGATGATTGTGGGTGGCCAGTAACGGTTTTATATCGCCTGTGACTGTAATCCGAGAATATAAGAGTCAGACAAGACCGAAACGAGAAGTAACGAACCACAAACCAAATGCCATCATCAACTACCTCTTGTAACCATTCTTAACACCATGGAATCTACCTATCGACAAGCAAGAGAACACCTAAACACGGCTAGTGTTAAAGTCTTCAAACAGAAGACGTGGCATGCCGGTGTAGCTTTCGCCTTTTGTGTTATAACGCTTCAGCATTTTCTTTCTCTTAATACTGTTAAAAGTGTCCCGTCGACGCTTGAATCATGTCTTAGTGAGGTCTGTGACGGCCGGTCCGACTGTGTTCGGTTTACCGAGAGCGAGATGAACGAGTGGGCTCGACCATTCAATCTCGGTCAAATCTCCGTCCCGGCAGCTGTCATACGGCCTAAGGATGCCAACGAAGTAGCCAGTATCGTCAAATGTGCTCTAAAACACAACAAAAAAGTCCAGGCAAAGGCCGGAGGTCACTCTTTTGCGTGAGTAACCAAGTCTTGTTTGCGCTTCGCTATAGTTACTAATGCCCGTGGCAGAAATCATGGTAGGTTTCGTTAAGCCCCACCACAAACCGACGGCTCAAATTCGTTTTATCACTGACTAAATTAACCAGGAATGGGAGGTGAAGACGGGGCTATTTCTGTTGACCTTCACCATCTCCAGTATGTCTCGGTAAACTCAGTAGACCCTTCACAAAGCATCCGTGTTGGCGGTGGTACAAGACTGGGCCAAATCGACGAGCAGCTCCGCCCCTATGAGAGAGCCATTCCTCATGGAGCATGCTATGGTATTGGGATTGGAGGTCATGCGACAGTAGTAAGTAAGAAATTTCCAATGGTAAATCCTTACTTACTTGACAGGGCGGCCTCGGCTCAATGTCGCGAATGTGGGGAACCACTTTGGACCACGTCGAAGAGGTCGAAGTTGTCACGGCAAACGGCACAATTGTGCGCGCCAATGGCCGTCAGAACTCCGACTTGTTCTTTGTAAGTCTCTTAGCTTGAGATGATTGTTCCGAACTCACATCGTCATGTTATGTTCAGGCACTTAGGGGAGCTGGCGCCAGCTTTGGCATAGTTACCGAGTTTGTTATGCGAACACAACGTACCCCACGGGAAGTGCTACATTACAGTCACGACCTCCAGTTCAAACAGTTCAACGATTTGGTCGACGTTTACTTTGACTGGCAAACACTAATCGCCGATCCGCGCCTCGATCCCCGTTTCGGTTCTGCGTTTTTCTTCACTTCTGATGGCGCCCGGATTTCGACAATGTGGTACGGCACCGAAGAAGATATGCGCCAGTCTGGAATTCTCGATAAGCTGCCTTCCACCGGCGCCAAAATTTCCGTCCACCAAGGAGACTGGGAGTTCTCACTGGCCATGAATGCTGAAGTAGAGTCACGTCACATACCGAATGTGTCAAACAACCTTTATTCCAAGGGTCTTGGATTCACTCAAGCAGACCTCTTGCCAAAAAAAGCCATTGCTGATCTCTTTGAGTTGCTGGAATCTCAACACCAGGGATCCGGGCCGTGGTCCATTAAGTTTGAAGCAGCTGGCGGGGCAATATCGAAAACCCCCCTGACTGCCACAGCATACGCGCATCGCGATAAGTTTATGTTCTACCAGTCATACTCTACCGACAATATGGTGACGAGGAATCTCCTGGAAAAATATCACAGAAGGATGTTGAACAGTCTTCCCAGCAACACTCCGAGTACTTACCCCGGATTTGCCGACCCGGAACTGAGAGATCCGCAGAGGATGTACTGGGGAGCTAACCTGTGTACTTTGGAGGAAATAAAGACTACCTGGGACCCCCTGGATGTTTTCCATAACCCCCAGAGCGTCCGTCTCAAGTCACCATAGGCATGAGTAGACTAGGATAGGCTATTGAAGATTTCAGATGGTCATGTACGTTGAACATCTTATGATAGCTCGTGAACTTCATTCTGAACCTATTTGTGCCTTCGTATTGAGTCATGCCATCGTTCGATTTCACCGAGTACCTAAATCTTGTCAAGCTGTCGTAGGCGCAATCACCAGTCGTACTTGGAGCAAATTCTATTACTATATGAACATTATTTCAAGGTTGGATCTCAATAAAACGGACGTTTCAGTATGTTGACTCAGTGTTCGACCTCGACGACCGGCAATGTGGTTACTTTGTTATGCCTTGTTCGGCAAATCCATGCAATAAGTTTCTGGGACAGGCAGTATTAAATAGTCAGATGGAAGGACAGTAATAATGCGGGATTGTATTAGGCAACTAACGTTAGCATATGATTCTTTCTATAGTCTTTTACTGTGATATTGTGCATGGAGTTATACGCAAGCCTTTACCTCATTACCTTAGGTAGCGGGTATGAGCACGTTAGCACCAGCAGGGACATGCCAGTATTGAAGAGCAGTATTGTAGCTTTAATTGAGTGAACAATCAACTCAAAGGACATTGGGCGTTGGACACTCCAAATCTTCTAACAAACACGATGTGTCTAGGCAATAATGCCACCTCCTTGGGGACGGACCCACTCGGCTTCTGCAGGTGTGGTACCACTGCAGGACCAACCTTCAATGGAAGTTTTGTTTATCCGTTTTGGTTCTTGGCTCAGCCTAATTTCTTTGAGGGGAAACCATGTCAGCCTGAATCCTCTCAACTATTTTTCGCGGTCTTTGCTCAAGTAACGGTATTTTGAATGATCAGAGCGACAAGAGACGAAACGAACGAGATCTCGGTTGTCTCGCTAAAGACCAGCAACAGAATATGGCGGAGCATACGCCTCCACACAACGCTGGCAAGCTAATGCTTGGACCAAACGACATTGGCTTTCAGTCCAGATTCCAAGGACAAGGCGTTCAAAACTCTGGCACTGGTAACATCACAGTTGGCAGAGACGTGATTATTGGTCAGCCAGTGGACTTGCATGCGCGAAAGGGTATTGCTGATTCTTTTACAAGGTCAACCAAAAGCCGATGCAGATGCCAACGCTAGGTTCCTGGCTGACCTACGGACGACGGACCCACGCGACGATAAAAGCCGAATAGAACGGACCAAGGGTGGTCTGCTACGCGATTCTTACATTTGGGTCCTCAACAACAACGCTTTCCAAAAATGGCGAGACAGCGAGGACGATCGACTAGTTTGGATCAAAGGCGATGCTGGCAAGGGTAAAACCATGTTGCTATGCGGAATCATCGATGAATTGCAAAAGTCAATTCCCAGCGCCACTTTATTATCCTTTGCATTTTGTCAAGCTACAGATGTGCGGCTTAATAGTGCTATGGCCGTTCTCCGTAGCCTTCTCTACCTTTTGCTGGTCCAAAACCCGAAAATAATCGGAAACGTACGCGAGCAGTACGACCATGCGGGACAAAGCCTGTTTAACGACGTCAACAGCTGGGATGCGCTATACAGGATGCTTATGAACATTCTCCAGAGCCTGGGATCGCAGAACACATATTTAGTCATTGATGCGCTCGACGAATGTGAGACAGATCTTGAGCGGCTTGTGGACCTTGTGGTTCACATCACGTCATCATGCAATGCAAAGTTAGTCGTCTCCAGCCGAAACTGGCTGAATATTGAGGAGATGCTGTCCATCGCCCCGCAACAGATTCCGCTGTGCTTAGAGCTGAACCAGAATTCCATCTCTGCTGCCGTTAGCACGTATATCTCATATAAAGTGGATCAGCTCAACCGACTAAAGAAATATGACAATGAAACGCGGAACGCTGTTCAACAACACCTCGAAACAAACTCAAATGACACTTTCCTTTGGGTAGCATTAGTCTGCCAGCAACTAGCGGATCCGAGAGTTCGGAAATGGCACACGCGGGAGAAATTGAAACTATTCCCTCCGAAACTATATCCATTATACAAGCGAATGATGGACCAAGTGTTGAATCCGGACAACCAGCCAACAGATGCGAATCTCTGCCGTCAGGTTCTCGGGATCATGTCCATTACTTATCGCCCTCTTTCCTTAGAGGAACTTATATCTTTGGTTGAAATGCCACATAACTTATCTACAAATCTCGACTTCTTGCAAGAGATTGTTCAGCTCTGTGGTTCTTTCCTGACTTTAAGAGAGAGGACCGTCTCATTTGTACACCAGTCGGCAAAGGACTTTCTGTTAGAGAAGGAACGTCACAACATCCTCCCTTCGGGTTTCGCTGAGCATCATCATGCTGTAGCCACAAGGTTACTCGATGTCATGTGCAACACATTACGTCGCGATATTTACGGTTTATCCCATCCTGGATACGCTATAGAGGATGTGGAAACCCCTCATCCTGATCCACTGGCGCCAACACGGTATGCCTGCATATATTGGGTAAATCATCTTATAGTCAGCTATGTTAATATGGTGACGCTGCTTCCCGCACACACAGAGGATGGTGATAAGCTGCATTCATTCCTTACAAAACACTACCTGCACTGGCTAGAGGCTATGAGCTTGCTACGAAGTGTACCGGAAGGCATCGGTTCTCTGTTTGATTTACTCTCGCTCGTCCAAGTACGTGTACCCTGTGGGATAGACCGGCTTCACCAATCTTGGCTGTACTAATATTATGCAGGCAAAAGAAGACATGTCTGAGCTCATACCTTTGGTCTGGGATGCCTGGCGATTTGTGAAGGCACATAAATTAGGCATCGAAAAGAGCCCGCTCCAAGTATATAGCTCTGCCCTCATACTCAGTCCAGCGAAAAGCGTTATGAGACAGCTTTATCATCAAGAGGAGCTGGCCATGATGAACAAACCTTCAATGAAGGACCACTGGGATTTGTGTCTTCAGACGCTTGAGGGTCATCAATATCATGTCAACTCGATAGCAATATTCGGCACGCTACTAGCGTCAGTGTCTGATGATGGCACTATGAAATTGTGGAATATAGTATCAGGCCAGTGTTTGCGGACAATTGAGCGCCGAGTCAGTAATTATGAATCGGATGTGGTCTCAGACGGTCGGCAATTGTGGGCATCGTGCGATGATACCATCGAGGTATGGGATGTAACATCAGGCCAGTATATAATGACTCTCAACGGCCATAGCGATGTTGTCACGTCATTAGCACTTTTAGGAGAACAGTTAGCGTCAGGATCTTCTGATAAGACTGTCAAGATCTGGAATGCAGCATCGGGACAGCATCTAATGACCCTTCAGGGCCATACCGATGACGTTACGTCATTGGCCTTTGTAGGATCACAGTTAGCGTCAGGGTCTTCTGATAAAACTATCAAGCTCTGGGACGCAGTATCGGGCGAGCACATTATGACCATCGAAGGCCACAGTACTGGCATTATGTCAATAGCGCTCTCACGGACTCAGTTGGCGTCAGCATCCACCAAGACTACCATTGAGATCTGGGATGCAGTGTCGGGTCAGCATATAACGAGCCTCAAGGGCCACAAAAGAACGGTTAATGCTTTGGCATTTCTAGAAAACCTGCTTGCATCAGGATCTTATGATTCCACTATCAAAGTTTGGAATACAATATCAGGACAGTGTCTGCAGACCCTTGAGGGCCACAGAATGACAGTGTCATCAGTGGCTTTTGTAGGAGATGGGATCCAGATAGCATCAGCAAGCTACGATGGGACAATTAAGTTGTGGGATGTTTCGTCTGAACATAACTACCGGAAGCTCAAAAGACATGGCAAAGACATGGAGTCGTCAGAAATTCAAGACATGCAGCAATCTACATCCCATGAAAAGGTTACTAAGAGGTGGGGTTTATCACTAGACCAGTGTTGTAACAACTTCGAGGGCCATGGTGACTGGATTAACCAGCTATCATTCTCAAGAGATGGTACATATCTAGCGTCGCAAAGCAACCATACTATTAAGATTTGGGATGTAGCTTCCGGCAGATGTCTTAAAACACTGGAGGAATACAGAATCTGGATGGATCCCTTGGAGTTCTCGGATGACAACATATATCTCGCATCAATATCAGATAATGCTGTTAAGATTTGGGATCTAGCCTTCGGCCAGCACCTTCACATGCTTCAGGGCCACTCCGACGGCATCAACTCAGTAACATTCTTGAGCGATTGTACGCGGCTAGCCTCAGGATCTTATGATAGAACTATCAAGATATGGGATCTCGTCTCCGGCCAATGCCTTCAAACGCTTCAGGGTCATGTCGACAGCGTCAGCTCAGTAACATTCTTGAGCGATAGCACGCGGCTAGCCTCAGGGTCCAAAGATTGCACTATTAAGATATGGGGTCTAAGTTCCGGACATTGTCTTCAGACACTTGTGGGTCATGGCGGCAACATCTTATCAGTTTGCTACATTGGCGACAGTGGAATGCTAGCTTCGCTGTCTCAAGATCAAACTATCAGAATTTGGGACACAGTAACTGGTAAATGTCTTACAAAATTTGACACTGGAAGTGCCATCAGGCAGCTTTTCTATTTCAAAAGCAGCAATGCCCTCCAAACTGAACTTGGAATTATAAACCTTGATGGGTTGCTATCAAATAATAGCGAAGCATCATCCGATGCTGCCAATAAATCTAGCTTTCAAGGTTATGGCATTGCTGCAACATGGGACTGGATTATTAAAGACTCTAAAAACTTTCTATGGTTACCGACAGAGTACCGCCCAAGTGAACTAGTTGTAATGGGGTCAACAGTGGCTATTGGTTGCGTTTCAGGACGGGTTCTGATATTTCGTTTTTAGAAGGATAAAAGTAGCTGCTAAGAGTAGCTTATATTTGCTCCAGAGACCTCCCTTTTTGCAGATGGCTTGGAGCGGTGAAACGGATTTCTTGAATTGACCACGTGATTTTACTCTGTGTTTAAATGAAACATAATGAGGAGTCTAATCACATTGAAATTCAGAGCCGTCAATGCTTGTCCAAGCAAGTAGTCCGCCGATAAGATCCACCGGACGTGATCGTCTGTAGCTGTTTAGGCATTTGGTGCCTGCCAACAACACATAATGCCCTTAACATAGCGGCCTTCTCGGCAGCCGAAGAGACTAATTCCTATAGATACTGCTGCTTTTTAAGATCTCGGTTATAGAAATGGCGAATTGTAAGCGCAGTCAACGCCGCCGCCGCGCCAAACCCGGCAGTGATGTAATTACCGGTAATAATGTACGGCTGCAGGTTGGCTGGGAAGGTAAAGATTGGGACCCAGGCGGTGAAAATGTAAGCGAACGCATTCATCTTCAGCAGGTCAATAAATAATCTAAGTAGTTACTTATGGGGTGACTAACCAGAGCAGAAGTGTAGGCCCGTTTTTCTGGATCATGTCTGTTTGTCTCATTTACCCATGTCCACGTAATGCCAGCGCATGTTCCAGAGAGAGCAGTAAGATCTGGACAGCATTGGATTAGTACGGCTTTCACTGTTACAGCTTATAAGATAGTTAGGAGAATCCTTACAATAAAGAGCCCATCGAGTGGCAATATTTGGTGGGTGGACTGGCGTGGCTGCTAGAGCGATTGGGAAGATGATACCCATAACACTGGCAAATACCATGCCGGGCCAGCGGGCAGATCCGGGCAAGCCGTCCGAGATCCAAGAGTTCAAAAGGGTGCAAACAATAGAGATGATGTTGATCTGCAGTAGCACATTAGCTAATAAGTACTCCGAAGCCTCAAACTGGAGAACATACCCCGAGAGGAATGATGTTAATCTCCGCCACTGAGAAGACAGCAGGCTTTCCGGGCAAGTTGTAACTCTTAACCCAGAAGATCACTACAAGAGGTCATTAATGTGAATGGCTAACTAGGCAACAGAACTAGGATCTACTTACTAGACCCTCCTGACTGGCCAACCTGTACCAAGAATGCGAAGAAAATGGGAACTAGGCTGTCAGTACAAATGATTCGGTGGACACGGAAAAGGGGTTTCTTACAAAGATAAACATGCCATGTAGTATGCCAGCGTTTGATGTCTTTCCATTTAAATAGGCCAGTAAAAGGTTTCGTCTCTGAGGGCATTCTAGCTCGAGCGAGTCTGACTTCCTCTGCTGTAAAGATCCTGATGATAGCAGATGTTAGCTTTATAATCATATGGATGGCTCGTCTAAGTATACCAATTGGCTTTTGCTCGAGATGGTAGCTGAGGCATAGCAAATGCAGTCCAGATCGCGCAAGGTAGTGAGATACAGCCACAGACACTGTTTCTTTGTCAGTATAGTCTTGTTACTGCCAATGATTCAAGGTATATGTAGTTATGGGCACCCACATATACATCCACCGCCATCCTGGAAGGCCGTTGGATCCGTCCAGTCCGGCATGCACTGCGGCCATCAAAAAGCCGGAAAAGAGAGGCCCGACCGAAGTGAATACCTGGATTAATGTGTTGCGACGTGCCAACTCATGGGGCTTGTAGTAGCTTGAGCACACGTACATCACTGCCGGGAAGTGGCCGGCTTCGAACAGGCCAACACTAGGCGAAATTAGAACTAGAACCGCCTCAGAAAGATAAACGGCGTACATGACTTACAAAAACCGAAAAACATAGAGTTGGGTGACATTTTTGACACCTGCTGTGGCGAAAGTAAAGATGGTCCAGGCCAGTTCGAGGAATGCGATATACAGAGGCGCATTGACCTGTGTGAGTCGTTAACATGAAGATTTGCAACAAGATAATCAAGCGTGGCTAGCTACCCGTGTCAGCAGCATATTGGAAGGAATTTGCCCAAACACATAAGCCGCGCTCCAAATGGCATTGGCGTAGTTGAGCTCCTTTCCATAAAGTGCTAGGTCTTCCTTCATGCCACTGTCTGCAGAGATAATCAGTACGAGAACAATATGCTAATATGCTTTCTAGCTATTTCTTACTAAAAGCATTGGTGATATTGACTTGGTCGAGGTAGCGACACATAACACCCAGTGCAGATGACGAGATGAGCGTCAGATCGAGCTTGGTGAGGAATCGAGCCTCTTCTTCCGGGACATCGAGTGCTGCGACGGTTATTTAATTGACTGTCTCATAGACGAGTTCAAGCACCTACTCGACCAGAAGAAGGACTTCCACGTTCTTTTTGACTCTGTATATGCTGGAACCTCTGCTTCGACATGGATCGGTTCTTTTGACTTCAAACCACCCTCATCTCCGCTCTCACCAGCGACTCCTAAATTTTGAGGATACTTTTCGTTTTGTTGCGCCATGTTCGGTTTGCTTATAACAAGCCGCATTGAGGTTTTCAAAGTTGCTTGGTGTTCTGGGCACCTCTGGGTTACCGCCATTCTTATCTTTCGCCTGCGAAATAGTCGGCGCCTTCATCGGACTCGTCTACTGGTGCATGGCAGCCACAACTAGGTGTCGTCTTTGGCGGGTCACATGGCGACATCGAGGCGGCAGCGGCCACACTCCGATAAGAGACGCCCTCAGCCCATGTCGGGATGCGTCCGCTAGTCATGATGAGATTATTTGTCCCGAATGAGCATTTGGCCCGATTTCAAAACAATTACTGATACCTTTCGTCTTCAAAACTGAAATTGAAGCTTTCCCCTCGTGGCGAGCCATATGGAGTGCAAGGATTAGAGCAGGAGAACAGCACCGGCTAAGCTTCGACATCCCGGGAATTCATAGTACCACCGACATCCGATGTGACGTGCTAACTGCGTTCGGTCAAGTTCCACATCGTCTAAGATGTTGCAGCCGGGCGCGGATTGAATGTGGGTGGGTGATCAAATAATCTCGGCAACTGAGGATGGATCAATACCGCAAGCTACGAAAGCTTTAACTCTAGATTGTACTGTTTGACGTTTGAAACGACTTGTAAGATTTGATCCGTCTATCAGAAATCAACGTTGTTTAGGGAATTCCCTCTAATTCTTATTGGAAATGTCTAGATGTAATACCTAACTGAGGTTGATATTTATCAATAGTATTTCAAGCAGGTGTACTCTCTTAGGAAAACGCAGTGATACGCAAGGACACCAATTCCGGTGGAAACGAGAGGCCAAGATACGAATATTGGCAGTGTCAATGACAATTAAATCATTGACGAAAATGAAGCAAGGTAAATAAGTCTAGTGTTTGAGTTGATTAGCCCGAGGAACCCGTCAACTTTCACAGTCTCTCAAAGCTTCTCCTGCAGACGATCAGAACTCAAACGAAGCATTACGTCAACAACATGTTTGGATAGAGATTGTTTGCTTTGCAGGTCACCCGTTAAGGCGGTTTTCTCGAAGGATTTTGGGTTAAATCGGCCATACCAGCCTGCCCTTGTTCCACTTGCTCCAGGAAATCGCTAAACATTGGATTGTTTGTTCTCACAAGTAGTGTCTCCTCTTTCGCTCCAGTGCGCTATTAAGGATGCTAAGAGATGTTCCTCCAGCAGCAAATGGTGAAATTTCTTCGTATTAAATATCCAAATAAATCTTACATTTTATGATTAATGCCTTTTGGTCTTTCCATTACCGTCATCCTCATCACTACTACTCAACATCGCCTCACTCGTATTCACTCTGAAGCTAAAATCGACCACGCCGACCAGACTGCTCACTGCGCGAACCAGCCCCTCGAGGTCATCGCACACGAGCGAGCTGCACACCTGCAACACCGCAAACTCGGTGTATCCGTGCTGCTCGACATTCTGGACGTCCAGAATACTTCCGTTGCCGAGAGTATTCGCCATCTCGGACAGCTCGCTTATACCCGTCAATGTCGCGGTTTCGACTGACTGGGAATCGGCGACACTCTGTCTACGTGTTGTCGAGCGGACCTCTTCGCCAGTGTTGGTGTGGACTGTGACGAGTCTGTGCTCGAGCTCGCTGCCTCTGCGTCGAATTCCTTGTTCGGGCTCTTGCGGGCGGAGATGGAGGAGTTTACGGGTGAGTTCGTTTGGTCGAGGGAGCTGCATGAAGGGAGGCAGGGACTGTCCAGAGAGAAGGGAGTTTGAGAGGAGGGTGAGAGTGGACAGAATGCTGTGCTGTGTGGGCTCGATGCCCGCGAGGATCTGATTCAGGGCATGAAGCCACTGCTTGTCATGCGTCGAAGAAGAGGTGGATGGCCGATCGCGAGGCTTCCAGGTAACAGTGTATGCGATTAGCGTCAGGTACCTCATGATGCTGGTTGATCGTTTAATGATATCATCGTATGTTTCTCTTGGGAACTTGCCGCCGATATCAGGTTCCCATCTCTGCCATTGCGCGTGGCTGTCAAGACTCGGGAGTAGCAATAGCAGTTTGCCCAAGATCCGGCGTCTTTCCTTTTCCATCTTGTGGGCCGGAGTTCCCGCCATTTTGATGTCGCCGTGAGTCTGGTTCATGGTAGCCTTGATGGTCTCGGTGATGACGCTGAAGTAGTTGGCGAGCAAGTAAAGAGATGCGCTGAGATCCATTCGAAGCCACCTGCGGTCGGTCATCGGGGAGGGGAATACAGTCCAGATGAAGGCAATAGCGCAACCGGCTGCCACGCATGCAAGACGGTAGGGCGCGAGGAGGTACGTCGGGTAGTAAGGCTGGCCGGTAGCAGCGGCGGCGGCTTCACCGATCTTTCGGACCTGCAGCTCATAGCCGATGATGAGGACCTGAGTGATGATGGTGATGAGCCAGACGGGCATGAACCGGGGGTATTTGAGGACGAAGTATTGTTCCACAAAAATGAAAAGCCAGAGGAACACAATGACTCCAACCGTCTTTTCGGCGACAATGTACCAGATGATGAAAGTGAAAATCATAGCGACGAGGGTACCTCCGACACGGCATACGAAACCGAAGATGGACTGGCCAGCCGTAATCGTCATACCGATGGCAATCATGATCATTGCCCAGACAAGTCGCTGCTCGGTGAAGAACGTCTGCGTGTTCTTGAGGAATGCGAGAATACCAACCGTCATAGTCGCCACAGCCACGCGGAATCCGAACATGGATTCCCCCGAACCAAAGAATGCCGATACCTTTCGTACCCTGTTGCCGAAATGTTGCCATACTCCGTGGGCCGGGAGATGCTCTGGATCCTTCTTCTTGTTGTACCCATCGCCGGCGTAAACGACGTTGGCTCCCATATCCGCGATATCAGGGTTCTGCTCTGGCGTCGCATCTTGGGAGCTACTGCAGGCTCCTCTTAACCACTTCTTCATCCGTCGCTGTGAGGGTACGATGAGACGCTTCTTGCTCATAGTGCCATCGGCAACCTTTGAGTCCGCAAACAGAACAAGGTCCTGAACGGCCTCGCCGAGTGCGAGCATGAGCTTCTCCATGTACAGCATCACATAGAGCTGAGTCTGGTCACGTTCCTTCATCCTGGTTTCCAATCGCTTCAAACCTAGTTCCTGACGCTCTTTCTCGGTGGCCATTCGTCGTTCCTTCAACCAAGCCTTCAGCATCTGGCCCTTCTTGTCGTTGAAATCCTGCACCCTGTCCGCCAAGACCTCGGCGAATCCGGCCTCTCCGGGTTTCGGCAGAGCTTTCGCTCCAGCTTCGTTTTCGACATCGGCCGTCTTGGTCTTCTTCGGTTTCGGTGTAAGTTCGAGAACGATACCGATATGGTCCAGGCCTTGATCCATCGCTTCGGTGAGAATCTCGAACGGCTCGCACAGCTGCTTCATGATGTCATTCCACACCTTTTTCTCCAGAGTTTTCTCCACATCCGAGTCACCACCATCACTCTCACCCCATCCGTGCTTTTCAGCCGCACGTCGGAAAATGTCGACAATGGTGCTGATTCCATTGAGAGGAATCATGATGCTCCGCAGACGATTGAAAATCTCGCTCAAATCCTTCGCATCCAGCTTCCCGTACGCGATATCCCTCTTGGCAAAGACCATGTCTCCATGCATCTTTCCGAACAAGGTCGAAATGGCTAATGCTGTCGCCTTTAATTCGCTCGCTGCTTTTGCCTCCTTGGTCATTTCCGGTCCCTTCTGCTTCCTCCTGAAAGCGCTGCTGGCCTTGGTCGGGCAGCGGTCTAGCATATCCTCACAGGATATTGTATGCAGATAATTCAATTGCAGTTTGATGGACTTTCGAACCAACCCAATGGCGCCCTTGAATTCTGCGCTAACCACTTTGCGACTGGATACGGGGAAGATGAAAAGTGCCACGCCAGTAGCGATACCCATAGCTGCGAGCATGGCTACTAGAAGCCGTCTCACGAAGGACTCGGCTGCGGCTGTTGTTACCATGAGCGGGCCGAATGTGCACGCGACGTTCATGAAGATGGAGTAGATCATAACTGGCAGGTTCATGGCCGGGTACTTGGCACGCATGGTGTTGGAAATCCAGATATTGAAGAAGAGCCAAACGCCACAGACTGCTGATTGACTAGAGTTGTACACTGGCAGCCCGGTAGCCAACTCTTCCGGGGAAGCAGTGTTGTGCCTGGCCCGGACGCCAGACCACAAGGCCAACATGGAGATGGCGGCGCCAATGCAGATTCCCGCGACATTGAGAACTAGATTTTGCAGATACTTTCCTCTGGGGAGAATGGCAAGGGCAAGCACCGAAATGATGGGCACGAGATAACCCAATGTGGTGAAATACTGCGCAACGGCTGTCGACTGGTAGATTGCGATGCCGATAAGAGGCGGCAAAGAGCCCTTGAACATCATCAAGACCGTCGGTACATCGAGGCCTAGTCTCGTAGCGAGGTTCGGTTTAGCATCAGCCTTCGCGGCGCTACTCGCCCTAGTAGCGGAAGTCGGAGCTCGCGCGGGTGCCTCGGGCTGGGGTTCCGGGAACGGGCCCGACCGATCAGCACCGGGCTGCTGTTCATCGGAGTTCATGGCATCGGCGACATCGGGAACGGAGCTGGCGGACGAACTCGACTCTCCATCTTCTTCAATCGTTTGGGAACTCGGCCGTCGTTGCATGACGGGCGCATGTGGGATGAGACGAAGTTGAGTTTAGTTTTTGAGAGCCCCAGAAGGGCCCGGGAGGTGTTTTGTCTTATTTAGGGGGGGATGATGTAATGTGCGGAGATCGCCGCGTGTTGCTGGCAAAAGAATGCCGATAAAATTTGCGCTAATGCGACGTTTTTGTGGATGAGTTACTCGTTTTCGCTAGCCGGAGAGGGGGGATGATTAAGGATCTAAAATAGTTGTTGGTCAATCAATCAGCGACAACTGATTCATGCTCATGGGCACGGGCCCTCATCTCATCTCGTTGGGATAAAAGACACTAATGTTTATGAACTCTCATCTGAGAAATCGAACGGTTCGGAAGGACAGAGACTAACGAAGAATCCTAAAGATCGGCAGATGGAGTGGGACTAGTCTAAACTTTGGTAAAAATCCAATTTGAATACGGAGTAAACTAACTGATATTGCAACCTCGGAGTGAGCCAGTGGAGTGTTTTTGTTGAATATGGCTGGTCATCATGCATAATCCCTGCATCTCAGCCCTAAAATGGCTGCCAATCCCCCGCCATGTCAGTTTTTTCTGAACGGCCCGGCTACTTGGCATACATTTGCCGTGGAATGCAAAGGAAGCAATATCGTTGTAGAGTGGTCCTTTTTGCTTTTGAGTTTGACGAAGAAAATGTTGTTCTTCAATATTTTCCGAGCATGAAAAGATCCACTCTCATAGCAACTGTTGTTTGTTTCTTAATTTTTCTAACTCACCGCCATGCCAACTGGTAGTCTAGCAATGATGTTGTGTAATGGAGTAAATAACGCTGCAAATATTTCTTCCCCTTTCATGCTTCAATGGTGAGCACCTCGGTTACGAGTTCATGTATCCGCTTCAACGGCAGTAAACCCCTGAGTAATTCACATAGTCAGCGCCCACCTAGTCACCTAATTTACCTAGGAAGCCCAATCCATGCTTGAGCACTCAACTTCGGTTTATTATCGGCCAATCACAGCATTTAGCAAAGCCGTCACAAAGATTTCAGTGCTTCAATTGCGACCTTTTATGATGAAGACATTCCGTATAATGCCGCAGGCAATTACAAGCCATTAGAAGAAACATTTCGATATTTGTGGACGATGTTTGGTTTGAAAAAGGGGCCGAGAGAAGATTTTTATTCCATCAAAAATGTATACCAATCCATACAAAGTAAAACATTACCCATTACGGGAGTACCGTGGCAGTCTATGTATATGTATCCTTGCCAAATCTAATCCAATCTTTCCTGCAAACCTGCATATATGTCTAGTCCGAAGCGCATCGGTCTTCTTGTCTTTCCTCTAATCAAGTCCGTTTCAAGCCCTGCTTCTTGGGCACCCTTGCCAGCCAGTATAAGCCAAGGCCAGCGCCAATATTAAAGATGATGTACAGCCACATAAGACCAAAATTCCTCCATCTGTTACCGTAGTCGACGTTGAAAACAGCCAACAAGTCGTCCGTCATGTACGAAGGACACCAACCACATGCATTCGCGTCGGGTATCTCCACCAGCCTGCCGCCTGCAATCTGCACGAATACTCCCAAAAAGTCCGGGCAGGTCATGTTTTCCTGAGCCGGGATATGCACTATCTCGCGAGCAGCACACTCAATTGGGACGCCGTGGAGACCGGTTGAGAGCGCGCCAGAGGCGAGGTATGTCATGGGCGACACCCAATACATAAAGTCGGACCAGATAGCTGGCATCTGGTCGCGTCTGATACCGATACCGCAAAAGGCCATCGTCAGGAGTGCAAGGAGGTTAACCACTACACCGGCGAGATCAGGCGCTGCAAGAGGGGCAATAATAGCCTGCGATATCGTCGAAGCCCACTGGATGAGTTGCCAGATGAAGAGGAAGGCAAGGAAGCCGCGAATTGTTGTGTCGTCAGTAGTGTTGTTCTGGAAGCCGACCGGGTAGTACCAGCAGAAGTAAAAAGCGACAGAACACAGCGTATTCCAAACAAGCTCCACGAAGATTTGGGTGAGCATGAAGACGTCCCAGCGGTAGATTTTTGACGGACGCTCGCGGACTTCGTAGATGGCGCGTTGGGGGACGAAGAATGACATGATTTGCTTGGTGTACGGGTTCTGGATGAGGAAAGCGATGAAGAATGCGTACAGCTGGTTCTGCACACCTTGCATGCTGCGGTCAGAACCCCGGAAACTGAAACCGAGGAAGAGAGCCTGGGACTTGATAAGTAATGGAAGTATTGGAATAGACGGCAGAACTTACGAAGAAAATAGTGACGGAAATCTTGGACCACAGATACGTAGGCGACCTCCAGAAGTGCCTGAAAGTACGCTGAAGGACAATCCTGAACTGGGTGGCGAAAGAAGCAACGAATTCCTTGTGCTGCGAGTCGAAATCGCCATCAAGAGTGACGACAGCTTTGCCTTCGCGTAGACGACCCAGTTCAGCCTTGACTTCCTGGTACTCAGGGGAGGCCTTCCACGTCTCAAACCAGTCTGGGCCGTCAGAAGAAGGCAATGTTGACTTGAGCATCCATTCTGCAGGGTTGACCTCTGGCGGACACGGGGATGCTCCGTTACGCTCAAAATACTCAATCATGGTCTGGGAGTTTGGTCCGATTTCTATAACCTTTAGTAATGGAAGATTAAACGGACTATTGGGACACTTACCGCCAAAGTATACCGTTCTCCCGCCGGGTTGGAGCAGAAGCAGCCTGTCGAAACGAGAGAACAGCATCGCTGATGGCTGATGGATGGTGCAAAGAACAGCTTGACCACTCTTTGCAAGCCTTTCAATCAGGTCACAAATGGCCCATGACGTTTGGGAGTCCAATCCAGAAGTTGGCTCGTCAAGGAAGACCAGCAGCTGAGGGCGGGCAGCCAATTCGACACCAATGGTTAACCGTTTACGTTGCTCCACGTTCAAACCTTCTCCAGGGACGCCAATGACGGCATCGGCAAAGCTCTCCATTTCCAGGATCTTGATGACCTCGTCCACAAATGCTAATTTCTCGGCACGTGAAATCTCAGCGCTCTGTCTGAGCAACGCACTAAACTCGAGAGCTTCTCTGACTGTGGTGGTGTTGAGGTGGAGGTCTTGTTGTTGAGCATATCCAACGCGGTGAGAGAAAGAGTCATCAGTCGCCTTGCCGTTGACCAGCGTGTCTCCAGTAAGGACACCAACTGTCAGGCGGGTTGCAAGGGCATCCAGGAGTGTGGTTTTACCAGCACCAGACGCGCCCTAATCAATGTTAGTTGGAAATATCGCATCTATGGTGGACCACGAACCATTAAAGCAGTTGTAACACCTGGCTGGACCCAGCCATCTACATTGTTCAAGATCCGAAGGGTATCATTCTGAACCTTGACCTCATAGCTCAGGTTCTCCCAGTGGAACACAGGTTTCCCGCAGGTGCTAGGAGAGGGACGGCTGTTCTTCTCCTGTTCCACCACCGGCGAGGAACCAGTAGGCTTTTCATCGATAACGCGTGCCACTTGCTGAGTCTCAATATCGTCTCTGGCCGATTTCTCATACGAGTCAGGAACTTTGCCACGGCGGAACATGAGGACTTCTCCTTTGGCTGCCGGAGGCTTGGCAAACTCGGCGGCAACAATGTAAGCAATCACATAAGCAACCAAGAAAGCGAACAGAATGCCGACGTTCCTGATTCCGATTAGCTAGGTTCATGACTTGGAGCCTCATCTGGCAACTTACCTCCACTTGTGCGAGTTATAAAAGCCATAGCTGAGCTCGATGTACCGGTCGCCACTGACAAACGGCTGTCCAGCCACCGCGCCAACAACCGTGCAGATGCGATCAGCCATGGACAGATCGGTGTAGCCTGGCCCAACTGGAACGATAGATGTGCAAGGGAATTCCCGGCCGGAAAACTCGTTAGCCATTAAAGCCTCGAAAACATAGCTGAGCGGGTTAACATAACCCATCCATCGCGACCAGCCGGGCATGTAATCTGTGGGGATGGAAAATCCGGTGTATAGCATGAGTCCAATGGTAAGCAAGCATACGGGAACCAAGGCTTGATGAGCTGTCCGTGTGACGCACGCAATCGTCCGGTACAGCGCCGAGATGGTGAGTGTGAGAAAGTAGTTGATGAACAAGAAAAAGAAGAAGGCGCCAGCTGTACGTCGCAGGTTTGAAAGGAAGTAGACTATCATGTTGAGTAAGATGGCATAGATGATCTTGGCGGGGATATCAGTGATGTAGTTGGCAATAGCTTCGGCGGATTGGTGGTAGAATGCGTAGCGGTTGTGCTTCTCGACAACAGGTCGCTGGATGTAAAGTGTAAGAACCTCGAGTTCGCCAGCGAAAGCGTTGAACAGAAGAGTAAAGAAGAGAATGGCGCCGCGGGCATAAAAGCTGTCCGTATTTTCGGGCATGTTGTAGAAACCACTTCCAAGTACGAGGCCCATGATGGTATTAAAACCGACAGAGGCGATGACAAAGGCAGGGTCAGCGAGGATTCTTTTATAACCACGCCAAATGCAGAGGTTGACTTGCTGCAAGAAGGAA
Source organism: Colletotrichum truncatum (assembly GCF_014235925.2). Classification (NCBI taxonomy): domain Eukaryota; kingdom Fungi; phylum Ascomycota; class Sordariomycetes; order Glomerellales; family Glomerellaceae; genus Colletotrichum; species Colletotrichum truncatum. Next base: position 6,559,723 of record NW_027222399.1, on the reverse strand, counting down.
AGATGGTAGGGAGATTTGAGGCGTTGGACGGGGCTTCTCTCCGCCTTGCGGCTGGTAACAAACTCGTCGAAACGTTCTTTGGTGGGATTTTCTCTCTCGTATGAGTCGAGTTCCTCAACCAAAGCGGCGTGTTCGGCCGAGGCCTTCCATCGAGCGGCGAATTCATCAGCGGTGCGAGGGGCTGTAGCCTCGCAGCCCGGGCGTACACGGCGCTCGTGGGGGGACGTCATAGAAGTGAGAAAGTCGGCGGTAGTTTGGCGGTCAGGACCTTTCCAGAGTTAATAAATGCCTAAAAGAAAACTCCGATGGGGATGCCATACAGTCAAAACCAAGATCTTCAAAGTACGCCTTGGCGTTCTCTGCCTTGCCGAAATAGATCTGTCGTCCTTCATAGAGAACAGTCACTTTGTCGAATGTCTATAGAGACATCACTTGTCAGTCAAATATTCCAGCAAGAACATGGAGTTTGCACGTACATCATAGGCTGACTGGGGGGCTTGGTAAATAGCCACGACAGCCGCAACATCCATCAAGTCTGCCTGTGCCCTGAGCGTCTTACAGAACGAGATGGCGTTGCCGCTGTCTAGTCCACGAGTACTGTTGTCCCAACATTGAAACTTGGCCCCGGTCAAGGTGGCCTCGGCAATGCTGACTCTCTTACGCTCGCCGCCAGAAACTCCGCGAATGAAGTCATCGCCAACTTTGGTATTCATTGTATGGGTGATGCCAAACACGGCCATGATAGCGTCTCTGTAAGCGCGGGCAAATTCGGCTTTAGAGAAGCCACCAGGGACTTTGTTCGGAACCCGAGCCATTGACGCGAACTTCAGGGTGTCGCCAACCGTGAGAGGAGCTAGGTGGACGTCCACCTCGGCATTGTAGAGAACATCGCCACGGAACCAACCGTGCATATGAGTAGACGCGATACCTAGATCTCGTTAGCTGAAGCGTCAAACAAGCTTGGAGATACCAACCCCTGAAGTTGATGTAAGAATCATCGGTAAGGTTGAGGCCTTCGGTGCGGCCAGAGAGAGTCTTCAAAAAGGTTGAGCAACCAGAGCCTGGTGGGCCCAAGACAAGCAGCATCTCGCCAGGGTGGACAACACCTTCGAAGTCACGCAGAATGTCTACCCGCTTGACTCCACGACCCGTGATTCGGCCCATAACCGAAGACGCGATACTTGGAATGATGTTGCCGGTGGACTGCTGATAACGCGCTCCTGTGCCATGACCATAGACACTGAGCCTGCGAAAAGCAGCTCCGGTCCTTCTCGGAGGCAACGCGTCCGATTCATTTTCAAATAGCTGTCTCAAAGCTTTGATCCATAGATAGCTGTCGAAATTAGATGAAAATGGATCAAGTTTGCTATCTTTGATGGGCGCCACGGCATTGTTCTCGTCATGGTGACCTAGCTTGGCAGAGGTTGCAGTGATCTGCCGAGCGAGGTTCGTGATACCTAGACGAGACCCATTGATTGTATTCTCGACGTCAGTCGACGACGCTGTCGAAGATGTGGCGCCGTGCACCATTATGGTGGCAGACCACAATTTTCTATTATGGGTGTTCTTCTGTTCGGTGAACGATCAGGCTGCAAGAATCGCGAGAAGCTATGGAGCATGGATTAAAAAGATGGCATCTCAAGTTACTGTAAAATATGCCAGAGTCGAAGAATAAGCGGCTGAAAAAAAAAACCAATACTAACGGCTTTTGGACTGCAGCAGCAGCATGTCAGCTTTATCAGTTTTCCAAATTCAACACCCTGGTCAGGCGGTCGAAAGGATCTCCCGAAGGGCCGTCTAACGTCAGCTCTATCAGTTCGTCGAATTCCATCCCCGTTCCAAGTGGTCCAAGGAAATACCCGAAGGGCCGCCCCAGGGTGATGAGGGCTTTTGCCCAGAAAGGGATTGGCTATCAAAATTTGCAGCTTTTGGCAGACCTGACGAGCAACCAACCATGAGCCCCGCCCCGACGGATCGGCTCAAGACCCATTCGGAAGCCCGTAAACTGCGTCCATGGGCAGCCTGATCAGTAATACCCTAACAAGAAGGGCATCAAGTCATGACGGAGATACTGAAACTTCATCATGGGATCCTAGGAAGTGGAGAAAAGATTAACGGTTTTAAGGAGAGCCTGACGTGTTCGAGCCTCCTGCCTGTCAACCTCAACTAATTTACTTCAAATGGGTTTTCGCCGGCCCGCATCCGGAGCTAACGAACGCGGTGAAAAGCCAGCCTGGAGGTCTGGGCAACTCTTCGACCGTGGCTCGGCCGACGTAAAGGCGTCGGTGAATTAAAAGTAAATCGGCCAGCGGAGCTCGGTGGGTTTTGGCCTACGAGTCTCCGTTGGCGATGTGCTTTACTGAAGCATGTAATATGGAGCGAGCAGCATCTGATCCCAGATTCCATTTTGCTTTCTCGATCGAACGCGCGTAGTTCACCAATTACGCCCATTTTGGTTTTTTTTCACTCTGATTAGTGATTATTCTTATCTAAACCCTTACGTAGCATCTTCGGATCCTCTCGTGCGCTTTCTCAAAGACTTTCGCGAGTCTCAAATCCCTATTATCAAAATTCGATCAACGTTCAAGGTAAACTAACTGCTCACAACTTTGCTTCTCTTTCTCACTATCTTGACCTCCGAGTATCCATAGCGCCAAGCCGTAAAAACCGAAATAGCTTTAATGTATGTGGTGTTGGCCCCCCGCTAATGCGAGCAACTCGTAAATCGTACCTATTAAGATTACCAGTTGTTCGGATGCTCGGCGAAAACCCACCAACCAGTTGGCGGCCCCACTCACCCTCGGAATCCCAATTTTGATCACGTCTCCAAAACATCTCAAAGAGGGCCCAACATTTCCTCGTCAGATCAGCCTCATTGATGACTGTGTTTTTCCGCTCCAATCAACCACATCATGTCATACGAGTGCTCTCATTGCGGAAAGAAATACCAAAGGAATACCCACTTCCGTCGTCATGAAGCCACCCGTGAGTGAACTCTGTGGACATTTGGTGTTTGTGCAAATACCCGGGAAGCGAGGGAAACTAAATACACGTTCCAGATCTAAGCTCCCAGTCTTTCACATGCCCCTACTGTAGGAAATGTTTCGCCAGACGGTGGGTAACCCTGGCTCTTTTCGGCAGATGGCCATCTACTGGGACGTTAAGCTAACATTCTCATAGAGATGTCTGCCGCAAACATGCCACATCATGCACGTCCAGGGGCCCCAAACAGCCACAAGGGATTGCAGAGATCCGGATGGTTAAACGAGGCAACAAAAGCCGTGCTTGTGATGCATGCTCTCGAAGCAAACTGTCTTGCGATTTTGAACGGCCATGTGGCCGGTGTAAAGCGCGACATGTCGCCTGCACGTATGTGAAAGCCATGGAGGATCCATCCAACTCCACCAGTCTGGATCCCCTCAAAGCACACAGCGGAGACCAACGACAAGCAAAATTAACTATTCCGTTCATTTTGGAGATCACCAATCCCAAAAATGACTCAATGCTAAATAGCCTGCGCAAAGAGGATATTGGCGAAGATACAGATCTTGATGCGCAGCCAGACTTATTCGACTTAAACTTGCCAGATGATACCACATTTCAGATGCCCTTTTTCTGGAGTTTTACTCAGCTTTTGACCGAAGACGGTTGGCCTGAAAGCCAGTTCTACGAATCAAGAGAGGTGACAACCAGTCCTGGTGATAGCGACTCTCACCTCGACCAACGTCTCGCATTTTTGACTTCAGAGTTGAGGAGTACTCATGAGTCGCTCTGTCACGTACCATTTTATGACGGTACCTTTGACGAGGATGTTGCGAGGGCGGTCTTTACCACACGCAATGCAAAGACATTTATTTCTACTTATTTTCGACTCAACCACCCAAGTTTCCCCCTTACTCACAAGCCTAGTTTTGATTTTGAGACCTGCGCTCCCGAGCTCATGTTAGCTCTCATGCTCAACGGCTCAGCAAGATTGCTACCGCAGGACGATGCCATCTCGGCGGTTAAATTTTACCGGGTCAGTGAGGCCTACATCTTTCGTCGCCTTGAACAAGTCGTGGCTGCCTCAAAGAAGAATGAACTACCCTCCAGGGAAGTGGTCGATATATTAACTGCGGCGATGGCTATCTACGGTATCATTAGCGCTTCAAATCAAACCAGGATGCGAAACGTCGTGACAGCTCAGCGACTCCCTCTGATAGTATCGATAGTGCGATATTTTGGATTGAATAAACTCCGCCATCCCAAACCAATTCATGAGACGGAGTGGACTGACTTTGTACGTTTGGAGTCCTGCATCAGGTAAGTTAATCCGTATCAGTCCAGTAATGACATTGGTCTAAGACATCTATAAACAGGATTGCCACTTTTACAGCTTTCTCTGCGTGGTTTGATGCTGGTTCACAGAATGGTCCGTCGGCGTTAGTGGTTGCGGAGATGAAGTGCGATTTGTTGTCTCCCTTGGCGATTTGGGATGCCAAAGACGCAAATGAATTTCAAGCTATTCTTAAGGCGCCAAATACCATCATCCCACCTTCATCCACGATAAGTGAGTGTTATGATGCACTCTTGAAAGACAGCTGGGTTGGCACTTCGGACTTCCCTCGGTCGCCGGCAACTCTACATGATCTTTTATTTCTGATTTTTGGTGAGTTGGAAATTCCACCCAAGAGGACAGCACAACTTATCATCCTAGCTTTGGTGAATACAGTAGTTTCAGCTAGGCAAATGTCCATGCTCTCGACGATGGCGCCAAGTCTTCTGCGTGCCGTTACGAGGTGGTTCAAGATTTGGGAAGTCACCATTGCGAACCTTGATCCACAAGTCTTGCACAGAAGTGGATTACCACGACACAGTGATAGTATTGCCTGGCTAACTCGAGGTTTCATCGAGATTTCCATCGTACCAGGAGAGCAGTGCGACTATTGGCAGAACATTGGGCAGGCAAGCATGAAAGAGCTTCATGGCTTGGTACAGGCGCTCCGAAACAGATGATTGTTTGATCCTGGATTTCTATCGATCAGGTTGTCAAGGATTGGCATGAATCATTCGCTTCAGCAAATAGGATTTTATACGCTGATGAATTCGGGTTAGGCCAGATACTAAACTTGTTTGTTATAACTATTTTGAGAACCATGATAGACATAGAGACACGACTGAATGACTAGATAGACTCTGTAACACTACTATAACGCTTTTTTAAGCAAATTCAGCAATTTTACTACTCTTAGAAATCCTTGAATCGGGTTTCATAGCTGAGCTTGATCACGTCCTGCGGACTAAGGGCATTGACTCGCTTGCTTCTGATATCCGTTCTGTCTAGAAGCTGCTCGTACAGAGGAGCAAAGTCTCTGGAGTTCTGAAGATGCATCAAACCCAAGTACTGACTTTCATCCGTCAAGTCAACGTGGTACTGGACGCGATACGCGAGATAAATCTCGTTGAATCGGACGTTGGTACCCTCGTTTTCACGAGCGGCTACGTTGGCAAAGCTAAAAAGAGCACCCTGTGTAATAGCAGGAGCTGCCCGCAAGCCAATGTCACCTGACGCACCGGTGCACATTGTCCATGTACTGTTGGCCACCCCTTTTTCTAGGAGATAAGGAACAGTTGCACGATAGGCATCTGGAGTGCGAGAATTGTCAGCGTCGTGCTCATGTGACCTCGAGTTTTAAGTTGCAAGGCTTACAAAGATATGTTTCTACATTGACTCTCATGATTTCACGAAGCGCTGCTGTTTCAAGCTCGACGGTTGGCGTCTCCCAGTAGAGTCCTCCAGCTGTAGGTTGTTGTCAGCGAGACTTTACACTAACGAAGGGCAAGAACCAAAACCAGTGCTTACGAGAGGCGAAGACGTGCTGAAAGGAGGGCAGCTTGCCTGCGCGAACCTGATCAACTACTCCCTGAATCGCATCTTCAGAAGTTATGTCGGCCTCGACGATCGTGATGCCATCGCTCGTACCAACATAATCTACAATCTTCCTCCCGCTTTCTTGGTTACGCACGAGGGCGATGACGTTGCGCTTGGCTCGAAGGGCACCAATCACTGCAGACACTCCGATATTGCCAGAGGCACCAAAGATCAGGACAGTTTCTGTCATCTTATCAGAATCAAGGGCTAGGAGAGCAAGGCGTGTGGTGGGAACGTAGATTTACGGAAATCGCGTAGGAATGACCTGGCTGTCACACATATAAACGGCTCAAACTCCAAACGCCTTCGCGGCTTATTAACGCTCTCCACTGGCGACCCAAATTTCACAGGTCGACGGCATAAACCTCGAGGTCACGCTAAACGGAAGTTGACATCAAGTCCGGCTTGGAACTGGCGAAGCGGTGATAGTCTCCGCAACTAGGATTGGGCTTGCCGGATATGTACCTTTGTAATGTTACATGAGATGTTTTAAAAACCAATCATCTCAAGAACTGTCTGAGTAGCGGCATTGTAGCGCACAATGCCCGCAGAGTCGCAGTGCATTCTGCAGCAATCTGTCGAAAATTCCCCACTGGCTAGGACATTTTCGCACAATTGTTACCCATGGCATTGGAAAGATCTGCTCTCCACGGTCCATATTGAGTGGTTTGCCCGAGCCACCCAGCTGGATTCCCCGTGGCATCGACTCCGGCTCGGGCGATTTATCGTCAGTTCACGCGTGAAGGATTCGGAAAAACGGTTCTCATTGGCTAATATCTATGGAAATGATTCCGCATCCACTTGCTGACTGCATTACCATACCGAAGCCAAACTCCTTTGGGGCTGTTGAGATTCTTTTGAAGCCCGCAATTCTCCGTATCAGTGGGCCTCTCTGATATGCTAATGCAATCCCTTCGTCTGTCGATGGAGTGCTGTCTGCGTATGGTGTTCTTTTCCAGGAAATCAAAGTGCGTAGCGACCAAACTCATCGGTTGACATTGGACTCCTTCTCAATTCTGGCCGTTGAATTTCCAAATCTTGGTCTCGTTTATACATTTATTAACGAAAACGGCTGGATCAGTTGCTGTAACTCAAAGCAAAATCACATTGTGTAAAGCAATCTAAGCTTTTTGACGAAAATGAAAGCTTCGGTCTTTGACTTTTGTATCTTGTGCACTTTGGAGAGCCTTTATCCTTCTCTCTTTTCATAGTTTATTCAAGTCAAAAAGCTAATCACCAACTTGGACTATGCCAGCCATTCGAGAGAAAGTTGAAGGCAAGAGTGGGAGAGTGCGGGGTTGGAATAGAACTTTCCAGAGTTTAGGCGCCTAACAACACCCGTGGTAGATTGATTCCTCGGTAGTTTTATAGATATGAGAATCATTTCCGCAAAATTTGGAGAAGCCTGAAAGCATGGAGAGCTCAGGCATTGTCTTCATTGGAATACGAGTGGTTATGATAAGGTTGGTAGAGGACTTGTCAATAGTCCCTGCCACCGTGTTTCCAATCCCATTTTAAGGTAGTTTAGATAGGCAACTTTACTCAGACATTTTTTCAATATTTTGCTTTCACCTTCTTTCTTTGGGCTTCTTTTTCTGATAAAACGACGAGAATGATCTGAATATGCTGTCATCTTTTTAACATGTGCATCCGTATAAGCGCTATCGTTTGCTCTCCATGTCAGCTGTTTCCCTTCGCCTTTGGTATTTCTCGAAATAGGACCGGGCGGTTTTTTTCAGTTGTGAAATGTCTTAACTCCCGCTCTAGTTCTTTCCTGAATAATGATTACATTCCAACTTGGATACATGGCTGGTCTCATCCCTCACGGCGCTATTAAACGCCAACAGCGAGCTAGCTTTGTAGCATTACTGTGCACTCCCAACATGATTTCAATTCGTCAGTTATGCCATACAATCTTATTGTTCCATATTTAGAATCATGTATTAAGCAGATCTGACACAGGACCTTTCTCGTTGGCCTGAAAAATGTTAAACATCGCGTTTATCCCTAAAATGAAGTGATCAAGTAAAATGTCCGATGGGGCAGTCCTAAAAGCAGCAGGTGATCTCGGTCTCATGTTCTCTCGGTGATTTGCAAAAACGACAAGTATTTACCCGCGACCGCTTGCGATACGGTGGAATGCTTCAACAATTAAATTTGATCCTTGAATTGCTAGACTCTCCTGCTAGGCACCTTATCCCGGCTACCCTCTTGTGTCTGAAAAGCCCAGTGACAGACTTACAACATGAACATTACTTTTGAACTTACTGGTACTGTTGTTTGGATCTCCTTATGGTGTGATAATCACTTAGAAATGAATCTAGATGCACACAAAGGCACGTGGGGTTTTGGGATTTGATAGCAACTTCGTTTCGTGGTTGTAATCCTATGTATGTACTGTAATTCCTTTTGAATTTTGTGAAACTAACTTGATCGCATTAAGTAACTATCCCCATCATCTTTCATGACTGAAGACCTTGATCTGGATTCTGACCTTTGAATTTGCAATTTGCAGTCTACAACGTGGTCAAAGGGCAGGGTAAATCGAATGACGAACTTAGCGTTACTATTGAGTTTGAGAAAAAAGGCAGCCCTTAAATACCGAGCAAACTGATCTGAGTCGGATATTCCGATCTAAGACGTCAGGCACTTGTCCAATAGCGCCCTTGCAACGAGCTTCAACTTCCCTGCGGGAAGGCCGAGAGGGCGTCAGCTGAAACGTTGTTCCGATACTTTCGGTCTTACTTCAGGGCCTTGCATGCAGTTGGCTATTTGTTTTCTGCAAGCTGAAATATCCATCTATGATTAAAATCAGCTACAATTATCTCAGCCACACGTATATCCTGGATGATAGAGTGCCTTTTTAGCACTACACCAGCTTAGCGTCTTGATGTTGAGGTTAATGTGGCTTGCGCAGGGGCAAATAATCAACCCTAAGGTGGAATGGTTGAGTGGTCCCTTGCATCTCGCTTCCCTTTCAGCTGACATGTAACCCCAGCTTATCGTGACAACAGAACCCTTTTTGGAGCTTCACTTCCACTTGCATGCGGCTTACAGGCACAGCGCCCTTCGCAAGCGTTGTGGTAGTTGACAACCTAAACACATAACACTGATCTTAAAGTGTCGACGCAAGCTTTTCCAAATAAGAGCCACTGAGCAACCAACTATATAATCTCAATATTACCCACCAGATTCTACTGCCAGTCTTTCTAATCATATCAAACCAAACTTGGATTATTTATTTGCATACATTTGAAAGTCTGAAAATGATTTCGAAGCTGTTCACGCTTCTCGGTATCGCCATCCTCCCCCAGTTGGCTTCAGCCGGGCCATGCAACAATAACTGCGGCCGGCAAGTCATCGGCACAGCCGTAAGGGACCCCCCTTCCTGGGACTTGAGATCGTCCTTGTGCGCAGACTTTGTGACTACATATGTTACAGTAACGTCTGGGTAAGCAAAATACTTTGTTGTTTCTATCAAACAGACGTCTGATGTGCCGTTACAGGCCGGAGCCTTCTGCTGAGCTTCAGCTCCCAACGGTTATAGATGGTAGAAATGTCCACGGCCCTCGCCAAGTAACTCCAACACCCGTCATTACTGGTAAAAAGCCGGATTATGCCAGCGCCTGCAGCGACGTTGCTGCGTACTGGTCTGCCTGCCAATGTTTTGATGGCGTAAAGCCCACAACAATTACAGTAACGGCACCAGCCGTTGCTGCCACCACGCCGACCAGCTCAGCTTCTCAGCCATCATGCACCAAGGGTATTGAGTTTGCCCACCATGTCATCGAACCAACTTCGACGTTGTGCACAAACGTACTTTCTAACCAAAACCTTCGCGCAAAGGCCTACGACCTTGGGAGCCTTCTTCAAGGCCGTGTTCCTTCAGGTGTTGGGCTCTCCCAAAATCTTTACTACGAGCAACTAAACGGCAATGCACCAATCAACTACGCTGGGCTGAGAGGCCCCGAAGGATCTACCTTGGAATGCAACATTCTTGTGCATCGCGGCTATATCAAGGTCAAAGTTCCTGGGATTTATGAGTTCTTTTTCGGTGGGGTCCAAGATGTGGTCCTGATCTGGTTTGGAGACAAGGCCAGGTCTGGAGGTTTCCGGGCTGGTAACTCTGATTTCGGCGGGAGAGATAAGGATATCAAATGGCCTGATCAATCATTCTATCTCAATGTTGAGGATGCGTCTGAGTACATTCCATTCCGCGTGTACTGGTCAAACGGCGAAGGGGCCGGAGCCTTTGGCATACAAGGTTTCCCTGCGGCCTGGGGTGATTGGCCTGATGAGGACCCTGAGCTTCCTGAATTTTACTCAAACTGTTCGGGAGATAGGAGCCCTGCTCCTGCTTGGTTGCCTTGGGAGAGTGAAGATTACTCGGGAGGTGCTTAACTGGGGAAGATAACTGATGGTCATTGACTCCAAGTTGGGTAATCTCAGGAAGTGCGGTCAAGTTGATCAGGATTCCCCCTTTGCCCTATGTACCGTTTAGCAACATCTACTGGGGTGATCCTCGAGCTGTTTCTAATTATCGCTGTTTTCTACCTGAAATAAAACTTGTGTGGCTTAAACCAAAATGTCTTTCTATCGATTAGCATTAAGATTGTCTAAGTGAAAACAACGACTTTCTCTGACTAACTAAATTTAGGCACCCACGTCCAGCAATTAAGAAAACTTCGACAGCGCTTGATTCGCTAGCCAGAATTTATATGAGTTGTTAATCCTTGGTTCTGTTTTTTTTTTTTTTTTTGGCAATACATAGATGTAAAGACTCAGTATCCTTGAAAAACTGTTGACACCTACTCAGGCTACTTTTTCTGATTCTGTTTTGAGTACCCTGGACAAGATGAGTCCTTGCCGAGAGATCAGACCGATTTTACCCCAGCAAGTCAAGACCCTTGCTCCAGATTCACCAATTAGAACCGCTTACTCTTTAGCGGCTGCTGACACCTCCTTGCCTTACTTTGGTGATATTTTGCTTCTTCCACTGACAAAGACAACAAGACCCAAACCATTAGCCTTCATCTGTATGTGCTTCTGTTCATCTTTGTTGATATTAAATACTGCCCGCTCATACCTAATTCCAGCACAATGAGTTACACGTATGGAATGCTTCCTCAGGGTCACATCAGACTCCTTGTTCTACAGCCTGGAAACACATCCGATGCCCTCTCCTGCTCGTTCTATTCAACTCCACTCGAATCAGCTCCCGTCTATGAGGCTGTATCATATGCTTGCGACACTCTCGAATTGAGTGACACACTCAACGTTCTGTCGTGTCCTGGCGCAAACTTGGAGCCTGAACCACAAATCTTACCGATAACTCAATGTCTTTCATCCCTTCTCCGCTCTCTTCGCCATACCACCGAGCCGCGAACAATCTGGCTCGATGCAGTCAGCATCAACCCAAGAAATATTGCTGAGAAAAACTCTCATGTGCTACGAATGCGACATATGTACTCCCAGGCCCGACGCGTCATTCTCTGGTTAGGACTGGCCTCAGATGATGGAAGCACTGATCGAGCCTTTACGTTCCTCAAAAGGATGGCGATGCACAAAAAATGGGCTGACCGAGGCCACTATATGGGGAGCAGAAGGCTGGGGTCTGATACTAGCTCCGAATGTGGTATCGGAATGTGTCAAGGCGAGTCAGACAATGAGTCAGAAGAGGAGGATTCAGGAGATGCCGACGAAGGATACGGCAGTGACTCAACTGCCGATGTTGCTTCCGAGGATAGTGATACTAACGGAGATGAGACTGCTGATTCTCCCCAGTTCTCCTCGCATGAGAATATAGCGACCTATTTGGATGAAGTTGAAATGGATGACACCCCACATAACGCATTTTACCAGTTTTGGAGACGGGTTCAAGCGTCCTTGGACAGGATGAAAGACTTTGCTTACCGTCGATATCATCACTATTTTGTTCTGGGATGGTGGAACCCACTGTTTCGTTGGAGAATCAGTAAAGCCTGGGACAGTTGCATTGATGCCTGGGCTCTAAACGCAACCAGAGTCGGGCACATCGCCTTTGGTAGGCCAATTCTCTATGAGAATGATATGGGAGACTTTTTCGTTAGCCGATATGCTGATGACTGGGCTGCCGTCGACCGACTTCTTCTACGTCCTTGGTGGAGTCGGGTATGGGTAGTGCCAGAAGTCTGGAGTGCTAGCGATGCAACGATACTTCAATGCGGGCCACACAAAATGAAGTGGAAAACATTTCAAAAGGCATTACCATATGAGGAGACATGGGATGATATACAGAGCGTTATGACCGATAATGAAGGCTTCAGGCTCGACATATGGCCACAATTGAAGAAGCGTTACAAGTTGGCTTTGCATCTGAGTAAGAAGAGGTTACTGAGTGGGAATCTATCAGATCTTCTATGGAATACGTGGGATCGGGAGGCTGTTGACCCACGGGATAAGGTTTTCGCTATATCAAGCCTTGTTGGCAAGAATGAAGGCCTCACGCCTCCTGATTACCACAAAACCACAAGACAGGTCTTCTGTGAAACGGCTAGAGACATCATTCTGACCGAAGGTAATCTTGATATCCTTTTAGCAGCTGGTGGGCCAAAAGACCCATGCAATGGCGGCACATTGCCATCCTGGGTTCCAGACTGGCGCTCAAAGGCCCTTGACAGAAGACCACATCATCTCGTCGACAGGTCACGGTTGAGGTCTCTACTGTTCACACACTCAGTCATATCAATCATCGTCAACGGGCACGGTTACACGGCATGTGGACAAGAAAGCAAAGTGGCACGGTTTGGGCCTGACCTTTCTACATTGCAAGTTCATGCCGTAGTGATGGATGAGGTTGGGTTATTTGGAACGTCTCAAGAGCATGAGATAGTCGAGCTTGGGCCAGTAGTTGAAGACGCTTGCACCGTTGCCAAAGCGACTTTTGAGCAAGTTATACCCTCATGGTGTAATGGTTATGTCGTGGATGATTTACCAGCGTTGGTCAGAACAGTTATGATGGGGGGCTCACGGGGTGAAAAAACAGAAGAGGAGGTCATCAGCAATACAATGCCACTGCGGCGATTCTTCACTACAAAAGCGGAAAAACGACTATGCATCGGCCCCGCTTTGTCTAACAAGGGTGACAAAATTTGTATCATTGCTGGTTGCAATTTTCCTTTGGTTCTTCGACAGATAAGGGATGAAAAAGGTCAAGATTCTGCATTTCAACTGATTGGGGAGGCTTATGGTGAGTACTAAATACTGTTAAAGAGGCTTCAAGGTTCGCTGCTAACTGACATCCAAGTCCACGGTATCATGAATGGGGAGGCAATTGCTGCCCTCAAGAGAAGAACATGGTGGGAGAAGCTCGCCTGGTGGCGTAGGCCAAAGGATGTGAACTGGGAAACAATAACTATTTACTAAACATTGTTCATTACCAGGCAAGCAGCTGGGTATTGCATGTATGGCAACGGTACGACTTTATTGTGTCTTAAAAGCAGATTCAATTTGAGATGCAATCATGCAAAGTAATTCTGGGTAAGGTATACATATGCTTACAAACTCCAAGAACCTGCAGGGCTGTACTACCCATTATAATTCGATATATCATCCCAATCCAAGTGGTCCTGACAGCCTTAGCAAGTGACACAGCGTTTAGAACAGCAGGCATTGCATGACTTCCTTCGCGCAGTTTGACAGTTGTACAGGCAAGATGGACTTCCATTGCAAGACTTGCAGCCGTTAATGACAACCGAATTGCATGCAGTCTGGCACGCTGACAGAGACGCTGAATTGGGGCATCTCTCTGTATCATCAGTTAGACTCTTGCCGGCAAGTAGATAAAAGATCTCAGCATCATTTATATAAGTTACGTACTTTGCAAACGGGGCGAGGTCTTGTCGTCAACTGGGCTGGCAAGCACAAGGCTATAAAGCCCTAGAAGGATAAAGTTTGACAGCTTCATAACTGAGAGCGTAGGTTTACAAGAATCTTTGACGTAAAAATAATTGAAATCAAGAACTCAGATTATAGTTGAAGTGAATACCATGGAACTTCAAACTAATTAAGATAATAGACATCAGTATTAAGCTCTCATCTTATACTTATTTGATAAGTAAACTTCATCAAAATGCTGTCAAAGTCACTGCTTATGTCAATCGGGGGAAAGCTGCTCCATGTCATATGATCTCAGGCTTTAACAAAGCCACCCCCGCATCAGCAACTACTGTTTTGGTAGTTGGAAATACCAGCTGAAAATATGAGGCGTTTCGCTAAGGGCTTTCAGCGCCAGTCATTTCCATTTGGGCCGACGGAAGATCTCTTCCGCAACCTTTTTTGTTCACGGGCCTTGCTCCGTCTTTCCTATGTAGTTCGATAGGCAAGTCCATATCCTATTACTTCAAGTTCTAGTAGTACAGATCCATTGATTACTATGAAAGAACTTATAAGCCCAACTTGAAATGCGGAGTATTGCTTTGCTGTACCAATGGGCTTCTGTGTTGGTAGTAAGCATCGCAACGTTGATCCGACTCATGCGAAGCGACTATCTCAACTCACCCCTCCCCCTCTTTTGAAGCCCAATTGACACGCGGCATCATTATATGCTATACTGACCAGAAGATAAAGCATTGAGGGAGCATGAAGCCGCAGGATTCCTTCGTCCGAGGCTGCATAGCAATCATGCAATGATCCCATTTCACCTGAGCTGCCACAAGAATGAGCAATTACATGCTAGCATTCTAAATGCATGTAATCAACTTTTATGTATATGCATGTTTCAGGATTGCGAACTGGTATATATCCTGTCTAACTGGGAGCCATGGCCAAGAGCGGCGTGCAAGGGCTAATAACCACATTGTGCTTATTGCTACTATTGTCCCTTCAACAACTTTCATTCATCAATATCAAATATCTCTGGTGAGGCAGATTGATAGTATTTGCCTGTACCAGATTCACAACAGCTTAATTATCCGCTTCGCCTATCACGCTGATGAGCAACGTTCTTAGCTCCCCAGCTTATGAATTCAATTCTACCCCTCAATCCCTTGTGACGTGGGGGCCCTGATTTATACTGTTTATACCGCTGTTTGGTGAGTGGCACAAGGAATGTTCCGCAATCTCAACGTAATATGCCTAAATTCCAATTTCCCGTTGTTCCGATCCGCGGGGCTATCTCCGCCTCCTGAAGATTGTTAAGTTTCTACGATGCCGAACGAATTATACTACAGGTGATTATTTAGAAGGGGGATTTTGGAACACTAGCGAAAACGTTGGCCCGAAATAGTGCTGCCTATGGTAGGCAGTAGAATTGATTGCAGGTTTTGTTTGATGTTTTATGACGGCTCTTGCTCAGAGATAGCTTCTGGGCCGGCAACTCTAGTCTTTCTCTGTGCATAATATGCGCTGCTTTATCTTGAGATACACTGATAAGCATCAAAATCTTGAGGGACAAAAACCGCGAGATTTCCGGCCGGTGTATCAGCAATCATATCACCGGAAAACCCACCGCGACTCGCCTGTGTGGTTTGGCCCGCAATTTAGCACAGGTGGCCGAGACAGATTTGTAATAAGGTAGTTCATTTGTAATGTATTCACCTAGCAACCCCGCATCAATCAGATATGCGGTGATGAGCTTCTTATGACGTCTCCCAAGAAAATAAAGTTGAACGATACACTTCAAGAAACCTACGACATCAGAGCCAACATCTAGACACCTAATACTACAGTAATTTCACCTGCCTCGTTGCACTGTATCGATATTTCATCATAATCAACATGAGCGGAAAAACTTGCCAAGCTATTGTTATTGTTACCTCCAAGGAAGGGTCACCAACTTTGGTGAAAAAGTCCATCCCGGTGCCTGAGCCAGCGCCCAACCAGGCTTTGGTGAAGGTCTCGCATGTTGCCCAGAACCCAACAGACAGTAAGGCTGCCCTCTTTCGTGTCATACAAATAGCTTCAAATCTCTAATCCCATTTAGTACAAGCATTCGACGGTAAAGCTTTTGGCGATGGTGCAGTGTTGGGTTGCGACTTCGTCGGCACTGTCGAAGAGACTGGCAGCCAGGCCAGCAAGTTGAAGAAGGGCGACAAGGTCGCTGGCCTGATTTGGGGTGGTTTGTGATTATTAATTTCACAGATGGCTGTGCAACGGCGTTCTAACTTGTGAACAGGTGAAACCAAAGGAATTGGAGGTTATAGCGAGTATACCCTAGCGGATGACCGCATCAGTTTCCGTGTTCCTCAGAACATCACCGCAGAGGAAGCTGCTACACTGCCTCTGGCTTCAATGACATCATGGCTTGCGTTGTTCTCGAAGGACTGCCTGGCTATACCCCGAGACAGCGGGCATGATACTTCGATCCTGATCTGGGGTGGCAGTTGTGAGCAAGCCTTGACGAAACTACATAAGCGAGCTTCTTGTTAACCATTGTGTTAGCCAGCGTCGGTCTATATGCAATCCAAATTGCAGCCTTGCACGGCTTCAAGGTCTTCACCACCTGTAGCCCTCGACACTTCGACCTAGTAAAATATCTCGGGGCAAAGCATGTGTACGACTACCATGACGAGAATGTTGTCGATTTGATCAAGAAAGCAGCACCTGGACTTAGATACGTCTTTGATACCATTGGTAACAAGACTTCATCCGGCCTCGGGTCTCAAGTCATTGATGAGAGTGGCGGCCGCCTATGCACTGTGAGGCCTGGCAAAGCCAACACGGAAGATGTCACCAAGCAAACTACGGTTACAGACGTCCTCGTTTGGACAGCTTTCTTGAAAGAGCATCGATACGGCAGCTTCCACTGGCCGGTAAGTTGCCATTGCCATCTTCTCCTTTCCTACTGACAAGTTGCTGACCTATCGACATAGGCACATGAGGATGATCATAGACTTGGGGCTGAGTTTTTCGAGAAGCTTCCGGCTTGGGTTGAAGAAGGGAAGATTAAGCCGAATAAGCCCACAATAATCCCTGGCGGCCTTGATGGCGTATCGAAAGGATTCCAAATATACCGAGATGGAACTATTTCTGGAACGAAGCTTGTCTACAGACTATAGGTTTCAATGGCAGAATTCAAGTAGCCGCTGGGTTAAAAAAGAAAAGAATTTTTTTAATGATATCTAGACAGAATTTATTCATACGAAAGCCAATTAACACCTCCAAAAACTTCAGTTCGATCGTTAATCATAATGCAAGGAACGAAATGCAAAATCTGGGCTCAGTGATTGTGTGTACGTCACAGCCAGTGCCAGGAGCCAAGACACGAAGTTTCCTCCGGATTCCTTTCCGCACAAAAGTAGAAATTACAGGTGGTTGATGAGATACCGAAGTAGAAAGTTCGATGTAAGGATCGACTAGTACCCTGGCTTCCTGTCACCTCCCATCAAACCAACCGTCACCTCTTCGGCGGGAGTCACCGGCGGGTACTGAACGTGTGTTTCATGAACGCTCGTCGTTTTCTGTGGTGCTCCTCCAAGGTTGATGACCTTTTCTCCATTGTTTTGACTCCATTCCTTGCTTGAAATGAACAAGTTACTGTTCTCTGGGTACAGGAATGTCGTCAAAACTCGGCCGACGGTGAGTTGCTGAATGCGACGTCGAAGGACAGTGACAGTCGAGGAGGCAAAGATAGCTGTTGCTATCAGAACTGTGAGGATCGAAATCATCACCAGCAGCAAGATGAATGCTGGAATACCGAAAGCATATCGGTACTTGATACGTCTGCCGTATGGCTGGACAACAATCCTGGTCGTTTCATCTTCCGCGCCACTGTTGGCAGCCCCAAGCGCACCTTTTGTGCCAACGACAGCAGATGCCGCAATGTCAGTCCACAGAAGCTCGAGTACGCGGGATATTCTATCGGAATCACTAGAAAGTGATTGCCATCTCTTGAAGATGGGCATATTTGCAGCGCCGGCAAGGTCAAAAGGCCAGTCGGTTCCGAGAGCTCCTCCAGACCCAGTGTTTTTCGAGAAAATCACATCCATAACATTTCGCGCAAAATCGCTGCCAGGAAGGTTGTATAGCATGACGCCAGCTCCAACCTCGAGAGGACTGGAGAAGACCGAGCTTGAGTATCCTGGCAAATGGAAGACCGGTTGCCGAACAGATGATATGTTGGGTCTTGTGGCATACTCGGGGGAAATAATTCCCCAGACAGGGCTGACGCCATCCAGTTTTAAACCAGAGTCCTCCATACCCCAGAGCGGATACTCCTCCGGACTTGTATAATTCTTCGTGCTAACGGACGTGACCTTCAGGCTGTTTAGACCATCCGTACCGTTGACGGTGAAGGTCACTGTTTTCACGACAGCTCGCACAGTTGCTGCGCAGGAATGGAGTGTCGAAGACCACTTGCTATGGTTCTCGAAAAGAGACTTGGCAATCCCATCATCAACTCTTTTCGGGGCACCACGAAGCAAGCCGCAGCCCACGTAGATGTTAGAAATATTGGCGTAATCACCTGACCCGGCCCCTGAGCAGATCAACTGGGCGTCTTTAAACTTATCCGCATCGACTCCAAAAGGATTTGACCAGTTGGCCGATTTGTCAGTGGAGAGTCCACTAGTAAAACTCAGGTAGTTTCCGTATTTCTGGCTCAAACCCACGGCCCGGTAATTTGTCAACGAGTCTATTTTGAGCGGAAACTCCTTGTTCAACTCGGAGTCCAGGTACGAGAAAGCCTTCGCTCCCGTCGTTTTGTTGTTACCGGTCGTGACATTGAAGTACATCATGGTCCAGACGTTGTTGAGATACGCAGCCTTGTAGGCTCTTGCCACTAGGTCTGGGTTCGACTGTGCGTTGGCATGATCATAGTATGGATACGTCGTGTTGAGGTTAACAAAGCCGCCACGGTCGGTGAGTCGAAGTTTGGAAACTCGAGACATAACGTCCCACACCCACTTCTGGGCACCCCCCACATTTGGGCACCCCATTTACACCAAAAACGCCGTTTTTCGAAATTCTATATTAAACTAACTACTATACTTACTAAGAAAAGAAAATATATATAAACTATGTTAAGTATAATTATAGCCATCTAATTTTTTATAAAGGTTTAACTATAATAATAGTTATAATATAGAAGTTTAAAACTAAAAGCTTTAAAATGTTAGTAGATACTAGTAACTTACTAGTATTCCTTAACATTAGAAAAATATATTTTCGCTTAAGTTATATATACTTATTTAAAAAATCTAGGAAATTAATATTTATACTTATTAAAAGTATATAATTATATCTAAAAGAGATTTAAAAGTATTACTTTAGTAAATATAGTATAATTAAGGGTTAAAATTCTATAATAGAAACTTTTCTTAAGGGAAATTTTAAAATATTATTCTAAGCTTAAAGAATTTTTTACTAAGTATAAGAAATATAAATCTACTATATCTTACTTAAAAATTCTAATCATATTAGTTAAATATCTCTACCTATTTTATATATTAAGATATAGGCTAGGTAAATTAGTATTATAAATGTTAAACCTTGAATTTATAATACTTATTATCAATAATACTAGTATATAGCTACTTAAGTATTATAATTAAGTCTTAATCTATTTAACATATATTTATTCTCTTTAATAAGTAAAGTATTTAGTTTAATATAGAATTTCGAAAAACGGCGTTTTTGGTGTAAATGGGGTGCCCAAATGTGGGGGGTGCCCAGAAGTGGGTGTGGGACGTTACTGGTGCTATTGTCGAGGTCTATCTCCCAATCCAATGTCAAGTTGGTGTTGACGCAACCTGCAAGTGGCTCAATGAAAAGGAGATCCTCTGACCAGCTGGCTCCCTCCTCGACGTTTGTGGGGATAGTGTGGTTCCGAAGGCCGATACCGCCACTGGTGGCATCCACCACGAGACCCTCGATAACCTTGTAAGAAGGGTCCATGATGTTACTGTCGAGCTGACGGAAAGTACCCACAGGGATGTCGGTCTTGTTATCGACAAACTTGTAGGACCGGGTGCTGATTTGTCGGTACTCAATGTCAAAAAAGTTGGATATCGTCGTTTGACCTTTTGTTCCACTGGAGAAGATTTCTTTTACAACCGGTCCGACTTTGGAGGTGTACCCATTGGGCATCGAATAGTTAAAGGTACCATTGGATCCTGTAACTATGACGCTATTGCCGGAGTGCGGACACGGCGCGGGACCTTGCAAAACTCCATGGCCCCAGTAACAGATTCTAGAGAAGTCGTATACTCCTCTGGGGGAGGTGCCATCTCCAAAAGGACCCGTATCTTTGACATAGGAAAAGGCTCCCAGCTTCGAATCGAGTGTGTCGAGTTCTTCGTACAAACCAAGAGGAGTGACGACACCGGCGACGCCAATAAGGATAGAGATTATTGGGACGGACCAGGAGATGAGACTGATCTTGAGGCGAGCGCCGTGTGTTAGGACGGAATCTGACTGGAGTATAGTCGGCCACCACGTGCGTTGAAAAAGGCGACTGGCAATATTCCTGTAGCATTGATACCATTAGCGAACTGACAGTTGAAAGTTATGGCAAAAGAACAGGTTCACTAGTGTCTCAACATACCATGTGGCGGCAGTCTCAGTGTCACCAAGCAGCCCGGCCAGAATCAAGGCGATTGCTGTTGGGCACCATATCTGAGCTGCGCTTCTGGGTCAGTACTTGGCTCTTGTTGTTTGGATTTATATCCACTTATTCTCGGGCAAGCAAATACTCACCAACTACAATGGCCGCGGCGATGATACCAGCAACATAACCGACAGTGATTTCAATCATGATGAAAAATCTGCCTGCAAAAATGGAAAAAAAATCAAGCGGCTAAAGCAGAACACCGCAAGCACCAAAAACCGAACACACAGAAAAAGGCGCCAGAGTTCGGCAGCCACGAACGCCCAAACGCAGGTACTAAATACTAAACGGCCTTCTCGAAATCTAACTAGAAGACTCCCTAATTCTGCCCTGCCATGTCAAGGATGCCTCGCTACGCAGTTACAACACGCGAGCACAGCATCAGGGGGCTCGCAGAGGAAATGGAACCATCATTGGCTACACGCGAAGCGGAAAACAAGCTAATGTGAGGCTTTTCTTATTCTGAGTGCTGGAAAATGACAGCTGAACTTTTAGCCCTGTTCGTCATTCGCTGGTGCGGCGTCGGGTACCTCACCCATGTCCTTTTATTTTCCATGAGGGGGGTGGTAAGCGGGGGAATTATCCTCCCAGTCTTACAATCTTAACAACCCATCCCTGTCTGGACAGGGACAAGCTTTGGATCTTGGCGGTCTGGATTAGGGCTCTGAGTACAGAGTGTGCAACGACCGCTAAGGCTAGGCGCCAGCGAGTGTAGTTCTCTTCTTGGCGAGCTGAACAAATTTCCTGGTCATTGGCTCTGCTGCTGAGTTCTTCGATGACAGTGAGTCATGCACTGCGCCCTTTCCCCAGCACCAGCGTCGGATTCATCGCATTGGGCTGCGTAGGTATCTGGAGATACTTCTATACTCTGAGTTAATATTATCAAAGGCTTGAACCACCTGTGATAAAGTAAGATGAGTTGTTCTGACAAGAATACGAAGCTTTGTCGGGTTTGGGTGTAAGCAGGGCTAGGACGCTCGGAAATTTCTTCAAGGAGCAAGGTGCATATTTTGCTTGCTACCCAAGGAACATGACCCCATGCAAAAGAGAAGGGTGCGACTATTGGTCAGATTGAATCAAGCAAACTTAGTGGCAGAAATAATTCGCAAGATGTAGCGCGCAAAGTTACCATCCTGTTGCTACCTTAGCCTGATCCATATCCATGGGGAATCATGCAGTGCTCGCGTCAATTGTCCGTCTAGCTCCCAACGTGGGGCAAATTCAGCCCAGTATCAAGTTGGGCAGGCCCGTGTACTCAGGTGGAACAATACGCTGTGACCTATTAATTAGTTCCAGAAGCGTTGGGGATGCAATTCCAACCAGTGTCCTAGCACCAAAGGTGTCAACAGTCTGTTGTTGGCGCGTCACTTTCCATCTTGGCAATATGTTCTACGACATTGCCATAGGCAACAGGCAGCTACAGATATCTTGGTATACAATACGACTTGACATGTAGTAGATTTCATGTGTAAAATCGGTTTTCAGGACTAGCAGGTGGTGCATGTTAAACTGCTAAACAGTACCTAGGTAGGTAGTTAAACATTTGAATGCCAATTATACCCAAGAGACTTGACCAAGCTTTCCAAGTAAGCCAATCTGTAATTTTCTCAAGGACCAATGTCAAAGAGGGCCGAGCTGCACTAGCGCCATGGTAGAGTGGTGGAAACAGCCCAGCAAAAGTAACTGGTGACAGGTCAATATATGCAATAGCTACTGTGAACAGACAGCGTGAAAGGCTCTGCGTATAGATCAATGGCTTCCAATTTACTTCCATGAACTATTCTAGAGCATTTCAATCCGCTTGACAAGATATGTAGGCTATTCATCTGCTTTGGAGTAGGACAAGTCGAGACTTATGAATTGACTGGGCCACTATAGATAAGAGGAAGCAAGGCATCTCTTTGGGAACCTTGCATTGACTAGTAGAAAACTTTTATGTCACGCTAGCAATTCTTGACTCTACTTCTTTTCAACAGCAGCTATTGGCAATGGCTTCAAGAGCCCCAGGCATATCATCCTCGGCCCTTTACCACAAGATGGAAAACAGAAGAGATGCGTGCAAACCTTTGGTTTCTTAATGTACGAAATGAAAAGAAACGGCCGAATAGTCATGTTTTACGATTTAATCCGAGGACCATTTCGGCTCAATTGTCGCCAGACAATGTCTAATGTTGCCGATGGAGCCTCTCCACCCTCTCCTTCTTCCAATTGAGAAGAATGCCACTAAACTTGAAGAATTTTGGAGCGGACTCAGGCACAGGTTCGTGGTGGTCCTCGAAGACTAAGTCGCGACTAAGTTTGACTGTCAGATATTCGTTGCTGATAAACTTGAACACTATTTTGTGTTTGCCGTCATGACTCTCCATGACACGTTTCCGCCGACTCGGGCGACTAGGTGAGCGGAATTCTGGGAATTCGCAGCCTGTGCCGGAGTCCAAGTATATTTGACCTTGGACAGTCCGCTTGCCGTTCGTGTATACGGCCTCCTGTTCCCATGGCCAAGGTGGTCCGCTAAGGTGGCTAGCGTCAAGGAAATCTTCGTCTACGTGATGGAAATTGACGTGTTTGGGTGCGTAAATTGTGTCCCAAAAATGTTCAACGTGATCGGTCGAGTAAAGTCGGAACGTCTTTCCATCAAGGGGTTCCAAATGTGGCTTCTTGCCTTCCCGTTTTGCCTTCCTAAGAGCTTCGTAAGCTGCGCGAACCTCTTCTTCCTTGCCACTCTCATACTCCCTTGCGGCCTGCTTTTTTCGTGCCATTTCTCGTAGGTTGTCTTTCCGCTCTTCTCGGAGTTCTTTTAGATAGTAGTACCATTCTGCCTCAGGACCGTCATATGATTCTTCCGACATGTCGTCGTCAAAGTCAGACATGTCTTCCTCATCCTCAGGTTGGCCTTCGCTATCGCGATCCTCGCCACTGGGCTTGCACTTTTCATCATGACGTGCAGGTTTTGGGCTCTCAATGTCGGACATATCTTCATCGAAGCAGAAAGTCCGGACCTCCTCATCCCAGGAGACTTTAGCCAACGCACTGACGCGACGGAACCAAGCTGATAGCTCTTTTCTTTGGTGAGTGGCACTCATGGTTGATGAACTCGGTGACAGATATTGTGAGAGTTCACATCTCCTCAAGCTGCAGGGAATTATCAGAAATTAGCTCAAGAGGATTTTGTTGCATGGGTTTAATACACTGCACAGAGGATGCTAACCAGGGGATAAAATGACAAGGCATAAGTGATTGAATATTTAGATAAAAAGTACAGAGAGTTAGTATGCTGTAATTCAAGCTTTGCAAGCTCAACAAGAAGAAAGATGCCTCCTGTGTAGATCTCCTAGCCGTGGAAGGTGTTTGTAGTTTTTTAAAAAAAAACAGCTTGTAGAACAAACACTGAATATGGTTGGACATGGATAAGAAAAGATGCTTGGATTGGCTGTAAGAACATTAAATCCTTTCTCCCTTGAATCGACCGCCTTTCACCTCACTTATAGGACTGATCTCAACTTTTTACTGTGCTAATACACGTTGAGTGACGACAGTGTGTCGCAACCTAGAATAATGAGTCTGATCGGTGGTGCTGTAATCATCTCAATGTCAAGCTTTGCGAGGGTTTATAACATATTGTTCACGTACATTTACTTCAAGTGACGTTGCTGGCTTGGGGCCACGGCCCCCTAGATCCTGGCTTCCCAAACTGCAGAGGTATTAGCACTTGGTTTACAGCAAATCATGGTTGCTGATAAAGTAGTAGAGGCTTGCATACATGCCATTTCAAATGACACTACAGCTGTTTATCAAAATATTTAAGGCAGTTGCAGGCTCGTGAACTCTTTGTATCACCTTAAAAAGCAACGTGTCTATCCGTGTAACTTGATGTCTCCTGCAAGCAATTAAGTTCATCTCATTTACACAGACACAAGTATCTGGGAAAGAGTTTACACATCGATGAGCCAATGTTTTGTTTAGGCCAACATGTCTTTACGTTTAAGACAAACCAAAAATGGTGGTCTTGAGAATGAGACAGCGGCCGGCAGCCCATGAGCCAAGTACACTGCATCGCCACGTCGCTCATGGCATACAATGAGTAATGCAATTGAGGGTGTCAAGATGTATAAGGAATCAGCAGATCTTTGTGAAAAAGACGCAAACAAGCGTCGGAAATTTTGAATTGAAAAAGTCATAATCCGTAAATCGGCAGCGTCGCCATCCCTCGCCCCTACATCAGCCTTTCCACCAAACCTCTCGCATAGCAGCTTAAGAAGTACCAGAGCATCCGACAAAGTTGTTGCCACTGGCACCAGTGTGAGTGATGGCGCCAGCAAGGCCACAGTTGCCGTTGATGACGACACGGTCGGCACCAGGAGAGCCTTCAACCAGTCAGCTTGCACACAAACGCCGTGGCTAGTGACATGCGTAACGCGATGTCTCACGCCAAGCTCACACAAATGGGAAAGAAAAGAAAAGAAAAGAATAGAAAAAAAACTCACCTCCGGTGTAGACACCGCTGGACCTGATGGGGAACTCGTACCACGGCCCGCTGACGGCGAAGTTGAAGCCCTCGTAGTTGTTGTAACGGTGGGGGTAGGTCGACGAGCCGGCCTGGCTGCCGGCGCGGACGTGGTTGCAAGCGGCGCTGGCGGCGGCGTTGACCTGGGCGGTGGAGTAGTAGGTGCTGCCGCAGGTGGTGGCACGCTTCTGCAGCTCCGCGGGGGCGGCCTGGGCCGCGAGGGCGAAGAGGGAGACGAGGACGAGAGAGAGCTGCATGTTGACCGGGACAAAGGGCGGAGGTGATGGAGAGAGAGAGAGGAGCTAGACGAGCTGGGCTGATGAGATTCTCATTTCTCTGATCAACGTCGCGCAGACATATCTCTCTTTATAGATGGTCCCGAGAATAGACTTTCCAATCATTGAACACTCTGTCTTCCTTGAAAATGTAACATGCCCATGTTTGGCCCAGATGAACAAAGACAGCCAAGTGAGCAGCAACTGGGTGGTTTGCGGTGTCAGCGCCAGCCCTGTTACTCTGTCGATCGCCGGTCCTCAATGCGGAAAGGTGTCTGGAGGGATCTTATCGCGCATGGTCAGGAACGCGGACGTGGTTGGTTGGAAATCCAAGCAAGAGAATGCCATGTCTCCCGCCCATTCATTGAGTCTAAGGTCTTTTAGCTAACATTTTCAATGATTATTGGTGGCCCGTACATGGATGTTGCGCGCTAGTCAGGCGCATCTACCGACGGCATTACAACGCCAATCCCTGGACCAAGGGGACCACCGAGGCCGGGTGAGGAAGTCTTTCCCGTGTCTCCCGTCCCACAAACTCGAAGATCCCCGCATGGAGAGCACCCTACGGCCACCTCCGCTCCACCAGTCCCTTAACCAGCTGTCTAAACGGGTTTAACCTGGTTGTGGGTTTGAAACGTTCGGGCTATCCCTATCATTCGGCCACGGGGGGGTTCACTTGAGGGCACGCCATGCGGGAAACTCAGTTTAAGCGTCGGAGTATTCAGTAATTGGCAGGCTAGCGACTCACGTTCTTTGTGGAGTGAGACTATGTTTGATTGTGTTCGTCTAAACATCGTGTACGGATACTTGGCGAAGAGTTGAGTGGAGTACGGGATGCTGCCATCTCCGCTGCCTCATTTCAGATATCCACGCTTTCCACCATGAACTTTAAAATAGTACAGATAGTACAACGAGAACCCACTACTTTGATCCATTATGGGTGTCGACACAAGCTGAGCTACTCAAATGCTCCCTAGACTCGCCAATGTGATACGGAAAGCGCCATTGCTTTCAACGCTCGATTTCAGAGCTCAAGTCATGATGCAAGGATATGTGCCGCTCATCCGATACCTGCCGATTAGCTCGAGGCTTAACTCATTCATCAAGTCCATCGGCGATATCCGCTTTTATTCTACTCTGTGAACCTTTAGAAGTTGCATGTGACGGTTTTGACTACTCTGTGTTTAATACTTCCCGCATCGGACGAGATGCTGAATCAGGAATAGTATCCGGACATGACAAGATGATTCGCTTACGGCGGGAAATTCGACACGAAGACATTCTTTTGATGGACAAAGGAAAGAAAGACGTGCTTACCTTCCTTACACAGGTGCAAAGGTGCTGATATGACTGTTCAGGATAGAAGTCGGCTTCGATGTGGTAACCCCCAAGGCTTGACTGTTTGGGAACTAATCAAATAATGAATTTCGTCCATTTACCACAACTACCTACGCTTGCTAATGAAAAGATTCCAATGATTAGATCCAAAGTTTTTGCGCAAACAATCCGTTGACAGAGAGCGGAATTCAAGATGCTATGAGTCCAGTCAGGCACCTTGAGCCCCGTTAAGCGGCTTCGAACACTGAACTCCAATCCTGCTCCTGCAGCCACTTTTCAAAGCTGGGACGCTCAATCTTCGCCTTCAAATCTGAGGGCAATGTCAAAGTATTCTTCCACCCGTCAGCCTTTTCACCGAGGGCACCATATTCTGATGCGAACAAATAAGTCTCGGGTAGTTCTAAGCCAATGGGAGATGCAGCAGCCATCTCCTCAACAGTCTTTTGAACGTACCCAAACTCCTTACCCGTGAAACGAGTAAGAAGATCGATTATCTGCTGGATTGACTTCCACTCATCAAACGCTGCTAGGATAGTGCCGACCGGCTCGTCTAAAATCAATGCTTTGACAAACAGACCAGTGCTGATTGGTGCATTGATGAACGGCCACAAGGCATCAGGGGAAACTGGTCCATCGAATTCTGCCTTCTTGGTTGCGGGATTATACACAGGAGGAAAATATGAACCCGGGAGAATGTTGCTGTTGTAGGACCCCACTAAGATCTGGGACATCTTTGACCATAGTTCCGGGTAGGATTGCTGTATGTTTTTGACGATGTTGGCTTTGCCGTCGTAATGGTGGACATGCTTATACTTGCCGTGACTAAGCTCCGTCACGCTGGGTAAGCTGCTAAAGACGAAGCGCTCGAGGCTTGGAATATCCGATGCGGCGGCAGCAAGATTGCGGCCCCACGTCTCTTCAACCTCCTGCGCGATGATAGTCAAGTGAGTTCCAGTCTCCTGAGCTTGCTTGTGAAGTGCCGGATCTTGTATGGCTGTCCAAAAGTCCGTGACGGCGAAGATGGCCGTGGCATCTGTGAAGGCGGATCGAAGTTCTGCCTCCGAGTAAAGAGATGCCGATACCATCTCAGCACCAAGCTTCGAGAGTTCAACTGCGGCAACGGACGAGGCGTTGCGGGTGGTTCCTCGGACATGCCATTGGGATGCCAAAACTGGATCATTTAAAAAAGTTCGGACAACTGAACCGCCTTGGTTTCCTGTTGCGCCGAGGACAACGAGAACCTTTTTGTCGTCAGTGGAGGACATTTTAGTGTTTGCACGGAGGGCTGAGCGTGCTGTTTAGACAGTTACTTAAATTATGATGGAATCAGGTGTCTGGGAAGCAGTTGAATTTCTTGTTTTTGGTGGTAAAAATTATTGTTGTTAACCGCGACACAATGTCGATTTTATATTGCCTATCCATGATACCTTGCTTGAGCTTACATAGCAGGGCACCTTCTGATAGAGATATTGTCATGTCCTTCGTCCTTCAACGTGGGGGTTTCAAATAACTGCTGTAGAGCCCATGATGCCGTTATCCTGATGACGAATGTGAGAGTCTCCGTGGAGTTTGTAATCAAAAGTCTGCCGTGGACGACACAAGGCATAGTAGTAAGCATATGGATCCTTTCACATTTGATCTAGGAGCAACATAGGTACCGGTTAAGAGCTAATTAGCCCCGCGGCGTGGGGTAATTCCAGGTGTAAAAGGGCAAATAGCGGCGGGACAATCATTCCGACGGGATTTTCTCGGTTTGTTGTTTTGATTATGTAAGAAACCCACCGGCTACAGGATAATCCGATCCGTGTACCTCCAACAGCCCGTGTCCCTTTACGTCAGCTAGACGAAGCTCCAGCAGGTCAGGACAGGTACCCACTCCCTGGAGCAAATAGGTGCCGCAAGTCCATTTAGCGTATACGGGACCTTAAGCTGTAGGACGCGAATTGCAAGGTGCCAGGGCTCCGCAAAACGCGTTTTCTTGGATTTGCCAATCAAGCCTCAATTTCTCACGGCGCCCTCCTTGACTTAATTGTCCTCACCAAAAGCCCTTCCGCATCGCCTCAGTGCCGCAGCAACACAGCCATAATCCACTAGACTCCCTCGTCACCTCGTGGTTTCTTCGACTGCTCTTGATCGAACGTCAATTCCTTTCGTAGATGCCCTCGGGCTGTTCGCGATGCGCGTCATCAAGCCAACATGGCTGAGCCATAGCGGCGAGCAGAAGGATTTCGAAGTCTACAGTTGCCATGTCTCCGCCGACGGCAAGCGACTCGCAACAGCAGGTGGTGATGGTCACGTACGAGTCTGGTCGACTGAGGCAATCTACGGAGATGCCATTGACGGCGCAGAGAAGAAACCGCGACAGCTCTGCCATATGAGCCACCATCTCGGCACCATCCACTCCGTCCGTTTCTCACCAAACGGCCGATATCTTGCCTCGGGCGCCGACGACAAGCTAATCTGCGTCTACCATCTCGACAAAGGCCCGCCTGTAGCTTCGTTTGGTATTGCGCCCCCTCGTACGCGATGCGCTACGGCGTTTGCAGGTTGCTAACTACCCCTCTACTAGGCCTTGGTGCCGAGCCTCCCCCGGTCGAGAACTGGAAAACCTATAAGCGACTCGTCGGCCACGAGAACGATGTCCAAGACCTCGCGTGGTCATACGATTCCTCAATCCTTGTTTCTGTCGGTCTTGACTCAAAGATCGTCGTCTGGTCGGGTCATAGCTTCGAGAAGCTCAAGACAATCACGGTCCACTCAAGTCACGTCAAGGGCATCACCTTCGACCCAGCGAACAAGTTCTTTGCGACCGCCTCCGATGACCGAACCATCAAGATCTTTCGATTCACCCCTCCCGCTCCGAATGCGACGCAGCATGACATGGTCAACAACTTTGTGTTGGAGACGACGATTAGCGCTCCATTCAAGAGCTCGCCGTTGACAACCTACTTCCGCAGATGCTCCTGGTCCCCCGATGGTAACCATATCGCCGCGCCAAACGCTGTCAACGGACCCGTGAGCTCTGTGGCAATCATCGAGCGCACGAGGTGGGATAGCGAGATCAACCTCATTGGCCATGAGGGGCCGACAGAGGTTTGCATGTTCTCACCACGACTTTTTCACACCGAAAACCCAGCCGAAAATCCCGACAACAACTCACTCGTCACCGTGATCGCGTCTGCGGGCCAGGACAAGACACTTAGCATATGGAACACCAATACTAGTAGGCCTGTGGTCATTTTGCAGGATCTTGCTGGCAAGTCAATATCAGACCTTTCCTGGTCACCAGACGGCTCGACTATTTTCGCATCGAGTCTTGACGGCTCGGTTGTTGGAATAAAATTCGACCGCGGCGAGCTGGGATGGGTTGCTAATGCGGAGGAGAACGACAAAGCACTGCAAAAATATGGAGCGTCTAGGAAGGGTATGGGCATCGCAGAGGATATAGAAGGCCTTAACCTGGAGAACCAGAGCAAGGCTGGCGAATCGCGGGCGGCTGAATCGCGAATGGGCGCTCTCATGGGCGATGGCCCGTCTTCAAAAGATCCAGCACCGACGACCAACGGAACTAAGCCAGCTGGTTCTGCTACGGGCACCTCAACGCCCAAAGCCACCAACGGCAATGTGGAGTCCGAGAAAGACAAGGAGAAGGAAAAAGAGAAGGAGAAGCCAGCAGAAGAGAACACAGACAAGGACAAGTCAGCGGAGCGAGTCAAAGAGCTCAAGTCTCGGGTGACGGTTGGCAAGGACGGCAAGAAACGTGTAGCACCTCTGCTGGTTTCCGCCTCCGGCACTGGCCAGTCGTCTCTTCCCCAGACCCAGCTCGTCGGGTCCACGTCAACAGCGAAAGCGGCTCAGAATGAGGCTCCTCAAACTATTCTGGACCTGGAGAAGCCATTCGAAGGACTTCCCAAGGGAGGAGTCGCGGCGATGCTTCTAGGCAACAAGAGAAAGGCACCAGTGGTTGAGGGTGAGGAAGAAGACGACCATGGCTCGAAGCGCCAGGCTACAGGCCCTACGGCGGTTGTGTTGAACGGTGTAGATGGGGTCGAGCAAGCTTCCGTCGTACCAGCAGCACACGGTGTCGTTCCCACTCCTGAATACCTACGACCTGCGGTACTGAATCCGTCCATCGCTTTTGCGCAGATCCGTCTTGCTGTCCCCAAGGTCAGGTCACAGATTGTACGGCCACTTGCGCGAGGTGTCTTGCTCCCCGAAAGCAGCTCCGACGAAGCATCAAAGGTGCCCGAGAACACTATTTTGGAGGCCCGCAACCCCGTTCAGATTAGAGATCCCTCTCAAATCTCGGCCACCAAGCGCGGAACTCTCCTGTGGCAGGATTACCTCCCTAGAGCCGTGATCCTTGTAACAGGCAACAAGCACTTCTGGGCCGCCGCCTGCGAAGACGGCAGCATCTATACCTGGACACCCGCTGGTCGCCGGTTGACGAACGCCATTATCATGGAGTCGCAACCTGTCATTCTCGAGTGCCGTAACAACTATTTGCTATGCATCAATGCAATTGGGCTGTGCCACGTCTGGGATGTCGAGAGACAGGCCGCCCTTCATCCACCCGTGTCTCTCGGCCCCGTACTCGAACTTGCCACCACAACGCTCAACCTCAACAGCACCACACCTGGCCCTGGCGTTACGTCAGCCCAACTTAACTCGGCCGGCCACATCGTGGTCACCCTAACCAACGGCGACGGCTACTACTACACCCGAGACATGTTTACGTGGCAGCGGGTCAGTGAAGCTTGGTGGGCCGTTGGCTCCCAGTACTGGAACAGCAACGACTCTGCCATCAGTGCGCTGCAGTCGACCGCCGTCGGCCCCATCACGCCGGCGAAGCCCAAGGATACCGACACCGCCAACGTGTCCGCCGGCATCATCCCGTACCTCGAGCGGCACACGACGAATGAGTTCCTGCTTAAGGGGCGGGCATACACTCTTCAGCGCATCGTCAAGCTGTTGTTGTCCAAGGATGGTTTTGAAGGCTTCGAATCAACGGTCAGCATTGCGCATCTCGAAAACCGTATCGCCGCAGCGCTGCATCTGGAAGCCAGAGACGAGTTCCGTCTATACCTGTTCATGTACGCCAAGCGCATCGGTGCCGAGGGCCTGCGTGGCAAGGTTGAGGAACTGCTCAACAGCCTGCTGGGCGGCATCCTGAAGGATAAGGACGTCAAGAAGAACGACGGCGGACGTGGATGGTTCAGCGGGGAGGATGAAATTTGTGGTTGGGACCGGAAGGAGTTGCTAAAGGGCGTCGTGATGATTCTCGGTATGTCCCCCACCTGCGCCGATCGACATCGATGCAAGCATGCTAACAATGCCACAGGAAAATTCAGGGAACTTCAACGACTTACGATCCAATACGCCCGCGTCCTCGAGCTAAACCTCGAGAGCGAGGGTGCCATGGACATTGAATAAGCGGCATACCCGGATATGAAGGTTTCGTCACAAGACGAGGCCGGTCTTGCTGTATTAATGACGAGGACTATTGTATAGTATACCTACCGGTATTTTTTTTGTTTTGTTTTTCTGATGTGATGAGAGAGTAAAAGGGTCGTCAAAGGCGTGCGGGGGGGTTGGTGGGAGGCTTTCGGAGTCGGCGTATGTTTGTCGGAATCGTTCGGGAACAAAGGGGCGAGAGAAATGTTTTTGTTTCGACTCGCGTCGGTCCGGGTGGTGAGGCTAGATTGAGCGGAAGCTCTGAATCAAATTCATTTTCATTGATTGTATTCGTTGTGGTGTTTGATGTTTATGTGTGATGAGTGCTACTGGACTTCTTTATGAGTCCCGCGGTTGATTTCGACCTAATATTATCATCACATGGTACCTCAGTTCAATGCTGTTTTTTATCTATCTTGAACGGGCATTTCCGGGCTACTTTGGGCGCATCATACTTCAGCGCGCTTATTTTTAGCGCTGATGTGTATGATCGTCGCGGGCAACAAATTATTCTGCGATGACGAAGTTATTCTGTCGTGGCCCTGAGATCTCACTGAGGGTATGCTATGAGACCAAATTGAATGAGTGGCATTTCTGGTGTGAGCTTTAGTTATGGTGCAAGGTTCATGAAGACCAGCCATTAGCTGGATTATCCAAACTAATTTTCATCTTTTAAGTAACCCAAGGTTTATGGAGTATGGCTGCGTACTTTTCTCAAATGAAATCGATCTTGACAATTCAAGCAATGTGGCAATGACATAAACCTAAGTGCAACGGCCGGAGAGAAATCTCCTGATTGTTTCCCCCAAACGGTCTGGCCCAGTCGATATTCAACAGCGACGTTTTCTCACTGGGCATGACGTATCGCTCATCGCTAACCCGTGATTCGGCGAATCTCATATGAGATGAGGGTTGCTCATTGGCCGATAGTGATGCAAGTTCGCCAAGGAGCCGCCTCGGTAAGGCTGTGAGACTGAAATGCAACATGTTCAATTGAGCAGATATCCGCTACCTACTTGGACACAGGGCATTCTCCAAGGCCCTAGAAATGAACCCCAGGCCATATTCGAATCGACGTCAAAAGTCTCACATGTGACCTGCCCTGACGGCTAAAAGGGGCAAAGCCGATGGCCCTACAAACGAAGCGAATCCAGATCAGCCCCCTGTGAACGTGGCTTCAGACAATGACATCAACATCCCCCCCCAGGATTTGTGCTTTGGGCCGATGAGGCGTCACTGTCCCATCGGATGAACCACTCCACTGCCCATAGAGGATCTGCACTAGCAGCCAATCAGTCAGGGATGGGGGGACGGTCACGTCAAACGTAGTGCAGCCACAAGCAGGGGGAGCTTCAAGGTCCCATCGTCGATGTACGCGTTGGTTAATTATCTCCCCTTGCAGCATCTCTCCCGTGTTCAAATACACTCTAGACCACGGCTTCTCTACGAAATTCAGGCTTATCAGAGTCAACTTATACCCACCAACCTTACTAGCAACGTAACCCCATCCCCAGATTTGTATCTTCGACTACCGGCAATATGAGGATGCCGGATCTACCTAGAGTCACTCTAGACACGACGCTCGCTGATCTCTATCGACGAGCAAGCCCGAGAACAGCGAATAAGCGCATCGCTCACATCTTTTGTGGTATCAATTCCGCCTCGCACTTAAGCGCCAATGTCCCCAGAAACGCAAAATATCTGTACCAAGACAGCCCATTCAACTCCATCACCACGGATGAAGCCAGCGATGGTACAGACCGTGCCAAGGAGCAGCAAAAGGAGCTAGCTGTAAAATACCTATCGCTGATCCCACAACGAGATGCATTCATCAGCGGCGACACGGCTGTTGTTCTCTTCAACATTGACGAGACCGAGAAGCAAAAGGCGCACGACAAGAAAGAGGCGGCGAAGACGATTTCAGTACTATCCGAGAAGCAGCGGCCGAATCTCATCTTTTGCTCCGGCCCGTCAAAGATCCCGATCAAAGAAGCTGGTATTGATCTGATTTCTTACAAGTTGGTGCTGGACGGCCTGGAAGATTATAACCTGGTGATCCCGCCCGAGAAGCATTGGTTCCTCAATTCAAAGGCCGCCCTCGCACAATCCGGCCTGCCGACTCCCAAGTCGAGAATCGTAGAGCTCGAAGGGCTTGCGGGACAAGCCACGGTATGCTGCACGTCATGCAAAGGAGACACTGCCGAATTCGTCATTCCCCAGGCATGCTCTGGAGTTCGCGGGAAGTGGTTCGAGGAGCAGAGCGAGAAGATCTTCGCCGACCTCAAGGCGCACCCTCTCCCGTTCGTTCTCAAGAATCAGCAGACTTTTGGTGGCGCAGGAACGTACATCATTAATAATGAAGAAGATCGCGAAAAGCTCGTGCGAGATTTCCGCGGCGGCATCCTGCGTAAACTACTGTCCTCGGTAACCGAGTCCAACGTGCACCTTCGGCCCGCGGCGCTCATCTTATCGGACCTCGTCGAGAACCCGATAGGTGACTATGGTTTGACCTTCTTTGTCACCGAAGAAGGTGGCGATCCTATTTTCTTGGCGGCATCGGAGCAGATGATTGACGCAGACAAGGCGTGGATCGGAAGCACCATCAACTACGCCAACCAGGACAAATTAAAGAAGAAATTTGGACCTCTCGTACGGAAGATTGCCGAATGGCTGCGGAGCCATGATTATATCGGTCCCGCAGGGGCCGATGTGCTTGAGACGGCGCCGACGACGAACGGGCACACGGCAAATGGACGCACGCCGAATGGGCACATTACAAACGGGCAAAACGCCGACGGCCGTGCAACGAATGGTGCTTCGAGCGAGGAGGACTTCTCGAATTATCACGTCTTTGATCTGAACATTCGGACATCGGGGTCTCTTTGCCTTCCCCTGCTTAGAGGGCACTTCACCAGCCGAGGACTCTGGAACGCGTCGTCATTCTCCATCAGATCCAAGAAGGGTCGCGAGGAGTTTGTGAATCTCTTCCGCAAAGAGTTTGAGTCCGGTCAAATGTGCATCGTCAGCTGGTACGAGGATCCGGATACCGGGGTTAGTTTGGCAGACGTGGCGGTTGGCGCCGAGGATGAGAACGGCTTGAAGACTGCAATGAAGCGCGTAAGGGATGCTACGGATGAGGTTACATTTTGATAGAAATATGACATGAGGGATAGATATAGATGATATTTAGAGTTTGTTAGGCCTTCGGAGTGAGAGGGGTTGAGGTTTAAAGATATCCATGTTAACATCGCCAGAAATGCAACGTTCAGTTCATGCCAGACTTGCAGACATTTATAAAAAAGTTGCAATAATATTGATGAGTGAATGGTGATAACCTCAGGTGTGGCTTAACATGTATTGAACACAGCAATCTCTGTAATACTAATACTTCCAAGATGCAGCCAAGAACCCTTCACATCGCTTTGCAATACTTCTCGCATAAGTGTCATGACTCACTCATTGAAAAAGTCTACAGCCACACCCGACTTTACACCGTGGCTGATGTCTGAGGCAACTCTGGCTGCGGTTGCGATCCCGGGAGCTGAACGGAACCTGAGGGTACGAAGACCTGGTCGGGTGCCGGTATCCACTGATCAGTTCGGCCATCGACCCCGCGATTCTCGATCCAAAGCCGCCAGGTTGCTTTATCTTCACACGTCTGCGCCGGCTGGTACTGAAGGAGCAGCTTTCCTCGTGGCGTCCCCGACTGGCTCAACGTCTGATATCGATAGACCTCCGACAACCTTCGATTCCTTTCTTGCAGCGTTTCCGCCCTGTTCTCGGCTATTCTCTGCTGCACAAGCATGCTGTGTCTAATATACATCTCGTTCGGTACCGGCAGCGGTGAATATCCAACCACTTCTACAGGAATGCCGCCGTAGGTATCTGACAGCATATCCGCGAGCTCCTCGACATGGTCGCCGTTGAGTCTCGTGCCCTGCATGAGGTTCATGTCGTTCATAAACTCTGACTCGGGGGCTACGACGTGACCTCTCATTCGCAAGAATCTCGCGCGAGGGGTGATTATAAACGCACGCGTGTTAAGTTCCTTGGCCGTTTTCAACGTTGCGTCTTCACTTTCCTCATCCTCCTCGTCAATGTCACCAAACATGACACCCGCGGGCCCTAGCGATGGTGAACCGATGAGATCGTCCAGTCCGTACCTGAAATACTGCTTCGCTGAGTGGCTGTCTTCGAGTCCGTAGTGTAAGTCCATCAGTACTTTATTCTGAAAGAATTCCGGATTCGTCATGTCTCTCTCCCAGATGTGGCAGGCCCACGCACCACGTTGAGAGACTACCACTATCGCCGTACACCCATAAAGGCCTTCAACTGCAAGTGCGGTGACCTGTGATTGGAAGAGAACATGATTCGCTGTAGTCATGCCACTGTGGGCGGCCCCCACGTAATGGGACTGGCCATGCCTCACGATCTGGGGGTCATAGCCGACCTCGAACTCAGGGTCAGGGCGGAAACGCGAGATGCGTTGTAGTTGGTGGCCGATAAATTTGGACGGGTCATCATAGTCTTCTGGGTCGGGCCATCCTCCCCAGGATGGAATGCCACGTTTTTCCAAATCTTGAAGGGTCTCTGGCGATCTTGTCTGCAACTCTAAAAGACAAGCGTCGCCACCACATACTTCAGGGTCACAGGTTGGTTCGGGATAACTGAATGTCACCGTTGATGTCGCCCTCACAGTTGACGCTGCCGGAGTGACGCTGCAACCTGTAACTGTCGTATACGCGCTAGTGACACAGCTTCTGGTTGTCTGTGGGCTTTGCAGAGCCCCGGGTCCTGTCAGATTCAGTTGATTTAGCTAGGAATACCGGAGGGCCTAACGGCATCTGCGTGCATACCTTGAGTGACGGTGACAGAACAAAAGATACTATGGTGTGTTGCCGTCAGGGTGGTAGTACAAGATGAAGTTGAAGTCGACGTTGCGGTCGACTCCGCTGACGATGCCTTTTCATCTTTGGTGGATTTAGGATCCTTCTCGTCGTCGTTGCCATCTCCTTCGCCACCACCACCTTCACCACCACCGCCTTGGTCGCCTGAAGGACAGTTCCCAATTTTAGCACCAAGTAGCTGGATGCAGAACTGGGGAACCTTGATTTGAATGCTTGGAGGGAACGAAGAGATACAGCCAAAGCATATTATTGGGGGACCAGAAAAGGGAAAGATGACTGGCAAATATCAGCATGCGAATAGTATTGGACGACACAAAAGATAATCTGACCTGGCACAATCGTAGGCGAGTCACTACCGGATGAAGTAGTAGTAATGTAGAATGGTGTGGTGTGAGTGACATCGCTGACAGGATAGGGAACCAAAATTGCGTTGGTAGGTAGGGCTGTGATGGTTGAAAGAACTGGAAGTGTTGAAGTTGTTGACGGGCTCGTAGTTGGAAAAATTGTTGACGAATTATACAACTTCGCCGTAGTTGCTGAACCAATGGATGGTGTAGGTGTAAATGTGCTCACTCCTGGGGTAGAGTGGGACAACTGAAACGGTACGGAGGATGATGGCAGGAGCCCTGATGTCGCAGATGTGGCGTTGATTGGAGTTGACACAGTCAAGAATTCGCTTTCCATGAGTGATGAAGGGAGAGTATTGATGGACGTCATTTCTATGGCACTCGTTGGCGTGACCAAGGGCCCCGAGGTAGCTGAACTTGTGAGCAGACTATGGACTGGCATAGTGAGTGTAGCTGGCTCCAGAGTGACCGATCGAGTGAAAGTGAAGTTGCTCAACCCAGGGGAAGTCCATAAAAGACTAGTTCTTGTTAACGCTTGGGAGGCTTCCGTTCTGGCGTTGGTCTTGGAGCTTGTGGCTGTCAAGCCCCATTGAGAGGTCTCAGTACGT
Source organism: Colletotrichum truncatum (assembly GCF_014235925.2). NCBI lineage: Eukaryota > Fungi > Ascomycota > Sordariomycetes > Glomerellales > Glomerellaceae > Colletotrichum > Colletotrichum truncatum. Next base: position 6,521,795 of record NW_027222399.1, on the reverse strand, counting down.
GGTATGGTAACATCTCCGCTACTGGTCTTATAGATGTCAGTATCTAAAGTATTCAAGAAAAACAGATATTCTCTTTTACTCACTGTCGTGCTGTTTTGCCAGGGACTTATGCTGGTCAGAGTGCAAGCACCGCTCTCGCTGCGACAGCTGGGTTGAACCGGTTGGTGGACAAGCGTGGTTGTGTTGTGAAAATGATTGGCAGGACTAGTGGGATTTTGAAAACGACCGTATAGCTTATGCTGTTCGTTCAAAGCTTTGGCAAAGGGAATAGCCCCTGCCAAAATTAGGATTAATGAGAAAATCATGATTGCCAGTATACGATGTGCGGGAGCTTGGAAATGTGTGTCTGAGCTGTTGAGCTAGACAGCATCTTGGTTGATATACCAATAAGACAGTGAAGCCATGAGACAATCACGAGACCATATTTGGCCATTGCTTGCCATAAGTAAAGTGGCTTGTTTCGTATGAAAGGAACCCTAGATAGTAATAGCCTTGCGGTCAGTTCATCGGTGGAATTTAACAGCTTTACAGGGACTTGATACGGAATCTCCTTAGCTAAAGGATTGACCATCGTCCAGATGATATGGAAGGAACTCTTCTCTAGTATACAGCAAACCTTGGCTTCAGCCACACTGCGGTTCCAGAGAGTGTGTAATAAGAAATCTCCCGCTTTCCAAACGGATACTTGTGATTTACTCACATCTTTGTTTCCTTCTAATAAAGCCGATAGTAGGTGCATGAAGTGTGTAGAACGTTACACCCAGCTTTGTACAACCCATGTGGAGACTTTTTGAAAAACATCATACGAATTTGTGTTACCTGACAGGGTGAAAGATGTAGGGGTGATAACAGTTCAAACGGATACGAGCTCATTGGTAACACGAGTTTGGCAATCTAAACTAAGCTCTCAGATCAGCAAAGGCAGCTGTACTGATGTGATATTCTCTGGCAAATTAACAAACCGTCTCTTAATCCCACACCAGTCTTTCGTTAGTCCATGTTCAGTGAACCTTATGTTGAGTCGGGTAGTGAAACGATTAGGTTTATTGTGATGCTAGCTACGGGAATGGAATTAATCACAAGGTTTTGGCGCTTGATTCTAGTCTGTGGGATTAATGAAAAAGATGAAAAAAGGAACACTGTCAAGGCCTCCTGTTTGGAAGCTTACTGTTACAGCATTGCAACTTGTATTGCCACCCCTTATGCATTCCCTGGGCTGGAATATCCAGAAGAATAGATGCCCTGTGCCATTAACTCTGAGAGGAGGTTGATGAAAGTCCTAACATAATGCAAAAGTGGTGTTTTGCGCGGTATTGTGTCAGTATCTTCAATACTGGAGGTTAATACGTATTGCAAAGGACTAAACTCAGATGTGGCGGAGGCGTCATATTGGGGGACGGCAGATGAGACCTCTCTACGTGTGCCACGCCTGAAATGATTTGTTCAAATTCAGCGTGATAAGAAGATGAATAACCCGGTGTTGATTGAGAGACCGACTCGACATCAACGCTTCCAATACATCAGAAGACTCAGTTCGACAGTGCTCCTAAATAGGAAGGTTGTTACGACCCCCTGAACAGTCGTATTAGTGGATGGAATACTGACCTAATTATTCGGGTTTCAGGGCCGAGTAAGGAGATGAGCAGCGGGAGCCAGTAACAACTTGCATACAAGCTAACCAGGCTCATTTTACAGACAATCCAGGCTGGCTGTGCCAGCTGGATCCCCAAGACTGCACCCTTTGTTCACCCGTCGCTGCCTAAATCTTTACGAAAGTCCCTTGCGGTTGGTCTATTATGCATCTGATACTGCTTGCCTCCTAGGTTACTGGCATCTCTGTATCTTGAATCTGTTGGTGCTAGGAACAGCTGCTGCCCCAAGGAACCCTGCTGCAGATACCCATTTTTCCCAAATAACGGGAACTTTTGTTGTCAATTTGCACCAATAGTAACCGTACGTTGCTATGAGAACCCTGGCAACGATCTCATCCTAGCTTGCCCTCATCTCGCCCTAATATGCTGGCCGACAGCTTGACTCGCCGTGGCGCTCCTGGCGCGGGGGTAAATGACTGAGATAGCGCTCGACATATTAATGTGAATAGTCGCGCAACTCGCAATTCCAACTCCGAATCTGGGGTAAAAATTCCACGATATACTCAGCTACCATCGCGTCAAGCAAAGCACATAGAGCCGTCTCGACATTAATTGCATTGATAACGTCCCCAGACATGGTGTCTCTGAAACAAGGAAACCAGGTGGAAGCAGTAGTCTCCGAACCAAGCTTCGAAATCATCACAACTCTAGCTTACTCAGTTAATCTTCCGCTGAACCCGCAAGCATCTTCGCAATCATGTTGCTACCTACTTCAACACGGAGTCGATCGCCTCAAAGCAGCTGCATTGGATCTCTCTTGGACTGCTGTCGTCAATTATCTCAGTGAAGGCAATCGTACAGCTAGCCTAGAGCAGGAGATAGCCGATTATATGCTTTCAGTTCACGGCGACGATTCTAAAGATCCTAGTAGACGATTTATCGTACGGCTGGCCTTGAAAAAAGACGCAAAGTTAAGCATCCTCTCGGGTCCAAGACCGACTAGTCCCAACGAACTTTATTACCCCCTTCAACTGTCACCTTCACCTCTCACCACTCCTTCAATTCCGGTGTATTTGGATTTAGAAATTACGACATCGTCAGTTTTTACTAAGCACAAAACAACATACCGCCAGCCATACAGCGCCGCTTGGAATCGCGTCGGCCTCGACGAGACAGTCTCGCCAGCCACGTGTGACGTTTTACTGTACAATAGTAATGGTCATATCATGGGTTCTGTTTTCAGGACAGTTTACTTTTGGAGAAATGGGGCTTTTGTGACTCCAAGTAGCGAGACGGGGTGCAAAATGGGCGTTTCACGACGATGGGCTGTGGAGAACGCCGGTGTAAAGGAGACATTTATTAGTGCAGGCGAAGTTAAAGAGGGAGAGATGATCTGGCTGAGCTCAGCTGTCGGTGGGTTTATCCAGGGAACTGTGACGTTGAAGGGGAGGATATGAAAATACTGATACAACCTTGACAAAGACTCATGTGTTGTCAACCTCTCTTGAAACGAACCTACGGAGTGACTTCGCACGTAAATCAACTCGGCTTGAAATAATATTCGTAAAGGACCCCCAAACTTTCCTGAATACAAGGTGAAGTGCTTCACCTGAGATCACGGACAGCCTTGAAGTATTTCAAACCTCACGTCGGTTGCCTCACGCCATCGCCTTAGCGCTACCGAAAGAAGCGGCGAACATCATCTGAGTCTATTCAAATATCTAAGAAGCCCCATTGATCTGTGATAGGCTGTGATATGGAGTTACTTTTGTCCACCTTTAATCATAATCTCACTTCACCTTTTAGGTTCCGCTCTGAGGAGGGAGATATTCGACGCCGTTGATGGTTGTGACCAAAGTACCGTTGGACTTGATATAGTTTCTCGTGATATCAAGCTCAACGTGGTAGCCAACGGGCCCTGTCTTTTTACTCGCGAGATAGCTGTCTTCGCCCGTCTGTACTAAATCGGCGTACCAGTGCATGAGACTGTATGTGGGTGAAACTCTGACCTCAGTCACATTTTCCCAGCCATTTATAAAGCGGGTTCCATCATCCGAGTAGTTGTGATAAACTGTGATGACAGTATCGATGGCGTTGGGGTCAAGCTTTTTAGTCAGGCTGACCTCGACAAAGCCTGACGCCTTGCCATTGTGAATGAACTCTCCGGGGGATAACCCAGGGCGGTCTGCAGTTACACTTCCCGGGATATACGGAACACCCCATGCTATCTCGTCAGATGCTTCCTCTGCTGGAGGGATGTTCAAGGGTTGTCGGCTGACGAGCTTTGCCAACATCAGACGATAAGTTCTGCCACCTTGCGCCGTGGAAGGGTAGCAAGGCAAAGGATTCTCGCCACCACAAGCTGGAGAGATAGTCTGTGCTTGCCAGTACGCAATAGCGGTGCCATCGGGACTCCATCTCGGATCAGCCATCGCATTCCACTCCGGATCGTCGATATCACCGCTGCCCGGAACACCATTTCCTGGGCCGTTAACCTTCTGACCGTAGTATTCACCGCGATCGCCATACTTGTCAAGGATCCAAGGCTGGAAGAAACGACGGGGCCCATTGTTCCGCACACCAGTAGTGATGAAGGAAGCTACTATGTCCGTAAAAGGGGGCAAACCTCGCATGCCAGCAATGAACATGTGGCGGTTAGTCGCACGGGTATCTAGGATGACAAGCCATTCGTCATCCGCCGAGACGTCAATTGGATCAACATATTCGGGATGCGATGTCAGACGCCTGATTTTTCCAGTCTGCAGGTGAACAGAGAACACATCAGTGTTGCCAGCCTCACGCGGGCTACCAACATAGACGGCTTCGTGCCCTCTTCCAGTAAATCCACGTAGCTCGCCAACTGTGATAGCTTCAGGATTGATGAAAATCTCGTTACCTTTGACGGTGATGGGAGCGATAGCATTCGGATCAAACATCGTAGTCACATTGTGAACGTCGTACCGAGGCGCCCGGGGTAGACCTCTTTGAGGAGCTGCGTTGAACACGAGACGGCCGAAGTAGGCGTGTTGACCGAGTCGCCCATTGGAGCTATAGAAAGAACTGAAGCCAATGTGTACATTGTCGGGATGGATACGAAGCTCGCGCATTGGGCCTCCCGGTGTGTCTTCACTCGTGGACCCCTCCGCTGTTGTCTCCCAGCGAATCGGATACACAAAGGTTTTGCTAGAGTTGCACTCGACACTGGTAAGATCGATCTCTCCACAAGTAATGACGTTATCGCCAGCAAGAATACGTTTGCCATCGCCGAAAGATTGTGGGTAGTCGAGCATATGAGACATGCCCACGCGATTCTCGGAGGGGATGCCGCAAGTGATGCACTTCCAAGGGTCACCGTTTGGAAATGTTTCCCCATCGGTCTTTACAAGGATGATTTGTTCTCCTTGGTAGATGCTTCTTGGGTCTGGGGCAGCGGGGGCTCCGGTGAAGGTGACTAGGGTAATGACATGCTTGTTGTCCGGGAGGAAATCACCCGCGGCCATGATACCCACCGTCTCGGGGGTGGAGCCGCCGCCTCTCTGAGCGATGCATCCGGTGCCGTGCGGATTAATTACGGCAGTGCAAGAACCCGGAGCATCTTCAGCAGAAACCGGTGGAAGAGATAGTTCAATGACTTCTATGGGCTCGGGATCAGGAGGCGGCGGCGCGTTACAAGTTGTTGCCAAGGTAAGTGATGGAGCAAGGAATAAGAGGAGCCTTAGCAACAAAATAAGACGAGCCATGGTCGGTCATGAGTATTCTTCAAGGAGGCGTAGATCAAGGTTAGAATTCACCTTAAGCTGGTCCGATGGTGAACATGGATACGCCTAGAAGACCCACGCCGTCGTCGTAGTTTTATAGACTAGACGAGGACTATGTAGTATATTCGAGTTGATTGTCTCATTGTATACATATCCAGCGATGAATAGGTGCTAGCTTCAACTTTTGTCCATTACAGTAACCTCTGCATGTCAGACTCATGTCGGGATTGGAGTCGGAATACTAATACGCGTATGGGAATCCAATACATCCACCACGCGCAATGCACAGCAGACATCGGTTAGCTAAAAACTGAAGCATATAACCCAAACTTTGCACAATCCTCATGCTGCCAACCCCAAATATTAAACCCGACAGATGTGAATGCGCCTAGGACATTTAGCTTGCATCTTGATGCATCTTCCTGTGGGACTAGCCCCATGACAACCAAACCCGCCAGCATTTCCGACGTCGACTCCACACTCCGCACATCCTTGCAAGCTGTCATCAACCAATACTTAGTCTTGGCTTTGGTGAACTGAGGGGAAGATCGATTTGGAGATTGCGGGGATACAAAGGATAGTTAAATGTTTTTTCTCCTTGGTTGCTACGTGGGTTTTCTTAGTGGTGGTCCGGTACCCATCGAGACATTTAATGCAGCAAATAATACTTGGTGAATGTGCTTGGTCTCCAAGATTTTCGTATCTCATAGGCACTAAATGAGTTGGGACAGATGGAGTTGTTCGGGGATCGGGGGAAAGGGATCCAGCTAGCAAATCCACAAGTATCTTATTATCTTTAATAATGATCATGTGGGTTCAAGGCGACGTGACCATATCGACCTTTTATATAGTAGACCCTGCGTCATCCAGATCAAATCAGATATCCCATTTGTGCCATATTCGCTAGCGTATTTTCCCTCCTATACCATTTCACAATGGCTGAAGAATCCATGTTCAAGGCCGAAAACTTGGGCGCAAAGTACGACGTCTCCAGCGGTCACAATTTGCCCATTAAAGAACTTCCGCTCCCCAAATCCTTCAAATGGGGTACTGCTACTGCTGCATACCAAGTTGAGGGCGCCGCCAACGCCGACGGCAAAGGCCCATCTATCTGGGACGAATATACGCACCGAGTGCCTTCGCGAACGAACAACCAGAATGGCGACATTGCCTGCGATCATTACAACCGGGTGGCCGAAGATATCGAGTTGATGAGTTCGTTGGGCACCGAAGTCTACCGATTCTCTCTATCGTGGTCGCGAATCATCCCGCTTGGTGGCCGGAATGACCCAATCAACGAGAAAGGCATCGAGTTCTACAACAACCTGATTGACCAGCTGCTGGCTCGCGGTATCGAACCATCTGTCACATTATATCACTGGGATGCACCCCAAGCTCTATACGACCGATACAAGGCATTCCTGAACACTGATGAGTTCCGGGCTGACTACATCCGCTACGCCCGACTCTGTTTTGAACGATTTGGTGATCGAGTCAAGCAATGGGTCACATTCAACGAGCCTTACATCATTTCAATTTTCGGTCACCTCAACGGCACCCTCGCACCTGGCCACCGCGCTCAAGACGGCTTCGATACTAAACACGAACCTTGGCGAGTTGGACATACCCTCATCCTCTCCCATGCGTCCGTAGTTCAGCTGTATGCCAAGGAGTTTCAGCCAACACAAAAAGGCAGCATCTCCATTGTTCTGAATGGCCACTTCTACGAGCCATACTCAGACAGCCAAGCCGACAAGGATGCAGCTGTGAAAAGGCTCGAGTTCTTCATCGCCTGGTTTGGCGACCCGATCTTCCTGGGAACGGACTACCCTGCCTCATTGAAAGAATACCTTGGCGACAGACTTCCCTCTTTCACCCCCGAGGAGCATGATCTCCTTCGCGACACTGCAGCTATCAATGCTTTCTACGGCATGAACCATTACTCCACAAAATATGCTCGCGCCTTGCCTGACCCTCCCGCAGAGGACGACTGGACAGGTAACATTGAAGAGGGCCCCGTCGATCACAACGGCGTTGAAATCGGACCCGTCTCCCAGATGCCGTGGCTTCGCATTGCGCCAGAGGGCTTCAGAAAACTTATGAACTGGGTGTGGAACAGATACCATCTTCCGATTGTGGTGACAGAGAATGGATGCCCCTGTCCTGAAGATAGTGTGGAGACCGCCGTGGACGACAAGTTCCGCCAGAGATACTTCGGTCTGTATTTGGACGCCATCTCTCGAGCAATTTACGAGGACGGAGTCAAGGTCGAAGGCTATTACGTCTGGACTTTGATGGATAACTTTGGTAAGAATGACATCGGACCAGTCGTGGTTATTTCACTAGGAGGACAAAGCTAACTGGAGCGATGAACAGAATGGTCGGCTGGTCTAGACCCCAAGTTTGGCATCGTCCATGTCGACTTTGATAGCGGGAGTCTAAAGCGAACACCGAAGAACTCAGCACTGTACTTGAGGGATACATTCAAGCAGAGACGACAGGAGAAGGAATAAGAGGAACCAGTGGGTATACCCGATAGACGTAAATGCGATACTAGACAGCCAACCTAGTGCGAGAATGATACAGAGCTGGCAAATCAAGTTGAAGGTGTTGTAGTACAATTTGAGATAGGCCTACGGTAGCTAAATATCCAATAAATTTCTCAAGTGATCAAATTCCCTTGCGGATCCCTGTCCGTGGGACCAGCTTGCGTCTCTGTCCTCAATATCTTGGGTAAAGCCTAGCAGGAATCGAAGCATCCAAACATCCAAGCGGAACGAGTCATCTTTGCTACGCAGGCAGGTGTTGTGGAAAAGCTGCAGGCGGCCGATGGACTTATGGTTCATGGGCCAATAATTGTTCATGGATGAAATCATTTCAAAATTCCGTTCCAGCCGTGTTTTGGCCGCTTGAATTTCGTTGTCGTCGACGCCAAAAAGTAAGGTGTGAATTTGAACAGTGGACGCCAAGCAGAGGATGTGCCCAGCGAGCGGATATAAGACGATTGTCTCTGGACGCTGCTTCGCTCGGTATATGAGGTCACACAGATTTGTGGCGTGCTCCTTGCACTTCTTGGCAAAACTTCGCGCTTCACTTGCTATGCAGGGACCTTGTTCTGTGTCTTGTGCAGAGTGGAGATGTTGGTAGAACAAGAGCTGGCCAGCGTGGTTGTAGTTAATGTGCAGGGTGATGAACATGGCACCAAACTCTTCCTCGACCCAGTAAGCCACATTCTCATCTGAGTACTGCAGCTTCGAGGAGAGGTTAGTGGCCCAGTCTTCTAGGGCGTGAGCCAGCTTAGTAGTCATTTCGTGCTTGCTGCCATCTTGAACGTGTTCCGCTACTACCCTTGCGTTTAAAAGGATGATGTCGTATAGCAGGATGTTCAGTCGTATCATTTGTGCAACTAACGATTGGGATATATCATCCGAAGGAGACGCTACTGGGGAGTTTTGGTCCATAGATGCGGCTGGCACATCATAATCCAGGGTGACGAATCGACGCTCATCCATAGGTAATGGTACTGTGTCCCGAGGTTTGAGAAGCCGAGGAAGTGTATGGGCCGCCGACGTCCATGTCTCGGTTGTGATGAGAGACCACCAAACTTGTTGACCGCAAATTAGGGTTTGCTTCCATAAAAACCTAGGGGAATATGGAGTTACCTTACCTCTTCTGTTGATTTCTTGCTCTAACAAGGACTCTGTTGGAATGTTTGGAAGGTCCAAGAGCATGGCCATGCGGAACGCGATCGCATGGTAGACTGACTCTGTCTTGGGATCCCCCTCGACAGACGCGTTGGCTGCGAGTAGCATGCATGCTTGGATGCTAGTCAGAGATGTATCCTCAAGCTCCAGTAATCTCTTGGTTTCGTCCCGATACGGCCGGCCCCGATCCCACGGCTTGATAGAAGCAAAGATGCGGTGTGTTGAGTAACGAGCCGATAAGCTTGCGACTCCGAAGAACAATATCTTGGGGATAGAACTATCCTTCACGCGAGCGATGAAGGTCGGCCGGTGGAAAAGGTTGTGAAAAGCGATGTGTGCATAGCGGAAGTAGAGCTCGACGAGCTCCTCGCACAGAGCCGCCTCAGGAACGATGAGACATGAGATCTGACGAGGTCGGCCCTCATCCGGACGGGTGGCGAGAGGCTCATAAGACTGTTTTGGCATATAGGTTGGACTAGCACCAACATCTGCCACTGCAATACACTCAATGCCCCTCTTAATGCAGAAATTGCAACTTACACCTGGCCGTGACCGGTCGCATTTCTTACGACGGTCACTCCATCGCTGACATGTTAGAGAATGTTCATTTCGTAATCACCAGGGGGGGTTGGAATCATACATACCGACAAGCTGTACACGCTGATAAAGGTCTCATCTTATGGAGAATCAAGTGGTCCGGGGTTGGCAACAAACAAGGGCGCAAGAATAGACCGAACCGTGTGAGGGCCCTTTTTACTCACATCGGACCTCGGGCGGTTCCGGGGATCCGAGTCCCACTATTATGCGAGATGGGGTCAGGAGGTACGAATAACGCAAACTGTCTAGCTAAAATTTGGTGTTCGGCTAGTAGTTGTCACAACTAGTGACCAACAGTATTGACTAGGCAAAATTTACATTTAAATTTGCTTGATGGTATGAGCATTGAAGCAGAGGCTAATCTTGCCGTTCATTCAAGCCTGCCACTTATCTCACCTTTTTCATCTTCTTTTTTCTTCTTCAATTATGTCTTCTTTTAGCTGGAGGTAGACAGGCCTTCTTCAAACCATATTCGGAATGCTCCTCTCCTCAACAAAGATTGAATCTGAACAAGTGTCTTTCATCTATTGATGCAAGCGAGACAGCAAAATCAAAATTTCAAATAGATATTCCCTAATCCCTAGAGCCTTCAAGCCGCTGTTGCAATGGGAGGCTTCCGCCAGAGTGCGAAGCTAATCAAAGCTTGACTTCCTCGAAAGAAACTTGGTGATTTTCGGCGTCCCCTTGCCCTACTGCATACATGCCGATGATAGGCCCTGTGAAGTCCCTGCCGCTGAGCTGAAGAGTATCTACAACCCCCAGCTTGATCCAAGGCTCGCTCTCAACGGTACGATATTGGAAAGTCCATTCAAGCTCAGTGTAGCAGACGCAAAGATAGATCCGATCTGCCGTCACAGCACCATCACTCGCTTCTGCAGAGTACTCGCTTGCTTTGTTGCGCGCCTCAAAATAGACTTGCGTCCCGCCAAAGTCGTATCCAAGCGCAGCAAATCTGTGTTCGTCCTTATAGACACATATGCCAGCTCTGAGAGATCCGGCTCCAACATTTACAGATGAGGTCCGTAGCGCAACAGAGGAGGTTCCGTTAAGGGATATCTGGCGGCGCCCTGCGAAACTCAACGTGTCTTTATGACTTGATAGGTCTGCTGGGCTGGCGGAAATTGTCAAGCCGCTTTCTGAAATTCTGTATCTGGATATTTCTGCGTCCCTGAGGTGAACGAAACTTTTGTTCTCAAAAGAATCTTTCAAGGTGATTTGGGCAGTGTCAGAGCTATAAGCCTCCGGATCATGTATACTAGGCCATTCGTTCTTTGGCCAGTCAACTTTTGTAAGAAACGTCTCTCGACCAAGAGGAAATCGGCTGCCGTTGCGGCGGACACCGAGAAATACCGTCCACCAGCCACCATTACCATCTTGGAAAAAGTCGCCATGCCCCGTGTGATGAAGAACTTTATTGGTTCCTGCTGCTGTCAAGAGCGGATTGCTTGGGCAAGGCTCAAAGGGCCCATTTATGCTGTTGCTACGTGAGATCGATATCATGTGGTCTTCAAATGTGCCACCTTCAGCAACCAGCAAATAGTAATAGCCGTCCTTCTTGTATATGTGAGGACCTTCTGTGAACCGGCGGTCCCAGCCCTCCCATAGGAGTTTAGGTGCCGTCAAAGGCTTGGCAGTCTTGATGTCGATCTCGAACTGCCAAATGCCTCCTCGCGGGTGTGCACAGACCTGGACATATGTCTTGCCATCGTCGTCGAAGAATAGTGACGGATCAATGCCATCAAAATCGAAATAAATGGGATCGCTCCATTGGTTAGAAAGGATGTCGGTCGTGTGGATAATAAAGTTTCTTCTCAACGAGTCCGTCCGACCCTGCTTGTATACAACATTGGTGCATATGATGTATGTGGTACCTTCATTGTGTCGAATCGTAGGTGCCCATAACCCTCCCGTTGCAATGGTAGCCGAGGTCGAGGTGGGCAGTTCGGTATCGGAATGCCTGAGTGAAAGCTGGTCATGTCGATGAATAGCATGGCCTTTTGTTGGGCATTAGTTAGAACTAGCAGACGACCGCGGCTGATGGGGACTGGGGGAACGCCTACCAAGAAGCTTCCATGATTTCAAGTCTTTAGATGTGTAGACAGGAAGGCCGGGGTAGAGATGGAAGCTGGATGTTACAAGGAAAAAGACACCGTTGATGACACAGATGGATGGATCAGGACTGAACCCAGGAATTGCTGGGTTGGGATCATTGTGAGGGGAAGTCAAAGCCACCATGTTGGGCATGTGGTAATCTGCAGTTCAGGTCGGAAGATGTGTCCCTCGTGATATGCGCCAGGCGACATCATGGATGCAATCCTTTTTGATGAAATACTACAGTCTAATCCGCGTACCGCACGAGCCATAAGTCTCCATAAGTTCCTAGTTGAATCCTTCGGGCGTAGTATGGGTGTTGGTGGAGGGAATGGCCTCAACCATACATAAGCATTGGAGAATCCCTGAAAGCATATTTCTCCACCCAAAACCGACGAGTTTTCCGACGTGGATGACCTGGAAGCGAAGAGGTTCTAGAGCTCCCCGCATGCAAGACCTCACTAGACTCTCCGCTAGACTTATCGACGAGGCTCTTCCCCGCACTCTAGACGAACGACTTTAACGTGACCCAACTTCCCGGGTTCTGCTTGATGGCGAAATTCTCTTTATTGAATCTTCCCACTGTGGTCTTATTGGACAGACGTTATGCTAGTTGGCTCCGATCACAGTTTCGTTTTGGGCAATGTCCTTTGCATTCTCACAGGAACCCGGCACGAGGTGTTAGGCCTGCATGATGATGCGCACCACCAAATCAACATAAAAGCCAGCTATATCCCAGACCTAAAGAGCGCACGAGGGGGCTCGACAGGCGGCGTATTTGTTCGCATTTATTAAACATTCATCGAGCCAAAAGTTGTTGAAATGCCCAAGCAAGAAGATGTCGCCGTGGTGGCTGAACAGTCCGAAGTCAATCGGCTCATGGCCCTTGACACCACGCCCTGGTATCGAAAGCCCAACCTCCGCTTCCTCTACTTTTGTCTTGTACCAGCAGCACTTGGAGTTGAAATGACCACTGGGTACGACGGCTCAGTTCTTAATGGTTTGCAGGCTGTGACTGCCTGGCAAGAACGTCAGTTTCCAAATCTTGGAGTGTCTACCTTACTTTTGGCATGAAGCTCATGATTCATAATTACAGACTTCGGACACCCCAAAGGAGCTCTTCTAGGAGTCACAAGTGCATCTTATAACCTTGGCGGATTGATTGTTCTTCCCATCGTTCCCTGGGTGATTGATAGAATCGGCCGAAAACATAGCATTACACTTGGTTCGGTCATTCTAATCATTGGCACGATCTTACAGACTTGCTCTGTCAATAGTACGAAACACATACCAAACTCACTGATAGCCATCAAAAAATTTGACCAAGGCTGACAACATTGTTTTCTAGTCGGCATGTTCCTCGCTTCGCGTTTACTCCTTGGCTGCGGTATCCCTTTTGCCGTTTCTGGGGCCTCACAGCTTCTTGCCGAACTCACCTATCCCCGCGAACGCCCGGTTATTTCTGGTCTTTTTAACGTCTCCTGGTTTGCTGGTGCTATACTAGCAGCTGGAGTAACACTTGGAACCTACAACTTGCAGAGTAACTGGGCCTGGCGTATTCCCTCGGCATTGCAGTGCGCTCCCTCTATCCTGCAGATCATCTTCGTCTGGTTCATTCCTGAGTCTCCTAGATGGCTTCTATTCAAAGAACGCAATGAAGAAGCCATGGCAGTTCTGGTTAAATATCATGGCGAGGGCGACCCTGACTCTGCTTTTGTCCACGCCGAGTATATCGAAATATCCACCCAGTTGAGACAGGAGCTGGACAACTCCAAGAGGCGTTGGGTTGAACTTCTGCAATCAGCCGGCAATAGGAAGAGAGTTCTTATTGCAATGTGCATGGGCGTTTTCTCTCAGTGGTCTGGCAATGGATTGGTATCGTAAGTCCGACGTCCCTTTGCGAATCGGGTGGACAATTTCTCCTACTCTCTTAGCCTACCGAGACCTGGATTACTAATAATCATTTCTTTCAGTTACTATCTAGCTAGAGTTCTTACAACGGTCGGTGTTACAGACAAGCGCACACAGAATATCGTTAATCTTTCCCTATCTGTATGTGTCGCTCAGAGATGTGTCAGAATCCGTGATCAAAACTAATGCCCATCCAGTGCTGGAGTTTTCTCACCTCAGGTGCTTGCGCCTTCCTGACCCGGGTCCTACGCCGCCGTGTCCAGTATCTCACAGCCTTTTGCTGCATGGTTGCAGTCTTTGCCACTATTACCGGTGTTAGTGCCCATTACGCTATCAGTGGCGGTCACGCCGCAGCCGTGGCAGTTGTAGCCATGATCTTCGTCTACAATGCATCATACAATATCATGCAGCCACTATTGTTTGTTTACATCACCGAGGTCTTCCCTTTTGTTCACCGCGCAAAGGGTATCGCCATTCTCCAGTTTTTCGTGCGAGGCAGTACCGCCTTTAACGCCTTCGTCAACCCCATTGGTCTTGATGCGCTTGCTTGGAAGTTCTACTTATTTTACTGCGTAAGGCCTTGCTCTCTGTGTGCCGAGTTATACTTCATTCTTACAATCCGCAGGTTTGGCTTGTTGTTGAGACGACGACCATATACTTCCTTTACCCAGAAACCAAGGGTCCTACTCTAGAAGAGTTGGCCTATTGTAGGTTGACCCTATCAGTCCGGTTACTACATCGTTGGTTGTGGTGGTTATAGTACTGACCTTTGTGACTATAGTATTCGAGGATAAGCCTAAGGATATCTATGATGCAGATGAAAAAGTAGAAGTTAAGCCGAATGTTAAACAACTTGTGTAAGAGTTAGATTCCTCGATGACACATGCGAGAAGCTAGTTGAGAGGATGAGAAAGGTCTACACAAGGGGAGACATTCTCGCATGCGCCGTCAATCACGGCAAAGCTTTTCGACTATGACAGAAGTAGAAATGCTTATGCAATTCTTCACTTTAAAACTATGGAAATAGCAAACAAGCCATGACGATGCAAGCTAACGTGTCATGGTTGTTAAATCCGACAAACAAGTGATATTCAACTTTTTCTAAACACCGAGAGTTTTTCTAGTCACAAACTCATTTCTCGTATGCGGATGCTGTCTTCACCATCCTTAAGCAATGTCGTCGCTTATGAATACATCGATTTCGCCACCCATACGAACATTGGCCCACGTTTTCTCAAAATCCTTGAAAGGAGCTGTGAAAATGTTCTTCCGCTCTATTTGGGTAGCCACATCAACCATTCCCCTGATTTCCCTTGCATACTCTTCCATCGTCCAACTTCCCGGTCCCACGCCACGTATTGCAAGCTTTTTGCCCCGCAGGTATGACCCAGGAACGGTTATGTCGCCTTCGAGGCCCAGAGCGCCGATATGGACATATTGAACCTCCTTTTCCGACTCAGGCAGTGCCCTAAACAACTTCACTGCGGTACTGCCATAGATGTAGTCCAATACAACATCGACCTCGCCCAAAGAAGACCAATCCGTCTCCGGGCTCAACACAATACGCTCGTCGACAGGTATCTCCGCCAGTGCAGCAGCGTTACGAGCAACACCAATAATACGGCCGGCGCCCTTCGCACGGGCAACGTCTACAGCAGCGCGTCCACTAGTGCTCGTGACTCCAAGGATCGCTACAGAAAAGCCTGGAAATTGGGGCGCTGCGCGTGAAGTAAAGGCCATCCACGCACTGGAAACCGGATTGACGAAGGCAGCAGTGGCAACGGGGTCAGCATTCTCCGGGAGCGTCGTGATGAATTTACGGTCGACGTTGACGAATTCTGCAAAGGAGCCGGATTCAAAAGTAAAAAAGTAGTAACGCTGGCCGGTGTTGGGATCTTCGCCGATGCCGTCGACCCCCGCGTTGTGGGGTAAGGTCTTAGCGGAGTAGTGTCGGCCGCGGGCCCGTGAGATGACGAGACGATGGACACCGGACGCGAGGACACGAAGGCGAATTTCTGTGGGTGAAGGGTCAGGGAGGTCGGGGACAGTTGTATAGTTTGGCTCAGAATCCCAAGTATTTACCACTGCGGCGAGCATCTTGGATTGAAATTATAAGAACTTAAGGGGAGAGTAAACGAGGTAGGAATTGAAGTATTGTGAATGAACGAGATGCAATACTGTGTGCTGAAGCTCTTATTTCTTCGTAGGCTCTTCACAGGGTTTTATGGTTTCACCAACCTCAAGAGCGCCCTACCACATGGGTATGATTAGGTGGCATTGAGCGGCATGCTACTGAAATGTAAGTACAGCCAGCCACTGAATGTTTACACATTATGGAGGTCTTGGCGCGGGTTGAGCAACATCAATCCCGCAAGCTGAACAGGGACTAGCATCTCGGGCAGTATGGTGGCTGAATCAAGCTTTGCTCCCGCACATGGTCAGAAACGTTGATTACAGGCCCAATTGGCACTTTTGAGAGGACGCATGCGGTGAGATTACGGTTAAACCCTCGAAATAGATACGAAGTTTGTTCTGGCAAGGGCTTATTGGTTAAGTTGATCCTTCAGCGGGGTCAAGTTCGTATGTCAGCGGATATCGGCACGACGTGACATCTTTTCAACGACTGCGCCGTCCTCCAGCATCAATTTATCTTCCTAATTCATACCGATCGCTGTTAATTACGGATGGAATAGTCACTTAATTCGGTGTGGAGGAAATGACGTTGTTGCTGGGTTTCCATTGCGCCACAACCCCTGTCGATGTAATATTTGATGTTACTGCTGTTGGGGTTTCCCAATAGCCCTATCTCTCAAATCATCTGAAATCCATCGCGATAAGTCAAGGAGTTTTTAGTGTTTGTTCTGACATTTCAGGTAATGCAACCAGAAACTTCACGCTACTTACATATACAAGAGGGTTTTGACGCGACATCCACTTGGTATCTATGTCTTCAGGCGTAACGTCCCACACCCACTTCTGGGCACCCCCCACATTTGGGCACCCCATTGTTACGGCCAGCTAACTGACAGTGGGTTTGTGTTAACAGTAAGCCAGGGATTGAGAGTAGTAACAGTCGTTCTGGGGTCTGGTCGATTGAATCGTAGATCTTCAAAGGTCTTGGTGATCAGTCAAGGCCTCAACAAGAGTCGTAGAGTAGTCGTCACTTAGGTATAGCTGAAAGTACCGGTTAGGGTAATCACAAAGTTGATTGCTGAAGAGCTATGGAAGTCTGTCCTCGAGCCCGGCTCGAGTCCATCCTATATACAAGTCCTGAACGGTCCTCCTTATCTTGGCTATGTTGGATATTTGACATATCCAACATATCCGGGGATCGGTTAGATATTTGACATATCCAACATATCCGGGGATCGGTTGGATATCTGACATATCCAACATATCCAGCCCGGGTTGTCCTTACCCCGCGTTATCCCCGAGGCCACGTGACTTGTCCATAGTTCTTCCGTTCCGAGGATCCCTGGTTACACCTGTCCGGCTGGGTTACATATGCCCTGCGTTAGCCGCCGGGATCCAGGCGGGGTCGTGTTGGCGACCATGTCCAACGGGTCGTAACATCAGGTCTCCTCTCCAAGGGTCTTGTCCTCAAGACCAGCTTAAGTAGGTCGTCTGCCCTCAGGTGGGAGGGCGCCCAACTTGCTTCCTTTAATGATGCTCACATCATGTCAGGTCGCGTCAAAAAACGAAAGGTCGTTCGATCGTTCGATTCTCGTGCGGAAAAGACAAAGCAGCGCGATTCCCTCTTGAGTCTTATCTTGGGCAATCGTACCGTCATGCCTGTTTGTTCCTCCTGTGAGGTAAAGGGTTTTTCGTCGTGCGAAGCTTCTCTTTCTGATTCCTCTCGATGCGCCGAATGCGTTCGTGGCGGCAAGTCTTACTGCGACCTTCAGGGTCTCAGTGCCCAGCAACTTCGTCGGATTGGTGATCAGCATCAGAAGCTTGAGGATGCTTTGGAGAAGGCAGAAGAGGAGCGTCGTGCTCTGGACGCCAAAGTAGAGCGTCTTCGAAAGCAGAAAAAGATATAGTTTGAAAAGATGATGCGCGCGGTGCGCCGTGGTATCGACAGTATGGAGGAGTTAGAGCGTGTTGAGAGAGAGGAGGCAGAGGCAGAGCAGCGTCGGGTAGAACCGGTTCGTCCTTCGGCTGATTCGCCTCGTCTGCCGGTGGAGTTCACAGCGGATTGGGATACCCTGTACCCGGATGTCGCTTTGTCGCCATCCTTGTTGGCTGAGTTTGGTTTGTTGGATTCAGGGTCGGTTGTTGAGAGGCGGAGTACTCCTGAAGCGTCTCCTGGGGGTGTTGGAGGCCCTTAGTGGGTTCCTTTAGGTGGCTCTGGGGTTCCTAAACGAATGAGAGGGTGTTTATCCCGTGGCTTGTTTGATCGTGGTGGACGGATGATGGGTTGTGGTTGTCGTAGTCGAAATTGACTTTTTGGCGTTTGTTTTTCGATTCGTACTAGTGCTTGTCTTTGTTGTTCTTGTTCTTGCTGTCTCCAGTAACGTCCGAGTTCTTCCTGTGCGTTTTCGAGGCTCTGAGGTGGTTCCCATGTGTTGTCTTCGTGTCCGTATCCTTTCCACTTGACAAGGTAGCGGATACTTTTTTGTTCTTCGATGTGATCGATTATCCGTTCGACTTCGTATTCTTATTCTGGATCTACTTCGATATAGTCCGTAGTATACGATCCCTTTAGTGCTAATTCGAGAAGTGAAATGTGAAAGACTGGATGACACTTCATGCTGTCGGGTAGTGCGAGTTTAAAGTTGACGTTAGATACCTTCTTCGTAATTTCAAAGGGTCCAAGTTTCTTGAAGTCCAACTTATCGCTTGGTCGTTTTGTTTTGATGTTGCGGCGGAGAAGGTATACACTATCCCCCTCCTTTAGAGTTGGTCCCTCAACTCTTGATTTGTTAGCGTATTTGCGCATGCGTTCGCGCACAAATTCGAGGTCTCTGGGGAGTTCCTGCTGGATCTCCTTAAGTCTGTTGATGTCTGCCACAGCTTTCAGAGCTGCTAGGCCTTGTCGAGGTTGTCCGTAGGCTGTTGGGTTAAATCCATAGTTCAGATAGAATAGTGATTCTTTTGTACTTTCTCCTACTGCGCTGTTGTAGGCGAACTAGGCTATAGGTAGCAGTTGAACCTAGTTGTCTTGCTGATAGTTGACGTAGCAGCATAGGTAGGTTTCCATGATCTGATTGATTCGTTCTGTCTGGCTATCGGTTTGCGGATGGAAAGCGGTGGACATCTTGTGGTCGGATCCTAGCTGCGAGATCAGGGATCTCCAAAACTTGGAAGTAAACAGCTTGTCTCTGTCGGATACGATTTCCTTCGGCATTCCGTGTTGGCTTACGATCACCTGTAGAAACTTGTAGGCGAGGTCTTCTGCAGTGCTAGACTCTATATACGGGATGAAGTACGAATACTTTGTGAGTCTGTCGACGATGACGAGGACACTGTCGTAGTGGACGTTAGTCATCGGTTCACGGGACTTAGGTAACTTAGTGACGAAGTCCAGCGAGATGGATTCCCATGCGGTTTGCGGCACTGGGAGCGGCTGTATCTTTCCATAAGGCTGATGTCGGCTGGGTTTGCTTTTCGCACAAACCTTACAGTCCTTAATCGCTAAAGATACTTCTTGTCGTGTAGCCGTTTTGTCGTAGTGTTGGCGGATGCGTTTCCATGTCTTAGTTACGCCTTGGTGACCGTGTGCGGGTGCGGAGTGTATCTCCCTAATGGCTTCAGGAGACATCCTTCCAGGCGTGCTGGTACTGTCTCTTCTGGCCATCATTAAGAGTCTGGCTGCTGGCACAAGGTCTCCGTTTTTGTCTGCTTTGAGGATAACTCGGGTTTCCTTAGGTACCTAGACCTCATGGTCCGGTCTTCGGCTGAGGGCGTCGGCCCTGCCGTTTTCTTTGCCTTTCCGGTAGACGATTCTGAAATTGAATTCTGACAAGAATTCGGACCATCGAATTTGTCGTTTGTTAAGATCTTTCGATGTGGTGAAGTATGCGAGATTCTTGTGGTCGGTGTATACTTTGACCTCGTACTTGGTTCCTAAGAGTTGCGGTCTCCATTCTTTGAATGCTTCGATAATTGCCATGAGTTCCTTGTCGTGTATCTGGTAATTGAGTTC
Organism: Colletotrichum truncatum; assembly: GCF_014235925.2. Classification (NCBI taxonomy): domain Eukaryota; kingdom Fungi; phylum Ascomycota; class Sordariomycetes; order Glomerellales; family Glomerellaceae; genus Colletotrichum; species Colletotrichum truncatum. The sequence goes on along the minus strand of NW_027222399.1, from coordinate 6,501,997 downwards.
TGGGCCGTGTAGTTTGCGTGAGAAGAAGGCACAAGGTCGTAGCTGTCCTTCTTCGTCTCGTTAACCTAGTTGTCCTCCTATGGCATAGTCTGAGGAGTCGGTCTCGACTTCGAATGGTTTCTCGGGGTTTGGTATGACGAGTATTGGTTCCGATGTGACTTGTTGTTTGATCTCGTCGAAGGCTTTTTTCTGTTCTTCTTCCCATTGCCAGGGGATGTCTTTCCTCGAAAGTCTCGTGAGGGGGTCGTTTCTGTCTGAGTATCCTTCCAGAAATCGTCGGTAGTAGTTCACAAATCCAATGAAGGATTGTACGTCCTTAACGTTCTGTAGTGTAGGCCAGTCTCGTACTGCTGCGATTTTGTCTTTGGACATTTTGAGGATTCCTGGGGCTATCGTAAAACCTAGGAATTCGACTTCTTTGGCGTGAAACTTGCTCTTCTCGGGTTCCACTAGGAGTTTGGCGTCTTGCAGTTTCCGTAGTACTTGGTGTATATGTTTTTTGTGGTCTTTCAGAGTCTTAGAGAAGATTAGGATGTCGTCGAGGTAAACTACGACGAACACATCTAGAAATTCTCGTAAGACGTGGTTGATCATCGTCTGGAATGTCGCGGGTGCGTTGGTAAGTCCGAAGGGCATCACAAGGTATTCGTAATGTCCTCGGCGTGTTCGAAACGCTGTCTTCCATTCTTCACCTGATTTCATCCGGATCAGGTTATAGGCTCCTTTTAGGTCGAGTGCTGTAAACCACTGGGCTCCGTGCAGTAGATCTCGTAGTTCGGAGATGAGCGGTAGTGGGTAGCAGTTCTTGATCGTAATGTCGTTGAGTTTCCGGTAGTCGACGCAGAGTCGTAGTTTGCCGTTCTTTTTTAGTACGAACAGGATTGGGTATCCTGCTGGTGATGTAGAGGGTCTGATATATCCCTTCTGTAGATTTTCTTCGAGGTAAGCGTCGAGTGCTTCCATTTCTTTCTGGTTGAGTCCGTAGATTGCTTCTAGCTTTGGCTCCTTCCCTTCCTTAAGGGGTATCTCGTAGTCGTAGTTGCTATGTTCCGGGAGTCCGGTCTCGAGTTCTTCGGCGAATAGCTTCTGGTATTGCCGGTATTCTTCTGGGATAGACAGAAGTCGGTCTTCCTTGCCGATGTCTGTTGCTGATAACGTCCTAGCGTTTGCATCCTTGATCCGTAGGTATGCTAGAAATCTCTTTGCTTCAGGAGTCTTAAGAGGTTCGTTTAAGGCACCGTTCCGTAGTTGCTTCTCAGTGACTAAATCCTAGTCCTAATGGAGTTAGCCTGTTCTCCAATCTATCCGTGGGTTACTATCGTATAACCATGGTCTTCCAAGGATGACATCGTACTTGTCTCCTATCTCCGTAATATCGAAGTTCAGTCGCTCATTCCGGCCATGGATCTGCAAAGGGAGTTGCGCTGTCTCCATAGCAATACGTCCTCCGCCGTACTAGACTTGTTCTCCTTTAACGGTGCTAAGTTCGTAGCAGTCTTCGGCTGCTTTTCTTTTCTAGGTTATCTTTCTTTCATTTACCGTTCTTAGTGATATAAAGTTTCCTTGGGCTCTGCTGTCGATCATGGCGGTAGCTGTTCTTCCGTTGAGCTGTATTTAGACTTGTATATGCTTGTGTCGTTGTGTCGTGGGCGTCGTTGCGCTATATAGGGACTTTGTCTAGACTGCCTGTCGTTGTCCCTTGTCTTCGGTAGGCGAGTCTAGTTTTTTGACTGCTCGTCCGTTCCTTGTTCGTCGTTTTCTTGCTGTTTCTTCTATGCTTCGTCTTTCTTAATATAGTGGACTCGGCGCTGGTCTTGGTAGCAGTAATACTACTGTATTTCTTCGTCAGAGTCCTCTCCAGAGCTGGTGTCGTCGACTGAAGCGACTTCAAAGGCGACTTCTAGTTAGGCATGTTGGCGGGCAACATCGCGAGGTGTTTCCGAGTCGTTAGGGGTGTTCTTGGTCGTTTCTGATTCGACCTGTTCTTCCAGTTCTTGGTTGATCTGGCGGATCCGTGCGGGATCTCCTTGTGCATGTTGTCGTCGTTCGATATATGCGTCCAGCGTACCGAGTTGTCGTTGCCATATAGGGTTTTGTGAGTCCTGTTGAATCCGCTGCAGGTAGGCTTGTCGTCCTGCGTAGAGGAGGCTCAGCCTTCGCTGATTGTCTTGTTCTAATTCCTCGTTGTCGTTTATACTGTCGAGCCGTTCGATTGTCTTGCGCTCGATTTTGCTGTTGCTTCTATATCCCGCAGCGAGGGTCCGTTTAGGTACGTTGGTGGTGTCGTAACCAGATCGTTCTTGAGGTTTCTGGGGGTACCATCCTGCGTATTCCTTACTACTAGAGTGGATATGGCAGTTGTCATCGAAGCAGGTAGTCCAATTAAGTTGTTTATAAGGGATCGTCTTCGTAGCGATACTTGCTTGTCGTTTCTCTAGTACCGGTTGGAAGCGTTCCTTCTTAGGTGACCTGCATTCGTATGCTAGGTGTCCAATCTTCTAGCAGTTATAGTACTGTCTGTCTTTCTTCTAACTGTCGTTCTTTTTGTCGTTTCTCTGTATAGCACTAAGGTCTATTAGTCTACTATGGTGACTATAGGCAGTACTTTGTCGGGGGTTATTCTAGTTGTTGTAGGGTCTATTGTCGTTTCGCTGGTTGTTGAACTGGTGCTGAGGCTGCTACTGGTACTTGCGTCCTGAGTTGGGGTTTTGTCGTTTTTCGCCTCTTTCCTTTCGTCGTTCGAAAAGCCGGTTGTCGATTTTGATGGCGAGTTCGGCGTACTAGAGAAAGTCGTCAGGTCGATCAATCTTGATGATCTCGTCCTTGACTTCGTCCTTTAGTCCTTGATAGAACATAAAGATCTTGGTTTCCTCGGTGAGGTCGAGTTGAACGCTAAGTTGTCGGAAATTAGCGGAGTAGTCTTTGGCGGACTTAGTCTGCTTAAGTTGTGCTAGATCTCGTTCGGCTTGTCGCTTTTCGTCGGGGTCTTGGAAGAGTGACCTGAGCGTATCCTCGAATCCTTTAAAATTGGCGTAGATGTCGCGGGTCTCGGTGGTATACTCGTCGAGGGTCTCGCATTTGAGGTATTCTTCCTGGATTGGTTTAAACTACTTGAGGGCCTTTCCTCGGAGGTAGGTGGCTGCGTGTACTACTTTTTCGGTTTCGTTGGTGAAATCTCTATGGTGAAAGTTCTGGTAGTTTTTGACCTGAATCAGGAATCCTTTGAGGGTCCCGGGGGTTCCGTCGTAGGTGACAGGCGTACTGAGCTTGAGCTTTTGTCGTCCTCCGTGGACGGGCGTGGTGACGATGTTGGCGGCGGCCCGGAGGGTGGTGATTTCCCCCTGGAGTTCCTGGATCTTCCGGAGGTTGGCGTCCCCCTTGATGTCTTCTTCCAGCTTCTTGTAGGCCTGTCTAGCGTGCTGGAGTTGCTTGTTGAGGTTTTCTATTGCTTGTCGGTTTTCGTTGACGATTTTCTGCATGTCTTTTGTCTCGGCTTCTTGTTTCTGGATTATGCGTCGGAGCTTATCGTAGCTTTCCTTGGTGAAAGAGCCATCTCCATCGGAGTCGTACTTGAGGTCCGGCATGTCGAAGTCCTTAGTGTTGGCGGGCTCCTGCGCGAGGCTCTGAGGCTGGTTGCGCGAAGAGGATGAGGATCCTGGAGTAGGTGATTTGGCAGAAGCGCGAGAAGACATCTTGTCTATACTGTTTAATAGTTCTCAAAAGGTGACTTACTAAACAGGAGCAATCAAAGTGTTACGGCTAGCTAACTGACAGTGGGTTTGTGTTAACAGTAAGCCAGGGATTGAGAGTAGTAACAGTCGTTCTAGGGTCTGGTCGATTGAATCGTAGATCTTCAAAGGTCTTGGTGATCAGTCAAGGCCTCAACAAGAGTCGTAGAGTAGTCGTCACTTAGGTATAGCTGAAAGTACCGGTTAGGGTAATCACAAAGTTGATTGCTGAAGAGCTATGGAAGTCTGTCCTCGAGCCCGGCTCGAGTCCATCCTATATACAAGTCCTGAACGGTCCTCCTTATCTTGGCTATGTTGGATATTTGACATATCCAACATATCCGGGGATCGGTTGGATATCTGACATATCCAACATATCCAGCCCGGGTTGTCCTTACCCCGCGTTATCCCCGAGGCCACGTGACTTGTCCATAGTTCTTCCGTTCCGAGGATCCCTGGTTACACCTGTCCGGCTGGGTTACATATGCCCTGCGTTAGCCGCCGGGATCCAGGCGGGGTCGTGTTGGCGACCATGTCCAACGGGTCGTAACACCCATTTACACCAAAAACGCCGTTTTTCGAAATTCTATATTAAACTAACTACTATACTTACTAAGAAAAGAAAATATATATAAACTATGTTAAGTATAATTATAGCCATCTAATTTTTTATAAAGGTTTAAATATAATAATAGTTATAATATAGAAGTTTAAAACTAAAAGCTTTAAAATGTTAGTAGATACTAGTAACTTACTAGTATTCCTTAACATTAGAAAAATATATTTTCGCTTATATATACTTATTTAAAAAATCTAGGAAATTAATATTTATACTTATTAAAAGTATATAATTATATCTAAAAGAGATTTAAAAGTATTACTTTAGTAAATATAGTATAATTAAGGGTTAAAATTCTATAATAGAAACTTTTCTTAAGGGAAATTTTAAAATATTATTCTAAGCTTAAAGAATTTTTTACTAAGTATAAGAATATATAAATCTACTATATCTTACTTAAAAATTCTAATCATATTAGTTAAATATCTCTACCTATTTTATATATTAAGATATAGGCTAGGTAAATTAGTATTATAAATGTTAAACCTTGAATTTATAATACTTATTATCAATAATACTAGTATATAGCTACTTAAGTATTATAATTAAGTCTTAATCTATTTAATATATATTTATTCTCTTTAATAAGTAAAGTATTTAGTTTAATATAGAATTTCGAAAAACGGCGTTTTTGGTGTAAATGGGGTGCCCAAATGTGGGGGGTGCCCAGAAGTGGGTGTGGGACGTTAATTGCATTGCGTCTGGGTGATGGAGTGCCAATTATTGAGTGCTACCTGAGCACAGGTGCAGGTTCACGAGTGAAATGACGGCATCAAGACCAGCCAAACCTCACAATAGTGTAATGATTCCCTAGTAGAAGGAATCCAGGATCCCTACGTGCTTAGAACACATCAAAGACACGATCAAGTACCAGAAGGACGAAGCTAATAGGTTCAGTTGCCCTTACCAGAGGTAATATTTTCGAAGAAATCCATAAGAGATTGTGTCTTACTGTGAACGATTTTTAGGTAGGCTTTATGCTGCCTGACAATAGACCATAGCATAGAAGAGCGTGAAAAGTATGAGTGAGGGAACGGAGAAACGAGAAGGGATCTTCATACAAATACGTAAGGGCACATATTTAAGACCGCTTTAACCTGTTAAGTTTTACTGTGAAAGAGCTACACCCATTCCCGGTTTTCGAACTGGAGAGCCTCAAAGAAAGGTATAATGTTTTTCCAGACGTAACGCTTATAAGGGAATCTGTGAAGATTCGGGTGGTGTAAGATAGACTGTCAGCATCGTAAATTGAAGCCTCATAGCTTGTGTCTTCTGAGCCAATCAGATTCATAAAAGAGACTTATGTTTATCTGCTGCTCAACCCACACTGGAAAGCACAGCTGTTTGCAAAGTTACCTAGGCTCTTTTAACAGCGTGACTAATTCACGATTCAACTAGTCATGGCAACTGTATGGATGATTATGTTGATATGTAAAAAGAGTGTATTGAGTTAGACAACTTGGTTCCCTATATGTTACCAGTCCAGAGTATGTTGAATAGTAGGCGTGATAGCATATAACAACCGCAAGAACATAACACTAATAGTCTAATATACCATTGGCACTTTGCCTGGTGGTACTACCGAAATTTTGCTACAGTCAAACACTAGTAGCACGCCCAGTTCTGGGCAATCTTAACCCCACCAGAGCAGTTGATAGTCCTCTTCTCCGACTTGCAGTTTGAGTTGAACTGGCCATTGCGGAACAGGGTAAGTCCGTTGCCGCCGCAGCCAGAAAGGGTGAATGGCCCGTTGCCGCCGTCGACCCAAAAGTTGATACCGCAGGGGTTGCCGGTTCCTTGCTGGATAGTGCCGTATCCCGAACAGATGTCGGGAGTGCCATTGGTCCTGAAAGAGCCTCGCAGTCAGTATTGGCGCACATTGTCTCTGTGGTAGAAATCTCTGTTCTGCCACTTCTTTGATTTCTTCGCTGACGTTCCTACGGTATTGAAAGGTCCAACGGAATACATTGGGCACTTACCAGGCGACGTTGGACTTAGATCCATCAGTGGCAGTTCGAGTTCCAGTGAAGACAGTGGCGGAAGCGCTTGAAGTCAGCGCAACCAAAACTGTCACAAGAGAAGCAGCAGACAGCATCATTTCTAGCACACAGCTGTCAGGATGGTCACTCTGTAAGCAGAATGGAGATGATAGCGTACTGAATAGTTTGAAGAGGAGCGTTGAAGGTATAGCTAGGCTTTGTTTCTGAGTGTTTCTGAGTTGATGGCGATGGTGATGTGGAAATAGTCTCTGAAATCGTGGGCATGCTTCTCGTATTTATAAGAGTTGGGTTGAGGCAAACTATGATGTCTTTCCATCTCCACGTCATATCCACGCATTGCATTGAATGTTCTATTCCTCATAAGACTGCTAGTTCCACCTAACCTGGATTTTCGAGACATCATGATTGGCCTGCAGCCAGTTTACAGTAGAATCAAGACTTTGTTCAGAGTTGTGCTTTCCGGCCTCTGTTCGGGATCTATCGGGGTTTGGTCTTTGATTAGAGAGGCAAAAAGGGTTGGGTGGGAATTGCATCGTCATCACCGCAATGGAAAGCCAAAGAGGTTCTGAAATTTAGGTTTTGTAATCAGTTTCTACTGAATACTCCAAATCGGGAAGGTTGCTACAGTCAAGTCAACTTGTAAGACTATACCTGCATCCTGAGCTTAACTGGAACTACCTAGGTACTAGTAATAAGAGGGGAACGTCCACTCCGACTTGCACTGATTGGATAAACTCCCACAGCATGCATTACCGAATCATTTTTTGATATATAATCATTTGTCTCCGGCTTTGGTTTGGGCGTAGGTGGTTCTTACTGAGTGTAAATGCGGGCGGGCCCTTGCATAGCTTATTGACGTATCATAACCATGGAAAAGCCATTTTCGGTTAGCGTATGAACCCGAACTATTTTCTGATAGATAATCAACAAATCCATTTTTGAGTGAGTTGCTATCGATGCATAATTAGTATAGTCCCTTGCATGCTACATTGACCTGCAATGTATACAGAGTTGTTGTTGATCCGATCTGAGTGTATAAGTTTGCATAGTAGATGCGAGACAAAGATATGAAGTCTACAGCCTGACCACCAACCACCAACGGTAAACCAAATCCCGATACACTATTTCGGAGTTAGAAATTGAGCGATATAAAGAACACGAGGCAATTCAAACACACTCGCCACAATGGCACGTTCTTGCAAGAGGATTGGCTTAAATACGAGGCTGCTGAAAGCTAGGCAGCAGAGTGTTACTCTTTTCTTTCCTTTTGGTGTGGAAATCTCGTCAGGCCAAGTTTCTTATCCGGCTCGCATGTTCAGCAAGTTTTCCTGCTCTTTATCGGACATTTGAAATCCGAAAGACCCTTTTCCAGTGAGCGGTGACGATGCGATCCTGATTTCAGGTTGTGGTAGCAGATATAAATATGGACATTGCCGCATGATATCATACATGTAAGTCCTTCTGACTTTGCTACCATATCGAATCCAGTTCTGAATGGTTAGAAATGCCACCATGTAGCGTGAGAAAGCCAGTCAGAAGGGAGGTGGTTGGTGACTTAGATCTCTCATAGCCAACAGTTTAGTGTACTGATAAACATTTCTGTGTTGTCAATACGCTCTGGCGGTGACGCAAGTAGTAGGTACCTGCTCCAGAAGGTCATTGCTGTACCCGAACGATAGAAAATTTTAACGAAACCAGAAGACCACCGTCGCTCTTTCGAGACAATCATAGGCGTCATAACCGAGTAGCTAAGATGGCGGTGACATCATTAATACTAGGTAATGTTTTCACTTATTGTCCCTACCCAGATAGCAGGAGGTTCGAGGTACAATAGTGTTGATAACGGAATTGTAGCATTCAATACTGATGCATCATCTCATTGTGCTAGTGTTTAGAAGGAAGAAGGTCCAGTCGCTATGAGTCACCTTAAGATCTAAACGGGGCCTGTTTCTCATGTCCTCATCAGGCCGACCGTATAAACTCACTTGTGCATTAGTAGTGATATATATACATTTATTGACTGATCAGGTACTTGTTAAAGGTCTGACTGTGTAAACTATGGTACTAGAGCAATCTTTGATGCTTTACGGCGTTCAATCTCTAGTTCTCTAGGTAATTTAAGTTTTTCGGGTTTGACTGTAGATAGACCTAAAATCGCGTGGGCAGCCCGGGTTCCTAGGAGACCGATACAGCCCTACAAGTGATTAGTTTTATGGGACGGACTATTTTTAGAGGCGATCTCAATTTTGCCTCCCGTGCCGACATCCGTAATTCAATTTCACCGGCCATGGACCTCCGATCGCCGTCTCAGTTGTGTGGCACTAACAGAATCAGGCCCATTTTTTCGGGCCGAGTGTCTGGGCCTCACAGTAATATTTCACGTCAGCTACCCCATAGATTCTGCTCTTATGGAACCATTTACGTTGCTCTCTCTCTTTTCCAGCGCTCGAAATGTTAGGTGCTGCTGCTTTCACCCTGGGGCCCTTTCTCCCGCTTCATGGGGTGTTGTCTTGTTCTGCACGCCTCCAATAACTGATCTCAGCAAATTTCAACCTTCACCATTGTACCCTTGCAGTTGCATTCTGAAGTAGTGCTTATAGACTTTCCTACCTGATTGAAACCACCTTCCTGACTCTCATAAACGATGGAAACCCCGAAAACACCCTCGGCTGCCGTTGGCCATACAGATGTTACAGTCGAGGCCGCAAATCATGAAGATACCGATACGGCTACATCTGATGTGGCTCAAGAGCCTTTTCAGGCGTCAGGCGGGAGCAGCTTTACCGTCAACAACTCGAGAATATACAACTCGGATCACGTTAGCTTGATCCGGCGCCGTGCCAAATGGATGCCTTTGAAAGCGGGCAGATTGCGAAACAGTCTACTAAGCACCATGGGACTTCTTGAACTCGCCAACGCTGGAGACTTTGCCGCAAATGTGTGGAACCAAATTCCTGTCCCAATCTATGCCATAGTTTTTATGGCTCTTGGAGGAACATTGGCCTTGGTTATTTCGATTCTGGCTCTTAAGGATACGCTACTTAGCTGGGATAATGTTTGCTATCTGCGCCAAGAGCGGAGAGTGCTCAAGGAGGAGAAATCGGAACGCATTAGGAGAGGCCAATCAGTCATCTTCATCGATACACTATTAGACCTCAACTTTCGGGAACTCGGTAGCGAGATAATGAATCGGTTTGGACTCGACATCTGCAGCGGCTTCGGTGCTTTTCTTATTAGTATCGGAACATATATGGCGATTGGCGGGGCCAATCACCGTATATGGTTTGCCAGCAATCTGCTGTCTGGTTATATTGGCAATGGGCCCATAGCACTTTACGGCTGTGTCAACGTTGTGTGGTCCACATACGTTTTTCTCCGAGCCTACGAGCATCGAAATCTTGCGGTTTCCCATCTTCGCTTTCAAGATGGTCAAGCCAAGAACCTCGTTGGAAGACGAACCCGCAATGTGCATATCTACACCGTGGCCAGCGGTGTGAGCAGCTTAGTGGGCGGCGCAGCGTCTATGGTCACGGCTACGAGATGGCAAGGCTACGTTGCTCTAATTCCAGTCATATTGTCCTCGATGTTCTACAATTCTTGGCTTCGTCGTACGGTATCTTATGACAGGCCTCCTGTCGGCGAACCGTCTAATTTGACCGAAGACACAGTCATTCGCGAGCTGGAACTATCTAACGTTAAGTCCAGACTTATCAAAGATCAATCGTTACCACTTCATAAGATGGTACCTGAAGGGACATCGCTGGAAGCTGTTCTCCACTTTATTACTGTCAATGATCTCCTAGAGAATCTTTGTGTTCGTCTTATGCAAGATGGGGCAATTTCTGATGTTCTTGCGGATCACGAAGCGAAGGACATCACCATAGAGGCAAGGTACCTACTTCAACTACCTAAAGAGTTTCACGCGAAGATAATAGAGGTCATGACCGAAACGATAAGAAAGGACGGGCCACAGCATTTTGAATACCGGCAGCGTTACCTTGCTGAAGTCCTAGGCAGTATCCTACACTCATCTTATTAAACCGAAAGCAATACGGCTGAATAACTCCCAGACATTGCTCATATGAAGCGGACTGAGCATTGAATGCCTATGGATATGTCTGGAAGCTCGGAAGTTAGTTGGTATAACGAACAGGATTCGTACTTAGACTTAGTTTTTATGGTGAAATGTATAATTTTAATGCCTAATCACCCATAGCTCCTAAGACTTGACGAATTCATTCAATATCTTGTCGCATTAGCGAGGATGTAACAGAAATTTCAGTTTCAGAAGTGACATTGTTATAGGTAGCTAGTGTTGATGTTAGTGTACATAGACTCAAGACGATCGACCACGGTAAGACACAGGTATTGGTATTAATAACTCTTTTACCTATTGCTTTAATTTTGTCACTGTAAGAATGTTTTACTGATGCAGAGACTTGTATTTTGACTATCAGTTAATGGGCATGGCTGTTAGATATAAATTGGCCTTTTCGGACAACGCCCCTCGCTACTTGAAGCACGACAAAATCGCTTTGGCAAATCTCCATTTTGGAAGACATGAGTAAAACCGGATGTTCATAAGGCGTTCACTTCGGTGGGACTTTGAGGTGCCTTTTGGTAGTAAGATATCTCTGAGCATCCGTAACAAGGCTGAAGAAGCGTAGCAAACGTTCTTCACTTTGCGGAAATCCACAGTCGACCGGGATGAGCGTGTGAGATATTTGGATGTATCTCAGCCGAAAATATGGGTAAAATGGTCAAGGTTAGTGGTCCTAACAGAGCTACAATATACAATGCCTTCAATTTAGGCCTATTCCATCGTCGGTTACCCTCAATTTCCAGGTGACTGCCAATAATCTCTTATAGTATTATCTCGATCATCGGTTTATCGGTAAGTTGTGACTCGCATTGAAACCGGAGATTGGTACCATTAGCAGGCCGTCACCGATACTGACCGACCGGCTGCGTTCAACTGGCCCTTGAGACCACCACCACCAGATCCACACTTGAGGGCCTGAACAAAGGTCTGCGCATTAATCCTAGCGCCTTCCCAGTTTGTGTGTGTCTTGTCATTGGGATAGTAAGTCGTCGCTTTGGTTTGTCCCATGGCCTGAAAGGTCGCAACTGAGTACTTAGTGTGGTCGACATAAGCGACGCCTTCTTGCTGCGCAACCTGCTCGGCATATGTCGCAAAGGCCCAGTTAGACTGCAACTTGTTGCCGGACCAGTAGTTGCGATTGACCATGCCAGATAAAACAGGGATGCCCTTCTTCGCTTGAACATCGGCGATCATCTTGCGAAGATAGAAGCCAAAAGAATGCACCGTCTCCTTTGTACCTGTCGAGGTCGTGACTTGGACAGAGTCGTTGCCGATGCCGGGTAGGGTGAAGCGGTCCTTGGTGTCTGTGCGAGGGTCGCCATCATCGTTGTGCCCCATCTCAATAACAACGAAGTCACCTGCCACTGTATTCTTCAAAAGTGTATCCCAAAGTCCTTCGTTGATAAACGAACGAGTGGAGCGACCATTTTTTGCGAGGTTGCTAACCGGAATACTCAAGTAGTCTCCGATGTAATAGCCCCACCTGCAAGCCAGTAAGTCAAGTTTTCTAAGTTGATTGTTACTAGGCAAGTTGCTTACCCCTGGAGAACCGAGTCTGCAGCATAGTTTGCGGTTGTACTATCGGAGCAAATCAGAAGTTTGGCATCGGCTGAAATAACAGTAACAGCCGCCACAGCCGTCTGGAAAACCGAGAACTTCATATTATATAAGACGATGATGTTCAAAAGAGTGTGTCAAAAGTACGATGCGAAGATGGGTTACCTCTCTCAATGTAATTCAAGGTGCGTGTAGACTTTACACCTATATAGTTGATAGAACGGGGCCCATGCCGCGAGTGCCATTTACCGAGACGGAATGTAAAGTCATTCTTCCTCGAATGAGCAGATGTACGGAGTAGATTAGTTGCCATCTAGGCGCAATTCAAGGGGTTTAATTAACTCATTTGATTGACGATAGACGAAAAAGGGAATCTCCCTTCGTGCGGTCGATCAATGGCGGGGGAATCGTTGTGCCCAACACGTTATTCTAATGGTGAAGGGGGGTATGTGGAGCTATTCCCCCGGGGTAATCCATAACCCCACCACGTTCCTGAACAGAGGTAAATCCACGTACCAGAACTGTATGTTTGGCCACATAACCCCTCCCACATACTGCGCTAGATCTATAGCGCCAGCCACTTATTGCAACCTGCACATGTGGCAGCATGGGGATAACTCTCCTGTTAAACTCAAGATACGGTACACTGGAATCGATCGAGCTCTTGTTGATGAGCAGGCTGAGAATCAGATAATATCAAACATTGCGCAATTTGCGGGCGAACGGATGGCTGTCTTGCCTAACAATCCCCGGTGCCTTTCCGATATCTTGTTAACGAAGTGGCATCACTGGTCTCGCCTAAGGAATTGGGGCATAACCTCACGGCACCGGGTTAATCGGCAGTCGCCGAGCGCAAGTTGACAAGGTTCATGAACTGTTCCAAAATATACGCGTACCTAAAGTTTAAAGTCACCGTCATCAACCATGGTGATTGGCGGTCTTGAAGCCCATCCCTGAGCCTGTCCGATAGTCGAGGAGCCAAGATCCAAATAAATTACCGAACAAAACCCTGGAAAGCCAAGACCTGTGGGGACGATTGATCCGTCTACCCGTGAGCGGGCATAAACTCAAACAGCGAACAGATGCTACTTAATCATTGGCTCTTCACAGCGTAGCCGTGCGCATCAAACCTAATTGAGAAATCACGAGTTATCGTTACAGACTATGACCTTTCCTCTAGAAGCCGACTAACCGAGACAATCACAACCTATACTTGTCTACCCCTACTGTCCGCCAGGGACTAAGTTGTTTGTCAGCGTTATTGGTCAAGTTATTATTTCTCCGTTGACTTCTGAGTCTATGCATGGGGCTGACAAATTATTACTAACCAAGACAATTTTGCAAGTTGGCACAAGCCCTTCATGCTCTTACTGGTAAACAATTGCAATATGAGCCTAGTCTTATGTAAGCTGGCGGAGATGATAGATTGGATGTTACAACACAAACCCTCGGGATATATTTCTTTCGGTTAGTATGAGTAGTAAGGTAGCCGAGGGCGAATGAGGTATCGGCGTCATCGCAGGCCAGATGAAGTTGTTGATATGATGGAGTAAAATTCCAATACGCTTTAAAAGGCTGCTCAACTTCGTGTTATATGTGAATCCAACTAGTCTCACAGATACACAAACTGTGGGATGGAACCGGCACAGAATCGCTCAGTAGAAGTGGTGTTGTTGGTGGAAGAACTAACTAGCTAACTAGAGGGCTGTGGAGGCTGGCTAAGACCAGTGGTGGCGGCCGTCAGCCCACGTGACGGGCTGGCGAGGCCTGCCACCCACACAAACCTTGGTCCAAAGCTTGGCCGTATGGATGTTTGTTCTTGATATTGTATTGTGTCTTCAAAAATGTCAATGGTCAAAGGTGGAATAGAAGACTATTCAGTCGATTCACGCATAAATTTAAGTCTACGTTTATACATATCTTTGAGATGAAGCCAAAATGCTCAGTCAATCTATTTTGATTGTCTAATCATGTACCCTAAATACTTCGGCTGGTGGCATGAAAGATGTAGTTGGTTTACATCAGCGGGGAGTACCTCAAGCAACGGCTGCGCACTAGCAGGCGAGAAAGTTCGCGACAGGAATCTCCTTGGGCAATTAAATTCAAAAAGTCGTCTCACTACGTCCATGACGAAGGTTCACGAGTCAACAATGTCATTGTGAGGCCAAAGCCCTACATTTCCCAGATTGACACTGTGGATGACAGCACAGCTACGGTACCTCCCTCAGCGTGACCCTAGTGTCACAGTTCAACTACTTACTGGCATTACTGACGCTCACACACCCTCAGTACTGTTTGACTTTTGCGGCTAATATATGTTTCTCTTTTCCGGCTTTACGACCTTGAGCGGTTGTTTCGGTCTCTATATTCCTTGGTGTTCTCGCAGGCTTCGAAAGCTTGTGCATTGTTGATTTTGTGTATTTCTTTATGATGCTCTTTGTAAATTACGAAGGCCAGTCTTTCACTTTGCACATATTTACTGGTTTTGCGGTCTTTGCAATGACCTTTCTTTCCCTTTGTTGGAGGGAAGAGTTGGACTTTCAGGATGTTAAAAGCTTTGAATTAATCGGTATCCTTCCGACTCTAGGATGAGCCACGCACTTCTCTATGAAAGAAGCCATTTATTTCATTTGGATACAGACTGCCTGCACCGAGATATGTGACCTTGAGCCCTTTCCAGCCAAACAATAGAAGATGTGAACTCGATACTCAACCGAGGTGGGTTTTCTGGTGGCTATGAGTACTTTGAATAGCAGTAATTCTATGGAAATCTATATAGAGGCCCAGTTTACAACGTAGGTGCTTCTTTATATGAGGTCCCTGTTTTTCTTTCCTAAAAGAGGGTCACTCTAACATCGTTCAACGCCACTCCCCCTCCGGCAATTTCTCAAACTGTTGAATTGCCTTTAGCCATATGGCGATACACGTTCCAACGTACGGGTTGATCAAAGGAATTTTGTTAATTCCGCGATGATTCTTGTAAGTGCTAACTAAGTGGTGAAACGACAACTACCCCTATCGTACGAGAGACCCTGCCATCCTTAACTACGGTCATGCTAGTAGTATTATTCCAACACAAATTTATAATTCTACATCCTCTTCTTGCTAGATATTGGTAATGAATAGCTTTTTTATGTTTCTTTGCGTACTGTTTATGCCCATCAACTACTCATGTTAGTCACAGACCGACAACCTTCAGTTTTACAAAATTAAGTTCCTATTGAGTAATCTGGCGATGATGGCGGACATAAATACTAGCACTGGCCGACTTTCAGCCAATCTTTAATCCGTTGGCATTGGGTGTCAATTGCTAGCCCAGATAGGCAGGCAAGTCAACGTACCACCAGCAAATCGAAACACTTGTGCCATGTTATAAATGCGGCGACGACATTACTGTCTTTTGGAGTATTTGAATTCAGGCAAAATATCCCTGTTGCCAATGATCGACAACGCATATACTGCGGGGGCGCCAAAAATTTCAAGAGCCCCTGCTCAAAACCTCCAATAGCTTGCAAGTCCGAAATCGAGCTCTTGAATGCATGGTTGACGCTTTTCTAATAGTGTATTCGACAGTATATTACAACCAAAATTCTAAGTCAAGTTTCTCAAGCAAGTAAAAGGAAACTGAGAAAATTCTTTTATCTGTCACTTCAGCACATTTCGGCAGAGAATTGAAGGTGATTTGTGAAAATAGCAACCATGTCCAAATCTATGAGCTTCCAAAACCCGATTCTCCCAGGTTTCTACCCTGACCCATCCGTCGTACGGGTAGGAGAGATATTTTACATGATCAATTCGAGCTTCCAGATATTTCCTGGTCTCCCCATTCACAGGTCGACGGACCTTGTGCACTGGGAATTGATTGGTGAGTCACCATCGAAGTATCACGGCTTTACAACCCCAATACTGATGCACAACCTCAAGGCCATGCTATCTGTAGAACGACGCAGCTGGATTTAAGCTATGCAGTTACTAAAATCAACCGGCCGGAGTTTGGGGAATATTTTACTGCCGGATTATACGCCCCTACAATCCGACATCATGATGGGATATTTTACATCGTTTGTACAAATCTAAAAGGCCGATCAGGCATGTTTTCCACAGAAGATTTTGCACCCGAGAATTTCATCATCACATGCAAAGACCTCACAGAACCGACTTCGTTCAGCGATCCGATCTATTTCGACTTTCACGGCATCGATCCGAGCCTTTTCTTCGATGATGATGGCAAGGTATTCATGCAAGGAAGCTGGATCCATGGCTATCGCAAAAAGCCAGCAACAGTCATTCGTCAAGCTGAGATCGATCTCTCGACGGGAAAATACTTGTCAGATCTGAGAGACATCTGGGCTGGCTCCGGAGATAAAGTTCCTGAGGGCCCGCACCTGTACAAGCTGGATGGGAGCTACTGGCTGCTCATTGCTGAAGGCGGTACTCATCGTTCCCATAAAATCACAATGGCCTGCTCCGACAACGTCTGGGGCCCTTACGAGTCATACCAAGGAAACCCGGTTCTGACAACTCAGGGTCCAGGTCACCCTATCCAATGCGTCGGCCACGGTGATCTCTTCACCGATGCCAATGATGAGTGGTGGTGTGCAATGCTAGCACGTCGTGAGTACGGTAGCGCTTACCCTTTGGGACGTGAAACGTACCTGGTTCCGGCAGTGTGGCCGAAAGGCGCTTTTCCAGTGCTAGAACATGTTGAACTTGAGCAAATTGTGGACTCAAGACATTGTAACCAAGACCTCCTGGCCGGTCAACCAACTCAGGCGCCGCGGAAGGTCACATTTGAATGCCCTCATACCCTGTTTTTGCGAACCCCTAACCTCCAGACTGTCAGTCAGGGATTAGAGGACAACACACTCTGTCTCAGAGCAACACCAGCGGAACTTGGTTGTGCCGATGGCTCTCCTACCTTTGTGGGCCGCAGACAAGTTTCCTTGAAATCGAGTGCTTCAGCTGTGCTTGACTTGCAGAGTTTACCGGAGGACGGCCACTGCGGTTTGTCTCTTTACAAGGACACTTACCGCCACGTGTCACTCGATGTGAACAGTAATGGCCAGCTGTCTCTTGCCCTGGTACACCAAAACCAGAAATTTGCTTTCGTCAACAGCACATCTATCGTTGGTTGTAGTTCTATTAAGCTGATCATCAAGTCTACCGCGGATACATACAACTTCTCTTACGAACTGCTTCAAAACGAATGTTGGCAAGGCGAGGCCAATGTTGGCACTGTGAATGCAGCAGATTTGAGTGGCGACGACTTCACAGGTGAGCTCCTCTCTTTGTGCTTGGACGAAGAGTCGGAAATGACAATTCTCAGGTACGGTTTACGGGATATACGCTTCAGGCACATCGGGCACTGTTACGTTCAAAGACTTTACCATCGAGTAGTGGACTTCAAACACCAAAGATATCAAGGCTTCAGGCGCTGCATTGTAGTATTGTGGGATTCAGCACAATAGTTCGAATGTAAAGCACATAATAGTATTGTCAAGGCATAGTTTTCTTCCAGGAAAACTCGGGAATTGTATTAAGCTACCACATCACTCCTACTCGTTGGTAAGAAGTTCGAGAATCTGTTACTATGATCATACTGTGGTGGGTCTCATTGTAGTAGATTCGAATTGAAACAATACCTGTCCACTTTTGTGTCGCATTGTGTGATGCAGCGAGAGGATTCTTTTTACAACATTGGTTACCGTAGCATGACTGATTTCCTCTGCTCTTAGCTATGTATGAATAATTATAGTCAACTTTGAAAACAAACAGTCGTCGCCATTAAAGATGTAAGTTTCCTACAATGACGTATGTTCTATTTGCCGGCTTCGCTTCCCCACGACCGTGAGAGGCTAGTAAAAGGAGAACTGGAGAACCTCGACAGAAGCTCTCGTATTGGGGACTGTTGTGAATACTGTGTGATATTCACTAGTACATCCAAAATGGACTTTTGACCTGCGTGAGCCTTTTGCTTGTCACCGCAAGCCATGTTGAAAGAAAAGATGTGCCCATACCTTCTGCACGTTGTTTTTCCACCAATTCCTCTAAGATACGAAACCGAAATGTATGATCACATGCCGACAAGTACCTGGTCATTCATTTCAAAGCTAACATTACAATCTCTTGCAGATCCCCACAATCAGGTGCATGATGTTGGATCATTATTCTTCCAATCTTTCAACAGGTGTTCGTCCTGGCATAGAAGCGATGTACTTTAGGCTAAATGGACATATCTCGGGTCAGCGATGTGCATGCAGGCAACAAGGTGGGTGGCATGGGGAAGCGACAGGGGACAAGACATGGATTCGGCCGAAACAACAACATGAACGATGAAACTCATTCCAAAAGCCCCAGGCTGTGACATTATTGTCAATGAAAGGTATATCAGGCTAAATGAGGCTTTCCAGGGTGTTATGTGCGGCTACATGCGGCGCTATGTGTCGGCGATCAGCAATCAATGCCAACGAAACACTCAAATTGTGATTTTGGCAGTGACATTAGTGTACATTGACGGCAAGTACACACATGTTAACCAACAAAAGCTCGAACTATTAAACATCAATGATCTAATGGTTATACTACGTCTTTCCATCGCAATTGGTAAAATTATCCACGAATCGGTCCATTTGAAAAAGAAATCTTATAACAGTTCTTCACAGATGAGCAATGTGTGATGGCTTTCATTCAATAAAGTAGCTGTAGATGATTACTTTGCAATAGGCGAACCAACCTCTAACAAACAGTTCTTCTCTTATGCCGTTCTGTGGTTTTGCCAAGACTGTCGGCTTTTTGTTCGGGAATATGACCTCGAATAATCAACTAAATGTTGCCCAAGATAAAATCTCATTATGATAGCAAGGAAGTCACTCATAAACATACATGAAGTGGTGCTTTTGATTTTCTCTACAGCTACTTCTCACAAATATCCACAACTTGATTTCTTACGCGAAACGTAATTCCTATGTATGGTCTTTTATAGATATAAGCCGCTAATGATGATGTCTTGCAGCACCAGGAGTGTTGTAGAAAAATGTCGCGAAACCACTAGAGGCGAATTGAGGTGGTCTTTCCATTACATGATCACGAAGATCGAATCAGAATTGCTTGAATAACGACAGGTGAACGTAGAATATAACAGGAAAATAATTTTGAAGCTATAAAATACTAGTAAACTGCGAGGAGCTCCCGTCCAATTAAACTATCAATCAATCATTAAGGTCCCGGTTCTTTGCAATTGATCTTAGCATTGGACTGGTCAAAGTTGTGACAGCCAAAGAAGGCTGGCTGACCTCCAGCCGGCTTCACATTGATATTACGGGCAACTATGCCTGTGCACACCGTGGGAGAGCTGCAAATAATTTCGCCAACCCGAGGAGCGTATTTGCTGCTCGTCGTACCAGAAAAGTCTAAAAACGTGATATCCTGTATTTTGAGGCTTGCCTAGGCGTTCCAAACAACATGTCAGCACTACATGTGGGAGGGTGAAGTCAAAGATTTAAGCAATTGCAACTGACCGGATACAAATCACAAATTGTCTGATTCTTGGTGTAGTAGCATTGAGAGATGGAAATTGCGTCTGCCAATTTGTTAATGTATTTGAAGATGACGTTGAAGTATAAGAAAACCTACGATCATTGCCAACATTATGAAATAGCTCATAAGTTACATTGCGAACCCAACCGCTACCGCCCCCAGAAGCAGCAGGGTCACTACCAGGAGGCAGGCCGGGCCAGACCTTGATGCGAGCCCCGTCCGAGGCTTTAGACATAGTGATGTTGTAAATATAAACATCTTCAACGATGTCAACCTGATCGCGGTATTGCCCAAGGCTGCCAACGGATATTCCGTGTGAACCGGTACAGTCAAGGCCCTGAACGACGACTGAGGTCGAGTTTGGCTTGAAAGAAACGCAATCTGTAACGACTACTTTAGCATTTGCCAACAGCTGTCAGCGACCTGTGAGATAGTGCAGACTCACCGTCTGTGTTGTTGATTATAGAGTTTTGAATCACAATCTCGTACTTCTGTAAGTATCCCATCCGTCTGTATTTTTGGCTGGGGCAGACTTGTTTTTCTGCTCAACGTCCAGTGAGATGTCGCTGACAAGAATGTTTGAAGAATTGGAAATAAAGTTGAACCAACCTGGGCTGTTCCTCATTTTGAGCCCAGTGATGGTCGATCTATGCAATCCATCCGTCCCGAAAAGAGTCGGACGCAATACATTCTTATCAAGAACCATGGCGTCCCAGTACGCCTGGCCGAGACCATCGATGATACCCTGGCCACCGCCATAGATATTCACATCAGAGCCACCAAACCTCCAGAAGAGACTGACTGACTGAAAAGGGTAGTTGAACGTTTTACCCGGCCAATGCTTAGGGTCGCCCTTAAAATAGATCTTACCAAAGATAGCAAAATCCACATGGTCCAAGAAGGTAAGGTCAAGTGTCGACTTGATGGTGTAGGTGCCGTTGGGAAGGTATACTGTACCGCCCTTGTTGCAGTCCCTAGCAGCTGAAAGAATAGCTGGTCCAGCATCGTCTTGATTAGCCTTTACGACGCAGACCTTGTCGCGATTTGGACCAGCTGGTAATTGAAAGTCAATGGGTGATTTAGGGGAAGCCGATATATTTGGGAAAGGCGGCAGGTTTGGCTGGCATGCTGCAAGAGCTGATGCAATAATGAAGTTGAATACCGCAAAGAACTGCATCTTCCTAGCTGGCTGAAGAGAATGTAAAAGCACCTAGTTGTCTAAAGATGATGAATGTTGTTGTTACGATTATTTTGTAGAATTTGAACGCTTTGCTTGCTCTTTTATTGTGATCGCTCTCAACGTTTGGTCCCCTGCCCATTCGCCTGTTTCCAGGCAGAGATGCCTGGTCTTGGGTTCTTTCTCAACCACCGAAATGAGCGTTAAGCTTGATTATCTCCAAAACATACATCTATTGACATTGTAACATTGAACTGTGATGTACTCTGCCGTACTTTTTTCGGAGCAAACATGTCGGCATCGGGATATGTCTGCCGGCTTCAGCTATCTCGTTCGATGTGTGCATAGAATTAAATACAAAGAAGCGTTACAATGATTGGATTGCTAGTATGCAGGATTGAGAATCCTTCGGTTGACGTCTTCCAGTCGGCGAGCTTCCCCGCATATGAAATCATTTAGTGGAGGGGCGCATGATAAATCTAGCACGATTATCTCACACACACCCCGAAAAGGATCCAACTTCCAACGCGCAGGTTGCCAAAATAAGCTTCCTTGCTTTTAGCCTAAATCTCAGCCACACCTTTGGGTAGACCAGACCAGGGCCGACTGTGGACATGTAGGATGATCATTCAAACGCTTCACACAGTAGACGCAGTTGGAAGAATGGCATGCATTCCAGGAGGTCAGTATGTTAATACTTCCTCCAATAAGAAAGATACATTAATTGCAAAATTGAAGTTGGAGACAAGTGTCGTACGTAAAGTCCCCTATTTGGCCACCATTACGAGAAAGATAGGCCATCCCCAGAACCGCTTTGGGTAGTTTGACATGCAACCTGTGTTTGCATAATGCGATTTACGTATCACCAAGGTTGGAGCTAATTTAGCCTAAAACTAACTGCGTTTTCTAGTCAGGAACAATGCCATTAGCTGATTCCTTTTACGACATCAATGAACAGGGTTCTGTGATGTATTAACAAACCATGGCGCTGGGACAAGAACAGAGAGCCGTTATTAGCCTACCTTGGTATAGTAAGCATAGTCACAGGGAAGGAATTTCATACTACACTCATAAACACCTATATCAGGGAGCTAGCTATCACTCATTCGAACCTGCCAGACCATTTGGAGACTTTCCACTTTGAAGATTTAGCAAGAAAGCATCGGTCGACAGAACTTCAAAGTCAATTTCACCTTCCTATGCACTATGCCGAGCAAGCAATTAGTCTACAATTGGTGAGAGCAGCTAATAATTACTGTTGATAAGTTTCACTTTTTCGCTAAATTTACATGTAGGTATGTCGCCCTTGTGGCGGCTGGATGCATGATTCTTATGGGATACGATGCATCTGTCTTCAATTCTGTTCAAGTTTCGCCTAATTGGAAGGCCCATTTCAACACACCCAATGCCCACATGATCGGACTCATAAATACCACCTACACTGTTGGGGGTATTGTCACAGGCTGGTTCTTCTCTGGGCCTATTGTGAGTAGTCTCCTACCTATGTTCAAAATCTATTTGCGGAGATTTACTGATGTAAATGAGTGACTAGGCAGACTATTTCGGCCGCCGATGGGGAATGGGTATTGGCTGCATGATCACAGTCGTAGCCACTTTCATCCAAACTTTTACTCCGTGGCATCAAATTGGTGTTTTTATTTTCGGTCGTATCTTAATAGGCGTAGGCCAAGCCGTAGCCATCAGTGAGTTTCCACACCATCTCTAGCAGAGGTCTTCTGTGACTGATTCACCGAAAGCTTCCGGTCCTATTTATATCGGCGAAATAACTGAGTCGCATATTCGCGGAAAGGTCATGAGCTTCTGGCAGATGTTCTACTCAGTGGGATCTTTCATCGCATACTGGATCAACTACGGTGCTGCCCAACGCCGTCAAACACTAGGGGACTGGGATTGGAAGATGGTGGTGATTTTCCAGCTCATGATGCCTGTCATAATCATTGCGCAACTGCCATTCATTCCTGAGTCCCCACGATGGCTTATCAGTCGCCGTAAAGATGTTGAAGGCGCTCGGAAAGCCTTGGCAAGAGTTAGATCAGAAACCGACAAGGTTGAGGAAGAGATTAGGGCAATTCGTGAGGCTATCGAGTACGAAAAAGAAGCTCAGTCAGAAGGTTGGAAGGCTTACCTCGCTTTATTCAAAGACCCCAGCATTCGAAAGCGACTATATATCACGTTCTTCATCAATGTTGGGCAGCAGTTGAGTGGGCAAGGCACGCTTAACAGCTATTCATCGACTATTTACGCCAAAGTCTTCAAAGATTCTAATACCATCAACCTTATCAACGCCTTGAACGCCACATTCGGAATTTTGTTTACACTTAATGCTGTATGGACAGTGGATAGATATGGCCGAAAGTTTCTTTTCTTGGTCGGTGCCTGCGGCATGGCCATGTGCACTATGCTTATTCCTGTTGTTGGCCTCACAACCCCGGGAACTCAGGAGAAGAGCCAGCCAGTCGGCATTGCCATTACCTTCCTTGCCTTTCTTTTTGCGTTCTTTTACAAGCCAACCTGGGGAGCAACTACATGGACATATACAAGTGAAGTCTTTCCACTCAACGTCCGAGGTCCAGCTGTTGGCATGAGTGTGCAAATGCAGGGCGTGGCCAACACCATATTTCAGCAGTTTTTCCCCATTTTCTATCAGAACGAAGGATTGTAAGTTTAAATTCACTGGATGAAACTATTAATACGTGTCGCTAACCAAGGTATCAGAAAGACATTTTTCTTCTTCATGACCACGAATGTATGTCTTGCATGTGTCGTCTATTTCATCCTGCCGGAAACTAAGCAGGTTCCTCTTGAAGAAATGGATGCACTATTTGGAGGAGTGAATCACGTCGAGAAGGGTGCTGCAATTTTTCATGAGGCCGATGCACAAAATGAGACTGCTGCACATGTTGTCAGCAGCGAGAACAACAAGGGACAAGATATCGAAATGGTAGAGGGCAATGAGAGGAGGGTTTAATATTGAATTTATGGCTTAACCTTTCAATTAAGGATAAAGTGTTATGGCAGTGGTTGTCATTTGTTGATTTGCGGGAATGGAAATAGGAGTCGATGTAACTAAGTGGGCACAAGGATTGATGAGCTACCGGGATTGTGTTACATGAAGTTTTGCATGCCCACAGTGTGTACAATGAGTTCAAAACGAATTACCTGTTGCCCTAAAATTATTTGATAGAAAAGTTCATGGGTCGTTCAGCATGAACTGCGTTCATGCTTCTTTAAAAGCTGCTCTGTTCATAGCACACAGTTGACCCCCGACACTTTGTCACAAACGCTGTACCTTAAGCTAAGCGAATTAATGCTTTAAGCCTGTCACATGAAGCTGACCGATAAAAATAAAGATTTTATTTTCCTTTACTTACAATAAAATTATTCCTTCCATTGAGCTTTGAGTTATACAGCATGTTCTCTGGCTGTTTCAATTTAGTTTGGCTACGTCTTATCACTTGCTATTTACCATCCACCGTACGGTCAACGCGTCCACTTTTTCAGAATGCTCTTTCTAAGAAAGACTGCTTTGATCAAGGCCGAGGTAGTAGAGGTTATTATTGCATCAAAGTTTAAATAAAAGCTCCATCTGATCCACCAGAATTCCAGAAATGAATCTCGTATCATCACACTCTTTGAACTCTCGCCGACGTATCACCCCGCTGCCATGAGACGAAGTCATGGTATCCGAACTTTGGAGGGTATTCCAAAGGCTTAAGCTTCTCCGGGGTGGGAAGTAGCTTGTCAAGAGTCTTATTAAGCACATCGCCTGCCACCCCGCGAGCGTTTTCGACCCGATCACCAACCCATGATCGGAGTCCTTCCCTCAAGCTCTTTCTTGTTGGGTACCTTCGCTCCTGTTCCTCTCTTGCCAGCTTCTCACGAGTCTGCCTCTCGAGCAGCTTGTGGTTGATGCTGATGAATAGTCGCTCCCACATACCGATTCGTTCCTCACGAAGGAAAGTATTGTCGGCTTTGGCCCACACCCAGTTGTTTGCAGCCTCTTCAAGCTGGTAAAGATCAGACTCATAAGGCAGTTGATGAACAACAAGCTTTTGATCAGGCTTGGAGTCGACGGGAAATCCGCCATGAACCGACGAAACCTTCCCAGACAGCGTCTCGTATACGGAACCAAAGCTTTTGTGAGTGTCATTCTCGATCTGGGATGGTTCGGTACTTTTCTCAAGTTTATAGCCGTTCCCTGTGAGCGCGGGGCAGTCCCATTCACCGGCATCGTCCAAACCCAGTCCGTCATAGAGGTAGCGGATACGGACAGAGGGGTGGATCAGTTCATTGGGGGCCTCGATGACAGCCTTTCCACCATCCTCCTTGTATCCACCTGGAGTGCGAGTGCCGGCAACGGTGTTAACGCCCTTGATTCTCTGCCAGGGATACCAAACTGCGTTGTAAGCCTTGTCGGGCAAAGCTGACGTCGCAGAAGGGCTCGAGATCTTGCCCTTCGCCCATTCTCTGGCTTCAACGCCTTCTTCCAGTGTCCAGAAGATACGCTTCATCTCAGGGGTGCTGAATTCCACACCGACCGAAGAAAGTTGGTCAGCCATCCCTATAAAACGGGTGAATCAGTTTAAATTCTCAGAAGACTGTATTAAAACATGGAAAAGGAAGAACGCACAAGCCAGAGCGATAGTCGCGATCTGCTGGTCCTCCCAGCCGCCACCAACGTTACTGTGGCTTCCTGGGAACCAGACCTGACGAAGTTTGGTCGTAGAATTTCCCTTTTTACCCCAAAGAGTTGGGCTAAAGGCAGTTCGCCATTCATCGAGAGCAAGCGCATGGAAGGCATGCTTGACATTGGGGTGGACATTGAGGCTAGCGAATCGAAGCTAAGAAATGCCTGTTAATATCATCTATAAAAGGTCACGGGTTGAAAACCCCAGAGAATTCTTGAAATAAAACATACTTCGTCGGCGTGCCGATCCCTGCGGATCTTTTCCCAAGGCATCTTGGGCCATCCAAGGCTGCCGACTGTGTCCCACACACCTGTGGTCCGATTAGCCTGATGCACAGATCAATTCTCTTCAGAATAACTTACCAACAGCCTCAACCTGTACGTCCAGTGGGACGAAGAAAAAGCCTTGCTTCCCGTCTCTCTCCTGCTTTTTCTTCTCACATAGAATCATTTGGTGCTGTGCAATGTTTCAGCATAAGATACAACGCAACTCAGTACCAGAGCTGATGCACATACCTTTTCAAGAAGGTCACGATACTTTTTGGCCATAAGCGCGAGATCCATTCCTCGTCCGGATGGAGACTTGCATTGAACCATTTTCTCAAAGAACTTGTTCTTCTCCTCCTCGAGATCCTTACGCATAGTGGCGTGGTCTCTTTTCTCTGCACGACCATCCGCGGCCTTGAATCTCTCAAGGCGTTCATAATTGGACAGCGTAAAGCCAACAAGGTGGTCTTCCTTATTAAAGCTCGTTCCGGGCTTCCATTTGGGGAAGTTCTGATAGTCATGGAAGATGTCACCGAAGTTTGCAAGACCAACACGGTTGAGCAATCCAATGCTGCAAACCATACCTGAAACGGATCGCGCAGTGAAAGCACCTCGGGAGAAGCCGATAATAAAAAGTTCATCTCCAGGGTTGTAGTTGTCGCAGATGAAGCGGTAAACGTCGGCAATGTCCTAGTAAACGGAATATGTGTCAGAGAGCGCTGTACGGAATTGAGGTTACCGCGACTGAGTCTTTCTCGGTCGGCATACCTGCTTGACACCCTTTCCAAAAACTCCACCAAGATACTGCGCTACTTTGGACTCCTCAGTTCCTGCGCCTCGGTGGTAGTATACAACCTGTGGCATTCCAGTGCAGCACTTATGGGCCACAGCAGCTGCTAGACGGGATACATTGGTGGCGATGTTTCCCTTTTGGTTTCTATAAAGCTCACATTGCATTAATTATCTGCAGCGTGGCTGGTAATTCGGCGGTTCAAAGTCTTACGAGTTGTTCCATGTTCCATCACAACAAACGATCAGACGTTTCTTGTTCGCGTACCCCTCTACCGAATGAGCGCATGGCCCAAGTTCCGGTGCCGAAAACCCCGAAGGAGGCTCTGAAAGCTGAAGTTCAGAGACCCACGTAGCGTCATCGGTAGATGAGTTCGCCATTGTTGCAGATGTGATAGTTGTTGAGGCTGTAGTATGAAGTCGGTGGTTGCAAAAGCAAGTGCCAAATTTTACCCTAAGAGGGCACAATACGAAGATATAAACCAAAGATAATTAAGTGACGTGATCGCCGCTGAATGCTGCCGAAAGTCCGCGACGAGACATTAATTCAAGAATAAAAGCCACTTTGATTGAAAAAGTAGAATGATAGGTCGGCAAGGCTAGGTCTCACCCTGGCGTGGCGTTCACCATGCCTCGAAACATGTAAGACAATCGCGAACGCATGGTGAAAGCGCAGAATTTCCTTGTGATCGATGGATTCTGTTCTCAGGGAGTGCCAAAGTATAGTCTCCCATCTTTGTTCAGTCAACCGAGTATGGAAAGAGATTGTGAAGGCTCAAATATTGATCGCAGCATGTAAAGCATAAACATTCTGCAGTCAAGCGTTTGCCTTGATGCGGCATTCTGAAAGCTTGGCCAAGTCAGGGCTTATAAGAACCCATTCCTGCGACGTCAGGGAGGCACAAAAGTCTTGTGATAGCATGAATTCGAATTGTGAAGATCAGCACCATCTCTACCCCAATGCCAGTAGCCAATGGCCGCTACCAGGCACTAGCCCGCCTTGAGAGGCTTACGGGAAAAGCAAGCTTGGGCCTCGGAGAGGCAGATTACAACTGCTTGAGACATCACAGAGGAGAAATGCGGGCCCCTGAATCGGAAATTCCTTGCTACATGTAGGCATCGCTATTATTCTATCTTTAAAACTTTCTTACACGAACAGCTCTCACCACATCTCTGAACAATCATGTCCAAAGACGACCAGACCCAAGTACCCCATTCTAGTGTCAGAACACAGCTATGCTGTCCAACATCCAACACCCATCAAGAGGCACTTGAAGAGGCTCCGAGACGCTCATGCGGTTTGACCACAACTTCAACGCCATCTTTCTCGACGTATTCTGGCGTACGCCTATGCATCGTGTCGTCGTCATCTAAAACCAAATCCCTATCAAGCCTCTCATCTGAGATCATTTTAGGATTGAGGGCCAGAGAGCCTCTAGGAACGAATGTCGCGCAAATCACCACCACTGCTATGACAGTAAACTGAACGCCGGCAGTGTTTACAAGGCCGCTGTAAATGGTTCCGCCATTTTTGCTTCCTCCGCTGGCGTTATAGACACCATCCAGGTAACGACCTAGGAAAGTTCCAGCAACGGCGTAAAGGATGATGTAGAAGGAGTATAGAAACGCCATGACGGCACCGAGCGCTGAGATGTTCTTGTTGTCGGATTCCTTACGTGCGAGGGAGGCTTGGATGTAGGCAGCCAAGGACACATCTCCCGCGGCCCATCCGAAAGAGATTGGAAGAAATGTAGCTGCAACAACCCAGGCCTGAGATACATCGCGGGCTTGAGGCCTCCAGTAGGGGATGTACCAGACGATCAGTAGCATGAGGGCGTCAATTCGTAGCCACGGCATTGGGGTCTGAATGACGTTTGTGAACAGAAACACGCACAGAGCACCGAGCAGCTCTCCCAAGTTGGAACCTCCAACCATGATCTGCGACCAGGCCGACTCTCCAAGATAGCGCCGGGCGACGTGAGGAGCGATACCGTTCTCTAGATAACGATGCGCATATAGGGCGATAGAGTAGCCGGGGATGAGCCAGATGAATTTTCTTGATGTGAAGATGATTCTTGCGCCGACGTAGATCGACTCTCCAAACAGCCAGAAACCCCCAAGAAGTGCCTTAAAGTAGCTAGGACGCTCTTGCAGAATAAGGGATTTGTTGCGTTTGACGAAACCAAGATCAGATATGAAGAACCAAATGGTGGCGGAGACCGCGAAGCAAATCGGTGTGATGATAAAGCTCATGTTGTTTCCAAAGCGTGGGATAAGAACAAGGCCCGTGACGAATGCACCAGCTGTGCCAGTGAGCTCGTAGAAGATGTGGACCTAGATGACATTTGTCAGTGATGCCCTTGAAATGGTGGGACGAAAGGTGATGCTGGACAAACTCACGATAGAGTCCATCTTTCGCAACTTCTGGACATACCTCCAACAATGTCACGGGGAATGATTCGCCGGATCAGTTCAACACAGCCGTATGCAATTCCACTGATTGTGTATATCGGGATAATGGCATCGTTGGGATATTTGCCGTAGTAGGACCACTCGTTCTTGGGATGGTTTTCTCGGTAGGCCTCCGGGACAAAGGTACCCCCGGTAGCAGCGTCGAGGATCAGGAGAATGGCGGAGCAGAGGCCAAAGATGAAAATTGCGCACGCAAGGACGTTCTTGGTGGGAAATCTCTTGACAAGAGGCGCAATGATGATACTTCCCACACACTGTGCCGCTTGGTTGAGGCCCTGCAGCAGAGCCAGTCGTTCGAATGTCCTCGAGTCGGTTTTGTTGACAATCGATTCGTAGTCATATCGGTTAGTGGCGAGAGCCGTGATGGATCCGTTGAATGCTTCGAGGCCGAACTTGTAAACCATGATTCCCAGGATATAGAAAAGAAGGTTGCGACGCTCCTGGGGCGCGAAAGCCCGCAAGCTGTCGCGTAGGTCTTCAAAGTAGCTCATGACGCCGGCGCAACGATGAAGAGCATTGTACGTAGTTTGCTACGGGAGTATGTCTTAAGCAATCACAATACCTATATGGGAGCTCCTCAGTTGGGAAGGAAAGCTCAGTGTGAGGTGATAAGGTCTGCCAGAAAACGCCACAACGGCGGCCTGATTCCAGAAGGGGCCTCATGCAACGCGAAGGGGGCCACACAAAGCGCCATCTTCGGGCACGGTGATGACACAAAGTGTTGGAAGTGGGAGCCACGTGTGATCAACTGGCGTCTCCCGTACGCCAACGGCCGAACTCAAGCATTAGAACGATGAGAATAGCAATGAAACTCGGCCTAGTGCTAACACGAGCTGAATCAGGCATACAGGGGATGTGCATTTCGTGACCTTGTCGAGAGTGTGAAGCTACACCAGATCCTGACTTGGCGCCGGCGATATTTCCGGTTCTTGGCAAGTATCCCATCAGTATATAAGATGAGACGATATCCCTTCGCATACACTGGGCTAGGCCTGTCTTTTCCTCCATGCGTCGCGTTGAAGGAGCTGTAGAGGCTGTGGTCGCGATGCCAAGACCATGTCAATAGATATCCAGCATTTTGCGATTGCTGTCATCCAATCGTCTTGGCACGGGGTTGTCTCCATGCTGCGCTAACCCAATTGGAAACTGAAGAGTTGCCAGGGATGTGATCATAAACATGCTCAAATTTGTGCTCAGCGCAGAGTTATCCAGTTTTGGATTTTGTGCACTTTCAGCGTCTCCTTGTCCTTTGGCTGCCTCACACGAGCTTGTTGGGCGAGGGCAGTAAGGACAAGATGCGAAACAGTGAGATAACTTGAAGAGTTCATTCATTGTGTTGAATGCAACTCCTTTTCACTGCAGTCGTGTAAATATCCAGCTCGATGTAAAACCACACTTGATAAGTCGCACGAGATCGAAGGACACCGTGGGCCTAGATGATGCCAATGTCAATTAAGCTTTCTCACACAGCTGGGGTATGGAGACTCTCCCACCTGGTTGGTAGTTATCTTGAAGCAAGACTCTTGGCTATACTGTTCCAGGAATACTCCAGGTCGGTATACCGCATTGTGATTCGTAGAGTGCTTCTCGTACGCAGCGTCTCGCCTCTCAAAATGACAACAAAAACTCACCCCTATACCCTAAGCCGTTTGAAGCAGCACCTTCGGCCGAAAGAAACGAGGACCGGCATCTAGACCACACCGCTGTCTGACACATTGCCTGTCGCTCGTCCCAGATAGATGTGCAATCCCACACTGCGACATTACCTTCTCCCTCTCCAATGCTAGGTATGGCCATGAATCATGCCTCAACGGGTCTAATCGTCCACGCAAGCGACGAGCTGAGCGCCAAGACAAATATAACAACAGTCAATCACCCGCCCTCGCTGTCGTTCTTTTACTTCTTTCGCTGTTTGCCCGAATTCAGCTTCCTTTTCCATCACCGAGTGCCAAGACCAGCCATTTTGATCTTCGTCATGCTCGTGTGTTCTCCAAGCTTGTATGAGCCATTTTCCAACAAGTCAAACGTCAAAATTTCCTTCATCCCTCTTCCAATCGCTCAAAAACATCAGTACCGTCGCCGCCAAGGCGCACAAGAAACCCAGAGCTTTCATACTCCAGGGAACAGATGGACAAATCCAACTCTTGCCTCGAAATCCGGGTTGCTTCCGCATCAACTCCCAAACTCTTTCAGGCAAGCGTCAAAAGTGGAAAGGGTTGCTCTCCAAGAAAACCTGTCCAAGCACTCCCAAAACCGTACAATCCCATTTGTTTCTCCCACTCATCTCCCATTCCCATTCATGTTCTGGTCAACTTATATCGCTCAAACGTGGTCTTGGCGCTTCACCATAGCCAGACACATATCATTGGTCTTGGCATCACCATACAATATCCCCTTCGGCCATGACAGAGGCCTCCTCTTACATCAGGAGCAGTGCTTGTCCTTTTATATGACTTTTTACCGTCCACTTCGCTGCTTTCTCATCTCAGACTACCAATTTTCTCACCCTAATGACATTGTTAGGGAACTTCTCAAGGGTATGACAGGTTGCAACTGACCTCAAAATGACCCAATGCACCACCAACCTTTTTTTCTTGTTGGAGATTTATTCCAAGCGCTTGGTCAAGTCATATTGCCTTTGATCGATTGCCTCGAGCAAGCAAAGACACCATGACACTTGGTCAAAAACTCTCGTTGGCATAACTCACGTCGCAGAATTCTCACGACTTCACTCGATCAATCACAGTCATCTAAATCAATCTTGTAAGCGGACAAAATCCTTTGGTACATAGTTTATTAAATGGCACAACACTAATGAGGGTATGAGTAGTCTATGTGTCCGGAGAAAAAAAAAGAAAGGATACACAAAAAGCTTTTTGAGTACAAGTTCCAGAGGGAGGAAACAATTTCCAAGTTGCGCCGGAGACCGAGAAAGACTCCGACCAGAGATAGCCAACCGTGGACCAGAATTATTAACGTTTTAAATCATGTCGTCTGCAAGGTGGAAGATTTAGCTGGCCATGCCCCAGCGGGGGGCGTTGACGATGAGGCCAGTCAAGCAACCCGAGATAATACCGGCAGTGGGCAGAGTGATGATCCAGCCCATGTAGATCCAGCCAACCATGCGCCAGTTGATGGAGCGCCAGGTACCAGAGCACAGACCGACACCGACGGTGGCACCAGTGATGCACTGGGTGGTAGAGACGGGGAGCTCTATTTCTGAGGTTAGTACTGATGAATGTTCCCAGAAGACAAACTCTGTGGGGAAAACTTACTAAGACGGGTGGCCAGGATAATGGTGCAAGCAGCACCCAACTCCATGGAGAAACCACGAGCGGGGGAGTGCAGCGTCAAGCGGTTACCGAGGTTGCGCATGATGTTGTATCCGTAAGTCCAGATACCGAGGGCAATACCGGCACCACCGAAGCAGAGAATCCAGATGGGGACCTCGGACTTGCTTCCGGAAAGCTTGCCGGTGTTCCAGATCTGGTAGATGGTGGCGTAGGGGCCGATGGCGTTGGCGACGTCGTTGGCACCGTGGGTGAAGGAGGCAGTGCAGGCAGTCATGACTTGCATGAAGGAGTACAGGAACTCGGCCTTGTTGTCGTAGTGCTGAACGCGGGCGTGCATCTCCTCCAAGTCACCGGTGAGGACGCTCTCCTTCTTCTGCATGTTGACGATGTCCTGGTCGACACCGGACAGGAAGACCTTCTTAACGAACCAGAAGAGAACGGGACCGGTGTGCCAGGCACCCTCGGGGCGAGGGCCGACGATGGGCTTGTGGACGTAGTCAGCACGGGGGCGGGGAGTCTGAGCCTCGGCGTCGGCGTTGTCCTGGACAATCTTCTTCTCGCCGTCGGCGGAGCCAGACTCAACATCGTTGCTGTGGGTCTGGACAACACCGCCACGGGCAGCGTCAAGCTCCTCCTTGGTCATGTGACCAGCGTAGAAGTCGCGAATACCACCGGCAGCTCCTTCGGGCTGGAGAGGAGGCTCAGGGCGGCGGAGAAGAAGAGGGCCGAGGGCAATGTGGTACCAGCGGAGCTGCCAGTCATCCTTGAGGACGATGCGGTACAACCACGGGACCAAAAAGATGGTGATGATAAGAGCCCATGCGGCACCAACACCGACGATCATACCGGCAGTCTCGGCGTCGTTGAAGGTTACCTTGATGGAACCACCCTTCCAAACGATCAACATGGTGAGCAGAGAGGCGGTGATACCGAAGTAGACGGGGGCGAGCATGAGACCCTTCATGACAGGGTTTCTGCGGAGCATGACACCGTACTTGGTAATGGTGAAGATGATGGCACCGAAGGCACCAGCGAGACCAGGAGCGATGATCCAGGCGAGGAAGACAGAGACAACACCAGAGTCAATGCTGCCGCTTGCCGAGGTCCAGTGGATGTTCTCGGCGCCGATGAGGGCAACACCCATACCGATGACACCACCCATGATGGAGTGGGTGGTGGAGACAGGGAGACCGATCTTGGTGCAGAAGGTGAGGTACATAGCAGAGGCAGTAACGGCGCAGCACATTCCAAGCATGAGAAGAGCAGGGTCGTTCTCGAACATGTCAATATCGACAATCTTGGTACGGATGGTGTCGGCTACACGGGCACCGACACCGACGGAGCCGGCGAATTCGAGAATGGAACCAAGAGACATGGCCTGGATGTATGAGATGGATCGGGATGAGACCGATGTGGCCCAAGAGTTGGCGACATCGTTGGCACCTGTTGGATGCTTCCATTAGCTTGCAATGTTCAAGATGAGTGTTTGGGTCGGGGAAGGGTGTGAGCGTCTGAGTGGACGCACCAATGTTCCAAGCGTCAAGGAACGCGAAGATTGTGCCAATGGCAAAGATATAATCGTACTGGTGAAGAGCCATTTTTATCGGCTGGCGCAAGCGCGCTTAAGATGGTCTTGTTTTCTCTGGAGGTCGATTCTGGATGTGAAGGAATGTGTCGGACTGAAATGCAGAGTGATGCAAGTCAAGTCTGTCTAATGCAAAGTAGGATTGAAGAGATCGAAGACCCTTTGTATGGCGCGGGAAGCAAGGCCGGGGAGGGGGATGATGTTCGAGAAGTCGACATGGAAGCAGGAGGACAGAGACCGGGCGGATGCACAAGATATATACCAGGACAGGAGGAGTGTCACAGGCGAACCATGGTCCATGGCGAGTGTGGTGGCCAGGGTCGTGCGACGAGCCCGGCAAGGTACTGCCTCCATGTCTTCGTCGGGCGTGGGAGACAGCCCAGCTGCAGCGGCGAGTGCAAGCTACAGACCAACATCAGCAGAAAATGGAACAAGGGCATGCCACACTCCATTCTGCAAAACGCAAATCCGCCGGCAAGGGCTCGCCACATCCATCATCTGCAGGTGCGGCGGACCCGTCGATAGGCTTCGATCAAATTTTACACGGGTGCCTCCCTAGTGTACCGGGGAATGGCGCAGCCGTTCGAGGTGTTTTCCCTTTTCGGGTATGGTTCATGAGAGGTATTGGGAACCTCGTGGCATGTTCAATGTTTACGATATCAACCGTCTCTTGACGGAATTGCATTGAAAAAGCTGGGTTGATATGCTAGAATCTAGCAAAGCTGGTCGACGAGTGGACATGAGCGAAAGCTCTGTAATGTCTTCCGGTATCTCAGCAATGTCAACATTGAAGGGCATTCATCGCATCCCTCGATAAGGCAAACGACAAAAAGCATGGCGCATAAGTGTGGGGGCATCTCGGTGGAAGAAAACGGATATTGAAGTCAACTAGCTGAGAGCCTGGTGTCTTGGACTTACATGGGACGGGAGGGAATTGGTAGCAAGTGTCTAGACGCAAGCGCATGCGACGCAGCAAGACACAGACTGTCATCCCCCACGTGCCACTGACAGGCCTGGAGACTTGGTGAACGTCGTAGTGCGTGAGCCAGGATGTTCAGCTCTAGCAAGGTATCCGAGAGCAATGTTGGTCGTTGGTTTGGAAGAATAGTGGAAACTTTGGTGGGGAGGATATGATGAACTCGTACCTTTGACATTTAGCTAACAAGCCAATAGCGGTACAAAGATCGAATAGGCTTTTTTTTTCGTTTTTACATGCCCAGAGACCAGGAGGTACTCCATCACGACCCAGTTTAAAACGAAACAGTCGATACACGAGTTACAAGAAAGTCATCGTGAGAAAGACTAGATTGGGTGTAAAGACTCTTACTAGGTACGTAGACGGGAGAGATGGGTGGGCTTAACCCAAAACAGCCACCGAACCCCGCTTAATAGTGGGTCTCTGAAGCGACTTGGCGCGCCAAGCGCCAAGACATATGCTCACAAGAAGCGCCAAGCGCACCCTACTTGGAGGGAAAGTGCCATACAACCACAACAACGTTCCTGCCATGGCCGCCACGGCCCCACTTCCGTCCCCCGCAACTACCGAATCACGGCCTCCGAATCCACCACGTGTGTAGTCCCGTCCCTCCCTGTGGCCCTGACCGGCCAGATCCCCGGACCATCTCTATGAGACATCCCCCCAATATCATCTCAAGACTTTGCACGAGTCACCATCTCCATGTTCGCGCCGTCAGCCCAAACGTCCCCAATGTGGCACGAATGCCCGGAATCTCTATAAAACTCGCTCCCTCCGCCAAGCGGCCAAGACCTCCAGTGCCTCCAAGAACGCTCCGCCCATCGACTGTATCGAATGTCATTTCTTCCCACATCGACCACTCACCCAGTCCTCCAAGGCGGATTGGCCTGCTCGGCTCCCTTTGCCTAGCAACCTCGCCTTATTTGTTCCCCCGACCGAAAAGGAACATGACCCTCCCGGGCCCTCCCCCCTCCAATATTCCCCGATCCAGCTAGACACCCGGCTTCCGTCCTTTCACACCTGGCGCTGCGCTCTTCCGCCAGTCACGTCCGCCCATTTCCTCCCTCCCACCGAATCCAGACATCTTCCCGATCAGTCTTTCACGAATTAAGGACGGGAATAGCTCGCGATTCCCAGGTCACCACTTGCCCATCCTCTTTGGATGCAAGACACACCATGGGATGATTGGCCGCGGGCCCTCCTTCATCCTTCCCCGTTGGAATACCGGACCACCCTAGTCACTCGCGTACCATCACCCCGGTGTTGGCTGCCGCACCCGTATACGCACCCATCCTACCCGACCAGAGAACCAGGACGTCCAAGAAACCCAAGCAATTACCAAGCCGATTCGGTCCCTTCCTTCTGGCCAATCAGATTGCCTCCTCGAAGCCCGTGGTCTCTCTGAGGAAGCTCAGACATTCCAAAAGTGCAGCAAATCGTCAGGCTGTGCTTTTCTTGGCCTCTGTGGATCTCCTGCCAACGTCCATCGCCTCTTGGCTGGATTGTATCTATCCAAGACCAGTCGTCATGTCGTGGAGTTCGTTCGCTTGTAAGGTGATGCGATGCATACGCTGCACCGACGATTTTGGCTTTCCATTGCCAGAAGAACCACCTGTTTTTTCTGTTTGTTTTTTTTTTTTCTCCGGGGCTTGCTGATCCTTTGACAGCATGATTTTACCTGTCACTGGCATGTACTTGACACAGAAACCGCTCACTCACCTAACCCGCGATTACCCAGAACCTTGTTCTCTCGGCGTGTTGGGATGACATCTGTCACTTTTCTTGACAGACTCCACGATGCTGCAACAGTGGCGCAACATCGTCAAGCGACTTGCCACTTGCCCCTGCATCCAAGAAAGGTAAACTTTTCGACTCAGCTTTGGGCTCCCGGGCACTATTTCGCTCAAATCTTCACCTTACCATCTATTTGATGTTTTTGTCAAATTTTTCGTGTCATCCCATGATGGGTGTCGGGGGCGTCATGTAGCCGCCATCCTCTACGAATGATTTACACCGTATGATGGCGTCGTTGCGCTCATCGGTGTCCAAGATGGCTAGACCGTCTTGACCTGTGACATAGAAACGCCTCCTCGGTGAGTCCACGCTGAGAAGCTTTCTGAACAGAATCAACGCTCCAGGCCGTCACAATGGATGCACGTGGCGTTGCTCATCATCAGCAATGGGCTTCGACTGAAGTGTCAAACTCGATATTTTCAACCTCCTGACCTAGTCGCCATCGTGATATAGGTAAAGCGTCCCGAAAGGGCCCATCGAGGTAAGGTACGCGACAGGGATCCCAATTTGCATGATACCGAATCCACGGTCAAGATGACCTGGTAAGACTCTGCAGTCTTACAGTAGTTCGTGAGGTTTCTTGTCTTGGCTGGGCACACTTCCTGCAAGTGGATGCCTGGCAAATTGCGCTCCCCTTCATTGCGTCGTCGGTCGTCCCGGTGTCACACATCCTTGAGAGCATGCCTGTGTAGGCATCCTTGGTGCTTATGCTTTCAATTTTGGTTGTTTCCAACCAAACGTGCCCTAATTAGAGCAGTCAACCATTAAATTTGGTTATGCGTAAATCCCAATCAAGCGAATATGACTCAAGAGTTACAAAAGTGACTTTGAAAGACTTGAATGGTGAGCATCAAATGAATAAACGACAAATGTGCCAACGCAGGCAACGCAAAGAAATGTGCTATGAATCAATCAAGGTCCTGCCTCTCAAAACGTCACTTTTAAGCACCTCTCGTCCCAAGTTGTTGTGATCAGCTTCCATGACTCAACCAGTGTAGATCAAAGAGGAAAGTCGAGTATTCCACATGCTACATGCAGGTCTGCAACCTTGGTCTCAGGCGACGCGCAGCCTGGTCGACACCCTCGTCCTCCCGGCGTGGCATGCAGAGCGCGATGCATTCTACATGCCGGTTATGCCGGTCTAAGAACTGAAAGGATGTCGGCATGATCCACTCCCACTCGCCGCCCGTCACATTCTAGAATGTCGGTTCGGGCGCGTACAGTGGAGTGCAGAGACGGGCGATCCAAGGGTGTGGTGTTGGGCTGGCTGGCTCATGTCTCTAGCCCATTGGGTGGCGCAGGGTAACCAGTTGGAAGGGCTGTAGGGTTGGTACAGGGCTAGAATGTCTATCCTGGCTGATTTGCTTGCCACTCGTCCTTTCTTCTTCCAGCTGAAGCCTAGATTATCTTCCTGATTCTTTGCCAACTTCCATCCCTGCATCTTGATTCGATGGGGACCATGATTGACTGAAGAGCTGAAGCATTGCGGTGTCGAGTCGTTATGCGGAACAAACCCTCCAACAGATGGTATGACATGCTAGTGAGCACATTGTATCATTACACTATGATGGGTTATCAGTTGACTTGTTTATGTGAGTCTACGTCAACGATATGTTTTTCAAACCTGCTGGTTGAGTTCCGACCTCTCGCCCCCTTCCAGCAACTCTCTTACGACTTTCGAACAAACAACATGCGCCACCATTCAAGAACTCATGGCAGACTTTGCCTTTATGCTCCCTCGCCAGGTCACAATAGCGAGGGTTCAATTCAAAGCTTCCGCCGCGTAACTAACCGATCTAACTGAGTAGTTTCCTCAAGTTCTCTTTCAACGCAATCTTCCCTTCATCCCAACCCGGTTCAACCTGGCTCTCAAAGTTGGATCCATAGCGATTGTCTTGGTCCAGAAGCGCAACAGTGGAAAGAGCCTCGTACGCTT
This sequence comes from Colletotrichum truncatum, assembly GCF_014235925.2. Taxonomy (NCBI): domain Eukaryota; kingdom Fungi; phylum Ascomycota; class Sordariomycetes; order Glomerellales; family Glomerellaceae; genus Colletotrichum; species Colletotrichum truncatum. Next base: position 6,463,458 of record NW_027222399.1, on the reverse strand, counting down.
TGGAGTTCAGTCTGTCCTGGACACCATTATCCGTGTCCCTCTGCCACAGCTCGTGAGCCTTCTGGTATAGCCCATCAAACGGAGTATCAACAACCGTCCACCCTTCAAGCCCCAAATCTTTGACAATAGCAACAAGCTGATTAGTTGAAACAGTGTGACTAGCAAAATATGCAGGCCGGTTTTTATACTTGTCAAGGTCTTTCAGCACAGCAACCAGCGCCTCGCCGTTAAGCGCGTGTCTGCTGATGCTGTATCGCTGGTCTCCCGAGCCGTGGCGCGTGATGACCTTCTTCTCTTTGTTGACCCAGAATATCTCCTTCTCGATCGCCCAGTCGTACCACGGCCCCGTCACTATCGCTGTCCATGACAATTTGCCGTCGGAGTCAGCGACTACCTTTTCGAGCTCACGCTGAGCCTTGATCTTGGGATTGAAGATGAGAACATCCTCGGCGCGTGGATGGAACGTGTTGCCGCTGAAGTCTGGTGTGATTATGTGCTTCACCCCCGCGGCAAGCACTGCTTGGAGGATTTGTTTCTGATGAATTGCGGCCGCCGGATTGAAGGCCTCGACTATTGCGTCCTGGCCTTCTAAGGCCAACGTCAAGGCTTCCTTATCGGTGTACTCTGCTCTCTTGATGGTGACTCCTTGGATGATTGATTTGCTTGCGGGACGCAGGATACAGGTTACATCGAAATTGGCAGCGCGAAGTGCTGGAATGAGGACCTCACCGAGAGAACCGGTGGCCTTGATATCAGGCATGAGTATCAAAAATGCCTAGGACATTATTCACAGAACTTACACCGAGAACGGCAACTTTCTCAACCCTGGTCATGATGTTTGTTGGTTATTTATAAAGGTATAGTTTATGTGACATTGATAGTTCATGAAGAACTGGCATTGGATCATGGCGCATCTTGCGCAGCTCCAAACGCGGGTGTATTCTCACTATTTATCAAAGAACAGGTTCCCAGCCTCCAATTAAGCCATTGTCAACGCAGAAAATAATTGGGTGGTGTTCAACAATTTCAAGACTTCTCGCAGTCGCTGTCAACGTTGTGTGCGACGCGTAACGTTATATAACATTCGTCATTGCTGTGGAATATCACGGCGTCCGTGTTTGCTGTCCGTTTACGGCTAGTTTGTGATCCAAAGGAAGCGATTCGACGGCGCGAAACATGATTATTCAGCCGCCTCACGCCATGCTTATAAATTTTCCAATCATTTCCATTCCTTCGTCGTCTTGATTTGTTATGCAAAAGCTATCTGGAACAGCAGCTTTGAAAAGGCGGGGTAACGTGGTCAGATTTTGGTGTGCTTGCATCACTATGTTGCCTAGAAACTCATGTCTACGACAGGGGATGAATACAAGCCATATAATCCAATGGGCATCTGTAAGCCACAGTCGTAAACACCCCTCCTCATAACGTTATCAACTCCAACCATTCAAAGCAGCACTATCATCAATTGTTAGTCATCTAAGTTAGGCGGAAGCAACATTCAAAACATGGCCACCATGAAAGCTATCATCACGCAAGGCAACGGCGTCATCTCCGTTCAATCCATCCCTCGCCCGAAGCCTGGCCCCGGTGAGATCCTTGTCAAGGTCCACTACGCCGCCCAGAATCCGTCGGACTGGAAAACGGTCAAAGGCTCCCCCCCGGTAGTCCCACCTGCACCGGCGGGCCTGATTCTCGGCTGCGATTTTGCCGGCACCGTCGAGGACCCCAACGGCTCGGCATGGCGCAAGGGCCAACGCGTCGCTGGATTCGTACATGGGTCCAGCAATAACGGGACCCCGGCCAACCCCATTCGGGGCACGTATGCAGAATACGTCTCCATTGAATCGAGCTTGGTCTTTCAGGTTCCCGAGAACGTGGAGCTCAAGGGGGCTTCTACCATTGGACTTGCTTTCGCCACTGCCATGCAGGCTTTGTACCAGCGGCTCTCTCTGCCTGAACCCTCCGAGTCCAAGACCGGAGACTGGTTCTTGGTGTACGGTGGGGCGACCAGTGTTGGGAATTATGCCATTCAGCTAGCTAAGCTTAGCGGACTGCGTGTCATTACGACTGCGTCCCCCAAAAACCACGAACAGCTCAAATCCCTGGGAGCGGATGTGGTACTTGATTACCACGGAGACTGGGTGGAGGAAGCGAAAAAGATCACCGAGGGGAAGCTGCAGCGTGCCCTCGATACCATCTCTGCTAATGGGTCCACGGCCAAAATAGCCCAGGCGCTTTCACAGATCGAAGGAGACCATGTCATCATTCTGATTCCTGCTTTCCCGCCGGCCAAGGAGGAAATCAAGGCTGTCAACCCTCATGTGAAGGTTGAGTGGACGATCGTCTACACCGTGTTTGAAAGAGCACTTCCGTTCCGTATCGAGAACTGCGGCGACGAAACGCCCGAGGACAAGAAACTCTGGGAGAAATACTTGCGGCTGTTGCCTCAGTACCTTGAGCGAGGGGAAGTGAAGCCTGACAAGGTGAAGGAGCTCGATGGATTGGAGAGTGTAGAGGACGGACTCAAGATTTCAGAGGAAGGCAAACTGTCCAATGAAAAGTTGGTGTTCAAAATTTTGTGAGTGCGCAATGTGTGTATAAAAGGCCTCCTGTTGAGGATTTCTAGACTATATCTATGATTTGCGAAATTTATGGGTTAGAAACTATCTAAAGTACCCAAGAAGAAATTTAACTCCACCATCTTATTGGGTAGTTCTTATGAGGGAGTTCTTCCACATTTCACAGAATTGGCTGAAAATAGCCATCTTGCAAGTTACCCAGTCATGAGTGCTCTACATGCACACCATTCTTCTCCGATGCGTTCGAAACCCGCTTCTCCACGTCCGTTCCAGAGGTGCCAGCTCCACTCTTCATAGCCTTTGTCATCTCCCTTGCAACCTTGACTGGGCTACGACCTTGGGTGAAGAACTCGTCGATGTCTTCTAAACGGAAGTTGCTTGTCTCGGGGTAGAAAAAGTAAATTATCGGGACGAAGGCGAAGTTGGTTACCACAAATATGAGATACGCCTTCCATTGGAGACGGTTAATAATAACCGGCGTTATCATGACCACAAAGAAGTTCCAAAGCCAGTTGGAGCTGATGCCGACGGCGGTACCACGGGTTCTGGCATGCAGGGGGAGGATCTCGGGAACTACCACCCACGGGACGCAGTTCATTCCCATACCAAAGATGAGATTGTATCTGTGGCTTATCAGCAACAAGTCGTCAAAACTCTCACCCACTGGGACACTCACAGGAAGAAGAAGGCTACCGCAGCCGTGGCACATGCCTGGCCGTTAGGGAAACCAACGCGAGAGAGGAGCACCGATATCATCAGCATGCAAATCCCCAGGCCAGTGCTTCCCCATATCATGGTCTTGCGACGTCCCATGCGGTCAAGAGCCAGAGCGGGTAGGATAGACCCAAACATAAACATCATTTGGACGCATCCACCAATGATCTGAGCCATATGTGCCGTCATTCCCACATTCTGGACTAAAACGCTAGGGATGTAGTAGACCACCAGATTAATTCCGCCAATTTGGTTCATGAACTGAACTCCCCATGCCAGGAGCACACGGTGTCCTGTTCTGACGCGGTCATTTTTGAAAATGCTGAAGAAGGAAGATTCTTTCTTTTCAGAAACCTCCAGTTCAATAGCGTGATGGATGGCGTGTACCTCATCGCGGATGTAGCTGTCGGAAGGATCTTTGTCGAAGACGTCGCACAGCACTTGTACAGCCTCCTGCTCTCGGCCGTGCTTAAAGAGCCAACGAGGCGACTCGGGAAGCGCAAAGACGAGGACGATGACGACAAAGGCGAAAACCATCTGGAAGGCAAGAGGCAGACGCCATGCGATCGGGCCGCCTACAAAAGACATGCCAAAGTCGAACCAGTAAGCAAAAACGATTCCCACCCCCACGAAGAGGGTTTCTGCAGAGACAAGACGGCCGCGGTATTTTCTGTCGCACAGCTCCGATTGATACCTGTTGATTCCTGCTTAGCAAGTTTCGGACACCGCTGCACAGATAAGTTTCATACATCGGAACGGTCGAGGTCTTCATACCGGTGCCCAGGCCGGTTACAATACGTCCTATGATTAAGTGAGGAACAGTGAAGGCAGTCGTCTGGAGGGTCGCTCCGATGATGACCAAAGCCATGGCGGACCATATCGTCTTGCGGCGTCCCAGAATTTCTCCGAATATAAAGTTCACTTAACAGCCAGTATGTTAGCAACGCCACATAAAATCAGTTTTCTTTACTTACAAACGCAACCGGCGAGACAGCCCAGGTTGTAGCACGACACAATGATGCCAGTTTCTGAATCGGAGGGATGATCAAACTGGTCCAGCCAATCCTGCATTTGAAGAATACCACCAAAGACTCCCTGATCATATCCGAACAGTACGAAGGCTATCAGACAACACACTGTAACGCCCGCTTGGAGGCGTTTGCCTCGCCCAAGGCTGAAAAGTGCCATGACGCGAGATGATGGGACTCGAAGGCAGTGTTCCAGGTCTTAACTTGGGGTCACCTTTCTGGGATGGATGACCTTTAAAACTGCGACTGCCCTGTCCAGGATGTTGTCGTCTCCAGGTTTGTCTAAATACTAGACTTCAGTTCTTCGGGCATTCCCCGGATTTCCGACGATAATTCAAGCTGGGGTAAAACTGGAGCTGGCCACCGTTGATTTCGCAAATCATGCGGGGAAAATAGAACAAACGTGATTCGACGCTGCCAAAACAGGAAGTTTTACGCCTTCGTGAGCAAATGACAAACGAAGCTGGGCGCTTACGCTTATAGCTTTTCTTACTCAGACTCTCCCGCCTCTTTATACTCTCTAGTCGGAACTGATGCCATCAGGTCTACAGAAGAGGGGAATTACGAGGCGGTCAAACCCGTACGGGTCAAAACGTAACGTTGGATCCAGACTGAAGGCTGGGGCAAGCGATCTGCACTGCATTGCATTTACAAAAGGTAACCTTGGATGGGCCCCTGCGCTTAAAAACTCCTGTTTTGTTTACTTCTGGGCATTTGAAGTCTTGGTCTTTTGTTAGAGCAGCTGTTTGTCGACACAAACATGCAAGTAGTCATCCGGACGTTGCTCAAGCATGATGACGTCTTCAACATTGGACTTTGAGGAATAAGCAACCAAAACCCATGGTCGGCCCAGTGGATTCCAGTATCGATGGCACTGGCCTCCACTTTTACCGATATCGTTGGCTGGCTTTGTAGAACTTCATTGTGTAGTGTCATTTATTGGTCTGCTGCTGACTCCCCAGCAATACGCGCGCCAATCACAAGCAAGATTGACCATCACCAGCCACTACATTGCATATTGACCGATAGCTTAGGAGACCTTTAGACTGACATGCGTTCTATGACTACATACCTCTTCTTTCTGGCTGAAAATACGAAACTTGCTTGCCAGAACCTTTTGGTGCCCATTCTTGGGATATCTTTGATTATATTTTCGGTAGTATCCAGACGACCGACTGGAACAGGGGGGTGGTACAGGGATTTCCCTTTGTGATAGGGGCAGGAGTCTTAAGTCAGTTCTTCCGTCAACGACTCAAATGCTAGGTCGACCTTCTTCGGTGAGATGCCTCGGCAGCGCTGTGTTGCCAGAGACGAAGGGAACCGGCCATTCGGCGGCTAACGATTTCAAACCAAGCGGTCTTGCGATCTCTAGGAGATCAAGGTGATCTAGTGAATCTCAACGCTTCAGTCGCTTCACACAAACCAGATTCAAACATTGAGACGGTCAGAGTCTCAACTACACCATATTGGTCAGATATGTTCAGTAGAACAGATTTCTCCATGTTCTCACTGTTTGGCTTTGAATAAATGCAAGCTTCTCTTGTTAAGGCTCCTCGCCATATCTGCATATTAGGCGTTTCTGAATTGTTAGCGATTATGCCCGGGATTTTAGTAGTTGCAAATGATGATAACCTCGGCAAGCGAGCTGGATATGAGTTGGATGTACTGGGTATTTATCTGGCACATCATACAGATAATGACTGCACGATCTTTTCGACGTGTTCGCATCTTGCTTCTCAGGTTACTGTGTCACAGAAACGCATAAATTATGTCACATTTGCCTAGCGAATACGCGGCTACTCTCTGAACTGCCTAAAGCTTGAGGCCATTTCACCTTATGGGTTCTCATCAGTCTCGCTGTCCAGGCTCCTACTTCGCTGTCCACTATGGATTTAATTCAAAGATAGTTTATTAAAAGACGCTTACGAAACTGAATCAAGAATATGGCCACAAGATTTTCGCATGATTGGAAAAACCATTCATTGGAAACTGTGGCAAGGTACAAGATTGCAGAAAGGCGCCTTCATTCGTTTCGTTTGGAAACTGACTTTACATTCGATACAGCGTGACTTGCAGGTTGCTAGTGAGGCCTGTAGATGTAGGCTAGTCCCGTCTAGAGTCGTTTACTACTCGTTAAGTTCTGAATCTGTTATTTACAGCTTTAAACTGTATATTGCTGTCTACATCCTTGCACGGGTGTCACAGGAATTCCAGGTTCGGCCTGTATCGGCCATTTAGCTAAGAGCAATTTTGTGCATTATATTTGTCTACAATAAATAGTCACTCCATGTCTTTAACAATATCTAGGTAGCTTTGCCGTTGATCCATCGGGTGCCCCACGATACCTGCGAGTTATCCGAAGAGCCACACTTTCCACTCTTCTGAGCTAAAAATTCGTCTACCTTCGAGCCAAGGAGTTCCTGAACACTGTACGTGATATGACCTGAGTCGTACCAGAAGTATTCAGCGACGGGTTGGCAACCGTAGGACGCATAGTTTGTGGCAATATCCCAAGCTTTGGCTTTGGGACAGATTGACGTAGTATTCGTAATTCCAAATGACGCTGCGTTGTTGAAGACATGAGTGAGCCAGCTGTAGGTATCAAACACCAGGGCAGTTGTTCCCGGATGCTTCTCAGTGAACGCCTTGGCAGTTTGATTGACAACGCTGTTAAACGTGTTGATCATCTGCGTATCCGGCTTACGGCTAGGGTTTGTTTGAGAAGCCGGCTGATTCAAGTGTCAGTTAGGGATTTCGAATTAGAGTAGACCGCTTACAGTTTTGTCCAAAGGAGGCAGGTTCAGGAACAGATAATTGCGGAATCCGGCGTCGTGAACTGTCTCAAGGCCTTCAAACTGTTCTGCAATGGCCGCTGTGTACAGTTCCTCAAAGTTTGTGAGGTTCTGGAAGGGAAATTCAAAGTTTGCCATGTCGTTGATGTCATTGATTCCGATGAAAGAGGCTACCAAAGACTTCTTAGTGTCGGCATCGATGACCGACTTTGCATATGTATTCCACTGCCAGATCTGGTTCAGGTATGACGTGGTGTAGTCATGGTGAAGAGGAACACTTATGTGGTGTCAGTTAAAGCTACGTCCACTAAGAATCGCATTACTCACAAAGTAGTAGAGATATCGGCACCAGCGAAGGCAAAATTCCATAATTGGACCTCACACTCTCGTGGTAGACCCTCTTTGCATCCAGTCAATTCTTGGATCCAATTAGGACCGCCTGCGGAAGATGTATTCTGCCCGGGAACAATACGATCAGAAAGAAGCTGCTCCGGAGTGAAAGAGATGTTCAACTGGGATCCGATAAAGCTGTAGCTCGGCCAGCCGTAGGTTCCTTGAACGAATGTATAGGAATCTCCAAATCCTAAACTGCATGTCTTGACATCAGCAACTGCCACTTTATACAACTATACTTATTCATCCAAAACATCGGAGGAAGTCGTAAACTCACACATATTCGGTCTTTTGCCAATCGAAAGGAACATCGGGTGCCACAGGTGATGCAAGGGCCGCTGCGGAAGCCATTCCAAGCAAGGTTGCCAGGGAGAGTGACATTGTGACGTACACTGCGGGGTGGCTACTTGCGGACAGCGTCAAAATCTTCACCACACAGCAATATTCAGGGCAACTTCATTCATTAATTGGGTAAATCTTAGCAATTATAGATCTCGGAATCTGCGCCTTTTAACGCAAGCTGATAAAAATCCCCATTTCTCCATGATTTCCCCGCTCTGGGGAAATGGAAACCTGTCAGGCGGGTATCAACTAGAAGCCGCGAGTCGGCCGAATATCCAGCTTTAATATCACTAAATAGCACTAGTACACCAGTTTCTGCAGGCGGGCATTTTCGCGTCCACCAGTGAGCTCTGTTGAGTGGCTGGCGAATGAGGGGAAGGCCCCTGTCTACCATGGTTGAGGCTTGAGCAGGGCTTCGGATTTCGCAGGAATAGGTGCCGAGTTGTTCGCTTTAGCGGGGCAAAAGACAAGCACAACTTCTCTCGAAGGTAACCTTGAGACGAATTGCAGAATCAAATAATCATTCAGTTCTTGCAATTATTTTGGTACTAAATAGATCAAGAACGCTCATGTCAGTATTGCTATGGATCACCAGAACTACTCTCCTACTGATAGCCAGCATGTTGTGGGAATCTTTGAGACGCCAACACAAAAGCTAAGATTTAATGACTGCTAACGTCCCACACCCACTTCTGGGCACCCCCCACATTTGGGCACCCCATTTACACCAAAAACGCCGTTTTTCGAAATTCTATATTAAACTAACTACTATACTTACTAAGAAAAGAAAATATATATAAACTATGTTAAGTATAATTATAGCCATCTAATTTTTTATAAAGGTTTAAATATAATAATAGTTATAATATAGAAGTTTAAAACTAAAAGCTTTAAAATGTTAGTAGATACTAGTAACTTACTAGTATTCCTTAACATTAGAAAAATATATTTTCGCTTAAGTTATATATACTTATTTAAAAAATCTAGGAAATTAATATTTATACTTATTAAAAGTATATAATTATATCTAAAAGAGATTTAAAAGTATTACTTTAGTAAATATAGTATAATTAAGGGTTAAAATTCTATAATAGAAACTTTTCTTAAGGGAAATTTTAAAATATTATTCTAAGCTTAAAGAATTTTTTACTAAGTATAAGAATATATAAATCTACTATATCTTACTTAAAAATTCTAATCATATTAGTTAAATATCTCTACCTATTTTATATATTAAGATATAGGCTAGGTAAATTAGTATTATAAATGTTAAACCTTGAATTTATAATACTTATTATCAATAATACTAGTATATAGCTACTTAAGTATTATAATTAAGTCTTAATCTATTTAACATATATTTATTCTCTTTAATAAGTAAAGTATTTAGTTTAATATAGAATTTCGAAAAACGGCGTTTTTGGTGTAAATGGGGTGCCCAGAAGTGGGTGTGGGACGTTAACGAAAACTCCTTCGCATTCGAGAGAAGCAATTATCTGACATGGGAAAGTGAGAGTAGAACAGAGTTTTACATACTGTGTCACTTTTAAGCGTCGGGGCGATTCAACCTGTCAATATCTGCTTTGTCAATGGCAAAATGTTAACTTCAAAAGAGCTACTGGTTCATTTTATTGCCCATAAAGCTTTCTCTTGTTTGCCTTCGGTAGTTGAGAAGCTAAAAATCAGTAACTAGGAGATTCTCTCATATACATAAGAGTTACTAGATAAAGAGGATTCCTCCATGAAATTCAGGTCCGAAGAAAGAGGTTTTCTACTTTCTTCTCATATCTCGACCTGCTTCGACTGGATGTTATTAATCAAAGGTAAATTACTGAGACAATTAGTTCTTTATGACACCAATGGCTATAGAACTATGAGTTATAAGGTTCCGAAACCCTACATCTTTACAAAGGAAGTGGATAAAACATAAAAGTGACTTCTATGTACGTTGAACAAATTCGAATGTCACATTGAAGTAGGTTCAAACATGCAATACTGAGTTGGTTCATACGGAGTCATAAAAAAGGAACTAATCATGTAAATGCTTTGGAATCCCAGTTTCAGTTTTGTGAAGTTTAGAACTGGCTTGTATGTCGCAGTGTCCAACTAGCATAAAAAATACACAAGAATAAAAAGCGGCCAATTCATTTGCCCAAACTCCCAGTAAAAGGTCCCAAACCTTTTTGGTTTTAGCCTCTCCTGACTGTCATCTCTCTCGTTACCATAATGTGGTTGTTGAATCCCCCTTTCAAATCCTCGTCGCTGTGTCTCTTGGGCTCAGCTGTAACGTGCGAGTAAACCGATGGCAACTCCCCCGGCTTGCTTGCCACCATGTCTTTAAGAACAAGTTCTTCTGTGCTGACTTCCCGCTGGTTGTTGCTCTTGAGCTCTTGAAAGTTGCTGCGGCCCAGACCAGAGGAAGTGGCATAACGTGGGTACGCGCTGGTTCCTTTGTGTCCGGAAGATAGCCCGGCGCCTGGCAGCCACTTAGCGAGCAATGGCCGAAGGGTAGGTAGAGAGGCACAGATGATGGAGGTGTTGAGTTCGATGGCGGACCAGATCGCTGCGCCAATGTTCTCCCACGGAGGGTCTTCGCTGTAGACTGCGGTGCGGAGAGTGAACATGCGGTAGATGGAGATGATACAAACACTGTACCAGCCACTTTGTTAGCCCTTCGAGCTCAAAAGCAAAGTTGGGAGAATAGAGAGGGGATATATGGAACTTCCAAACAAGAGCTAAGAACTTACAAAAAGCCAAGAGAAAAGACGCCGAATAGCATAGCCTTTTGTCGGGTGGGCAGTTTCAGCTTCAAGACAGACGGTAACGGGATGCAGAAAATCATGATATCGGTTGCCATGCTCATCCCCGACGAGAAATACCAGATAGGTAGAGTGTTGAGACAGAAGCCGGCTGTGCTTGGCACGATGATGGATATCGGTAGGCAAGAGAGGCCAAGGAGCGTGGCTTGCACACAAGCCCAAACAATGACGAAAAGCATCGCCCCGAAACAAATTCTCTGGACTCCCTTTGATACAAACACACGCCGGTACTGGAACAGGAATGACACTTTGACGACGTTCATACCAACATTGTAATGAAGAACGGCAACAAGCAGGAACTATACGCTCATCAGTATTGTTAACAAATCATGTAATAATACTCGGGCTTCGATTTACCTTTAATTGCTGCAGAGTCTCCTCTATAGAGACATTCTCAACATGCCTTCCCATGCCATATTTTACCTCTATTGTGATCGTTCACGTCAGTGTGCTGGCTCGAAAGGCTTCAGTCCATGAACGGCGGCGTACCTAGACATGTTGCTATTGTGACCACGATGGAAAAGAGCTATCGAATCGGTTAGTGATACCAGGGGGCATAGTGGGGTGTTAATGAGCTTACCATTGCCAGAAGAATAGTCCAGTCATCGTTTCCAGCTATCTTCAGAAGCACAAGTCTTGTGTAGAGACGGAGCAACATGACAATCGCCGAGGCGACGACGAACCCGATCGCAATTCCACTTACAAAGTGGCCATTGGACTCCGTGCGGATCACAGGGGCGGGTGTAGCCATATCTGCAGATGCTGGCCCGCAAGACGAAAAAGAATGACGGCGGGGAAGATCAAGAGATTCGCGGATCCAGTCTCGGTATCCAGAGCAAAGAAAGACAACCCAGCGCTATCGACCCAGCCTTATACTGGAGATGTCGACCATCTAGATAGGAAGAAGGTTGTTACTAATCCAGGGGCAGGATTGTGATTTTGTGTAGCTTTTCTCTTGCAACTGTCCAACGTCGAACGTCTTAGACCAGCACGGAAGAAACTTCCAAAGTGATCCACAAGACTGTTCGGTAGGGGTGGGATGTCCGAGACGGTAGCAACGGATGCAGATGCAATCTAAAGAGATAGTTCACCCACTTGCATTCTGAATGTAGGGTGACGGTTAATCCCCGACGGCACGACAACAGAAACAAGACTTTTTGACAAGGAGCCTCAACCCTGTACAGTCATTTGTCCCCTAACCAGGAGTTGCCGGGCGTTCATGCAGCCAGAGGGCGGAGATGGCGCCGCATTAGTGGGTTTACAATATTTTTTCAACGGCTTTCATCGAGCTTATCTACGTCGATATGAAAGAAATTTGCACATCAATTTTGTGTCAAACATGGGATCGACGAGAAACTTGCACAATTCTAGTGGTCGATATCGACTGGGTGATAACCGTCAAGGCCGAACCATGGTAGTGTGTCTTTGTGCCTTGTTTTTCTTTAATCACCTTTATGATACTCTGAACCTGGAAGACTAAGATCGACAATTACTCGGCCGATTGGGATATCCGGCCGCTCCGTATATACATGCATTTCTCGGTGGTATTTCCGTCACTAAAGCAATGCGACTTCGGGCACACAATATTCTATTCAAATCCCCTACATCGACAGACCGCACCATCGCTCGGGCCCCTTCTTGCTGCTTAAGGTTACAAGGGACTTGATCCTTGGGTCTGAAGATTGCCTCCTCGTGTACTGGACGGAGTAGTCCCCTTCAGGAAGGATCCCTTGTATACTAGCTGAAGCCGCAACATGCTGCGAGGGGTAGCATCTTGATGTTGCAAAAGACACGCAACTTTTTGTGATATGTGCCTCCCTCCTGCAGTAGCGTCTTTGTCGTTAAGAGGCAAAGATTTAGCCTACCCGAAGACGTACTGCTACTGAGACCGGGCCAAGTTACCTAAAGGGGACACAATTCAGATGAACCCTGGTTAACGTTAGTAAATTCCCGTAGCTACTAGGTGTTATGACTGCGCAAACTTGTTGGAACTAAAAACATTGTCCCCTGCTCCCTCGATGAAGAAATGCACATACATGGGGGTACGCAAGGGTTAAACCGGGGGATTGAAGAGAAAAGCAGGCAGTGTGGGAGTAGTCAACCAATCAGCCAATCAACCATCCGGGAACCAGGGCTGCACTCCGAAGACTTTCTTGGGCAAAATGCCGCCAACCGATGAAAATGCAATGATTTCCCTTTAGTACTGGAATAAGCACAAAGCCCGACCGATTGAGGTTTTAGAACATTCTGCCTAGGTTTCTAACCGATAGCCAAGTGCGTCTCTAGCCCCCACGAATGCTTCATGTGCTCGGTTGACAGCTTTGTGGGTGTGAAACTGACGGGCCGTCCCCCAGACTCAACCATATCAGAGTATTCCTTTGCCCCATACAAGGCTTAGTGTTATTCTTAATCCGACTTTCGCTGCGAATGAGACCCGCCTTCAACTGTCACCGTGGGCGCTAACCCCGGGGTTGCTTTGAACCGTCCCCTCTCCCAACTCCTCTTGACTCTCCAACCGGCAGGGGTATCCTGTAATACGAGCCAAAGTTCCAAACCGAAGGAGACATCGAACCCTAGGATGCTTGATCTCGCGTAATCACATGGTGTTTTTTTCTTTGCCGCACTAACCTGCAGAGACTAGGGGAAAGAATACCAGGATTGGATGGGTATTCCTTTTGTCCACATCACGGCTGCTCCGCCTTCTGGAGGTCTGAGCGGAGGGGTCATCCAACAAAAGACGTATTAATCCCTGAGAACTCTGGATACTGCCACGCACTGATGTCCGGAAGACTCTCCGAACCATCCGTCAACTTTGAATCACCGACATAGGGAGGGTCGAGTTGCGGGCTTAATCGATTCTAGCCCTTCACTCATCCCTAAAGCTGTGGGGGTTTTGGGGCAAACAGTGGCTCCCCAATCCTAACTTCATCATTAGACTCGGCTACATCCGTACTTGAACCCCTCGCACAACCCACAATCATCGGAGCCGACATCGCGAGTTGGAAAGCGGATTTGATTTCTTTCTTTTTTTCAGGAGTGTCCATTGGATCTTCTTCTCGTAGAACAGTTCAGTAAGCATCGTCTCTTTTGCGTCTGACAAGCTATAGCGCAGGAACATACCCCCGATTTTAATGTCGCTTACCCCCCCTGTCGATTGGGAGCCCCTGTACCATATTTACGGATACAGGGGGAACACTACCCCGAGGACTGTTGGTTCCTTCGGTCGCAAGACATATGGATTATTGGGTCCTTGGAAAAAGTCACTATCCCTGACGGCGTACGTAGGTTTCCAGGGAACCTCGAAAGCAACATACGTCTAGAGTAGTGCCTCGAGTATCTCGCACCCTGAACATTGATTCTTACCAGCGGCGTCCTGGAACGTTCCAATCGGACGTTCATCTGTCCCCAGGGGCCAGCGATCTCAGTCCCACATGGCAGTGCATGAAGAACAGCTTTGTAATGATGAGAAGTCTTGCAATTGCATGACTTTCTACCCAGAAATAGGCTAGTCGGCCGAGATTTCAAGCTACCATTCAGGCGGATACCATTGTTGCACGCTGGAAGCGCGAGGAAGCCGGCATGTACAAAATGCGCCTTGTTCCCATCCAATAGGCATTTCTTCTAGACCACCTAGCATCGAATCTTCGTTGGAAATTCAAGCATCAACGGCCGTCACTCTTTTTAATTCTTGCCCAAGATGGTGTCCTTCAAGTCTTTGCCGGCGTTTGTTTTGCTAGGCGTCGCTTCTGCGGCCGGTGACCAGTCCTACGACTACGTAAGTCATGAATCCTCCTTCGGGCTTTGGTCCTAAGCTGCCTTACACTGCTAACGGGAAAATATAGGTTATTGTTGGTGGCGGTACTGCTGGTTCTGCTCTGGCAGCGCGTCTGAGTCTTGGACTCCCTGATGCTCAGATCCTGCTTCTTGAAGCCGGCCCGTCGGCTTTGGACGACCTCCGTATCAATGTTCCCGGTCTGCGAGGATCCATCTTGGGAAGCACTTTGGATTGGAACTTTACCACGGTCGACCAGAGCGGCCTCGGTGGCCGACAGATTGGTGTGAACCGTGGAAAGGTGCTGGGTGGTTCTTCGGCGATGAACTACTTGTGCTATGACCGCGCCTCTTCTCCCGAGTACGAGGCGTGGAGTGAGATGGGCAGCGAGGGATGGACCTGGGACGTCATGATCGAGGCTATGACCAAGTCGGAGAACTTCACCGGGTCAGACAAGGACCCCCGCGGACGTTCCGGTCCCATTCGCAACACCTACAACCGCGTTCTATTCGACGTTCTTCACAGCTGGGAGCCTGCTGCCACCGAGCTTGGCCTTCCTCTCAACGCAGAGGGGAACATGCATGGCAACCCTATCGGTCTCATGATCCAGGGCACCAATATTGACAACAGGGACTACTCGCGGTCTTACAGCGCCAACAGCTACCTGCCCCTGGCCGGTAGCAACCTTGTCGTTCAACCCAACACTCAGGTTGCCAAGGTTAACTTGAAGAAGACTTGCGAGACCCAGTACGCCGCTACCGGTGTCACTCTGGCTGATGGCACTGTCATTACTGCAACCAAGGAGGTCATCCTGTCGGCTGGTTCAATCCAGAGCCCTGGCCTTCTCGAGCTTTCTGGAATTGGCCAGCCTGAGGTCATCAAGGCGGCTGGAGTCGAGCCTCTCATCGACCTTCCCGGCGTTGGTGAGAACTACCAGGACCACATCCGTACTTCCAACGTGTACCGCCTCAAGGAGGGTTTCGACTCTTTCGATCACCTCATCTTCGAGGCTGGTGGAGAGAACGCCACTGCCGAGCTTCAAAAGTGGATTGATGGAGAGGTTTCTCTGTACGACTACACATCTGCCGCCTATGGTTTCTTGAACTGGGGCCAAGTCGACAGCCAGGCCCAGGCCGACCTCATCGCGCTTGCTGAAGCCGCCGTCGCCAACAGCACCAGCCCCATTGACAAGAAGAAGATTGAGTTCTTGAAGAACGATGCCGTTCCTGACTATGAGCTCATCTTCGAGGCCAACCACGTCGGCGCAGCTGGTTACCCTGGCTCGGGCAAGTTCATCACCATCTTCAGCACCGTCATGCACGCCCTCAGCCGCGGAAACGTGCACATTGACCCCGCCAACCCCACGGGCAAGCCCATCATTGACCCCAAATACTTCAGCAACGAGCACGACATCAAGGCCGCGATTGAGGGCTCCAAGTTCGCCCGTAAGATTGCCGAGTCTGGACCTATCAAGGCCTTTTGGGAGGCCGAGACCGAGCCCGGCCCGGATGTTCAGACGGATGAGCAGTTCCGCGACTTCACTGTCAACACTCTTAACAGCTTCTACCACCCCGTCGGTACCTGCTCCCTCCTGCCGCGTGAGGATGGTGGTGTCGTTGACGCCGACCTGAAGGTTTACGGAACCCACAACCTGCGCGTGGTCGACAACAGTATCATCCCTGTTATCCTGTCAGGCCACATCCAAACCGCTGCCTACGGAATTGCTGAAGTCGCTGCTGCCAAGATTATTGCTAAAGCTGCCTAAGGGATGCTAGGTGTTCTCCATTTTCCATGTCAATGTATCTATCCTAGAAAATTAATGAGGGCAACCTAAAGTCCATTAATCATGAACAGTGGTTTCCAAACTGATTGCGTAACGTTTTCCCCTCCGTACCATAACCAATTAAGCATCACCACAACCATAATGAAATCATTCCATGTTATTACAAGCCGATGAGGGTTAAATAATCTAGCAGGCATCCTTTCTATTCCACTACCCATTAGCAACGTGAGTTACCATTAAAAGACGATGAAGAGTATTACCTTGATAATGTTGTCGGCACATTTAGTTACCAAACTTTACAAATATAGATGTACCCATGCTTCGTCGGCTTATAAGACAATAATCAATAATGATCAGATTTTACGTAGGTAACTAGTAGTGATAGAGGTTTTCGTTACTGCTGTGGAACATCTCTTGAGCCTTCGATTTTATAACAGTTGCTGCCCAACAAACATTTTCCATTCTTCATAAGTCGCATAGAAATCTTGAAGTTTATAGGCCAGTACTCTCTGGAACTCTTGATTATGCACTTTATCATTTTTTTTTTTTTGAAGTTGTTTAGTCAATCGGAGGTTTACTGCTTCGTATCCGACTAGCCACCCTCGACTCTTCTTCCTTGTGGATTTGGAACATGTACCACCTCGCAGCTCATGGATTGTATGAGCTGTTCCCTTCAGATTTAACAGCTGTATTTTCAAGACACTTTATTTTTATTCTTATCATGAGAATGTCTTTTACATCTTTATATCCAATCATTCTTAAGAAGATAACAGCAACTCCAAGATCCCTCGCGGTGTTGACATGTAATTACCTCTCTGTCGAAACGCAACCCGCTTCTAATCAATAATCTCATCCGTTATTTAACTAAAGCTCAAGCTTAAAGATATATTTGAGCCGTATCTTGCCATTCAAATAACAACAATTGAAAGCCGCAGTTCTGCAACTACAGCTATAACCTTCACGTATTGACTCAGGTATCTTGAGGAAATTAGCAGTAATCGCTTTCAAACATGGTAAACTTCATTCTCAGTTTTTAATTTCTAAAAAGAAATTCCATCACGATCATCATCCCTCCTATCACCCTCGTGAACAACATGTGATGGCTGTGATAGGTTCAACAGATCTCCCGATACGAGCTTTTCTCAGCAGCCCCTCCCGCCAAGGCACCAATGCCCAAAAAGGCTGGTGAAATGACCAGCGCAGTTGACGAATGAACTGCGGGCTTCTTAGTGAGGAGCAGATCTTCAATTGCCTGACTGAAAAAAGACGAGCGTCGCCATACGAATGTCCTAAGAAGAGTCCATCATCCATAGTGACTACAACAAATCCATCTCCAAAATGAAGCCCTCCAGCTATTTCATCGCCATTCTGGCAGCGTAGGAGCCCGCATCATTTCTCTACCAACTAAAATCGCTAACTCATCCAGGGCGGCGCCGGTCGCAGCCCAAGTGCCCCCCCCGGAGCTCACGACTCGCTTCGCCACATCGCCCATCTCATTCTCTACACCGGTGCAAACTGGATGTCCGACAGTAACTGATACTCTTGAGGTGTGCGCCACTTGCGCGGTGCTCCAGTGTATCGTCATCTCGACCCTGGTCCAAGTTTGCGGGTGCCCGACGCCGGTCTCGACGGCCTGGGTAGACTTTCCATGCGACGGCACCTGCGGCCAGATCGGATGCAGCACCAGCTACACCGTCATTCCCGGAGAGGTTCCGTGCACCGGTGTTCCAAGCAGCAGTCGAGTGCCGCCAGGGTCGTCGACCATTGAGAAGACTACTGCCTCGGTGACTGTGTCGACGATTGTAACACAAACTGCTACGGTAGCAACGACGGAGAGTGTGCCAGATGATGAATCATCTACTGATTCGCCAAGTGAATCACCGACCGGATCGTCGACTGGATCGTCGGCCGGGGCGGGAACGGTAACAACGTCGGCGGCTGCACCTACGGCAACACCGAATGCTGCTGGGAGATTGGCGGTGCCTTTCAAGTTTTGGTAGAGCCATAACTACATCTGTAACGTTATTGCCGTTGTATTTGCTTTAAGTTTCTTGTTCGAGGATTCGGTCAGGACACAGAATGTCAAGTCTTCATCTCCTAAGTGTTTTGTTTCAACAAATGTAAAGTTGCAAGCCTAAGTTAGGTGCCAGTCCAAGTGTCAGGCGTCCATGTTTCTGGGCTGAGGTCAGGCCAGTACAGGCCTTGGGCACCATCATTGTATATCGACGCATCAATGAACTGCAAATCGAGAATCGGCTGTGCCAAAAGCTCTTGCAGAGATGGCTCGGCAATCGCCATACCCGCCGTCGTATTCTGTGTCGTGAAGGGCTGGCCAATATTTATGGCGTCTCCAAAGGTAGCGGCAGCCTCATTCAAAAGAGTAGAAGTGTCCCCGGCAACGGGGTAACCACCACGACGTGCGTTGGCAGCGGCCATCATGGCCTTCATGGCGTCGATGTGCTGACAAAACTCTCCTGCTGCAAAGTTGCCGTTATCCCTTAGCTGTGAGAGGAACTGGGCTGCTTCCTCGAATTGTTCCCTGTCATTGTGACTATCCTTCCCGTTCAAAAGACTGGAAACTGCGAGGATTGTGGCAGCAGAGAACAGGTATTGGGTGTAAAAGTAGTCAAAGGTGGCGAAAGAGCCATCGATCCAGCATTCAGTGAGAAGTCGACAAGAATGTCGAGCACAACGGATGCATGCTTCGGCCAGGGTCATGGCTGTTGCAGGTATTTGCGGTTCGGGAGTTGATGAAGTCCCCCATGACGCTACGTTGGTGCGCAGGACGTGGAGTAGAATTGGGCGGGTTACACTTATAGCACACTGTATCCATTCGTTAGATGGTTAACATCTTTTTAAAACATTTAAATCTTACCTGGTTGAAATTGAGATGAAGGGAAATAGGTTTCTGCATATGCTCTGATGTGACCTTGAAATCGATATGGAGCTGGGGCGGAAGTTCCTCGACCCAGCCACGAAGGGCGCTGAGAGCTTCTTGAACTCTGTGCGAGAGTGAACTTTGTTGGTTTCTCCGGCGATAAATGGATGGAACAATCCTTCCCAGCACCCGCGCAAGCTTGACGCTAGCAATAAAGTAGGATGCATCTGCGAAATCCTCTGATATGCTTTCGTCGACTGCAGGATTCGATGGAAGGTCCACTTCAATATCAACGTCTTGCACACAGACAGGGTGACCTAGCTTTGCCGCCCACATACGGTCGAAAATATATGCGGTCCAGAATACCCTGTTTCTATGTTCGCGGGCAGCCTTATCTCTCAACTGAGACTCAGGGACATTCAAGTGTAGGCCCATGACGACGGCAAGCCTTGTGGCGGAGCCAGCGAAGGTGTAAGCTGAGTGACGGCGATTAAGTGCCAGAGAATAAAACGACTGGCCGAGTTAGCATACTCATATATGATGAGGGGTGTATTAAATGACTTACTAGTAAAAGTCGCAGCTCAACCACGTCAATACGTGGCCTCTCGCTGGAGATGCGAAGTACTCTAGTTGCGCGAGCAAAGTAGCCCATGCCTGGGAAGTCTTTCTCCGAAGTCGCTGAACGAGTTGAGTACATGGCACCAATGGCAAATAGCGCCCACAGTTTACTCTTGAGAAGAGAATCGCTCTCGGTCGGGTTCTGAATTGTTTGCTCCAAGCCGTCCAAGATAATGCTCTTGCGGATGATGTGGTAGCAGCGGCTAACATATCTCAGGGCAACACCGACGAGCAGGCGTGCTCTCGCAGGGCTGGGCCAAGGACAGTCGATATCTGACAAGGCTAGCAGTCTTTCATCTGTGGCGTAATTGACTCTGGGGATATGCCTATGCTCTCCTGTTGCAATTGCTTGCCTGAACCGAGTTGCAAACGCCGCATCTGACGCCTCACCAATGAGAATTGGTGTATGCGGGATGTTCATATCGAAGAACCACGGGCGCTGATCCAATGAAGGAGCTTGAACAGCAATAGCACTATCCACGGGATCTTTCCCTGTAGAGGGAGGCATCTCGGGGAGGATGATGCTGGCATTGGTTTGAGCATGATCCCCGGCATTTTGGGTCTTGAGCCGTTGGTTTTCGGCGATGAGGTCATCGACATATCTACAGGATGAGATAAGGAAGTGTACAACATCACTGCAAAGTAGCTGCAACATACCGTTGGCTCACTTTGACCATACGGTTTCGTCTGGGATAAGTGCATTCTGCGCCCTTACTGGCTTGGCGACAGTTCTCGCATGGCTGACCACCCGAACATCTCACCTTCCTAGAGTGGCATCTACGACAGCTGAAAGATGAAGATAGACGTCAGTTAGGGTCCCTTTGAGCAGCAACGGGAAGAGAGTTAAGGTAGCTTACGCTGTAGGCTTTGCTCTTGGCTTTGAAGCCACCCCTGTCGAGATCGCAGAAGACCCTCCCAGTATTCTATCCTCCGTGCTAGACATGTCCGCCTCCGATGCCATAATGGTCGATGTTGATACTGGATGGGGAATGTGCCCTCGTGAGCTCCGATGAGTCTCGGGAAGATGTCGAAATGCCGAAGGTGTGAATAGATCCTTGTCCACGCCCACTCGCCTTGAGAGAGCTAGAAAACGTCACCTGTATATCAGAAGAACCACTAAACACCACCTTGTATGCACTAGGCAAGCTAAAAATTCTTTGTTGGCAAGTTTGCACACATCTAGGAAGAATCGTTCGCTTGGCCGATGTCTGTCGGCAAAACGCAATTTTCACCGACAACAAAGCTTAGTCATAGACCGCACAAGCTCGGTCCTCTTTAGTCTCGCCGAAGCTCCTTGTTCATCGTCTCCACAATATCTTCGGCTGTCTCAGTTCTCCAAATCGGCTACATGGTGAGTTGAGTTGCCGACTCAGATGGCTGCACCAAAAGCTCTTGATCCAAGGAAATCCGACACTGTTTCCGCAGGATTTCTGCAGCTGAACCGGCTTCGCTTAGAATTCGCCATGTTAGGCCCACTTATCGAAACATTTGAGTCATAGGATAGGAACCAAATAAATGGTGAATTTTCACAATGCCGGTCGAATCTCCGAATGGCGGAGTGACTCCGGGGTATATACCCGGTTGGGTCCCAGACCGTCAGTTGCAGTCTGGACAAGGTCCCAACTCTGAGGCTACGACAATTCCCTTTAAGCCATCTTGATGATACTACGTCGCTACAATGGACTCCCAGACAGTTAAGAAGCCGGACGATATAGCTGCCGTCTCCGCGCCGCAGTTGAGCCCCGATCCGCTTTCCGGCCCCATCACGGCTGCCTCCGATTCTCCTCCGCCCGTTGCTTTCGACGATGTGGTTATGGAGATGCCCACTTGGAAGAAATGGGTCACTCTTTTTGTGGTCTGCTGGATGGCCCTGCCCGTGACATTCTCAGGAAGTTCGATTATGACGGCGACTAAAGAGGTGGCCGCCGACTTTGGCGTGCCCACACATAGTATCACGACGGCCAACGCTGGTGTTTTCATTGCTATGGCCATGTCGGCGCTTATTTGGTTGCCCATCAGCAATATTGTGGGCCGTAGGACTGCTTACCTCTTGGCCAACTCTCTCCTTACTCTCTGCTCCGTCGGGTCGGCGTTGTCCCCGAACTTGGCTTGTTTTACGACGATTTGGGTCATTGGAGGAACAACGGGTCCATTTTTCCTCGTTGCGGGTCAGACCATTTTGGCGGATATCTTTGAGCCTGTGAGCAAGATACCAAGACTCCCAGTTGACTTGGCAACTCTAATGATCAATAGACGACTAGAGGTACCGCAGTTGGTTTCTTCCTAGGAAGTTGTGTTGCCGCAAACACGATAGGTAAACATGTTGTCCGACTTAAACTTGCGCTTGCTGACTTCAAAAAGCTCCGTTGACGGGTGGCGTTATTGTCAATTTTACTAGCTGGAGAGTCATTTACGGAGTCCAGGCTGGCATGACATGCGTGGGTTTGATTCTGGCTTTCTTCTTCGTACCGAAAGCGAGTGATTTAAAGCATCAAAATGTTGCTGAAAAGACACCATGTCACTCCGCCAAAGACGTGATGAATGCGTTCAACCCAGCAGGCGTGTTTCGTGCTTTTAAGTACCCCAACATTCTTGCAACGGTATGACCTTTTGTTGCAGTCTCCTACTTATCATCACTAACATAATGTAAGAACATCACATGCGGCCTATTGGGATTCAATCAATATGGTCTACTCAGCTCTGTCCGACGTGTCATCAACCCCCGCTTCGGCCTAACCTCTCCTCTCATCAGCGGTTTGTTTTACCTAGCTCCCGGAGCGGGCTTCCTCTTGGGCAGTACTCTGGGCGGTCGGCTGTCAGATCATACCGTCAAGCGTTACATTCGCAAACGCAATGGCCTCAGATTGCCGCAAGACAGACTGAGAAGTAGCTTGCCGGCCGTGTTTATCATCTTACCACTTGGGACACTCCTTTATGGTTGGAGCGTGCAAAAGGAGCTCGGTGGAATGGCTTTGCCCATTGTGAGCTCCTTCATCCAGGGCCTTGGGCTAATGTGGTCATTCAGTGGCCTAAACACATATTCAGCTGGTAAGTACCTTGGTATAGCCCCTCTATGACGTTTTTACTTACCTGTATCTCAGAGGCTCTTCCCGAGCATCGTACCGCCGTTATAAGCGGTAAGTACATCATTCAATACAGCTTCGGAGCCGGTGCTGTTGGAGGTTTGGTACCGATGATAGATGCCATCGGAGTTGGTTGGTCTTTTACTATTAGTGAGTACAACCCCTTTTGGCTCTGAGCAACAAGCTTGTATAAATTCTAACAAGAAACCAGCTGGTCTTGGGGCAATTCTAGGAGGTGTATTCGTGTTGATGATTGCCAAATTCGCATCAAAGGCACAGAACTGGGTCGACGAAAAAGGCAGCAGTGAGGATGAAGACTAAGTACTTTCGATTCTGAGACTTGGGTGTGTTACACATGCATTTGATCGCATTGGAAGCACGTGTGTGGCGTTGACTCGGATGGGAAAATCTGTTTTAATGATGACAAGGTTTTGTCTTAGGAGTACAAGGGTAGTAGATAGTTTCATGCATATCCAATATTTGGTAATGAGAAATGAGTCCAAGTTTCAATCTCGATTCATGATTATTACTTGATTTCTAGCTTACCTACTAGCATATCCAGACCGACGATGGGTGGTGTCAGCACCGGAGAGGAAAGGAGGGGTTGCTTAGACAGTATTCCTACCAACTTGTCGCAGGGCGTTGCAGTTCTTGGGACTGAGGAAGGTCAGGAAATTAAAGACGACATCAGAAACGAAATCCTTGCTCACTACTCCTCTTTTGAAGAGGCCTGGGAGGGCGTGGCCTCCGAGGAGGTCATTCCTGGTTTGAATAGCCTCGTGCAGGAAATCCTCCGCTACTTCAGCGCCGTTCCTATAAGTTTCCCCAGGACCCCGTCGTCTTGGACAATATTTAGAAGAAAAAGGTAAAGGACACATGTCTTCTTTTCTTTGCGAGGAGTCGCAGGAACCGCTCCCGTGGTCCATGTTAAAAGACAGGCGGACTAGATTTTGAGGCACATGATGCATTCCGCCACCTCTTTCTAACTTGCTGTAATACATGTTGTCAAAAATCAGATCGTAACTGGTAACAGTCTTCGCGCCCCCTTATGAAGAAGCAAGCTGGCAACTGAAACACCAAGTTGCTCTGCTTCGATATCGCACTGGACGACAGCCACATCTTCAGCAAAGATTTCCGTTGTTCCTGTCATGTCAAGAATTGTCGCTTGCAAGTGGAGTTTGCCACGATCAAGGCTTGGTAATTGCTGTTGAAATTCTTCTGTTGTGTCTGCTGTCTCGGTTTCCATGAGGGCCTCAAAGGTCGAGCAGACGCCAATTGGGGATGAGCATCCCCCTTGCAGACTACGAAGCATTGCCCTCTCCGCCATGCCGCGCCATCTCGAAGGGAGGTGGTCGACATGACGGACGAGTTGTTGTATGTTTTGACGATCCGTGCTGACTTCAACGCCCAGTGCACCCTGGCCGACTGCATAGGGAAATGTGCTAGCATTCAGCCGTTGCGTGATACGATGACCGAGTCCCAGACGCAATAGTCCTGCTGTTGCTAAAAGAATACATGAAAATTGCGAAGACGGCGCGTCAAGCTTGCGAAGGCGAGTGTCTCTAATAGACATGATTAGATGGGCTCGTGCCGACAGACGTGGTGTATCCCAGGCCGCAAGGGGATCAAGCCAAACTTACACGTTGCCGCGACATTCTACTACCTCCAGATGAGGCCAATTTCGTCGAACAAGAGCTTTCCTTCTGGAAGAGCTCGACCCCACAACAGAACCAGGCGGCAGTTCATCGATCGATTTGAATTTTGAGTCGGCCCTCATAATGACGGCATCAGATGCATCTTCGCGCTCTGGAACGGCCCCAAGAAGGCATTTAGGGGGCAGCGTTGTTGGCATATCCTTCAAGCTGTGGACGAGGAGTTGGGTCTTGCCGGCAACCAGGTCTGACTCCAAATCGTTCGTCCAAAGGCTCTTACCAATGTCGGATCCGCCGGTCTGCTTGGAGAGGATCATGAAAGGCGTTTGCTTATCCGTGTCACCGGCGGCGCTTCCCGTGGCGATTCTGAAGGTGGGCAAGGAGCCCACCGCCTGTTGCAGTTTGGATATGACGGAAAGGCTTTGGACAAGAGCGAGCTCCGACTTTCGGCAGCCGACAACCACTTCGGAAGATTTGGATTGCAACATCTCTTCTGCCTCTCCATGCCGTTGAGAGCTCGGGTTGGGGACGCTCATTGTAGTTCTATGCGCAGGTGGAAGCTTCCGATGACGTTGGCTGCGCTCGCGCAGGAAACGAGAGATAATGTGCACCGGGACTTGCAGACTCGCTTTCAGCTTAGGGCATGCTTACGAACCAGACCCCTTGAACAGGGGTCGTTCGACAGTCAATGGGAAGGTAAAAGTCCGAAGACGCGGGCCGCAATCAAGCGGCAGGGAGCTTAGTATGCAAATCAAAGATCAGGGGAAGATGCACCGAGCATGAAGGAAAGACAGCAAGGATTACAACATTACTTGATTGTCAGGAGGCTTATTGGCTAGTGTTTCTTACCCTGTTTCGCCCTTGAAGGAGGCATCTGGATGTTTGGATAAGTCAAATTGTTATCTAACGAAGATAGAAATAGAGTTGCTTGATCCTTCCATATCTATTCCTAGCTTCATGAAAGATAGAGCTGCGCCTTGCACGATGTTGGTATGTTGATGTTTCCCCTCACAATCTCTCTCTTTCTCTTTCTCCCACCCACTGACTCGCTCCCTTGTAGTAATGGTTATTGTGCACATTAGAGTCGGGCAAAGTGTGCAATGTGACTGGGTGCTTATTACCCACCTATACAAGTCCTTCCACGGTGAACAGAGATATGGGGCCTTGGGGGTTTGGCGCGTGAGTGTGAGGGGAGAAGCGGATGGTTTTGTCTATTAGCCCGATCCCCCCCGCTCGATGCCATGTTTGATGCCAACCAGATCTAGTAACTCTGTTGGTTCCAAGTGGGCCTTGCAGAATTACGAAAGAGACTTTTGTAATTCTTGTGTTGGAACTTGCGCCTTGATGCAGGGTTTCACATTTTGTCAATTCTCCTACCACTTCCTGTGCAGATTCGAGTCCCGGTAAGCGTGTGGCGGCCTAATAAGCCTAGGATGTTCTCAAGCATTCAGTTGGATGTGAATACGACTCTAACCTCAACTCATGACCTACGACTTGATTGCTAGATTACTAGAGTATCCGTGACTCATTGCCTGACCGATACTGCAAACCTGCTCTTAGCCCGAATCAAGTGACCGTAGTAGTACAGCACATATGGAATTGGCGCCAGAGCAGCCGAAATGCACGCCAAAATCGTCAGCGTGTAATGGTTGCCCATCTTCTCATAAAACGGAATGCCAACCACAGTCATCCCCCCTGCGACGATGTATCTGATCAATGACACGAACGTAAGCGCCGAGGCAGAGTATATCTCGTATGAGTCGATGATGTACATATAGACGCATATAAAGATACCGGTCACTCCATAGCCGAAGACGACAACCGCAAAGATGGCAGACCAGATGCTGATGCTGGAAAAGTTGGTCCAACCAAGCCAAAAGAGCGAGATTGGGATAGATACTGCTGCTCCAAACATGGCATACCAAAGACGGATTTCCGGAACAAACGATCCGTCGCTGTTGTTTCGATTAATTCTCTTCAGTGTCATTCGGTAGACAAGAGGTACAAACGCAAAGTTGATCTGGGTTCCGATAAACATGGCGACGAAGATGATGTTAGCGAGTCCCTGGTTGAGACCGTAGGTGCGCTCGAAGATATCCGGCCAACCGACAAGAAACGTGAATAGCACGATATAGACGACGGTAATGTAGAGCGTCATGGCGATGATGATAGGCTCCGTCAGCATGAGAAATGGCCGTGTCATGCTAGTCTTCAACCGGCTGAACAAAGTTGCATCAACAATCTCGTGTTCCGACCGAAATCGGTTGTCGCCCGTGATCCTCCGATAATGTGCAGCCTTCCACTGCAGGAGTAGCGGACCGTAGGTCTCAGGCATACAGAGCAAGACGAGGACGAGAACCAGCCCAGAGGCAATAAGCATGGTCCATTCTGTCCAGCGCCAGCTAACAGCTGATGACGGACCTATGTACGCTCCCATGACTGCACCGATCATCGGACCGCCGAAGCAGGTAATGGCGTAGAGGGGGAAGCTCCACGTCTTCTCTAGGCGGTTGTACATGTCGGCGATTGAGCCGCCTGAGCAAACAAGTGGTGTCGAAGCGGAGCAGCCGGCAAGAAACCGGAAAACTATTTGAGCACCAAAGTTTGGTGCCAGTCCCGACGCCATAATCCAGATCATGAAGACTGCCATGGAGACGGTGTAGACAGCGTTGCGTCCAAATGTCTCGGAAAAGGGCCCTGCAACGAGGGACCCGAGACCCATGCCTACCAAGTAGAGGCCTAGCAACAATTAGCAACCTTGAAGAGTGACTACCTTGGCTAGGTAGGTAGGTCAACATACCTGTAGCCAGCGATTCTGCAACCTCACTGACGCCAAAGTCAACCGCAGCTTGGGGTAGCACCGTGGCATCGATACCCGACGCCGCTCCAACAAAGAGGGCGATCACCGAGATTTGCAGCGTCACACCAATGCGTTTTATCACGGGCCAGTTGTGAGGGTCCAAGGGGTCATCCGGTCCCGCCCACCCGACAACGAAGACCCGGCCTCCGTGGCCCTCCTGGGCTGTGCGGTCTCGGACGTGGATACCGGTCAACACCCGGCCGAGAGCGGTCCCTTCAGAATACTGGGTCCGCGTTGTCCGTAATGACTGGTTGCGCCCAACAGCATCGGAGGACTCTTCGCTGCAGGACTCTGCTTCGTCATTGCCATGTGG
Organism: Colletotrichum truncatum; assembly: GCF_014235925.2. Classification (NCBI taxonomy): domain Eukaryota; kingdom Fungi; phylum Ascomycota; class Sordariomycetes; order Glomerellales; family Glomerellaceae; genus Colletotrichum; species Colletotrichum truncatum. The sequence continues at coordinate 6,435,832 of NW_027222399.1, read as the reverse complement.
TCCTGAGATATGACCTGGAATTTGCCCTGATTCCCCCGGAGGACCTTTTTCTTCGTCGGAATGAGGTTCTTGAACGGAGCGCTCATGTGCTGGTGTTTTAGACGAGGACGCCGCTCCCATGTCTTTGTCGATTTGCGCCTGGGCAGCTGCACCAGCCCGGCGGTATTGTAGCAGCGACTGCATAATCGCGTTTGAGGTTTGCTGCTGTCATGAAGATGCTTCACGGCTGACCAAGTTGTTTGTGGCTCTGCTTCATCTTGTAGTGAAGTTGGTCAAGACGATTGGCGGCTGTACCTTGAGGAACGTGGGCCTATGAGGAATTACGTGAAGTTGATGACAGCTCGGAAACCGAGTCAGGATTATGAAGCAAATCCAACACCAGATTAGTGACCTCATCCTTGGACCCTCAACGGCACCCCACCCTGATTAGTCTATTATTTTTTTGTCATTTTAGCACCTTCAAGTACATAGTAATGCCGTTGTTCATCGCCATACATTTGTTTCCGTTTTATTCCCACATGCTATTTGAATTAGTAACGTCATGTGGGTTTCTTAGTGCTTTTTAGCAAACTTTTTAGCAAAGGACTCTCGGCTTTTTCCCTCGGCGCTAACAGTCGTTTTCCGAGATGTTTCTTGTTTCTTCGTTAACTTTCAGAGTCCTCACATTATGCAGCTTCCCGAATCTCTTGTGGGTGGCAGGCCTCGCCGGCCCGTCACGTGGGCTGACGGCCGCCACCACTGGTCTTAGCCAGCCTCCACAGCCCTCTAGCCAGTTAGTTAGTTCTTCCACCAACAACACCACTTTTCCTATTCTGAGCGTTCTGTGCCGGTTCTCGCCTATAGGTTATAAGCCTAGCGTTATTCTTTCGGAATAACGTCGTTTTACCTATTATTCTACTCGTCTGTTAATTTTCTATTGATTCACGAATTTTTGCGATTTTATTCGCTTTATTTACCTTTCTGTGCGATTTTCTCGCTTTCTTTCCTTCCTTTTCGCTAACGAATTTCACTTTCTAACGCGATATTGGCTGCCTGGCGCGTACGAATATTACATGGCACGCGACCGACTACTACAACCTACTAGTTTTCACGAATACTACGGAATTCTATTATAATAACAGACTTTTTAGTCATAACTATACTTTTACTTCGATTTCCTCGTTCTTACGAGGATTTAACCTTTTTAGCTTCGGTTTTTCAAACTAGCCTATTAGTTTCTCGTATCTTCTACGAGTATTTATTCTTCCCTTCGATTTACTATATTTCTACGGTCGGATCTTATAATTCTACCTATTTCTCGCGTTCTTACGCAAGATTCTCCCTCCTATATAATATTTATACTTCTTTAGTACTATTTACTTATTAATACCTTCCCTTCAATACCTTCCCTTTCTAACAGCACGCGTAGGTAGCAGCGAAAGTAAGCCATCTAACGTATAGACACGCCTCTAAAGCTACGGCCTCGGAGAAACGCCTGTAATCGAGGTACGACTATAAGTCTATCCCGTACTATTATAATACCCTTATTTTTTACTTCAAGATGTCTTAAAACGACTTCAAAACCGTCTTTACGCCTCTCCCTCGCTGAAAAGATAAATCTAACTAGAATACCTAGCGTATGCTTATTATAGCGACCCTGCGAGGATACGACTTCGAGATATTCCTCGAGACTAACGTCCCTCGCCTTGCTAACCTTATTGCTATAGAGGAATAGAGAAAGAACCGTAACGTTACGTATAGTCTCCTTATAAACGCTAGCAAATCGGTTCTTAATAGACTCTATATAGCGGGTTAGGTTAACGATAGAAACCCTTACGAATTATAGTAGGCGCTTAAGAAGCATATTCTAAGAATCTTATAAGATGCTATAGCTACCCTTATTAACGAGTTTGCTAAAACTACTACTAACGATTATAAGATACTTTACGATGCCCTTAATCGCTATTACTACCTTAGAAAGCGTATTAAGACTATTTACAGTCGTCTACTAGACTCCTTCCTCGCCGTTTTTCTCCTTAATTTCTTTAAAGACCGACTTCCTAATATATATAAGTATTTTACTTCGAAAGGCGCTACCTATCCTACGTAGAATAAAGTAGCCGATACGATTTATATACTTACCTAAGACGAAGATCAAAAGCATAATTATGCTACTATTTGCAATACACCTAGAAGCAAGTCTACCAGCAGTAGGGGTCTTGCCTCTCTAGCCGTTACTACTACCGTGTCACAGTTCTTCCTGCTAGCACGTAGCTATAACAGGCAGAGGTCGGAACCGTGATAAGAACAGAGATGTAAATAGAATAGTGCAGAAGTCAAACAAACGGTTATAAGGTAATAAATAACGATAAATTGATAAACGTAGGTATAAGTAGTTAGTCTTGTATTGAGTTGCTTTACTAACGATAATGCTGTCGAAGGCGTCTCTTATACAGGTACGGCTAGCATGTAAGATATTACGTACCCTTGATAACTATTTATAGAATTATGACAAGTACCCCTCCCGAAAAAAGACGATCGTCCCGATCGATAGTTAAAATGAAAACTAATTATATGAATTTATTCCTTCTATTACCTATCTATCGCGAAGAATTACGACCTTAACGATAAAATCCTATCCTAATCGCGGTCTAGCATGTTACTAAAGCGGCTTTGCTTAGTCGGGCCTGCGATGTTCTTGGTAGCGACGCGCTTGTCGCCCTTCTGCAACTTAGCAATAGCTTCGCGCAGTTCCACGATCTTACCGCGGAGGACTATAATTTCGTTATCCTTAGTAGCGATAACGCGGTTAACCTTTATAGCGATTATTTCCTTGCTAGTAGTAGTCGCTTTGAGTACTTTAAGGCGATCGTTAACGCTTGCGACGTCGACGGTAGACTAGGCTTTCTCGTCGAGTTTGTTAAGGCGAGGGATAATCTCCTTGTTAACGCTATTAACGATTTTCTTTATATTCTTAGTAACCGTCTTATTTATTTTGTAAATATTACCTTCGAAAGCTTAAAACGCTTTTTCTATATTCTTAAGTTGTTTATAAGCGGTTATATCGGTAGCGGTTATATAGCTAATATTTATAAGCAGGGGAACTAAGAAGAGGTCGGCTTAGTAAATAGTAATAAGGTAGCTTGTAATAGTATTATTAACCTAACCGTTGCTAGTATAAAAGATAGTTGTAAGAACCTAGGCGTAGGACGGTAAGTATTCCGTATATAAGGCGTTATTATTATACGCGGTATAGGCGTGTTTGTAAGCGTCCTGAACGCGACGGATAAATAGGTTAGAGGAGGGGGTAGCTAGGCTAGTAAAGTTGTCGAGACAAGCCTCGATCTCCTCGAGTAATATATCGTCTAGGTAGAAGGCAAACGCGTCCTAGGCGCGCTTTTTAGCGTCTCGGACCTAGGTACTATCGACCTTAGTAGCGGTATGCTTCTTCTGTCAGATTGAGCGCGCTACGCGAGGCTTCGGCAACGCTCGGCAGAACACTATTTCCGAGCGCCGAGCCCCGGGTCAGGGGGTGGCATACCCCCTTCCCTACGCGCCCCTGAAGGGCCCTTAGACAGTTACACACATAACGGAATATACATCGTTCTGAACCCTCAATTCGACACCAGTCGGCAGGGGTATTCAGGGTGATTTTCGCGCTTGAGGAGGACATTTCGACGATAGGGGTTCAATTGGGCGCGTAGAAAGGGCTTTCGTATGCGTAGAATAGATGGCTGGCGGCGTTTAACGTAAACGCAGCACGTATCAGACTGTTAATTGTCGAATTGAGGGTTCAGAACGATGTATATTCCGTTATGTGTGTAACTGTCTAAGGGCCCTTCAGGGGCGCGTAGGGAAGGGGGTATGCCACCCCCTGACCCGGGGCTCGGCGCTCGGAAATAGTGTTCTGCCGAGCGTTGCCGAAGCCTCGCGTAGCGCGCTCAATCTGACAACTGGATCCTATGGATCGACCAGCTGCAGTCGAAGGCCAAGTCCTACGACCTCTGGCGATATATCGATCCCCAGCGCCCAGGCGCCTTAAACACGGGACAAACGCGTCTCGAGCGGCGGATGGAGCGGCCGAAGCGCCCCGAAATATACGATCACCCCAAGACCGGCAAAGCCGAAGTGCTAAACGAAGACGCCGACTACGAAACGCGCGCACAAGCGCTGGAGGAGCTCTCGGCAGCCAATCTCGCCCTGTATAAGGAACGTCGGTCTGAATATATGGAGCGCTCCAAGACCCATGAAGCGTTCCTGAAAGGGATTCGCGTGCTCGAAGACTGGGTCCGAGATACAGTCAGCACCTCTCTCCTCAAGAGCTGCTGTACCGCGGACCGCGCACTGGACCGCTGGGTCTACGCGTTGAAGGAACGCGTAGGGATAACCACTCGTGAGAGACGCACCGCCGCGAGCGAAGCATATAAGAGAGCGCTCCAGATACCGGAGCGGAAGCGACTCGCAACGAAGAAAGAGCTGGAAGAGTAGCTTACGAAGTGGGAAGAATCAATCCACGAAGCAGCAGCGGCGGGCGTCCCGGGTACCGAGCTCCCCAGTATATGGTTCCCGGAATTCACCTACGCCGTGAGCCATAGCTACGCCGATACATGGATCTTCTCATACCAGACCGTCAAGGACGAACGCGTCGAAAGCGAGAAACTGAGCGTTGGAGAAGTCCTGTCAGACGCGCGGCGGTTCCTACAAACAACCTCTCAACACAACCCGAAGAAGCAGGCCGGACGCGGAGCGTTTGGTCCTACCACAGAAGCCACTTCAAGAAACGAAGAGGAAGGGGAACGAACTTCCCCCGCGCGCCTAACGGTACTAATGAGAAGCAGCCGGGGATCTCGAGGAAACACGCGCTCCAGAGGAGGAGCTCGCAGAGACCGGTTGCGGAAGAGAAGCGATGGGGAGAGCGAGGGCAACCGGCTGTGCCCTGCGTGCCTGAAACCTCACCCGCTCTCGAAGTGCTGGCTCGTCAACGAACGGGAGCGCCCTGAGTGGTACGAGCCGAGTAGAGAGCTTCTCGCGAACCTCGACGAGCGGATGAGAAAAGACGAAACGCTCGCAAACCGTGTCAGGAAGGTGAGAGAACCAGCGAAAGAAGAACACTGACTATATGGCCGAAGCAAGGGGACCGTCCCGAGTGCCTTCCACACCGCTCCGGAGACATACGAGCTCTTCAGATCGGCGATCCTGGACTCTGGATCAACGATCCATGTATTCAACGACCCCTCGTGGTTCACCACACTGTCAGGAGCGCCAGCAGGCGACTACTTATGGGCAGGCGCTCAGCAAGTGGCTATCGAAGCATACGGAACCGTCGACATCAGAGTCAGAGAGCAGGGGAGCACTGTTACGAAGCTCCGCCTCTACGACGTCGCACTCTATACCGGCTTCGCGAGCAACCTGGTTTCCCTCACGCGCCTACGCAGGAGAGGCTTCTGGTGGGATATGAGTCCCCGGAATAACTGCTTACGACGCGCGGACGGAACGTTTCTCTGCGCTCTCACAGAAGTTGCTGGCCAGCAAGTCCTGGACTACCGAAAGATCGACGCGGCATTCGCAACAGGCGCTAGAAACTCGCTCCGCGTGCCTGGATAGGCTACCTAGTCGGCTACACATCAAGCAACTCGTTCCGGATATGGAATCCCCTGCGTAGTGAAGTATTTACCACGCGCGATGTGGTGTTTAACGAGAAATGCCACTTCGACGGCAACGTCAGGTCCCTAGTGGAAGAAATCAACCACCTCGACCTGCAGGCGATTCAGCAGCGCATAGAGGAGCTGATCAGACAGACCACGGGCTCAGAAAACTATATACAAAGCGCTGACGAAGAAGCAGAAGAAGTCTCAGAGCACGCCGATCCCGGTGAGCCTGCCCTGGAAGCAGCAGAAGCGCTCGGGCACCATAACGCTGAAGCGGACGCGCCTAAGCAAGTGGAAGGGCAATACACGGGAGCGCGGTTTGAGCCCTTTCCGACGCCGGAGGCGTCGCCTCCCACATCCTTTCTCGCGGTGCTCACCGAGCTCGACGTGAGGGGGTGGGGAGAAGAGCATACGCGGGATATCCCCGCTACGAAGCCCATCTATAAGAAGGTCACACCACGGACGTCGTACAAAGCCGCTTTTCTAGCTGGAACGACGCTTCACAAACAAAACCCTAGACGTCAAGACGGCCCACGAAGGGATCGCGTTGTGCCTGGCCAGCCGCGCGCCCCTGAGAGGGTTTCCGAGGCAACCTTCACCGTGAAATCCGGGAATGACGGCGCGGATGAAGGCCCTTTGGAAGACCAAGTTACAGGTCAGCAAGAGGCAAGTGAATCCCAGGAAGGTTGCTCCGTGGTAGAAGCGTTTGAGACAAGTGAGCCCAGCTCCCACAGAGACCGGAGCCAGACGCTCGCAGAAGAGACGAAGGATCTCAGAGCGCGCGGTAACCGGGATATGGTGACTGCGTTGGCGCCGACCAAGCTCCGCTCCCGCGTGGAAGCGCAAGGCCGAAAGAAAGGCGCCTACTGGAGGGATCTGGCCCCTTTGCCAACGTCTCACGATCAGTTGCAACGTCACCCTTTCCGGGAGGAGTTCCTGCGCGCTGAAAGAAGCCACCTAGACGGGCACAAGGAGTCCCGCTCGTGGGAAGAGGTCGCAAGAAGCGCCTCGCGCGGCTACCAGGTCCTCGGATGCCACTAGGTATACACTTACAAGCTTGATAAGCACGGGCGATTAGCCAAATTCAAGGCACGCCTGGTTATTCGAGGAGACCAGCAAGCAAGAGACGCGCGGGAGACGTACGCCGCGACGCTCGCAGGTATGTCGTTCCGAGTTCTGATGGCCGTTGCCGCGCGCTTTGACCTAGAATTACTACAATACGATGCGGTAAACGCCTTCGTCCACGCGGATCTAGACGAGACCGTCTATATGGAGCTTCCGCCGGGCTACCGCGTTCCAGGAAGAATCCTGCGATTGAGAAAGGCGCTATACGGCCTACGACGTTCCCCTCTCCTGTGGCAACGCCACTTAGAAAAGGGACTCGTAGAACGTGGATTCGAACGCGTGGCAGGCGAGAATTGCTGCTGGCAAAAAGGCGAAGTCATGTTCTTCTTCTACGTGGACGACTGCGTACTGGCGTTTCCCCGCGCGCGCAAGGAGGCAGCGCTGCGGGAGGTCTCTGAGCTACAGAAGCGCTACCACTTCGAAGGAGGCGGAGACCTCCAGTGGTTTTTAGGAATCGAGGTCATACGAGACCGAGCCACACGCCGATTATGGCTCTCGCAGGCAGTTTACGCCGAGAAGGTGAGGCGGCTGCTTCCACCCACAGCTAACGCGTTAGAAGACGGTTCTGAAGCGCGCTCGTACACTCCTATGGTCCTGGAGGAGCTTCTACCCTACGAAGGAGAGGCCAGCGCGTGGGAAGTCAACCAGTACCAGAAGAAGGTCGGGACTCTCCTATACGCCGCAATAATGACGAGACCCGACGTCGCGTTCGCGGCAAGCCGTCTCGCGCGCTTCAACCAGAATCCCGGGCCGAAACACCAACGCGCAGCGGACAGAGCGCTCGCCTACCTCTATTCCACCCGCTACCTCTGCCTCGAATACGGCTGCGAACCCGGCAGCGAGGAAGACACGCTTATCGTAGCGTCAGATGCCAGCTTCGCAGACAACTCCCTGGATCGGAAGAGCTCTCAGGCGCTCGCTATGAAGCTATTCGGCGGGCTCGTTGCGTGGCGCGCTAACAAACAGGCCACGGTCACCACATCTACGACGGAAGCTGAGCTGCTATCCCTCTCGCAAGCAGCAAAGGAAGCGCTATTTGCAAGCCGCCTGATCTCCGCGCTAAACGTACACCTTCCAACAGAAGAAGCGCCGGAAGCGACGTTTCCCGCAGAAAAGCGCAGCGTACCCACGATTCAGATCCAATGCGACAACTTACAGACCGTTCGACTGGTGACAACGGATCTAGTGACCCTTCAGACGCGCTTACGGCACGTGGATATTCACAACCACTGGCTACGACAAGAGGTCGCAGCGAAGCGCGTATCCGTGGCATACACACCGTCGTCAGAGCTTATGGCAGACGGTCTGACGAAGAGTCTCGCGCTCCCACAGTTCCGCGAGTTCCGGAAGCAGGTCCGTATGAGCGAACAGGCAGAGCTCCTGAAGCGGAATCGGAGACGCGAATTAGAAGAAGACGAAGAAGCGTGGGCCAAGAGAGCCGCGCAGGAAGACGTCTGGGCGGTCGAAGACCACGAGAAGCGCGCTCCGAGTGCCACGGGAAGCTCGTGACTTGCTGTGGTACGCGAGTTGTACGTATAAAACGTCCTCTTAGCAGAAGGAGAGGAGACAGCGCAGTAGAAAGCCTACCAGCCGAGGGATGAGCGAAAGAAGAGCTCTGAACGCAGTGTAATCTAAATACGAGGGGGAGAGGGCGACTCGAGGGCAGGGAAGCCCCGATTCGGCGCTCCCCTGAGGGGGTGTGTCAGATTGAGCGCGCTACGCGAGGCTTCGGCAACGCTCGGCAGAACACTATTTCCGAGCGCCGAGCCCCGGGTCAGGGGGTGGCATACCCCCTTCCCTACGCGCCCCTGAAGGGCCCTTAGACAGTTACACACATAACGGAATATACATCGTTCTGAACCCTCAATTCGACATCTTCTTCTTAGGGGTGCCGGACTTCTTACTAGCCTTAGCCTTCTTAGCCTTAGGGGCGGGAGTAGCCTCGACGGCTAAGGCGTTAGACTCCTCCTCCTTGCTAGATTTATTAACTAGCTTAGGGTTGCTTTTCTTAGCCTTCTTCTTAGCCTTGCCTTTGCTAGTCTTCTTAGGCTAGTCTTCCTCGACTATCTCGGTAGGTTTAGCATAGGCTTCGTAGGCTTTGTTAGCTTTATCAGCGTCGAATATAGTAATATCCTGCTAGTTACTAGTATGTTTAGTAGCGGCTATAGTAATTTCCTCGGCAGCGCTCTTGCTAACGACGTAAAGTTCCTTGTCGGCTAGGCCGAAGTTGTCTCCGAGGTTCTCGTCGTCGGTCTAGGTCTTGTTATTGCCTACGTCGCTTCCGGGGGCTACGACGGAGCCGGTAGGGGTTTCGGCGATCTTGTCGGTATCTTAGTAAGTATATTAGGAAGATATCTTCGCATTCTTAATATCGAATCTTATAATTAGGACGTATAATAGTAGTAAGTTAAAAGTCTTAATAAGAATAGAAAGGGTTTATAATATATTATAAAGTAAGAGATTTATTAATTTTCTATTATATAAGTAGAAGTAGGATTTATATAGTAGGAAAAGTTTACTTTTATAATAGTAGTAGTAAAAGTAAAAAGGCAGAGTTTTTTACTACTTATAAGGCAAGTACCTACGAAGGGAAGGAATAAGTATTTTATACGAAATTCTATTACGTTAATAAAAGGAATAATCTTGCTAATATCGCTTTATTAGGAATTAGCTATTTTATTATAAAATAGCGACGTTATTTTAGTTATTTCGTTGTTAGCATTGCTTAAAGTAGTAGGTTAGTATAACCTCCGCGTCGACGGGATATCTCGCCTTATACTTATTAACAAGCTTTGCTACGTTAGTCTTAAGCGATTCGCGAAGCTCCTAGGTATCGAACCTTATAGTAAATCCCTTCTAGCAAACGAGATATTCGATCCTTAGCTTGCGTTTTCTCCGGTTGATTTTACAGCTTATAATATAGTCGATTTCCTATTCTTCGCTACCGTTAACCTCGATAGGTTAGGGCGGCTATTATTTACGGTTAAATAGGTTGTCTCCCTAGGCTAGCTTATATAGCTATGCTACCGATAAGATTAGAAAAATTCGCTAATAGGCCGGGAGGTTGACTTCGTAAGCTGTTAGGCTTATAATTCGAACGATTCGAAAGGGGCTTATATATCGTAACGTCTACTTATTATAGCGTTAGCTAGGTAAGTAGAAGCCTTTCCCTAGTCTTATCTAAACCTTATTACTAACGGAGAATCTAACGTCTAAGTGCTTTTTATTATAGCGTTCCTTTCTTAGCGAGTTTGCTATATCGATTAAAGCCGCTGCCTTGTCTTAGTATATCTTTCTTATAACGTTGATAGACTTAGTTAGAGCGTTTTTTTCCGCGATGACGTCGAGAGTGCTTCGAGGCTTAAATCCGTATACAACCTTATTAGGAGATCTCCTAATCGTTACGGTATACGAGTTGTTAAGGTTATATTATAGCGCTAGGAGAATCTCTAGCTATAGGGTTTCTAGGTACTTTGAAAGCTAGAATCGGATCGTAATTTCTACTATTTAGTTTATTCTCTTACTCTAGCTGTTAGTCTATAAGTAGTAGGCTGTCGATAAGAGTAGTTTTACTCCGAAAGTATGGAATATCGCGGTCTAGACGGCTAAGATAAACTTAGGGTCTTTATCGCTAATAATACGACGTAAAAGTCCCTAGTTAGTTAGTTAGAAGGCCTTAATAAAGACTATTGCCTACTCCTTAGCCCCGTACGTAGTATAGCCTAGTAGAAGTATAACCTTCTTCGAGAATTTATCTATTATAAGCGTAAGCATATCAAACTATTCGAATCCGGGTAATGCTTACAGACTCCCTTATGCTTTTACTTTTAGTAAATCGGTAACGAAGTCGATTATTATAATATCGAAGGGGATTCTTACGACTAGAATCGGCTATAAGCTGCCTAGCAGTCTCTGCTAGTCGACTTAGTTTTCCTTATATCTCGGGTAGTAAGCGATATATCGCTTTACTACCGATCGCTTGTTTCGTATCTAGAAGCTAGCTAGCTTTGCTAGTATATAGTCTATACCGAAATAATGCTTTTGATCGTAGGCAAGGCTAAGGACTTCTACGACGGCTTTGCGTAGGATATATAGCCTTTTTATCCTATTATATATATAGTAGAATAGGAAGCTTGTCTCTAATAGTTGCTACGGGGAGATTCGACGACGAATCGGCGTACGCCTTTCGTTCCGAGCGCGATTTTCCTCGTCGTCTGCCTCCTTAAGTAACTACTACTTATTACTACTCTCTCGTTATCTTATAAGTTGCTAGATAAGTTTTCTATACTTTAGGTCGGCTTTGTAATTTTTAACGATAGTCTTAGCGAAGTCTTTGCTTATCCTAATTATAAACCCGCCTAGTTCTCCTAGCCGTTTGTCGTCTTCTAAGTTGAAAGCTATGATATTCTTATCGTTATAGATATCTACGAGTATGTTGCTTTCTTCGAACGGGTTTGCTTTACCTATTGCTACTAGTAACGGTAGACGTAAGAGAGCGTCGGGTATAACGTTAAGTTTCCTTAGGACGTAGGTAACGTTAAGGTTAAATTAAGAAAGGTAGTTAGTAGTACTTACTAACCGAAGATTTACTTTATTAAGATCTATCGTTCTTAACGATATATAGGTAAGAATTCCCTTTATAGCTACGTAGTCTGTAAAGATCTATACTAGGTTCCTATTTGATTATACTAGTTTCCTAAGTTTCCTTACTACCTATACTACTACTACTACCTCCGCCTTAGTTACGAAGTATCGCTTCTCTATTAGGGATATTACTTTTAAGAGAAATAGTACTAGTTGGATATGCTTTTGTAGGATGTCTTTTCCGGGAATTCCTATGCCGTCCTAGGTAATATCTATCTAGAATACTATAAGCTTAAATCCTCCCTTGCAAGCGTCGATCTTAAAGAATAAAGGTTTTTCTAGGTTATAGTAGTATCTTACGACCTAGTCGTAGAGATTCTTTTATAACGTTTCTTATGCTTCCATTTCTTCTAGCGTTAGCTCGAAAGTCGTATGTTAGAACCGTTTAGTTCTTATAGCCTTATTAAGGCTTGTTAGCAACTAGTCCTCCTTGCGTAGGATCGCGGCTAGCTTGGTTTTCCTTTCGTTAAGGGGGGTTGCGATTACGTCGTATTATAGAATGTCTTTTCAAAGCTATCTTGCTATTCCAAGGTATTTCTCGAGATCGCTAAGGTTTTTTAGGAACCTAAGATTCTTAAATATAGCGATTCAATCGTCCGTTCTACGTATCCCTTATCCGTCTACGATATAGCTAAGAAGTTTTATAGAAGGGAAATTAGCAAATAACTTTTTCGCTACTATATTAAGCCTGTTGTTATTAATTATGTTAAGGACTGTTTTAATATGCTTAAGGTAGTTTTCGTTAGTATTACTAAAGATTACGATATCGTCGATATACGCGCGAACGAAGTGTTTATAGTCTTAGAAGATACGATCTATAAATCGTTAGGCGTAAGCTAGCAAGTTCTTAAATCCTATAAGCATTATATTCGAGATCTCGATACTATAGGGACTTACTATTACTATCCTATTACGGTGTTTTAAGTAGATAGGTAGTTAGTAAAAAAACCTAGTAGCGTCGAAGAGGGTTATTCTTTTCTTACTACGAATTGCGTTTATTATGTTATCTTAGTCTAGCAAGGGGTAAACGTCTAGGACTGCTAGGCGGTTAAGTAGGCGTAAGTCTACGACTACTTTAGGTTTTCTTGCAGTCTCCGTTTATCGTTATATGATAAAAAGAGGATAGGCAATCGGGATTAGCTTGCTGTTAGCTTAATCTATCTTTCCCTCGGCGTAAAGTTGCTTATAGGTTTCGTCTAAAACTGCAAGGTCTTTAAGACCGAGTAGATATACCTTTATATTAGTTTTTTAGTTCTACTATCTATCGACGAGGTCGATTCGTATATATTCCTCGTCGGGGAGTAGTATAATACCTTTATTATAATAGATATCGTACCTATCGAGGATTTTCTATAGTTATTACGCGAATTCCTTATCGAAGTTATATATCTCGACGCTATGCTTACTAAGAATTACTAGCATATCGTCTAATTTAGAGATTCCGTAGTCTAGTATCTCGTCTATCTATAGTTTAGTACTTCCTTCTAAGGTACTTTCCTCGTTAGTTATGTTAAATATTGTATTGTCTTGCTTATTTTTAGCTTTAAGGTTGCTAAGCAAGATACTCGTATCCCCTAGTAGTTATTTCGTAAGGTAACTGATACGGTAGCCTTTAGGGATTCGCATTTCTAAATTTCCTTTATTATAGATAAGAAATAGCGCTAGGGTCGCGAGATCTACCATGCTATAGATCGCTCCCTTATATATTAGGTAGAAGTGCTAGGTTTTGCTCCCGTCGTTACTATCCCTTAGCAGAAGGCTATATCGTCCCGGGACGAAGACTTGACTCTTCCGTAGAATTGTTACTACGTAGGCGTTTTCTACGCGCCTAGCGGGTAGCGTCTGCCGTCGATACTTAACAGGCGCCTCTATATTAAATACGGATCGAAACTTAATAATAGACTTGTTAAAGTCTACGACGAGACTGTATTCCTTATAGAAGGGGGTACCGAGCAATAGGTTTGCTTTAAGCATGTTAACAACCCCTGCTATGATAATAACGTATACGTTTACGTCTGTCTCGCCTATTTTACTAAGGACGTAGAAGTTAAATATTACTTTTTTTATAACCTAGAAGGTAGAATCTACGGCGTTTATTTTCCTTGGTTTGATCGCTTAAAAAGACGATTTATAAGCAAATCGTATAACCTAAGACTTTTTAACTAGTATAGTTAAGGCTCCTATATCGATATATACCTCGTCTAGTTCGCTATTATCGTCGGCTTTAACGTAGAGTCGAAGGTATATTCTTTTCGAAGGCATACTATGCTTATTCGGTTTCGTCTAAGTGTCGATAATTTAGCTTAGTACTAACTTCGGTAACTTTCTGATTTTATAGTTTTTTACGGCTACTTTAGCGAAGTCGCTAGGCGGCTCCGTCTAGGGCTTTGTTTAATACGCCGTCGTAACTATTATTACTTCCTCTTATATTTAAGGAGATAGGGGAGGGATCTCTGCCTTAGGAGTAGTCGCCTCGTAGGCGCGGAAGGCAACGTTACTAGTCTATCCTATATAGGCTACCTCTTCCTCTTATAGTTATACTACTAGAACTTCTACGACGTCTTCGAAGATATACCCGTAATCGACGAGGTAATTAATTATATCCTCGTCTAATTCGTCTTCCTATACGAACTTAGCGTCGTTAGGCGGTTAACCCGGACGGTTATACTAGGCGAATCGCCTTAAGTTCGGGAACTTTTGCTATGCGTTCTAGGGTTTGCGGTCTTTCTAGTTTTATTATTTCTAGTTAGGTTGCGTTTTCTTTTATTACTATTAAGGCTGGTTACGTTATAGCTAGGGAAAATCGCGTTTCTCTTAGTTCCTATTGTTCTAAGCTAGGCGTAGTTCTCCCTATAAAGCGTTATCCTTACTATCTAGGGTGGTTGTATAAAGAACCTTGATTAGGGTCTGTAGGTATCTTCGAATAACTCCGCGTTTTTCCTCGGCGAGTCTAAGATAGCTTTTAACCGTATTATTAAGCGTTAGTTCGTAGAGAAATCGTTATAAAGATAGGTCTAGAGCGTTATAGAATATCGTAAATAGTTACTACTAGGGCGTTAACGATCCTAACTATGCTTTGCTATATTTAAAGCAGTCTTAGGCAAATAATCGGATATCTTTATTACTACCGATCTTTTCTATAGTAAACTTATTAGATACTACCTATTAGATTGCTTCTATCTAGGTTAGCTTAAATCAGGCTTTTAGTCCTTTCTACAGGCCGAACCATCCCTAGGCCTTATACTAGTTCCTTTCTACGGGCCCGAGGTAATATTCCTACTAGCTAAGTGCTTTGCCTCTAAGTAGGCTTTGCTATTCTTTAAAGACCTCGTCTCGAGCGTAAGGATTAACGATCTTAGCTTCGATCGCCGAAAGCTATAGGTCTATATCTCGGTAGTATAGTATCTCTCGGTTGTAAAATATAGGCTCCCTGCCGTACTTACTATCGGCGTCGGGCTAGAATACTCCGTATCGTTGCTAAATGTTCGTTATGGTTGCGAATCTCCTCCCTAGGTTTGGTAGTTCCGATCCCGGCGTTGCCGTGCCTAACAGCCTTCCGAACGCGTTTATTAGCATTGCCTCAAACTACTACTATATTTAAGGGGGCGGTAGAGTCTAGAAGGATAGAAATCCCGTTGCTATTAGGTATAGCATCTACCCCTAAGGGGGAAGGTATCCTCCTATACTAGGGGGTATATATTGCTATTAAGGATTTTATCTCTGGCTTAGTATAAATTATATTCCCTCCGATAGGGTCTTTATAACTTATGCTTCCGTTTTTAGAAGAATAACCTCGGCTTATAGCGGTTTTGTATATTGTTATTAATTTGACGGTCTTGCTTGCTAAAAAGTTTGTTAAGGTTAGCTTGCAGTTATATCCGATACCGCTAACTATAGCTTTTAAGGGTCCTCGTAATTCCCCTCGTATTAGCTATGCTTAAGTAATGCCCTAGGAGGTTATTACTTTTGCTATTAAAGCTATGTTAGTAGCGTTATTAGCGCTAGTTCGGTAGTTTTGTTATTTCTTATAGGTTGCTTGCTTTTCGTAATGTCTAACTCTTCCGAGCTTGGTTCTCCGAATTATCTTTAAAGGTCCTAGAGTTCTTAAGCGTAGATAATCGCCTTAGCGATACTATTTACCGCCTTGTTATAGTCGTAATTCTCTATCCTCTAGCTGTCTTCGAGTTGCGTTGCCTAAGTCTAGGTTCTATCGTCGTATCTAACGTCGATTCGGCTAATATTTATATTCTACGTAATAAACGCTATAATACTTATATATACTTAAAAGGAGTCTGAAATTCTTATTGTTTTAGGATTATCGGGATATATCTCCTAATATCGTAGGAGATGTCTTGCTGTCTCGCGATAACCGTTATTTAACCTCGGGTTATTTACGTAACTTATCGTATAAGTCTACGTTAGCTACGTCGAGGTATAGGTTATGATTTTAAGCGAGTAGGCTTATAAGGTATTTCCCTCGAGATTCTCCGCGATGTATCGCGGTTGAATCGAGAGAAAAAATTGATCGAGATTAAGTTATGCTACTACTTGTCATAGTTCTTCCTGCTAGCACGTAGCTATAACAAGCAGAGGTCGGAACCGTAATAAGAATAGAGATATAAATAGAATAGTATAGAAGTCAAACAAACGGTTACAAGGTAATAAATAACGATAAATTAATAAACGTAGGTATAAGCAGTTAGTCTTGTATTAAGTTGCTTTACTAACGATGATGCTGTCGAGGGCGTCTCTTATACGGGTACGGCTAGTACGTGAGATATTACGTGCCCCTGATGACTATTCATAGAACTGTGACATACCGTTACTTCTACTATTACTAAGGAAAAGAAGAAGTACGACTACTATAACTATAATCACGAGACTACGAAGTACTACGTCGCCTACCCTAATCTTATCCCTCTATACTATATTAACCGGGATAAGTTAATTAAAAAAGCGAGAAAGCACGTGTATAGCGATCGCTACTGCTAGGATCAGCCTACTTCTGTTGATAGCACCCGCCAGACTATTGTCAAAGCGTTACCTACTATCTTAGGCTAGTCTACCCTTGCCTCTATCGCTAGCCCAGCAGTTTTTACTACTGCCTACGATAACCTTATTACCCGAGACGATATCATTCTCGATTCTAGTTATACTACTTCAACCTTTAACAACTTACAATATTTCGTTAAGTACGTTAAAAAGAGCGATTTAGCACCTTCTACTTCTACCTCTAGCGCTCTAGTCCGGTTACTTAGCATAGGTACCGTCTTCTTCCAGACCTAAGACCCTACCAACCCTAACGTTATTCACGATTAGATACTTTACAACGTTAAGTATAACCCTTCCAGCCTAGCCAACTTACTAAGCCCTAGAAAACTTCGTCGTAATTACGTAGAATATAATTAGCAGACCTTAAGCCTTATATACGTAACATAACATACTTCCCTTACTAAAGTTTATTAGGTTTCTAACGTCTACGTCGTTAAGACTTATAATACTAGGAATTACGTGCCTCGAGATATTGCTATCAGCCTCGCCGCCTTGTAGGCTACCTAGCGACCGTCTCTTAAACTAATACACCGCCGGCTGGTTTACGCCTACCTATTACGTATTATAGAGGCTTGCCGCCGTATTAGTATTCGGTTTATAACGTCGGAAATTAATGCCTTTTTCTATAAGTCTTACTATCTTAGTAAATCTACTAAACGGATTAGTCGAGACTAACTACTTCTACTTATAAGTATTAGTAATAAAATTTACCTTAATCTCGTTAATATTCTTCCCTTATTAATAAAAGGGAACCGTTAGGTTTTATACCTTATAGATAAGTATAGTAGTTACTACTAGGTTATTTTTCTACCTAACTATAAGTTTGCTACTATCCTAGCAGCTATTAAGAAATAGGATACTAAATTCTATAGTCTTACCAGCCTTAAGCCTAAGGTTTAGGTTTCTAATAATACTCCCGAGCTAATCAAGGTTTTTAATAACCTCTACTTCGAAAGTACTTACTATAATACGACTATTACCTATACGCTTTTTATAAACGGTATTATTAAGCATACTAGTCGTACTATCGTCGAAAGCGCCTAGATATAGCTAATTAATATATCCCTTCTAGAAGAACTGTAGGATTATAGTATCGATTCGGTGACTTAGATTCTCAACCTCTTGCCTATACCCTCCAAAAGTAACTTAAGCCTTTACGAGATCATAGCAAGAGAGCTAAACTTGGCTGCTAAACGTAAGGCACCCTATATTAAACATCTCCGAACGTTTAGCTATGCTGCCTACGTATATAAGAAGGGCCCTCGACGCCTTATACGCTTTGCTAAGATAGAACCACAAGCAATCAAAGGATTCCTCGTCGGTTACGGTTCTCTTCGTAGCTATATTTACTACGTTTACCTACCTAATCGAAAGGAGGTTATTTACTATAAAGATATTCGATTTCGTAAGGAACTGTATAAGACAGTATTACCTCTAACTACTAGCATACCTAATATTAATAAAATTAAACATAATACTACGTTTATCAAACTAGATATTATCATCTAGTATACTATCCGTTAGAAGCCTATTAAAAGTAAAAAACCCGTAACTAGTAATCCCAAACTAGATAAGACTATCGTTAAAAAAGCGATAGCACCTACTAATACACATCTTATATCTCCGCTACTAGAGAACCTATTAGAGACTACTACTATACTACGTAACAACGACGACAAATTCGTCGCCTCCGTAGAAATAATAGAAACTAATTACCAAGACCCTGATTCCCTCTCTATAATTATTAAGGAAGTAACAAGTCAGCCGGCAGAGTCCTCTCGACCTCGCCGCGCCTTAGCCTAGCTGTTACGAGCAGGTCAGGGCAACCAACTGTGGCACAAAGCAAAAGCTTCGGTAATGATGACTCCGGCATCATTATCCCCTGTTCTGCACTATATAGCTACGCCGGCCAGGCACCAACTGGTTGGGCCGTAACACTAGCGACTACCTAGTTACTACTAAGCCGCTAGTAGCATACGCTCCTATGCTAAAAAGACCTTCCTATCTACTAATATTCTAGCTTTACTAACTTCTCGTTAATTCTCTCTTAGCATGCTTTCTACTACTACCTTTTCGAAAGTCCTACCTAACGGCGTAGCGATTCCGAAGTCCTACCGCAAGGCGTAAAAGAGCCTGCAGTAGCCCTAGTAGGAGCAAGCCTTCGAATAAGAAATAACTTAATTTACGGAAAAGGGGGTTTACGAAGTTATTTACTTACTACGTAACGCTAAAGTCTTACCTAGCAAATAGGTATATAACATCAAAACAAACAAAAACAACGAAATCGTACGCTATAAAGCCTGATATATAGTTTATAGAAACTATAAGAAAGGTAACTAGTTATTATAAAAGGTTTACGCTATAATTACCTCTACTACCGCAACCTACCTTTTCTTCGTAGTTATCATACTTCTCTATCTCGAATACGAAGTATATAATTTCGATACTGCCTTCCTAGCCGCCTCGATTCTAGAGGGGGTTAAGGTATACGTCCGGCCTCCCGCTAGCTACGCTACTATAGACAACAAGGTTTAGCTACTCTATAAAGCACTCTATAGATTAAGAAAATTACTACTTTAGTAGTTTCGACTTATTAAGGGTAAAATAGAACGAATTAGCTTTACTACTATTAATAAGGAGGTTTATCTCTTCGTTAACTATAAGATTAAAGCATACGTTCTTATATACGTCGACGATAACGCTATCGCTACTCCTAATAAGCAAGTTATAATAGAAGTTCGTCGTCTCCTCGAGAAGGTCTGTTCTCTTAAAAACCTCGGCAAGGCTACCGATTTTCTTAGTTTCTAGATTGAACGCGACAGGGCTGCTAGTAAGATTTTCGTTTCCTAAGCTAAGTACGTAAAAACAATACTTTAACGATTTAACTTTGATAGTTTAAATACTATCAAGACGCCTATAGCGACTACTAACGATCTGCCTGTCACCTAGGATAAGAACGAATACTTACTTAACGAATAGCAACTTTATATCGAACAGACTAGCTACCTTAACTTCCTAGTAGCTAGAACTCGCGTTGACATAGCCTATACCGTTAGTAAATTATTACAAGCGAATTCAAGGCTTTCTAAAGCCTATCTTCGTACTATTAAGTACTTATTCCGATACCTTAAAGGTACCGTTTATCTCGGTATTATACTTAGAGGCATCCCTACGATTAACAAGTTAGGGCTTTACGCTGCTGCAGATGCCTCTTTCGCTAACAACAAGCTATCACGAGTCTCGATAAGTAGTTACGTCGTCTTCCTCGCTAGTGCGCTGATTGCTTAGAAGTCAAAGAAATAGACTTTCGTAACTTTAAGCACTATAGAGGCTAAATTTATCAATCTTATACCTACGGCAATTACTATAAAGTAGATCAGACGTTGCCTCTCCTAACTGCTTAGCAAACCCATCACTATGCCTATTATCATATTTACTAATAGTGCTAACGGCTACGATAACGTTATAAACCTACTTAACAAGGCACGAACCTGCTATATCGACGTCTAATATAAATAGATTATACAGGAGGTTTATACTATGAAAAGCATCGAACTCCGACTTATCAAAGGCGTTAATATAGCTGCCGATAGACTTACGAAGCTACTAGTTACGGTTAAACATAAGGAATTCGTTCGTTTGTTAGGCATAGCGGAGGGATTGGATTAAGAGGGGGATTTTAAGACTGTAAGACTATTGATATTAAGACTTCGGGATTCGGAGGATTTCACAGCCTCCTATTAGCCAGGTTTAACCGGTAATTAACCGAGTTTTCTAATAGTTAAGAACTCCTCGGATTTGGAGGATTTGGGACTTTTCCTATATTTCCTATTATTCTACTGCTTTTTCGCTAAGGAGTCTGAGAGGGGGTGTGGGTGGCAGGCCTCGCCGGCCCGTCACGTGGGCTGACGGCCGCCACCACTGGTCTTAGCCAGCCTCCACAGCCCTCTAGCCAGTTAGTTAGTTCTTCCACCAACAACACCACTTTTCCCATTCTGAGCGTTCTGTGCCGGTTCTCGCCCACATCTCTTTACCAGAATAGGGAATTCTCACTACGGGACCGGGAAGTTTATTTAATCCTCGGCATCAACCCCACCCGTGACGGCCCGATCCTGAAGCCAGATCTGAGTCTTGTGCGGTAGCGCCTTGGCCCGTACCGCGACTAGAAGATATGCCATCGAATCATCAAATAGATATTATTAAATTAATGTGTGGTTGTCATTATAAGCCCGTCAACAACGCCAAACTCCTGGTGCTGAAACAGAAAGCCAACATTCAGCCCTGGAGCCCATGGACTAAGGTATATAACCCAACCCCGAACATCAAATCCTAAGACCACTATCAAAAGGCAGAGCATTCTCTCCACCAGAATTTCTGTACTTGTCCCAGGCTACACACCCATCGCGGACAGCTTTGGGAATGTCATACTTCCGGATCGCCTTGGGCTTGACCAAGAGGTTGGCAATCAAACCAGGGCTCGCATGCCAAGCGGTATGGCAATGGAAACTCCATGCACCAGGATTCTTAGCATCAATTTGTACAACAAGATGCCCTCCGCGGCGAAGAAGCTCTGTGTCGGCGCGAGCAGGGTTCTTCTTGTTGACGATGGTACCGTCCCAGGTCCCGTTACCTTCTGCAATGATCTGGAACTCACCACCGTGGATGTGCATTGGGTGGATTGAATAATTGTTCTGGACAACAATCCGGACGTGACGGACATTGTCGGGTATTGTGGTCAAGATGTGCTGGGGCTGAGCAAGATAATCCATTTTACCATCCGCCGCCTCCAGTAGCAGGGGACGGCTCCAGTCGGCTTGGAAACTAACTTCGTTCACGTACCACAAAATGTTTCCGGTTGCATTTCTGTGGTATGTGACATTGTAAAATATCTCCATGTCTGCTTTGGGAAGACGCTTCTTGAAAATTGGCTTTATTTTGGGCAATGCAAGCTGTAAGTAGGGTCAGCACTTGTACTCCCATAAGCTAGAGATGATTGTTTGCTCACATTACCGCAAGTGGCGTTGGCTTTAGGAATAGGAATCGGCACGGGGTTGTTAATAGGAACTGCATTTGGAGGTGCCTGGCTGTAGGATACAGTTGCAAGTGTCTCCCAGACATATGTTGTGGCGCAGCGGGTCGTCATACGCATATTGTAAGCTGCTTTGGGGTCTCCGGTAGCCTTGACAATAATCTCAGCTCTGCTGCCTACGCCAAGAGCTATCCAGTCAGCCTCGTATGGCTCAATAGGTGTCCAGTCCATTGATGTCACAATAAACTTGTGGCTATCGATGGAGAAAACTTGAATAGCCTGAGCGCCAGTATTGATGAGGCGCAGCTTGTAGGTCTTGCCGGCCTCGAACAAGAATTTCGAGCGTGGGGCATTGTCGTGACATGTAGCGTTGGTAATGGAAGGGTATTGGGATGGAGACAGGGAGCAGTTGTAGGGATTGAGACCATTAATGAGTTGGTTCGCCGAATGCGGAACATTGACGAGTTCATCATTGATTGTTGATATGGCGCCCTTAGCGATACCCTCATAGCCTCTATGATAGAAGTCGGAGAGGGTCACGGGGCCGAGATCAACGTCATAGTCCACGAAGACTGGGCCGTGTATCACTATTGGCCCCCAGAGGCCTCCTGCATACTGAAGAGCGTGATGGCCATGCCACCAACTTGAGCCGTACGTGGAGGCTCTCCATCGGTATGTAAAGCTCTCTCCGGGTGCAATAGGACACTGCGTGATGCCGGACACGCCGTCCATCCAAGGGGTATTCTGTTGGTGAACCCTGAGGCGGCGTCAGCGATCTTTTGTCGAAAGCGTAGGCATCACAACTAAACTTACCCATGCCAGTGGATTACCGTGCCCTCCTCCGGGACAGTAATGTTGTTGTGAACTGTGACCTCAACAATATCCCCCCAGTTGGCCTCAATAAGAGGGCCAGGGAATTGACCATTGACTAAAAGAAGTTCCTGTTCTGTAGCGCAGCACTCATCAGCAAGGAAAGAGACCGAATCAGGGGATAACACAATGCAGCTTACCAAAGCCATCGGGTGCTGCCACTTTCCTGGCTATTGTCCACTCATACTTTCGGACAACACCGGTATCGGGTACATTCTCAGGATCTGACTTGCATGTCCTGCCCCCCCACGGAGCTCCTTTTTTGTCTGAATCGGCACCGTATTCTCTCCAGCGAGGCAAGCCGGATGCAGAGTTTGGAACCCATGGTGAAGATTGCGCATATGCGAAATGCGAAACGCTTTGAAGTAGGCCGTATAGGCTGCGGTATGTCAGTATGAACGACGTACACGTTCCTCAAAGGCCGGTTGCACGGAAAGACATACCTTAGCGCTGCTGGTACAGATAGCTTCATTGTACCTAGGTAGGATGAAGAACGGCTGAGCGAGTTTTTGCAACCCAACTATGAGGCAGTTTTCAAATTCAATGAGCAAGTTTGGTTTTACAGCCACTCGAAAGCACGTAGACCTCTGACTATATCATATTTCGCAATACACTGCCGCAATATGCGGGCCAGTTTGGCCAGTCGGAGACAATATTCTAGATGCTTACCGGCCACTGCGGCTGAGAGCAAATCGTCTACGCCACAATTTAACTTCGTGCCAGAATTAGCCTCCCAAGTGCCATACCCCGGTTCTGGGACACCGGGAGAGCTTCGTGGCGCCATGCATGCCAAGCGCGGGAGCGAAAGGGAAGGATTTTGGAAACTAGCACTAGAGGTCCCATCTCAGCTCGTGCCACTAGGCACAAGGGCCCGAGCGCATGCGTGGGCTCATATACTTCAAAGAATGCGTTAGGAAAAGAAGGAGACAAGCTGTCTTATGGTTGCGGTCGTGGCAATAGCTACACCATCCTGTAACTAAGCAGAGCTGTTGGCTTGGCCAGCGCTATGTTACCCGTTCTTAACACATGGCCTGGAATCGATTTAGCGTCATATACTAAAACCGCGAGACAGACGGATACGTTCAAGACGCAAGTTAGGTTGCATTACACATGGTTTCTGCAGATACCGCAGATACGAGGCCATGTACAGTAGCCCGAAAACGGTCTGCAGGGCTGAGACATGAAATAGAGTAATGGTATGACAGTGGAATAGCCTACATCCCTGTCTTGTCCGGAGAGTTTGAGCTGAGATACCACAGTACTTCCATGGTCTCAGCATTTTCAAAAAAAAAAAAAAAAAAAAAAATCAGACAACTGATAGCGTTGCAAATATGCATGGTGATCTTACTGGGCATGCAATGGAATAAGATGGGACATCACGAGGCGTTCTCGAGAATGGGGCTGTTCACCGAGATTCAATAATCCTGGTCTGCCGCTACGTTACAGTTGACAAGGATTATTTCATAGCTACTCGTACCCTCGTGAAAAAAGCCAAACAGCTGCTGAGATGATCTGGTCCAATTTTGTTGTCACGGGAGATTCTCTTAGCTTACATGGTGCATCAGCCGTGGAAGGTTGTCTTGGTTTTTTGTATTCGCCAAACTTTTATCCCTCTATGGAAAAAACAATGCCTACAAGCTTTCAATCTAAGGAAAATGCTGAATTCAGTGTAAAGGTCAAGCCGACCTATCAACATGCAAAATGAGATTTCATCCACCCAATTACCACAGACCAGCCACAATTACGTAGATTTAATCCTCCAAAAATCCCGTTGGCCAACCTGCTTTATCTTCGCAAGTGCCACGAGCAAACCACCGACCAGCATGGATGTGCCGGCAAATATTTGCGAATAAAGGTAATTATCATCCTTCGTGACAAGGCTTCCGCCGATTGGTGGTCCAGCCAAACAGGCGAAGCTGACGACCGTAAACACCATGCCGATTCTAACGCCTAGTTTCGACATGTCTGTTGTTACTTCACCCATGGATGCCGTAAAAAGTGTCTGCACCGCATTTACTGTGAATGCATAGGCAACGACCCAGGCTGTGAGTCCTGCGGTAGAATTTACACCAGCCCAAGCGTAGAGATTGAGGCTGCTGAGGAGACTTGAGATCACCAGCGTCCGAAGGGGCTTGATAGATCTGTCGGCAAAGTATGGTGGGATGAGCCGTCCCGTGAGACCCACGGCCGACATGATGATGAGAATCGTGAAAGCCTGATCCTCGCTCTGCTTTAGCTTGGTTTTGCCGAAAATGGGAACCTAGTGATGCGTTAGCGCGAGCGACTTGTGATGGCTGAATTGGTAATTGTTTACATAGTAATAAGCAAAGTACGCTCCAAGTAGCGTGAAAAACATGCCAATGGTGAAAAGAAGATAGGGTAACTCCTTGAAAGCCGCAAGTTCTAGAAGCGGGCCAGATGACCGCTTGGCTTCTTTTGGTCGTGAAATAAGAAAGACGATGATACTGTTGAAGAGCACCAAGAAACCCATCGCCCTAAGTGTCCAAGCGAGGCTCGCTGGTTTAAGTAATTGCTTTGCCATGACCGTGAAGATGACTGCGCCGATGGGAGCACCACAGGAGCTTATGCCAAGGGCAAGCCCGCGCCTTTTGGTAAAGTATTGGGAGACAAGCCAGACAAGGGCCGTGAAGTGCATACCGTTGCCAATTCCCGTGGCAATACCTTGTGAGAGGAGAAAATGCCAGTATTGAGTGGCGAAAGAGGCGCCAAAGATACCGCCGAGTTGAAAGGCAAACCCTACGAGAAGCGTAACTCGAAAGTAGCCGGCATCAATCGCCCTGCCACTGACGGTTCCGAGGAGAAATAGGAGGAAGATCTGCATGGAGCCAATCCACGAAATGGCAGATTTTCCCATATGAGGCATCATCTCGATGTAGGTTGCCTGGAAAACACCAAAAGCCGTGATGAAGCCGAAGCCGTCCAGCACCAAGAGGAAAGCCGAAACAACCTGAAGCCAGCCAACAAACCCTCCATCAGGCCCGTCAACGATGACCTGGTGTTTCTCTTCTATGGTGTGATGTGACGAGTGTCGGCCTTCCGATTGACCATGGTCTGGCTCCTGGTTTTGGTATTCGTCGTTGCTCAGCATGTTGATCTGCTTCTGATTGGGCTCGGCTGGGGTGTTCATAAGGGGCGTGTGCTCTTGATTTGCACCGCGATCTTCGTATTCAACTGAAGCGTTGGTAGCACTATCCACCTTGATACTACTGCAAAGACAATTGAAGAAGTGAAAGAGTGCAAAGTGTGGTCTAGGTTGGCATTGGAAACCGAAAGTTGGACTTGATGAAGCATCAACAGCATCCTCAACCAGGGGGCATAATGTTAACAAAAGGAAATATTGAATCCAACAATCGACGTATGGTAAAGTTGCCGGTCCGTTAACGGCGAGTAAGCCGGCGAAGCTCTTACATCCCGGATATAGACCAATGGCGTAAGCCACGACCAGTGCAACCACGATGCCGGCGAAGCCACTTCAGCCAAGTCAGCCCAGGCATGCACGTACACCAGCATAATGAAGTATTGGGAAAGCTCACCATGTTATTCTAAGCTCTTCTGAGCCCCCCAACCCTAAAATCTGCCGTGCCCATATGCAGGTAAGAAACGCTAGAATACGTCGTGTCTTACAGCTGACTGATCATGCTTTGCTCTAGTTACCGACGGACAGTTATTCAGGACCACAAAAAATATGCTTCCGGCTAGAAGGGTGTCAATCTCCCTTGCGATTGTTTCATGCTCTTGGCATTTGATGATCGTATTAGATCTAGCGGTGGAAGTATGATTGGGCATAGTCCTCGGGTCTCACAGTCGACAAGGAGGGTTACCCCTGCCATGAGGCCTGACAACGAGGGTTCCACAGTCGGTGGCTTGGCTGACACCTTGGCTGTGTGGTCCCCATCATCCAATGTCTTCTTTTAACCTGTCTTGCGCTTTTCCATATGAGGCAAAACCGAAGTCTCAGACGACTGTCGGTGCTTTCCACACGCGCCTTAGCTACTATAGTCCGAATATTACAACGTGTACTACATTCTAGTGCAGTGATCGACATCATTTGCCGCCGCTTTGCCAAGTGCAACAGTAGCCCGAACCCCACGGGACAAATTCCCCGTCCGCTTCTTAGCGATCAACCTTGTGTCTTCCAAGTACCATGCTCCTGGGTCCAACCTTCGAAGACATGATCTTCAGAGGTCGCGAAGCTCTCGCGACAGACGGCAGCGCACACACACAACAGATGGCAGCTGTATGATGACGACAGCCGGTGCGTTTTTGTTTCTACGATGGATCCCTCTCGTTCGGCCAAGACAGTTTGATCAACGCTGTTGGTGACATGCGGCTGGTTATGGCAGTCCTGGATTAACACACACAAGTTACGATTTAGCCTTGATTGTGAGCGAGGCGCATCGCCAGTCCTATTTTGGGCTTGAACGAACTCTAAGTCACAGGAAGCAACCACTGGCGTACTGCAGGACAACGCACGTCAGCCACGGCCTGCCCGTGGAAGAATGCCAGGCTTGGCCAAGACTGGACATGTTCGACGTGTTCAGCCTCCAGGTTACGTTGTTTTGACCCGATACCGCCGAGCCAAACCCGGATGCCACAGCTTCGCTGCATTCCCAAAGCAAAGCAACAAAAAGTCTCCGTCTAGTTTACTGAATGCAGTCGGCTAAGGAGAGGCTCTGTGGGGATGGCTTCAGCTCTGGTTAACCGTCTGTCAAGTATAAGAAGAATATCCCATACGTTCTGTAGGTCGTGGAATATCCGATACAAAATACCTACAATAGCTCAATTAAAGACACCATCTATCATAAGAGTTAAATTCCCCTTTTTTCTCCTTTCTCTTCACTCACAGTACTATCCTTGCAAGACTTTCCCAATTTCTCGTGTGTTCTGTTCTATCCTTCACAATGTCGAACGAAGGCACCAGTAACATGGCTCCCTCGGCTAGGGCACCTAAGCCCAAGCCGTTGCTCACAGTGCAAGCTCCTGTGAGTTGGCAAAAGAGCGTGTTGGCGACTCTCGATACTGGTTTCTCCCCCGTCGACACCTCAAAGCTGAAGAGCCCGCTGAGGGCCTTCAACATTAACATGATTTCTGACCTCGAAATCGGTTCCCCCATTGATTCCTCCGAGGTCGAGATCCAGAGCCCTCTCAGAGCCTTCAGCATCAACCTTGCTTCTGACGACGCGCCTGGCTCCCCCATCAACCCCTCTGATCTGAGAAGTCCCCTTAGGGCTGTCAGCATCACAACGGGACCCGCCTTATCGTTTGAGGAGGCTTCCAAACAGGGTAAGTACACATGTTTCCCAAATATTGAGGGTTGTCATTCTGATTGCGGAGTTAGAAAACTTTATCGTAGCCGACGAAGAGAGAATCACACTGCAACAACCCGGAGCTCTCCCTACGCCTCCTCCCGAGTTCTCCAAGAACACCGAGATTGCCCACAAGATTATGGATGTCTTCCAGAAGTACGGAAGACATATTCTGCCAGAGGGAGAAACAGACGATACCTGGATCGGCCGCAAGATGTTTCTGCCCCGCGTGGAGCAATACATCAGCGACAACGTTCCCATCAAGATGATCATTCCTTCGTTCCCGTGGAAGAGTATCAACCGCCAAGACAAGGTTATTGGCGTTCTACCCGACTTGGGCGAAGACCTAGCGCTTGCGAGGCTGAATGCCCTCTGCGTCGATATCGGAAAGGTCTACCAGGGCGGCGCTGAGGTCCACATCGCCACAGATGGCTTGGTGTTCAATGGTAAGTGCCCATGTCTCAGCAAGTTCTCTCATCTGTTGCGAGTTTTACTAATGATGATCAGATGTGGTCGGCATCTCGGACGACGAGACATGGGAGTACGGATCTACTCTCATGGACATGGCCGCTAAGAAAGGCTACAAGGGCATCAAGCTGCTCCGCGTCATGGACTTCCTGGGCATGACGGACGGCCTGGGACCAATGACCAAGGAGCAGTACATGGAACAGGTCGGCGAGGCCCGCCAGCAGCTCGAATCCCAGTTCGGCAACGCGCTGGAGGAGGTTCGCAAGATGATCGACACGGACAACGACACGCTCATGACCTACCGCGGCTTCATCCGCTTCCTCGAAGTTGATCTGCGGAACAGTCCCGTCGCGGCGCACGCCACTTCCGGCCACAAGTACCGCAAGGTCGTCAAGGAGGTAGCCATGAAGATGATGATGCGCGCCGAGTCGTTCACAAAGATCATCCTGGCCACCTGCCCCGACTACGTCCGTCTTTCCATCCACCCGTCCAGTGGTGCCGTTAAGCTGTCGATGCCTCTGCTGGTTGAGAAGCACAACCCTGATGGCTTCCCTCGCACGCCCTGGCACAGCTGTATTGCCGTCTCCGTGGATGGCGGTTACCGCTCTCTGCACGCCCGTGACGTCCGGAATACCCACGACCTGATCATGAAGAACGGTCAGCCTTGGTGCTTCCGTGAGAAGTCCGAGCTCTTTGAACTCGGTGACAACGTCGAGATTGAGCATCTTTACCCCAGCGGTATCGAGGTTCGGCCCAAGGATGCCGGATCCGGCTCCGTCAACTTGGGCGATGCAGCAAAGGAGAAGTTGACGAAGCTTGCCAAGCTGCAGCCAGTCAGGGCTGTCGGCTTCGCTGATGCTTCAAAGTTTTAGAGTTGGGTTGCGGCCAAGAATGGGAGGAGTAGGTGCTTACAAAAGGGGTGAAGGAATAACGGGTGAATTCAATCATTAAGCAGCGTGGGTGGCATGGGTATCAAGGCGTTAAGGATTGGCTTCCTGGGATAGTGTATCCCGTCAAAGACATGCGGGGATAAACTCTCATCTCCTTCATATGAGATTAGAAGACTAAAGTTTTCAGAGCTGAAAATGAGTCTTTGCATGTGAATACCATCTGAAGATCATCGTCTTGTCAAGATTTATTTGGCATAAACTTCGCCCAATGTTTCGGTACCACAAGCATAACGGTAGCTTTGAGCATGAGGAAACTTAACAAAACGTAGGCGGATTCTAAATATTTATTCTCTGCTTTGAGCTCCGTGTACAATTTTCGTAAAAACTTTTACTCTAAAACGCTGACGCAAGTCGATCTTCCGAATGTCACACAAACCATGATCCTTTCCAACGTCAGCCGCACTAGCAACTATGCCGTGTAGGTTTACGTGCGCAGATAAACGTCGACAGAGGGGTATGTATTTCCTTAGCTTTGTTCTGTGAAAGGGATTTTAGCCCTTCCCGGTCCGACAGTATTGTTTAGCATGCTTTTTAAACTGTACTCTAATATGATTGCAAGCTTTAGAGTTATATCAAGCTACAGACCCCGGCCTTAAACTTGAAGAAGCCAGTGCAACCATTTATTCCTTCAACGATCCAAGTCATAGAAGCTTGTTTGCCTTTGCGGATGGAAAGGTTAACCTTTCACAACGAAAGACACTGCCAATGAGAACGAAACACTGGATTAGCCACTCGGATTGACTGGAAGTCTTCTGTGTATTTCTCGGAAGATCAGGGTGATTGCTGATAAGGGTCAGTAAAGGATATGTGTTTGGACATACAACAGCATGTAGAATTTGAGTATGTTTCGTGCTGCGGCCCTGTTCATTTAATTACTCAAGTGACTGATAAATAAAGGCGACTATTACAATTCCCTAAAAACCCCCATGCTTTTGTTGATAGAATCAAAAGCACAGGCTGCTCTCTAACACCACCCGAGTGATTTAATGCCTCCGATTCTTGATATGTACGTCTCTTCATCGAACACTTCCATGGTTAGCTCATGCGATTCCTCCAGACAACGGCCGCCAAGTTGATAGCAGTCCAGGCAAATGTCCAGGTCCCCACCAATGCAAATTGAACAGTGATAAAACTTGCTGTATAGTGAGATTTCGAAACAACAAATGTCGCAATTGGAGCCCATATCTGACGGTGTGGTGGGCTTTACAAACATTTGATCATCATCTTTGCACGTGCTTCTTTTTCCAGCTTCCACCAACAGCTCTACCACTTCGGTGTGTCCATATCTTGTAGCCCACCATAACGGCGTCCGACCGAAATGATCAGAAGAGCTGACATCGACAAAGCCCGTGGATAAAAGCGATTTCACCACATCGGTATGACCTCTCCTGGCCGCTGCAGATAGAGGGGTTGAGCCGTAGTGATCCTTCCAGTCTGATGCCACTGAGCCGTGCAGTAATAGAGCTTTTACTGCTTCATCATGTCCTTCTAGAGACGCATAGAATAAGGGTGTGCGGCGTAGGTCCTCTATCGAAACGGGATTGGCGTAGGCATTTATGATTAGTTCTTCTATCGTTGATGTATGGCCCCCCTCTGCGGCGTATGAAAGGGCCGTTCGACCAGAACCGGGACCTTTGACTTCTGAATCGACGTTGAATATGTCAAGGAAGAATGAGACGACCTCATCTTGTCCTGCGTAAGAAGCGGCTTGAAGAGCGTTTCTGAAACGGCCGCTCTGTACATCGAAGTTTGCTCCTCTTTCAAGGAGTGCCTCGATAGCCTCCATGTCGCCTCTGATTGAGGCGGCTTGAAGAGCGTTACCGAACATGCCGCTCTGTACGTTAATATCTGCTACTTTTTCAAAAAGTGTTTGAACAATCTCCGTATTTCCTGCGAATAAAGCAGCTTGCAGAGCATTTCCGAATATTCCGCTCTGTATGTTAACATCTGCTCCCTGTTCAAGGAGTATCTGAACGACCTTTTTGTGGCCTCCGAATGAAGCAGCTTGGACAGCGTTTCCGAATAACCCGCTCTGTGCGTTAACATCTGCTCCCTGTTCAAGGAGCACCTGGACGATGTCTATGTGGCCGTTGAGTGAAGCAGCTAGAAGAGCGGTTCCGTGAAAATTACTCTGCGCGTCAACATCTGCTCCATTTTCAAGGAGTACCTGGACGATATTCATGTGGTCCTCGTATGAAGCAGCTTGAAGAGCAGTGTGATACTCGCCACCCTGTGCGTTGGCGTTTGCTCCATTTCTAAGGAGCACCTGGACGATATCCATGTGGTTTCCAAATGAAGCAGCTTGAAGAGCAGTGTGATAGTCGCCTCCCTGTGCGTTGATGTCTGCTCCATTTTCTAATAGTATCTGGACAATGTCCATGTGGCCTCGACATGAAGCAACTTGAAGAGCGTTGCCACACTCTTCGCCGCCCTGTACATTGGCGTCTACTCCTTCCTCAAGAATAATCTTAACAACAGCTGTGTTACCACTCTCGGCCGCCCAGTATAGCTGTTTGTACCTTGTCTCTTCCAAGTCGGTGTTGACGCTATCAGTGTTGAGAAGTACCTTGGCGACAGCTCTATGCCCGTTCTCCACTGCAAATGAGAGTGGAGAATGATTATTGTGATCTTTCGAACACACATCAACCTTTTTAGTAGCAAGAAGCCTTTTTACGATAGCTTCATCTCCACTCCCAGCCGCCCATGAGAGTGGCGAGCGATTGCTATGATCCCTTGAGTCGACTTCAACTTCATTAGTATCAAGGAGCATGTCAACGACGGCTTCATGCCCATTCCCAGCTGCCCAGGAGAGGGGAGATTGATCATTGTAGTCTCTCGAGTCCACCTCAACTTTGTTAGTATCAAGAAGTATCTTGACGATAGCTTCGTGCCCACCTCCAGCCGCCCATGAGAGTGCCGAGCGATTGCTGTTGTCCATTGAGTCGACTTCGACTTTTCCAGTGTCAAGTAGCATTTTGACAATGTCATCGTGCCCACTCCCAGCCGCCCATGAGAGTGGCGAGCGATTGCTATAATCCCTTGAGTCGACTTCAACTTTGTTGGTATCAAGGAGCATGTCAACGACGGCTTCATGCCCATTCCCAGCTGCCCAGGAGAGGGGAGATTGATCATTGTAGTCTCTCGAGTCCACCTCAACTTTGTTAGTATCAAGAAGTATCTTGACGATAGCTTCGTGCCCACCTCCAGCCGCCCGTGAAAGTGGCGACCGCTTGCTGTAATCCCTTGAGTCAACTTCAGCTTTGTTAGTATCAAGGAGCATTTGAACGATAGCTTCGTGCCCATTCCCAGCCGCCCATGAGAGTGCCGAGCGATTGCTGTTGTCCATTGAGTCGACTTCGACTTTTCCAGTGTCAAGGAGCATTTTGACAATGTCATCGTGCCCACTCCCAGCCGCCCAGGATAAAGGTGTTCGCTCGTAGTCAGTGTCTTTCGAGTCTAGACTAATCTCCTTCACATTTTGGTCAATGAAAGATAGTAATCTGAATAGCCGATACCGCGCAGCAATATGTGCAAGGTTGCCTCCACAGGATGGGCGGTCGCGTTCATATCGTGCTAATAATCGGTAAACAACCGCCCACTTCTCGATGAAACAATCTTGTTCTGGTCCCAGCATTCGTATCAGGTCCTCTTCAAATGTCTCCGATACCTCGCCCTGCTGCATGTGATGTACCAATGAAGTTGTTGCATACAGCAACAGTGGAAACCTTGACTGGTGATTCGAAACCAAATCTTCTGGATGCGATGAAAAAACCAGCTTAAAGTAGCGGATACATGACCACGTTAAACGACAATGGGCAGTTGGGGTCACCAAATGGGCTTCCATGGTCTTATCCAGGTATAACAAGCCCCGATTGATGAAGAAGTCTTTCACCGACTGGTGGATGAATTGAACTCTACGAGCATTGTAGGAGGGAATGATCTCAGCCATACCGTAGCTCAACGACATGATTCTTTTTCTCATTCTTTCGTCGCTGGTGACATCTTCCGGATTTTGGCATTCGTCTAGCGAAAGATCTGCAAAGTCGGAGCTGAGGGCCATTGCCACGAAAAGCTCGTTTGTCGTTAGGGGCCTCTTGGCGAAACAAATCCATTGCATTAGTTGCAGGGTCCTTGGTGGATCTTCAACAGCTTTGATAATTTCGAGATAAAGGTCTTCCAAGTCTGGCGGCATTTTCTTGATCTCGGATTCGATTCTGATTCGTGATTCTCCCTGGCGCTTTAATCGCAAGATGCGATCCACCACGAAATGTGCCCACAGGAAGACACCTTCAGCATGTCGAGATATGAGGTTCTGAATAGGCACGTCCTGCTCCTCATGGAAGCGGCCACGAATGTATGTTGTGATATCCTTAGTATTTTCCGTGTCAAGTAGGATTGTCAGTCCACTTTTCAGTTCTAAGACGGGGTAATGACGGGAGGAGAAACAAATGCCGAATCGCAAGTTTGTCGGCGGGATCTTCGCCAGCAGGTCTTTCAAATAGTCAATTAGAGCCACGGCAGATTGCTCGTCACATTCGTCGAGAGCGTCAACAAAGATAACGACGGGGAACCGCTGCAAAACCTTTGTCAATGACGATTCAAGGAATGTCTGAAGTGGCCGTTGATCCCATTGCCATTTAACCCCAGGCTCTCCGACCGTCTTGGAGCGGATTTCGAAGTGATCCACGAGGTCGCGTACCGCTCCAGGGGCAAGCTGGAGTAACTGGTGCAAAAGAGATCGAAAAAAGCCTAGCGGTGTTCTCTGAAGTTCATGGCCGCGACCGTGAAAGAAAAACGACAGTACAAACGCGTCTGCGCCGTACACAGATAAGGCCCGTTCCAGAGCATGCTTCATCAAAGTCGACTTGCCGGATCCAGGTTTGCCCTTGATCCAGAGCAAGCCTCGGGACTGGGAGGCCCATTGTTTTAGGTTCTTATGCACGAAGAGCCATTCGCATGTGTCGGCGGCAGCAGCTTCGATTTTGTTCTGTCTGCCATCTATATCCTCGAAGGCAAGTGATCTCAAACAGGAATGTATCATTTCAGAATGAGGCAGATGTATGTCTAGGTCACACAATCAGCCAAGGCCGGTATGATCACGGAGCGCGCGTACTATGCTCGGCGAAACGTTTCGCTACCTCTTCCTTAGCCTCTTCAACCAGACTCTTAATCCGTGCCCTCACGATGGTGTATTCACTTTGGCTCCTCGAGTCAAACTTGACGAGCCCTGAATGGTCCTTGTTGAAGGAGATGTTGTCTTCATCGGCCACTGCCACCAAGCCGTGGCTGGTAGCCGACTTCTCCGTTACCAACAACGATGGTGGACCGGTCTTTCTCGGTTTTCCTTCTCCGTCAAGCTGCAAAATGATCAGCGTTGTCTCATGACTGTCTTCGTGTGTCTTACCTCTATAGTGCGGCTGAGTTGACGTTCAAAGAAGGACACAACCCGATAACGCCCCTGACAGCTTTCAGAGAACTGGTCTGCAAGCCTTTTCAAGAAAGTCGAGGGCTCGGATTCTTTATCCACTAGTAAATCATGAATTAAAGCCTCATTCGGCTGGCCTCGCACGAGGGTTCTGAGCTGCTCGTTCCGTAAGCCAAGGTTGGGCACACCGAAGAAAAGAAGGCCAAAACAAGCTTTCAAAAAGTCAGACTTGGCATCACTTCGACGCCTTCCCGCTCGTACCAGTGCCTGCTCATATCAGTAGGCTGAATATCAGCGGATTTCGAGGCGGCTTACCTCTTTTACTAACAAGCCTCCTAGGCTGTGGCCGATGAAGATAATTGGACGAGACGATGTCTGAGAATATCAGCCCTAGTTCAATAATCGCGCGTACTACCTACTCCATCTTCACCTCGGAAAGATGTTATTCGTTCCAAGAGTGTGCTGCCCAAATCCTCGATTGACTCCTTTGACAAGCTGCCGGGCAGGAGGGTGTCGTAGCCATAGAGCATGAGCCGAATGTTAGGCACGTCTTTGGACAAGAAGTCGAGCAGCCAGATTTGGCCAGTTTGAGAAGAAATCCAAGAACCGATGGCGTTGCTTCCGAGGCCGGGAACGGCAATGACACTATTTGCCTCAGGTCAGGTAAGACGAATGAATCGGCCGAGATACTCACTCGACTTCGGCGCTACCTTCCGCATCATAGAGCGGCGTGATACCTTCAAACATGCAACTGTAACTGTATGGATACTTCTTTGCAGCCGTGCGCAGCCGCGCACATAACGTCTCTCCTGATAGATGGGTGGTGATCGATATGGTGGCGCATACGGAAGCCTTGTCCTTTGGCGCCAGAGATCGACAGACAATGGTCTCCGCGATGCCTTGTAAGATGGGATCCTTCTGTGTGATAAGCCGGAGGGTACTTTCCAGGCTTTCAGCGTCGTCAATTGGGATATCGTCGACGCGAATCGTCAGGGTCTTGATTTTGGGAGCTACCACCGTTGGCCGAGTGAAATGACGACCGAGTGCTGCGGCAATCAGGCAGACGATAGCCGCAACCACCAAGCGATCCCAAGATGCCGTGATAGCCATACTGATCATAGATAAAACGGTGTAAGAATGCGCCCCAAGAAAAAGAAAAAGAAGCTATCGCGGAGGAACGACGGAGGGAGTGTAACTAATCACCTCATCTGAAATTTGGGTCCACAGCCTGGTGTCTCTGAGAACATGCAGCCAAGGACCACGTGATGATGCACAATCAACGTAGCCTCACCATGCGGCGCAGCTTTAAGTGCAGGGGTTCAGATATTGCGATGGCATCATAGGCTTCCATCGTCAACTTCCACTATCCCACAAATAATGACTTTTGAGCCGCAACAGCCATTGCGTTATCACTATAAGAGCTCGATGGGTCGGCTGTTTGAGGCCGTGATTTTGTAAAAAATACTTTTGAGGCACTATGGGTAAGGTAAAAATCCGTGGCTTACATGCCGGCTTCAAGGGAAAGCCTCATTGTTGTGATTGGGCATCGACGGTATGTGATTTGGGAAAAGCCTCGTTGGAAATGCATTGACAAAACCTAGGTAAGGACGTTATCTGAAGTTAACAGGTAAACGCAAGGGATAGGCAGACTGATATGATAGCGATGTAGCACATTATAGCTAAGGTGGCGCCCTGCACCAGCCGATGAGCCGCTATACAATGTTATCTCCTTCGCCGCAGCTGCTAATCGATGCCACCATCGTCCGAGGCATCATGTTAGTAATACGGCACGACTTATGTCAGCCAAGATGGACCGTCAAGGGTCTCACATCCCTGTCACGATATCAACCGGGGTCTCGCATGGAGGCTCCGAAATAAGAAGAGCAGAAAAGTCGGGACGACATCGCAGCTTATCGATGGACATCCGACAAAAACTGACACAACGGACCCGGGGATTATTCTGGACCTCGATAGGTTAAGCTCAAGGCATGACCTGGGGTGGTGTGCAGGCGGTTCCTTCTTGGCAATCATAGGCCTACAAATGATGGGCGTCAGGGTGTCTGGGAGAGAAGTCAAAGACGGCTTGCTGTCAATTAGTGCCAGTTGAGAGTGGCGGAAAAAAGTTGTGATGGCTTCTTGGCAATGACTTGACGATGACTAGTGGATCGGTGATATGGTTGAGATGAAGGGAGAAGAGGAGCAAATATTCCGGGAATGAAGCCATCATGAAGAAAGCACTGTCCAATCCCATGAGACATAATTGAAGCAGGTAGGATTTGAACCTGAGAAATAAGGTGCAGGAGCGGCACGGATGCGAGCCAGAAGGGAAAGCGGAGTTTGAATTGAGAAACAGGTGGCAGAGCGGCAGGCACACTGCAGCCAGTGGTGGCTGTTACCGTAATTGATGCAGCGTCTCACACGACAGGGAAGGTGGTAAGGGCCTACTTTGTACTGTAGGTACGCTAGTTAAGGGAGGAAAGGGGGGCCAGTGACGTAGCACCATAGGTTTTTGCCAAAGAAGGTGCGTGGTTTGCCTTTAGAAGGCGGGGTTGATTAGGTAATTGAGACCTTCCCACCAGTCTGTCTTTCAAAGTGCGACAGTCTCACCTTCCCGTCAGTTTTCTTTCTGTCGTTCTCGGTGATGCACTGAGGGGAAGGAAACCGAAGGCGGTGACTATTTCAGACGGTCCGGATCCACAGGCATCCCCATTTATCGCTCCACCCGTCCCCACACCCACTCAATGCCTAGCAAAAAGAAAGAAGAAGGAGCTGCCAAAGAGCGTGATTCCCAAGAGAAAAGGTCCCTCCCCGGGTCCCTCCCCCTCCAAAAACGCCCCCCATCCGCCCCTGCCTTTTCCTCCATCCACGTCCCTTTTTTTTTTTTTTTTTTTTTCCCTCCCTCCCATACGGATACAGGTACAGTGGACGCCGGACATGCACCAGCTCCACTTCTCGTCCTGGTCTTCCCGATTCCCCATCCACATCTCCTGAATCCTTAGAGCCCAATCCTCGTTTCCATCTGCACCTCGCTGTCGCTATCCCATGGTGGCCCCTGGACACTTTGCATCGTCACCTCGCTAGTTTTTCTACCGACGAATCATTATTACTACGTAACTAAACTGCGATATCATCGCTTCAGCCAGGCCTGGCCTCACCGAACATTCCTCAAGTTACGGCCTGCTTGTTTCCGGTCACCGACACCGACAAAGGCTTCCAACAGGGCATATCCGTCCGTAATCTCATACAGAGTGACATTGAACCGCAGTGTCAGAGTCGGTGGCTGCATGCAGCTCGCCCCCGAGAGTGGGATTAAGGAATCTCGCACCCCCGTCATGGTGATGCCACATGTTGCTACGGATCCATGTCTTTCATGTTACCGCCGCCTGAACGACGCCCCCAACCCGCTGATCTGAGCTGAGGCTAGTCAGCTATACCGGTTCGACCTATCCGTACACCGGATTCATATTCCTGGACGCCAACTGCAACTGCAGACATACCCAACGCTACCCTGCGACCGCAAACTGGTCACAAACAACCACACCACCAACGACCGACACAACACCACACTTCCCCCGACCGCTGAGGCTGTAGAAATCTTGTAGATACCTTTTCTAACAAGAATCTTTGCCATTTGATTCTACCTCAATTTTTCCACCGGCTCACCGACTCTTTTTTTTTTTCCTATTCTCCAATTTTTCCCCGGTTCTTCGTTCTCCCGATCATACCCGAAGCCCCAGAACTCGTCGCTCGATAACCCGTCTTTAATATCGAATTCTCCGAAAGACAGCAAATTTACGACCCAAACCCTTTTCCAAGCGCCCGCTGCCCGACGACAAAGGTTCTATTGCCGTCGAGGACCCGAACCATCTCTGAAAACTTCGCCGCCGAAACGGCCAACCATCGTCATTTCCCTGCTCGACTGTCGCTCCAGCATGCTGAAATGGATCCTCCCGACCCTCTACCGCTCCGTATAACGAGGAGCGCCTCCTCGTCCTCGTCTCTCCATTTCAAGCCGCGCGACCGAAAACTCCATTTACTGGTCGCCGCGACCGGCCCCCGCGACATATCATGGGCTCAGGCTCTCGTCGTCCGTCTCTCAAAGAGCTCCGCTATCGAGATGCGCGCCATCGTCGACGATGCCGTTCCCCGACTAAGCCAGACCGTCATCACCTTGCAGAACCGCTCCATGAGCCCCCCTCTCCCTCCTGCGCGCGCCGCTGCCGATGCAGACCTTGATGATATCGAGTTTTATCGCCAGCAAGCATTCGAACTCGTCGAATGGGCCGATCTCATGGTCCTCGCCCCCATCGATGCCGATAATATAGCCAAGATGATGGTGGGCATCGCGGATACCTTCCTTCTTGAGGTGCTTAGGGGCTGGGATACCGCAAAAAAGATACTTTTGGTGCCCGGTATGAGCACGCACATGTGGGAAAACCCCGTCACGAAACGGCAACTCAACAAGATCAACAGCAAGTGGACTTGGATACGCGCCATGTCCCCGATCCTCTGGCACTACGATGGCTCTCACAAGAACCCAAAGCGAATCGTCAACTGGAACGGGTTCAACGATGTCTTGGGCATTATCAAAAATCAGGCCGATCTTCTCGGCCTCGGTCGGGACGTTGATGTCGTGACACATCTTGGTTACCTTGCCTCCGGAGACCCCCGTGTCTACTCGAACTTGCCACCTGAGATTTGGACCATTATACTCGACTACGCTGGTGACTGGGAGCTCTCACAAGCCCTGGGCATCTTCACCAACCTGCCCATGCCGCACCCATGGACGCTTCAACCCAAAGACCCTCGCGACCCAATCAAGGTTTACGAACATGAGCTGGAATGGCTGGTCCTCACCTGCGATACGACCGCAATCTGCAAAAAGCTTTTGCAATCGCCGCCTAGCTTACACGATTTACCTGCCCTTGTTGTCGGGCTTCTTATCAAATTCTCACTCATTGACGTGCTCAAGTGGATGGAAGCCAATCGCCCTGACCTTTTCAAACACGCCTTTGATGGCAAGGTTCTTCCTACCAAGGCTTCGGCTTATTTTGGCCGACCAGATGTCTTGGACTACTGGAAGGAGAGCAAATATTTCCGTGGGAAGCACCAGCAATCGTACGATGCCGAGGCGGTTGATGGTGCGTCCAAAAACGGCTACATTCAGGTCCTTGACTGGTGGTGGCGTCACTCTGGCTTGCCGCTCCGCTTCACCGAGGCGGCTCTGGAGCAGGCTAGTGGAAAGGGACATTTGTTAGTGTTGGAATGGTGGCGAGATGCGGCTGCCCAGGATGAACGCATCGTTTTGCGTCCCGGCAAGTCTCTGCTGTGGGCTGCTCAACACGGCCAAGTTGACGTCATCCGTTGGTGGATGGCCTCTGGTATACCCGTCGCCCACGGTGACGGTGTAGCCAAGGTGGCTTCTCGATGGGGCCAGGTGGGCGTCCTGGAACTCTGGAGGAAGCTCAAGGGCGACGACAAGGTTGCTTTTGACGGTGAGGTACTCGTCCAACCGACGATTCACCAGCATATCGGAGTGCTGGAGTGGTGGCGCAAGTTTGCATACGGCGAGCTTGACGGTATGGAAGGACGGAAACACCGTGTTGAATACAGGACATGCGATATTGAAGAAGCATTGGAGGATAGCATCGGCGACCAGGAGCCGGTGCGCAAGTGGTGGGCCAACAACGGCCTCAACCTTGGGCTCCGCAACGTCGAATGGATGCGGGCCAGATGTTTGTAGGAATATTTCCTTTGGTTCTTTTTCATGACACATTCACAGGCGTAGGTACAGCATTGCTTTTGGTAATGGCGCCATTTGCATCGACACCCGGCACACAAGAAAAAAAGTTTGGCGTTCCGGATGAATGGACAGGGTCACTGGCGTTGGCGAGCGTGCGTGATGAATGTGAGGGGGTATATATAGCATTCTCATTATAGATTGATTCGTCGTTTTGGCAAATCGCGAACATTACATTTTACACATGACCAAAGAAAATGTGAGGAAAGAAACGCTCCACGCAAACAAGACGTCTTTGCGTAATCAAATTACCAATGGCGCAGCCGCCAACAATCCCGCAACCAAGACCACACCGTCTACTTGGATACCGCCTCGCGCCGCTCCCGTGCCGGCCACCGCAACAGTGGTGCTCGGCCCCGGGGCGATGCTTGAGAATCTGGCTGAAGAGCTTGTTGAGGAGCTTGTTGTCGTAGGTACGTCTTCACGGACAGGGTCCGTTGACGTCGGGAAGTTGTTAAAAGTAAATGTCGGCGTGTCTTCGGCGACGATTGACGTAGGAAGCAGCGCTGTCGAAGAATCACCACTGCCACCTCCACCACCACCACCGCCGCCGCCGCCAGTGCCGGGGTTACGGCACTTGTTGTCGCCGTAACATGTTTGTCCCGTCAAGCAGTAGTATGTGCTACAGCAGACATTGCCGGTGGGCATGCATCCTGTTCCGCAGGCCGTCTGGCCAGCCGCGCAACCACCTCCCGAACCACCGCCTCCACCACCGCCGCCGCCGCCGCTGGGGTTCCGGCACTTCTTGTCGCCGACGCAGGTCTGTCCCGTCAAGCAGTAGTACGATTCGCAGCAGACGTTTCCTGTGGGCATGCATCCTGTCCCGCAGGACGTCTGTCCGGACGCACAACCACCTCCGCCGCCGCCTCCACCACCGCTACCCGGGTTTCTGCACTTCTTGTCACCGGCGCAGGTCTGGTCCGAGTCGCAGTAGTACGTGGTGCAGCAGGTCTGGCCCGTGGGCATGCAGCCGGTACCGCAGCGCTCCTTGCCGACGTCGCAGGTTCCGCTGCCGCCGCCGCCGCCGCCGCCCTTGGAGCAGTAGCCGTTGGCCGTGCACGTCTCGCCGGCGTTGCAGTATCCGCCGTCCGAGCAGCAGACGGTACCCGAGGGGATGCAGTACCCGTTACACGAGACCTTGCCGGCGGAGCAGCCCGACGCCGATCCGCTGCACGTCTTCCCGATGGGGCAACACCCTCCGGTCACGCAGTATTTGCCCAGCTCGCAGTATCCGCCCGTGCCGATGCCGCAGCACGATCCCGTCGTGGGGATGCATTTCCCGTCGCAGCCCTTCTCGCCAATGTCGCAGGATGCCGAGACGGCGCCGAACGCGACGAGCGGTGACCCCGTGCCTGGGAGGAGGAAGGCGACGTCTTTATTCAACAGGGCGCCGCTGAACCTTTGCGGTGTGAGGAGGGCTTGTTCGTCGTCTGCGAAGGTGAGGGATGTGAGGCCCGCGAGGGCCACGAGGAGAGATTTGGAAAGCATCTTTTTTTTTTTTTTTCTTTTTCCCTCTTCTTCCTTTTTCTTTTTTCTGGTTGAAAGAAAGATGCTTCTCTCGGGGAGAGTAGGGAAGAGGTTGGAAGAAGAGACTAATGGCTGAAGGGGAGGGAGAGGACGGAAGAGCTTTAGGGCGAGAGAGGTGGGTGCGGTATATGTAGACAAACAACAAAGGCAGTTGTCTTATCCCCCTGGCCCAAAGTGACGGGTTGGAAAAGGCTGATCACCTTCCCCCTCGGCCGAGATTTTGGCTGAAGAGTGTGGACGAGAAAAAAAAAAGATAATATGCAGTAATATGCAAAGGCCTCGAATGTGAAGACAAGCCTTTTTTCTTTTTCGAGACTACCCTTGTTTCACGAAAATCAGCCTACCAAGGACACATGCTAGGCTGCAGGATGGGATGGACATATGGGGGAGAGGCTTTATCTGGAGACTAGCGACGCCATTCGAAGCGAGGGCCCCCGGTCTGTCATTTACTGCCTGCCCGTATTCTTTCAAGCCACCGGGTACGATAGGCGTGAATAAAACTAACAAGGCCAGTGAAGCATGCGGGGGGTGTGGAAGAAGATGGTGGAGGGGAGGGGAGGGGAGGGGCATAGGAAGGGGGGTGCTAAGATATGCAGGACTTGTTTGCCACGCTGATGGTGGTGGTTCGTTTATTTTTTTCTTCTCCATGGGAGAAATTAGGTAGAGAGAAAGAGGAGAGAGAGTCACGAGAGAAAAGGCGCGGCCTTTTTTCCCCCCCTCTCCACGAGGTGCTGCTGCTGCTGGCTGATTTCCTTTTCCGTATAAGTGAGAGGGGAAGATCCGGGGGGAAGGTCTCCGTGTGGGTCCTCGGAGACGGCCTGCGGTTCGCCGGGACGCCGGAAGCGTCGAGGTGGTCTTGGGGATATGTGGTCCCGTGTTAAAACCCGCTTCAGACACTTTTACATTCTTCACTTGCGCAAACGTGAAGAAATTCCAGAGCCCCAGTGTTTCTCCCCTCCTCCCAAGACATCGAAAATTCCCACTGACGACAATGATTTGCCATCATCTTACGCATTATTGTCTCGTCTAGGCCTGTCTGTCATTCCAAGTATTCTTTTTTTTTTTCAGCTCATAAATGATTTTGCCTGCTTGTTCCCGTACCCGCCGTCTCCAGCCTAGCCGGGCGGAGTCGAACACAGACGGGCTTATCCCAAC
Source organism: Colletotrichum truncatum (assembly GCF_014235925.2). Lineage (NCBI taxonomy): Eukaryota > Fungi > Ascomycota > Sordariomycetes > Glomerellales > Glomerellaceae > Colletotrichum > Colletotrichum truncatum. Next base: position 6,392,833 of record NW_027222399.1, on the reverse strand, counting down.
TCGGATGAAAAACACGCCGGCGACAGCCTGATTATAATTATTACTATTTTACCCCGATTATTTTCTTTAAGGTTGGGCCTGAGGGGGGTCATTGAGAAAGCTTTGCAGATGGGTTTTGATCTGCGCCTTATCCCCAGTCGACACGCCCCCCCAAGACGCGTGCGGCTGAAATAGACGAGCGAATAATCTGGCCGTACCGTGAGGCGTGGAGACTAGAGGCGCTCGTTAGCGTTGTCCTGTCTGGTGATGTGGCTTGATGTTTGCCTTGTTGGTATACTGACCACCTCGGCGGTGTGCAGGTTGCCCCTGTATGCTGTGTGATGCCTTGGTTGGCCGTGGTCACTCTGAGCTGAGATGATAATTAAGCTTAGTTCAATAGGAAAGGAGGAGAGGGGCTTAGCGTCGTTCAACGGGTGTGGCATGGTTAGTCAAGCCTTTGGTGCGTTGGCTCTCGTGTCGGGGTTTGTTCGTGTAGGTTCTTTGGAGACCTTTTTTCTATACCGCCGATCCGGGATGGTTGGTAAGGCGGGGCCGGAGTCAGCTCGTGTGAGGACTTTTGATTGCGATGTGCAGGCTGAAAGGGCAACGGCATCTTGGCTTTTTGCGAGGCTGTTGGAGGTGTAGAGCGGGATTGCGGACAGCCCAAGGTCCAATGTCTGGACGAACGATCGTGAGAAACTTGGAGGGTTGCCTACCAGCTGAATGAGATGATGGTGCCAACATGGTTAGCTGATGAGGAACACATCAGTCTTACTTACCATCTATCACCACTGCCGAGGCCAGGGAGAGCTGATCACAAGGAGAAATCTTAAGACCTAGGCAGACAGCTAGCTAGGATACCTTGTCTGTAAGCTGGCTGTATCGGTATAGGACTGCGAGCGAATAGGAAGATGCAGTTCCACTTTTCAGTTAGTCGCCAACACAATTCCCTCCCCCCTCCACTATCGAAAGTTTGATGTCTGGGCGGTGAGATGAGCAAACAAAGCATCGGGGCAAACAATGACAACATGACAACAAAAAATGACAACATTCGGTGCGTTCTAGCGCCTCGGGGACAAGATACCAAAAAAGTCAAAAAGATTAACCGACGTTGGCCTGATTCGAACAGACGCTCCCGAAGGAACAAGATTTCTAGTCTTGCGCATTAGACCACTCTGCCACAACGCCTCGTGCTAATGAACCCGCTTGTAAGCGGGGATGCTGAGAATGCCGCGACGAGCAGCTCATGGAGGAAGGGTTTTCGGATCCGTAGTGGGACTCCACCTCTTCATCTCCCCCAACAGTCAGTCAAGATAATCCGCTCTTCTGATCCCATGGCCACACCACGATTAGCTTGGATATATGCATGATGCTTATTTTGTAGACTGGTGAGAAAACCTGTTTGCCAAGCCTTGTTTTTTTGCGGCGCGAATTGCCAACGGCGAGGGAAATCAAGATGGAAATGAGGAGGGAACTCCAGATTCGGCATGTTGTCCGGGTCATGAAGATGAGCTTCAAAAGTCATCCTGCAGTGCGTGTGGCAGCTGCGCCACCAAAACCACCGTTATCGTAACGTAATGGGAAAATGCTGCAGTGGAACGACTCACAGATGAATTCCAGAGTTGAGCCTCATTTCACAGGCGTTAAGCCCTGCTTCATGCGTGACTCTCAGCGACTGTCACCAGTCTGCCTTGCGACTCATCAAAGTTGGCCGAGCATTCCTTGGCACTTGGTTGCCTGGCAGATTGGTTTCCTAGACCATCTTGACCAACAGACCTCGTCCGGGCCTACTCAGCTTGGTTACATCCAGGTTTGTCAAACATTGTCGACTTACCGAGGCAGCCGAAGACACCGCGGAGCTCAAGACGTTTTAACCCAAAAATAACATGCAAGAGGAGTCGAGGTCGTGATCCCAAACTTTGGTCCATCAGACGAACAGGGTCACCCAATCCAGCGAGGGGAAGTCGAGCCGACAGGGCTATTGGGGGCTGAATTTAACACCCCGAACCCCTGTCCGCCAAACAGCTGTAACTCGCCGTCCTCCTCTCTCGAAAAATCGCGGGGATTGGGATGGCATTAGTTTCGGTCTCATTGGGTAGCCCTAACGTGGTGCCCCTCACGTCAAACTTTGTCGCTTTATTTTTATCTCCATCTTTATTCTTTATGTCTGAGCTTCCCAACATTTGCGCTCCGTTGGACTGGTTTTAAGAACTGATATCCGTGGAGATTCCTGACTGGAGCGGATGTATTAATTGGGCTTTCTACACGTAAAGGGTGGTCATGCGAGCATGTGTCTTTCATCAGGTCGCTTTTTGTAATCCATAAAAAGAGTTTGTAACCGTCGTATAATGAAAGTTAAAGCACTCAGTACTACTGCATTCGCATCTACTGTATTGCCAAGACTGCACGGCAAAATCATTCAAGTTGTCGCGATGTCAAAAGCTTGGCGAAATTGTCAACCACGACGCCTCAAAGCTGGGCAGCTCCAGATGCTCTGCCGATGATCTTGGCGGGTTCATTCACGTGGAAATACAAGGATGGGCACCATAAATGTCAAGAGTATGATGCAACCCGACACACGGCCTACATTGGTGATTCAGAAGACTGGCATTCCCGTGTCTCATGGTTTCTGGAACATGGCTTCCCAGTCTGGCCACAAGCGCCCGCCATGTCTCAAAACTCTGTAGCGGAACCAGAAATTTTCGTCTGGAAGCATACAACAGGCGAAAAGAAGAAAGCAATTGTATGTTCTGGCCTACAAACCTCGTACTGAGGCTATTCCCATCGTTTACCTCAAGAAACGGCAAGGGTTCGGAGTTGGCCCCGGTTGCACATCACCAGTGATACTCGAATCATCCCTGCCCTGGGGCAATTCGAAACGACTTCGCTGTCAGGTTCGTTGACGTGAGTTGTGTCGTCTAAACTTGCCCACCACTCTTGCAGTTATTAATAGCAAATCCCCGGATTTACTCGCTAAAACCAACTTCACTGATGGATCCTGCTGATATTTCCATTATCCTATTGTGTTTGAAGACTTGCTAACCTTGGCTAAAACATAGCTTCCCTACTTCGTTCCATGGGCAGTATTGAGACGGAGGTGTCAGAATATGATACCATCTTGGCTAAAGGTTGACATGAGGGGGAAACAAGCGCACATTACCAGCAAAGCACGTGTAAATAAAAAGCAGACAGAAACCTGTCCCCATCCGTTCCGCGTAGATCCCTTCAGCCACCAGCGTCTTTGTTTTTACGTCTCAAGATTCGTTTGTTCGAGCGCGGGCCGCCGAGTTATTGCAGTTGTTCAATCGTAAGCAGACGCCTACTCCATAACACTGTCTTGACATGGGGTTCCTTGACCTTGCCATCTGCTTGCGGCTTTTGGTCTCGAGGCTCTACGCTTTGGCTGTATTCTTTTCAGCAATCACCATTGTCCTCGCAGATGACGACGCAACTTCTACCCCCGCTCAACAGAGCGCACCCTTCGTTGACCAGGCTACCGGCCTAACTATGGAACGCTTCTTTGGTGCAAGAACATCGTTTGCTTTCGGCATGGCGCTCCCTGAACAGGCATCCGGTTCGTTCATCGGCCAGCTCTCTTTCCCTCTGGTCAACGGCGCTGGGTGGGGTGCCATGGGCTTGACCGGTGAGATGGAAGGGAACTTCATCCTCGCGGCGTGGCCAGACGGCAAGGGCGGCGTGATGGCGTCTTTCAGACAGGCCACGAACGAGGATAACCCGCCCGAGGTGAAGGGCAAGTTCGCGGTCCGCCCCATAGCCGAGGGCGTTTCCGTTAACGCCACATCGCTTACTTACACTTTTCTCTGCGAGAACTGCCTCGATGCCACTTTGGGTCTTGGGCCGGAAGCCACGAATGCGAATGCCGTCATGGGATGGGCTTTATCGGAGAAGGCCGTTCGGAACCCGGAAAACCCAGGGGCAAATCTCGGGTTCCATGAAAGAGGATTTGGGCCATTTACTGCTAGGCTTGGAAACGCCAAATCTGCGCAGTTTGCATCGGTGGCAGCTACAGCGGGAAAGCCTGTTGCAGGATCTAATCGGGCGGTTGCTGCGACGCCGAATGCTTTCAAGAACGGAGGGGATGATGATGATGATGATGATGAAAAGAAGGGTGGAAAGGATGGAGGAGGAAAGAAGGGTGATGACGATGATGACTGAAGCTATGGCTAGATAATTTCACATGATCATAAGACTGGTAGATTATCTCCGTTACAAAGCTCCTGTTGTTGTCATATAGTAAACCAACATCAGGGCATGTGACATGCGTTTTCTTCTTATGCGACGAGAGCTTCCTAACCAACAAATTGACCTTTGCCTCGTTTTAGGGTATCTACCGTAACTATGAAACTTGCTATATGTGAGTAACAGTTGGCGTTGAATACCTAGCAAACGAGGAATTCGAGCCCTGTCACAACTTCCCCTAGACTTGCTGGATTATCTCGGATTCTGTCCACATCGGTGCAATCAACTTCAGCCCGTATATTCGGTCAAAACTTTGAACTACGGGAATAGTGCGGCCCAAAAAACCGTTTTGCCCGCCAATCTCTTCTAGATGTGATTGATGACGTCTGGCAGTGTCCTACTGAATCACCAGCCAGAGCTCCCGAAAGCGGCACCACAATGACACGGGAATGCGGGTAACGTATTCTTATTGTGTCGAAAACGTATTCTCGTCGTGCTCAAGAAGAACGCATGCGGCTAGTATTTATCAATGATGTAAGACATGTATGAGGATTAAGTCAGGCTTTTGAAAAAGATTGTTTCACAAATTGAGGTTCGTCTGGATGAATAAGGTGAAGCAAATCCAACTTTGAACCAAAGTTTCATCGTAAAACTAGCTTTACTTCTTAACACAACCATTAAAAAAGTGAATATGTCAGTTGCATCCAAAACAGAACTCATAGTTACGAAGTAGCAAACTATTGGGAAACCCAACAGGCCGGTTTCAATAGTAGAGCAGAATTTGGGTAAATATCGCCGCTGTTACAATCATGTTACTCAAAGATAAATTGCAAAGGAGGCTTAATCTGGTTTACATACGGTTATATAAGTCAAATCCATACACGCAAGCAATGTAAATCGGTCACCCGAGTCACTTAAACACTGTGGAATTGGTCTTCGCTGGCACCCGGTAGGTTACTTCAGTTCCTGATAAGTTGAACAGGGACCGCTATGCCAGTGAGCGGAGCCAGCTAAGCCCACATTCCGACAATCTTAGTCGACGATATTGTTAATCAGATGTCAAGTCAAGTGTTGCATGTAGCGCCCCGTAGGTGATGGTAGATTCAACACGCCAATCGTAGAGAAGGAGCTACATTAGCCCCTTTTCCAAGTATAGGGGGAGCACAGTGAATAATTTCGTATTATTTCTGTCCCGTGACGCGCATCCACAGGACGTAGGATTCCTTGATAAATGGCTTTGCGGATTTCTTTGCTGATCTCCGTCGCTGACATGCAAAAGTGGGAAACTCACTTCGTGACCCTGCCCAGGTTCTTGGTTGCCAAGAATCGTCCCCTACTCTGATGCTACCTTCTGACGATGTTTTAATCGACAGTGGGAACTGTGCCCGCCTCCCCGGTCCCAGATTGCCGGGACGAATAAGGTGAGTCCGGCATCCCACTAAACGTCAGATTGTGTGCAGATATTACCATAGTTTGAACAGCCAATTGAGCAACAGTTGATGCGTTCCGAAGGGGGGGCAATTTGTGAGCAATCTGCTGGGGTGGAGGCGAATGTCGGGGAAGATTTATAGTGCTTTGTTGATGCTATCCTGCGATTCATGCTTGAATGACTTGAAGGCCAGGGGTAAAACAAACCCCGGCTTTCGCAAATTCAGTATCTTTGGTTCTTGAGAACTTGACCATGTCATAGTCTTGTTTTTCAGTCCATGTACTGCCATCTCCAAAGCTTCAGAGCTCAGAGTATCTTGCCGGGTTACGACGATAATGTGGAAACCTTGCATCTGCTCGTTATTATCACACCACCTTCCATTGTCCTGCTTAACGGACAGAACGCGTCAGTTGTCACCACTGAAGTTACAGGTCTTCATAGTCAACAAGCTCTCTTCTGTGAATCCCCAAACGACACACAATACTATCGTAGGGATAACCTCAGTGCTAAGACTTGTATCTCCTTCGGATATGATTCGATCCCCATTCCAACTTGTTGAGCCTGGGGATGTTAAGTGGCGCCTCAACCTGATTAAGGGTTTACACCGCGTCAGCAGTGAAGCTACGACTGATGAATGAACGGTATTGGAGGACAAAGTCCAGTTTTATAACGTTATTGTTAGTATGGTACGAATGAGTTTCTGGTTCAAGCTAGCTCTGCCTCGTATTGAGGATCGATCGCGGAGCTTGTCTCCGCGTTTGCGCGGCGCAGTATCCACGCCTCTCCCGTCTCGGTACCACAATCATGTTGTCCCCATTACTGAACCAAGATGAAGGCCCCGTTGGCCCCCACAGAGTCAGGCCAAACGATTCACAACCGAAATGCACGTCCCTGGAGCGTTGGTCCATATCCATGACACGGAGTTACCCTTACACTATGTTTTCTCAACGCCGCACGCTAAGAAACGAACCCCAGCTTCCGCCTGCATCCGGTGCCTGATTTTCCATCCAATTGCAGACATGGCACGAGAAAAATTTCTTCCCCTTGTGGGAAGATTCTTGAGATTGTCTTGACATCTCAGAGATTGAGGCTAGGAAAGCGAGTTACTTTTGTTTAAATAGTGCAATCAAACTCTGATCTGCGTTTCGAAAGTTTGGGTCCACAATGCCGTCTATCTGAGGGAAGCCTCATTTATCTGCCCGCGGGCAGACAGCGCCCCCAAGGGTCCTTACGACAGCATCTGAGAGCAAGGGTTTAGTCGTTGAGCGACAGGGGATTGAGGTGGGCCAACGAAGAACCCACTCATCATCCGATCGAACTAGATAGACTCCATCATTGACCGCTGCTGAGACAGGGAAATGTTTTCTTCCACGGCGTTCGGCGGAAACAAGGTATTTTCTGAGACCTCCCTGTGTAGTTGAGCCTCTCACTGAGCCCTAGACATACCGTGAGTTCGCAATTCCCTTCAGACACGTCAGTTTCAGTTTCCAGGGTAAAGTCTAAACCGACGTAGCTCAGTAACGGTCGCCGAGCTGCGACGCCTCAAGCTTGCATATGTAATTTACCCTAGCTGACACAAAAGAAAGCCTTTTATTGCTTACCCACCCTTCAGGCGACGATGCTAGGTCTTCTGTAAGCCTTAACTGCCCTTGTATGTTTTCATTCCGCCGTTAGATACCCACCGCCATCATGAGGTCCCTTGTCTTTTTTGGCTCGGCATTACCGGCCCTGGCGAACCCACAAAGTGCAATCCTCACCCTTCAGTTACCCCGGCTGAGTGGCGTTTTGGCGTTAGCCTGCTCATTCTAAATGGATTGCGACATCAGTGAATCAATGATTGGGCGGAAAATCACTGAACACATGATTTGATCGTTGACAGCAATGCTTGACCTCACCAAAGCATGTTAAGTTTTTCTACCGGTCGAGGGCTGAGAGCGTTGATTCCCAAGATAAATGATAACGTTTCATATATTATGTGATTTACCTTACAAATCTCCCGTACAAGACGTAAAGTTTGCGGTTGGCACCAATATGACTTGCCCATACGAAAGGGAGACATGCACAACGGACCTAAAAGTACTCCTATCAATAGCAGATCATGATACTTGGGGTTCGGGAAGTATGTCGTCACCGACAACACCTACCCTTCCGGAAGCGATAGGTAATATATTTTACGCATTTCAACAAGAAGCCGACTGCATTCTCACGGAGGTAATTGAGATCTGGGGGAAAGCCGGGGATTGAAGATGTTTAATTAACTTTGCCATGAGTCACGACACAGCATGTTGACGTGCTTTGGCTCCATTCACCAAGGGCACGTTCACGAAATACATCGCCTCCCCGTACCACAATTTGATAGCCCCTTCGAACTTGGTGCAGCGGTCATTTATCGTCTCATTCAAAGTAGATCGGCGCGGAAGTGCCGCCCCACCAATGTTCATTCTTCTGCTCAACCCCGGTGTCCGCGGCCTTGCCGGCAAACTGTTGAGTTGCGAATCAAGTCCCCGACTAACCTCTTGATATGTATTCTCATTTTCGCGAGATAAACACTACTGAAGCGTCCAAGGTAGCGACTAGTCAACTGAAAAAGAAATAATAGGCTATCCTGATTCAGGCAATCTTGCCCCCAAACAGTTCTCACATTTGACCTATGCATTTGTGAATTCGCCTTCATCTTTTCGTCCCTCAACATAATGCTGCGTCTCGACTCAGCCTGACAGACACCGATACTTTGCATCTTGCTAGCTTACGCGTATAAATGCTATCGGGAGATTCTGTGCTATAATGGCATACCATGTGTTCGGGGTGGTTCCAAATCAGGGATCACTTTCCGTCTCTCGTGTGATTTCCGCAGCGCTGACAGGGACATACTTGTCTACGAGATGAAATGAATCAGGGATCGTCCTGCATGATTCGAACATCAGCAACCTTAATTGAAAGTCCCGCAAGAAGCACGTACGTTGGAGGCTAGATTTGTGTATTACAGTTGGTCGTCGGAAAAGCCCAAACTATTTATCGAGACGTGAGGCACATCAGCCCACGTCACGTAGAAAGTTTTGAGCCTATGCCCAGATCTGAGCTGAGAAGCTCGGGAGAACGCCAAAAAAGTCAGATTACAATAGCAGCCAATCAATTCTGAGAAGAATTATCAGACGTAGGCTCGATATTAATGTCTCGACTAAGGTTCGTGAAAAGCCTCAAAGTAAGGAGCTTGTTTCGTCCAATACATGATATCGGGAAGACAAAGACTTCTCGCACACGCTAAGGCAACAATAATTGAGGTGACTAGAGCAGTCTCGATCTTTGGCCGTTTGTCATATTGGTGACATGTTTCCATGCAAGCCGAGAATTACTGGCTGAGGAGGTTCATCTCGAATCTGTGAGATACGCCATACAAACTTTTGCATCGTGTTTTGAACTTAAAAAATCGATTCTGGTATCACTAACTACTAAGGACTAACGAGACGATGCTGAGACACTTGGTCTTCAGATATTTTGTTGAAACTTTCAGTGGCAAACAGCTTTTCACCTGACCTCTGACTTGCACTCGATTGCACCTCCACCCTCGTCGATCTTGATAAGCCGGATGTATCGGTGTACCATCCCGTACTGCTATCCTGCACATGGCTCTTTGGAGGGCTCTGGGGAAAGTCGCACAGCTCCGCGGTGGCTTCCTCGTCGGTGCTGAAACGTCTGATTTCGGACGTGATTTCGATCTCTTTGGTAATGAAAATCTTTCCCAGGTTGCTCTGAAGGGCAGGCCAGAAGACGGGGAGCGAAGCGCAGATGGTGGCTAGGTTGACTTCGACTGCGGCGAGTACAATTGGAACACTGCCGTACCAGCTGGGGTCGAGAGTCGGGTATGTGCCAGCATTGCTGTAGGTAATGCCGATGAGGCGGAAAATACCAAGAATATTCACACTGAGAGACGATTAAAATGGATGTCAGAGAAGAAGTGCCGTGGGGAGGTACTTACAGAACACCCATGGTGAAGAGACCCAAAAGGCCAAAGCGTGACTTTGCCCGTAGGCCCCGCTGAACGAACAGGTTTATGGGAATGATAAAGACAATGATATCCAACGCCACATTCATGCCCACGTGGCTCTCGAACGTGCGAGCGAAAACAATGGGATCATGGGAGCCAAAGGCCCAGCGATGCTTTGTGTTGGAGGTCAAATCCCAGAACGCCGATACAGGGTAACAAGGCACCCAAGCCAGGAAGGTATAGGCGATTCCCCAGAGGGCGGTGATATAGATGAAGACAAGAGTAATAAGTCGAGACTTGGTGCCTTTTTCGAACATGCGTAGGTATTGGAAGAGTAAAGCCAGCTTAATCAAAGCTGTGGCCATGGGGTACGCGCCATTGCAGACATAGAAGCTCTACACAGATCCTGGTCAGCGGAGTTACGATGGGAAGGAATCCAAAGAATTGGCCTTACCCTCACGAATGCTTGCATGCCATCAAGACCTAACGTAAGGAAGTGTTCACCAAGCCCGTAGTTCGTAGCTATGCATGTGGCAACAGATAAAAGCAAGCTGGTCAACTACATCGTTGTCAGTTACGTTCCGGCAGATGCGCAGCCATTGCTCAAGTCACTAACCATGACCAGCACAACCAGCAAGTCATCCCATCCTGGACATTTGGCGATAAAATAACGGACGTAGAGTCGAAAAGCACCGCAAATCCAAGCAAGAATTAGAAAGGATATGACCATGCCAAGCACCGCAGGCCGTTCGTTAAGGGTCGGTTTAGGATCGCCAAAGTTGTCGGTCTTGCCGAGCAGATCGAGAATGGAACCCATTGGTCCTTGGGGTGTAAGCGTCCACTGTTGTTTGCATACTCCGAACCCCCGTCACTTCTCGCAGAACGAGATATGGCTGCTTGGGCGAGGGTTATCGCCTGCGGTTGCGGTCGAAATGGCACGCCGGTCTCAGCCCAGCAGTTGTGAAAATGTCTGTCGAATAACACCACAATCAGAGCGAAAGGTCTGAGATGGGGGAGGGGGGGACAGATGGGTATGATAAATGATCTGTCTCTCCCACCTTTTCTTTGAGATGAATTCGACCGGGGTTTGAGTAGCCCCCAAGAAGATGGTGCGCGCCACACCCTGCAGGTTGGTTCGACTTTTTAGTTAGGTGTCAGCGCTGGGCCCCTGCACACGTGGGATTTCGGTTCCGGATGCAGTTGGTATAAACTAATTTAGTTTTGCTTCCTAGCGAACTTGTTTCACTTGATGCAAACTGCATTGGCATTTGGGTAGTGTTGGGGTGACTAGGGTGGATGAACAAGGATGGATATGATCTACTAGCTGGCGGTACGCCAGGCGGGCATAACAAACACAAAGTTCCTCTTGTTCCTTGTCACAGAGGGCACAGAGTTATTCAACAAGGAGTTTATCCTCCCCCTTCCTCATATGTCCTGAGTAAGTGGAATCAGCTCAGGGACCCGGACAACCTTGTCGCTGAGTATCCGCAGTTCCCCAACTTTGCCGGGAATGGAGATCCATCAGAAGGTGGTCCACAAGCCGACCAGCCGATAAGAATGGATATGAAGAGGAATCCCCTGAGTAATCGGACAACGAAGAGAAGAAACAGACGTAATTCTCAAATGAGTGCAGGATTTTGCTTTTTCGGAACATTTCTTTTTTAGCCCCATCTTCCGTTTTGCTTCTTTTCTGTTTCCATTGGTTTTTCTGCAGCAATTTGAGGGGTACACAACAAAGCGTGCAGTATGCAAGGAATCGAATGCTAACACATTTGTACATAATACGAGAGGAGCGAAGTCCTCGCCAGCCTTCTCTCACATAACTCCTCCTCGCAAGGACCGTGCCCCGGCTTTCCTTGGCTTTCTCTGGAAATGTATTGTAGCGTAGGTATCTGTTATAGCCTATTGGTCATCGGGGACTTCGCCGGCAGTATTTCTCCTTTCTTTCTCGGGAGGTTGAGGGGAAACGCGCCGTAGCAGTAATCAGACGAACCTAGATACCACGCTGCGACACTACGGCACAGGTTCAGTCACATTTCGGCTACGCATGTGCAGTGAACATACCCCTGTCACATACACTCGAACGAGTGGAATTGGCGAATCATCCTTCGCTAGGCCAGTCCGCAAAGTTCAGTAGGACACCCACGCGGCGTCGGACCGTCCGGGGGGGCCAAGAATACTCCAAGGCTCGTCAAGTGTCGCCCCAGCACGATCTACAATGGTAGGCTAAGTGGACCTCTGACGACTTCTAAATCGCATTCGGAATCTGTGCATTTTTATCCTACGCCGCCTCTTTCACCTGTGGGTCTTATGGCCATTGCGCTTGACGGGAGAACAAACCCGGTCAGTGAGACAAAAGGGCGAGCCGCGATGTGATCGACGCGGCTTAGCAGATCTGGCCAGGGCTTTGGGCGCCGGAATAAGCAAGCTGTATCAGATCGACTCCAACCCTCTCCTCAAGGAGTCATTGGGCACAAAATGGAATTGCATAAACCAGCTGCAAGTGGTCTTTTGGAGTACCCGGTCATTAATGATTACTGAGAAGTCGCTTCTATTGCAGCACTACAGCAAGCAGTGGACGCGTATACTATGACTGTAGTGTTTCGTTTCTTTCCCATAACCATAGCCACAATTCCAAACTAACCATCAATTGAGGAATCGACACGTGAGATACTGCAGCGCCGTTAACACGATTCGGACTAGACCCGCAAATGTGGTGTCATGGCCAAGCCAGAGCCTGTCCTTTGCTTATGGATTGAGGGCAAACTATAACCCCATTCGTTCAGCCCAAAAGCCATCAGGTCCTTTGAGGTCGCAATTTTTGCGCCATAGTTGTGGCGTATGAGGCTTATGGCGCCCTGGGCTTGTTTGTTCCACCGCTGATAGAAAGGTGCAGGCGTTGATAGGTGCAGTATCCGACGGTTGTGGCAAGGTTATCTGTTAGCCTCATAGGCGGTTTGATTTAGCTCGGATGCCAAAGACTTCAAAATAGTCCCGTTGGCATAACGAAGAAACAGCATCGGAAGATTTGCGGTCCAACTCTCGGCCGAAAGTATTCCCCTGGGAAGACTAAGGTTGCGTAGACCTTGCACGGCTTCGAGGGCACACTCCATTGGCAGATAAGGTTTGATAGTATATGCCTGCCACGATGTGCTAACTTGCCAAATCGTCTAGCGCTGATGTGAAATCGACTGACATCTCTCAGACGCGGGTATAGTAAAATATGCTTCTAATTCCTTAGTACTGACAGGTTAAGCCATTTCGTACAAGAAAAAGGGTGATGCCTCAGCCACAAAGTCCAACGCTCAGGTGCAGGTGCGCCTTTGCTTTTCTCTGCGATTGGCAGATTCGTCCTGCCATCTTGGCAACAACACAAGTTTATACCATAGCTACCTCCTACAGCTTAGGATTGGACCGTTTGTGAAGGTTGTTGGATGGGGAAGCGACAACATGATTAGACTACCAGCGACGTGATTGCTAAATTGATACACGATACGTGTCCGTGGCGTTGGCTCTGAAAGACTACAGCTGACAGATGATTGAGCTAGATTCAATTCCGGTCGTCCAGTCATAAGAGGTCTTGTCTGGGAACGACCGATTCCCGGCCCCAACGACACCCGTGCTGTAGCAGCGTCGATGCATTGAGTTGGCCCGGATCGGGTATCGGTGAGGGACGCGTTAAACTATTGCGGATTCAAATCGAAATGGTAACGACTGTGGCGCTTGTGGTTATTCTGAAGACCTGCATCTGCTGAACACTATTCCGGAAGAAACAAGTCCGCAGACCATCGTTGTCAAAGGACAAAAAAGAAGAACACTGCCTTCTACGGGCGGAACATCCCATGGAAGAGGCGTAGTTTGTGCTGCCGTTGTTATTTCGAAGCTCATCACAGGATTCCACAACCAGAAATAAGAACGAACGTCAAGGCTTAACCGCCCTGAGACAGACCGGAAGCTTAATGCCTCGGTTTCTGGCAAATGTGATGGATGTCACCGTCAAAAAGTAGGGAGCGATTCATGGCCCTTTACAAAGGCTAAAGACGTGCACAAGCATTGGTCCTTGCATTTCTCTTGGCCCGTGTCTATCGCTTTCCTACCGTGTCTAAATTCCTTCTCCACTTGTAGTTCTAACTGAACAAAAACTAGCTCGAAATATAGATATACACATAAACAGTGTCATATATTGGACCGCTAACCCTCATTGTCGTAATGCCAATCATACGTCTTGCCGGAATCAGCTGATTACTCCTCAGTTATCAGTTGAGCTTCGTGGCATACAACTACACATCATCCTGCAATGGTTGAAAGAAATGCTCATTTCAACAGTTGACCCCCCTCAACGTGAATTGTTGTCCCAGTAATGAAGTAGTTCTTCATCAGCGACAGGTAAGCCTCTGCCAAATCTTCAGGGGTTCCAATTCTGTTCAAAAGCGTGCCACCGCTGAACATCTGCATTGCTTTCTCCTGGTCGTCCCCGAGGCTCTTGATCGCATGGTCGAACAATTCAGTCTTGACAGAACCCGGCGAGACAATATTGACTCTCACGGGCTTCATATCGACCGCAAGGCCTTTCGTTAAAGCTTCCTTGGCACCGAGAACAGCCGCCCGTACACTCCAGCCAGCCCACGGCTTATGCGACGCCACGCCGCTCGTCATTGTAAACGACGAAGTGTGCTCCCGCTTAAGATAGGTATCGGCAACCTTTGCCAGAATGATGGCGCCGACGAAGCGAGTCTTGTTGACCTCGGAGATGTTATAGGGAGTTGCTTCCTGGAGCAGAAGAGAGCCGTTTAAGGCTTCTCCGGCGGTCTCGACGACGTGGTCCAACAAGTTCTTGCCGCCGTAGGTAGCGAAGTCAAACAGCTGCGTGATGCTGGTCTCGTTGTCATCACTGTGGAGGTCTACCGTGTGACCACGGATCCTATCCGCAGCATCAGGGTAGGATGTCTTGAGTCTTTTGATGGCGTTGTCGATGTTCTCCTGGCTGCGGCTGGCGACGACGACATGTGCTCCGTACTCGACGCTGGCTTCCGCGACGGCGAATCCTATGCCCGATGTGCCGCCGACAACGAGAACGGACTTACCCTCGAGCTTATTGATATATTTTGGTGCCATTTTGTGTTTGTTTTGGAGTTTAATCGCCGTCGTGGACAGTTTCCGACAAGGTCTGTGGGTTTGCTTTATAGTCGAGGAGTTACGCTGCGCATTTCGTCCGAACTCACGAGTACAACTCGATTGCACCCGCCATCTTATTAACCTTAACTCATCCAAAGTCCGTAACTCCACCGACGGCCGTAATGAAAGCCCGCACTCGAGCGTTGTCGGCATGTTTGATGTCGCGAGTCAACCAACCGAATGACGTGAGCTCGTCCCACATTGGCTGCGTTCCGGCTCTACCGCATTAGCCATGGACTTACCAGTAACTCCGAAGCCCTCTGCAGAAGCCGCAACTGGCGACGCTGGATTCTGCATCATGTGGGGTAAATCTCACCAATTTCCTTGGATAACGAGAGACTGGGGTGCACGTCTGTATCGTGCGTGAAGTTGGACTTATTATTGCCTAACTTGGTCATGAACGTTGGTAGAGTAGATAGGTATTACCCAACTTGATAAAGGCCGTGAAAATACATTGAGAAGCACTAATGTGTCTCGCAGATGCATGTATTAAGTTGTCGGTTGAAGTGAAGCGAGATAATAAGCACGGCGACCTTCTATGCAGAACTTTCTCCCGACCGGCGACAAAGTCTCCCCGAAGCCAATCTGAGCCAACAACCGTAGGATCGGTACACTAAATAAGGAATTGAGTTTGATTTGTGCGTTACAACTGTGTTTACTAGGCTAAGCATGGCACGCTATACTTGTGTCTTTGCGCTCTGTCCCTGCTTAGTTAATGTCGATGATCATGTCCCGGATACCGTTTTTGGGTAATATATGCACCCTGCATTTTGTACCCAAAAATACCTACCTTGAGTAGTGTAGCGGAGCTAACAAAGCTTGATGAATGACTGCAGGATTCAGAATAATGATCTACGCTCGAGCATTCGCAGTGTAGCAATACCTTTAAATAGCAGATGAATATACTTGAAATCTTTATGTAGTTCGATGGCCTCAAAGACATCGGAAACCCTGATTAGGTTTACATTGACCTTGGCGAATTTGAGGTCATCTCGTACTCGATGACATGGTCTTTCGCTTGCAGTTGTAGCATCGTGGTTGAATGTAGCTGTGATGCTATCTGCGATCTTGCTAGATTCCATAAGGCATACTGCTATGACTGATCTAGAAATACCATCTTTAATTCTAAAGCGTGCTCAGGCAGCGGGCGAGATAATGTTATCGGAGGTGATATCGTTAGAGCGAAGAGAAATGAGTCCAGCGCGGTCTACTCCCAAGACAGAGGTGATGCAGATGGTTGTTCACCGGCTCGATCAGTTTCTCGAGGTCGAGGAGCAAGATGGTCCAGGTTTATAAAGCCTGCAGGTTAGGAAGTGAATATAAACAGTGGTATGTCGCGTATTCATCGGCTCGCATACATGCATCTCAGATGACTGTATGGTAAAGAATAACCTGTAGGTCGACGGAAGGAGCGAGAAAACAGATTGTAAGCAACAGCTAGTGTAGCTTTATGAAGATATCAAAATTAAGCCTTTTGCAACTCTCTGAAACACTTCATCACAGTCAACTCAAGCGGAGGTGAATTAAAAGAAAAAGTCACATGGCCACTGAAAGGCATAACCACTAGCAGATCAACAATACAGCTACATTCTAAAAGCAGTTTAGAACACAGAGTCTATCCCATCGACTGCTAAATGGCTACAGGTACATTGTACCCCGTTTTGTCTACACTTCTCACGCTTCATAACAGAGATGCATAACGCCGTCGCAGTTCGCCCCTTATTTTCCAGTTAAAACAGCGTCTCATATGTAACCTGGATAATTACAGTTACTTCCGCAATAGTCAAGACAAGAAGACAACATAAGTGTTCAAAAAATGCATTATTTGGTTGGCTAGAAAAGGTCTGGGCTAACTTTTGACTGGATATTCCCCCTCAGGGCATTGTACCTGTAGCCATCTAGCAGTCGATGGGATAGGACACATTGTACATTCAAAGACTTCAAGCACGCGAGTATGAGGTATTTCTAGCAGCAGAGGTGCCCTTGGACCGATCTGGATTGATACACCAATCCTAGCTAATTAATTTTATATTATCTCCACAGTTGGTTGGTATAAAAATAACTCTTCAGGATCCAAATCCATCTGAGAAACAAAAAGTTAGCTTTTTGCACCTTCTGCAAATACGATTGGCTCATATTACACATACTTAGCAGAACTTGCGGATGTTCCAGCTGAATCCGCTGGAAGGACCGTTCACGTCTTGGTCCCAGGTGAAGCGACCGTGGGGGGTGTCGTAGCCAACCCAACGGCCATCCTTGCGGAACTCCAAGGCATAGCCAGGCTGGCAGGTAATGAGCCAGCTGTTTCCAGTGTTGCCGACGCCCCAGACGGCGTCGCAAACGTCCCGGCCATCGTCAAGGATGTAGGCGGCCTTGACGGAGTCGCCGATGGTGTAACCGGAGAAGGTAAGGCAGGCCAGAGTGGAAGGAATGGCCACGGCCATGGCGGTGATGGAGAACTTCATGGTGAATAAGGTAGAGGTGGAAAGCTGATGAATGAAAGAGTTGACTGCGGTGGTGAGAAGTATTAGACGCTTCTTCGAAACTCGAGAGTCGGCATATATATAGTATTTTTGGTGATATAAAGCTACTATAATCCCAGGTAAGTTCGGACTTGTTTCTAAGCGGAAGGATTGTATTGCATTTGAGGACCACAACTATTAGCTAGTTGACCTTGCCTAAGCCGGCAGGAGCTGCTATACCTCGTATCATAATCTGCCAATTAGATGCAACACTTGGGATTATGGAGTCACTGTGCTAAAGGCTGGATTGCTCTTCTCTTTTTTCAATGCTTAGGCGAGGTGGAGTTTTTTACATCTCAAAGTTGCCTCTGCTGCACAAATGTTCTATCATGCCACTAGCGCCTGCTGTAAAAGGTTAGTATCCGATCGAGTGCGAGATGACCAATCAGGGTCGATTGTTAAAGATGCTAAGCTTTGCGGAAACGCAGGGCGCGGAACGCCAGCCGCAAGGTTATTTTCGGACCTTTTCCAAGTCACGCCGTCCCAAGACATTGAAGGATGAACAAATGTCTTCTTGGAAGAGGCCTAGAGCGCTGTTGCCTTGCGAGTTTTGGTTTGAAATGAATCATCCGATGGGGTTGTGGAATGGTAGTCTCTAGACTTCTTGAGAGTGATTTTGTAATAGATGGGTCGTAGGTATTCAGCGTCGGGAAGTGGAAAGCATCTACCCTGTGAGCTCAAATGGATACCTGGAGTTCTTGTTCATCTTCCCCAACGTGGCGTGGATCTGGTACAACCATGCATCGATAGCAACCGGGACCAATGGCTATCATGCACAACTTTGGGTGGCGCAACGAACGGTCCGAGATACCCACGAAGGTATCAAGATCATCATCAGTAATGCTTGATTGGTAAAAGGAGCGGTCAAAGAAAGGAGCTCTAGCCAAAACAGGCTACAAGATCGTTTACATCAGGTGGGTTGGAGCATCGTCTCCAGTGGGCCTAAAGCTATGGGCCGTCGGCTTTCTCCACCTATGAACGCAGGCACGTGGCAGGGTCTCATAATCATCCACGTCGTTGATGTCTGCCCCCGATTCCCTATGATCGGAATCGTTTGTCCTTGGAAGAACCGTATTTTCGGAAGTTTTGTGGTTGATCAGCTAGTCGTTCATCGGGGCCATAGTACTACCGTCATACTCCCTGGCAAAGGTTCAATGGTATCGGTGAGTTGAGTTTAGATATTCGTATTCTTTACTCTCCTTTTTGACCAAGATAAATGTGGATGGTTGAAACATGGAGCAATTTGTTGAAACTTCAATGAAAAGACAGCCAAAAGTCTCATTGCAAATCTGGATCCGAAGAGTTCATAAGGATCGCATATGATGCCCTTGGGATGCCGGGGTGATAGCTGACTGCGGCGAATCTTGCTTAACGATTCTGCAGTGGCATTAGTGAGTGCCTGGAGTGTATGTGATTGCTGGGGTGTGTTTGCCCCCGCCCGAGATTGTAAGGTCGACTTTTCAGCCATGATCCAACTTCCTATTCCGATAGAGGACTAGAGTTGACCAGGTACCTAGGATCCATTTGACAATTTCGCCGTCCATACACCGTAGTGGATCGACTCTTGAGTTATTTTTGTCATGTGCAACAGTATAAAAGTCATTGGAGCGAACCGGACTTTCTTGATTGTAGCTCTTCCTGTGAATCTTTATCTCTAGCAATCGAAAATTCAATGTCACACGTTCTTTTTGTCCTTGCCGAAATGTCGTGTTGGTAAACTTGGAGGCTCATAAATGTCTAGGCACATGGAGCATTGAAGGCATACTCGGGCCCGTAAGCTCGAAAACTAGACAGAGATGCCAGCTACTCAGACCTCCATGATAGGGCGCGTCTAGAAGAGCGATACCGATCTTGGAGTATACATTCCCCAACGCCTCCTCAGCAAGGAGCCGTTGAATCTCAGGCTCTTTCGGCTGTACTGCTGGCGATTTGGTTCACAAAGCGTTAAAGCGACCGCGAAATTCACAAAAAAGACCGTTTGATTGTTTGTTTGAAACTCAAGCTATGTGTTGGAATAGCCGGAACTCCGGGTTGAAGTGGCTCTGTCGCCGGCATTCCTGCCGGCACCTGGGCTGTCCACGTGACGGGCAGTCTGACAGACGGCTATAACTTCCGCGATCATTCCCTCCGGCACTTCTGCTGGAATTTCTTCATATAGACAGCAGAGGTAAGAACAGAAAGAAGTTTTCCCGTCAGTTTTCCCTCTCTACGGGTACCCCTGTGCTCCCAACACCATCAGGTGATATCACTTGGGCGGAATCAAAAGCAAGCCACAATGTGTAAAAGGATAATTCACAACCACTCGTGTAAATTGATTACAGTTATTGTTAATTGATCGACGGATTGGACAATTCTAGTTCTTCACACGAAGTCCCAGTGGAATAAAGTGCTTAATTCTATCATGAGGTTGAGCCCTCGTCGGGGACGGCGGAAGTCAAGGCACGATAGTTGACTAATACATTATTCACTAAGTTTTATTAGTTACGTTCCTATTAAAACGGACAGTTTACCACAAGGTGCCTAGAGCACGAAACAGGGTGAATGCATGGGACTTGTCAAGCTGGGTTGATTGATTGATCAAGACGGAAGTGGAGGCAAAGACCAAAGTTACGGGTTAGGAGTTTACTAGGCAGAGACTCGACACCCTCATTAAATGCGTTCGGTTGGCCATTCATGTCGTCCAGCAACAATATCTCACTGGGCGGCCCAAAAACATGTTTTTAACACATACATAAAGTGTTGAGTATGATAAACAGCTGTTTACGCTATCTTTTGACGTCTCTGGTCCGCAGTTGCTGCTACCCATTCCGTTCTCCCCCCAAATTACCACAGACAATTACCTCGCTCTCGTCAGTTCATTATTTTTTTTCCGTCCGTAATTATAATTTACACGGCAAACCCGCCAGAGTTCTTCTGTCTGGGCTCACCAGCAGCCTCAAAAGTGCCGTTCGGCAACAACCGCACACCCTGCGCCGAGCTGCTACCCGGAGCCACCCTGGTGACGTTGTGGCCCAGCGATTGCAGGAAGCTGACGGTGCTGTTGTCGTAGGCGTACTCGATGTTGATGACGTTGGGGCTCAGCTGGTCATGGAAGCGTGGCTCGGCCAAAGCCTCGGCGGCCGTGAGGTTCCTGTCGAGCACGTTGTGCAGGTTCTGGATGGTGGAGGTGATGATGCGGCTTCCACCGGCGGCGCCGATGACGAAGTACAGCTTTCCGTCGGGGTGTTCCACGATGACGGGAGAGATGGATGACAGAGGCCTCTTGCCGGGACGGATGTAGTTGGCCGGGCTGGGGATGTATCCGAAGGCGTTGCTGGAGCCTGGGATGCTAAAGTCGTTCATCTCGTTGTTCATGACGACACCAGTCTCGGGGACCATGACCTGCGATCCAAAGAGAAGGTTGACGGTTGTGGTGAGGGAGATGGCCAGACCGGTGGCGTCAGCGGTCGCGACGTGCGAGGTCCCCGGAGTCTCGAGCGACTCGAGGCCTTCGGGGTCGTACCAGGACACGTTCTGGGTACGGAAATCGGAAATCTTGGAACGGATCTCTTCGCCCGCCTCAGCGGAGACCATCTGCTTGGTGTACTCGGGCAGACCGTCCACGAAGAGGGGGTCGCCGAGCTTCGTGCGCTGACCGTAGGCGAAGCGAATGGCCTCGTCGAGCCTGTGAACTGTCAGGTTCCTCTGAGCAGGGTCCCCAAAGCCCTCGTAACCGTTGACAATGTTCAGAGCGCTCAGAGCGACGCCACCGCCCGCTGGTGCGTTACAGGCGGTGAGCTTGTAGCCTCTGTAGTTGATTTGTGAGGGCTCCCTGATGGCGATGGTGTAGTTCTTGAGATCCTCGAGCGTCATTGTGCCATTGGAGCGTTGGAGAGCGGCAATTGTCGCGTTGGCAATTGCGCCGGTGTAGAACGCGTCGACGCCCTTCTTCGCGATGGTCTCGAGGGTGTCTGCATAGCGTCTCCGGGTCATGGTCTCGTTCAACTTCACCCGGTAGCCATTGGGCGCGAAGTCAATGGCCCAGGAAGGGTCGTCGGTGAGGAAGTTTCCGTTCGGTGTGACGGCGTTCATGTATTTGACTAGGTCCTCGTTGACCCTAAAGCCGTGGCGGGCAACCTTGACGGAGGGCAGCACGACATCGGCCCAAGGGAGGCGGCCGTATTTATTATGCAGATATTCCATGCCACGAAGCTCACCGGGGACGCCACTACGAATTATTAGTCTGGCTGACCGAAAACACCTCACAAGCACAGAACGACATTAGTCGCATACCTTGCCAAGCCGCCGTACATGCTCGCCGCCGTGTTGTTCTTGTACATATCCTCGAACGCAGCCGCCGGCGCACTCTCACGGAAGTCAATGTACTCATATGTTCCGTTGCTGGACCTCACAATCATGAAGCCACCGCCGCCAATGCCACTGTGGTACATGCCAACGGTACCAACGCAGAGGACGGTGCCTACCATGGCATCGGCCGCATTGCCGCCCTTCTTCAGCAGATCCGTGCCAATCTTGCTGCAAATGTCCGTCTCGGAGGCGACAGCTCCCAGCTTAGGAGGGCCCTGGCTCGGGTGGGCAACGGCGGGTTGCACCAGACTGAGCAGAAGCTGCGCGGCGGCAGCGGTGATGGACAGGGACTTCATTGCAGCGAGACCGAGCTTCGAAAGGCTATAGAGTAACAGGGGGGGGGGGGGGGGGGGGGACCTTGTCGGCGAAGGAGTGTACCTGCGTAAGGCACGGTAGTGACAACTCTAGACCGATAGAGAACGGGAGGACGGAGGACAAAGGACAAGGAACACGACTGCGGCGGCAGACGGAGGCACCAAGCTTTATGAGGACGGTTAGGAGGGCAGCCGGAATCACATAATCAAGTCTATTGCGGGCATAAATAAACAAATTATGGACCCGACAGACCGGGCAAAGCTTCGTTGCAGCAGATTGCAGACGACGATCCCCAACGGGAGGCGTCCCTTCAAGGTGGAGTATCGTGATAAATCCCCCCCACATCTGGACTCACCGCGGAATCGATCCAACAAGCTTGTTGCATAGTGTAGGTTGCCCGACATGGATCATGACAGGTCTATAGTTGGGGATTTTGGCCGATGTGATGGCGGCGGGCTTATCAGGTGTGGGGAGAATTAATTTCAGCGAGTCGTTACACTGCTATAGTAACTATAGTAGGGGCGGGGGTGGTTGGTAAGATGCAATTGGGGTCCGTTATTGGGCAATGCGGGCAACGCCGGGATGGGTGGGGAAAGCTGTCAAAGGACATGCCGATGAATTATGGATCCACAGCGAACGCGGGGGCGCCGGCTTCGGCGGGGAAATACCTGTGAGCACCTGCCTTTATAGGCCGTAGCGCCCCCGACTGCCCGCTATGGGGGGGGATCCGAACCGTGGCAATCAATGAATCCTTATCGTGTAGCGACCTCGGCCCGTTTATGATGTTGATTGTTTGATGAGACAGCATATTGTGGCGCTAGCCGTGTTTTCTTTCCAATTCTTTCTTAGGTTTTCCCCTCTTTATGACTACGGTTATGCTTGCCTGACAGACAATACACATTCCCGTCTGTTCATGTTCCGATTTGACTCTGACTTAGGGTTAAAGGCTGGCTGAAACTTCAGGCAAACCATACAACATCAGACTGCTCGTATTCTTAAAACTAACTACGTAATCTAGGTATTCTCGGACCTGTCTCGGGTTTCCCCTCTTCTTGAAAATTACTCTCTTACAAGTCGAATGGACTAGGCCCAAATTTGCCGCGAATGGAAATCTCTGGCGACTTCCAGATGCTCCAGTCCTCAGATTTGACCGGATCGCCAAACGGCTTAAGGACTGCAAAACGCATACTTCATGCCGACAGTGTTAGCCAAGCGGCTCCTCTCGGGCCTTACGAATGAAACTTGAAACTTACGTGTAGTTGCCCGGTTCTATTTGGGAGCCATTCGCGAGAATCCCAAACCAGAAATATGTATGTCGGTAGGCGGTATAGATGGCGTTTCGGTGAACGTTCTCTAGAGGGAACGGAATGGCGTCGAAAGGACTAGCCGTCGTCGACCACGGGCTCCAGTATTCCGTATCGGACTTGTCGTAGTATGCCACCGAGCCGATGTAGCCATCCTGACCTTCTGCTGGCGGGTACTGCCACTGACTTTCATTCCAACCGGCCTCATAAATCTGACGGCTCTTTTTTTAGCCCACGTGTATCTCGAATGAACGAACGCGACAGCAAGCCATCTAAACTTACATCCCATCGGGTCTCCTTCGATCCCCACTTCATCTGTAGGTTAAGCCATAGATAGTCGTCCTCGTACCAGATGTCATTCGTCCAGCTGTCACTGGCGTCAGGAGTGTATTCTTAGCTGATGTTAAAAAGTCTATGCTGAAACTTACTAAGGTTTTTCCTCAATGGGAATGAAGTTGTAGGTGGTAGTAGCTGTGGGGAATCCGTGCATGTACATGTCATCCATTTCCTTCCTTAGATCTGCTGCAAGGCCTGTACTACGGTTATTTACATGCATACATCCCACCCTAAACAATCAACTTACCCATGTAGGGGATCGCCAGTGATTCGTTGTTGCTTCCGGAGATAATAACCTTGCCGCTGTATAGAGGAAGACCAGCAGGGTTTCCGTAATCGGGTGCTTGGAACGTAACACTTTAAACTTCACGTTAGCCAAGCCCCGTGGCTTGATATGCAGCAGACACATACCTCACGGTTTTTGACTCGCCTGGCTTCAGAGTAAATTCTCCCGGAAGAGTAACATCGACCGGCATCTTAGTTAGTTCGACTTCTTCAAGGGCTTTCACCCGAGGCGAACTCCGAATGGAAGGGTCATACGGCAGGATGATTTCCATACCCGCCGCATCCTCGACAGAGAACTTGTAAGAGACATCCTCCGCGCCATCATTACTGACGACGATCTCGTGTGAACCGGCAAAGTGGGCCGTGTCATTCAGCGCAAACTTTTCAAACTCCACAGAGGTGGTGTAATTGACGACCTTGAAGGCATCAATCAGTCCCGTGCCAACCTGCGGAGGCGGCGCAGGAAGATCAACGACCCCATCCCACCACTTCAAAGTATTTCCGCTGGAAATAATCCGTCTGGCCAGCGTTTTCGCAAACCCAGGCCCGTGAACGTTGCGGCCGCCGTGGGCGCCAATGTACAACGCCGCAACTCCGGCAACGTAGGGACAAGCCATGCTAGTACCGCTAAGAACACCAAAGCCGTTGCTCAAATGAGAGCTAAAGATCTCACCACCAGGGGCTGCGATATCGGGCTTGAGCTCGAGGTCATATAGCCCGCCCCAAGAAGTGAACTCTGAAGGCAAGCCCGCAAAGGCGCGTGGCAAGCTAACTACATCATTAGGTCCAGCGGAGAAATCAGCAGTAATCTTGGCACCCGCCTTGACGGCCTCGACAAGCGCTTCGCCTGAGTGTTTCTCGATCATGGCTATAGCACTTTGGTAGTCATCGGTGTAGAATCTGACTAGCGGGTTCTCATCGTTGTATATGAGAATGTACTGTGCGCCCAGAGCCTGTAGATTTGCCTGTTTCGTCATGGCATCACATCCGCCTCGACGGACCAAGGCGATGGCACCAGTGAGGTTACGATATCCCTCTGGGTATGGCTCGCAGGCATCAGCAGTAGCATTAGTGTCCAATGAAAGCGGGATTATTGGCCACGAAACAACAGTTTCGGGGAAGTACAGTACCGAAGGGATGTATCCAATCTTGCTAGTGCTGGTCTGGTTTTTCAGATTGAAAGTGGCTTTGAATGACGGGTTCGGCGCGGATTCGGCCTCGACAGAGGCGACGGCGAGTACGTTCTTGCCTGATGAGCCGGATGAGCCGAAGAACGGCCCAGAAGCTCCCGAGTTACCAGCAGCGATGGTAACGAGAACACCTTGATCAACGATGCGGGAAGCCACTTCGGCCCAGGCATTTTCGGAAAAGCCGTTTGGTCCACCGATACTGGCGGTGATGATGTCCATCTTCGTTTTGTTAAGGGTTGCACAAAAGCAATTGGGGCCCATGTTAACTTACACCGTCATCGTAGGCCTTAAGAAAAGCCTCAATCAGAGTGGCCTCGTCGGTCGAACCCTACTCAACGTGTCTTAGCATGCTGAAACCTCACAGACCCTGGGTTCCCTCAAACCTTTGGTGTGAACACCTTGTATGCGTAAAGCGATGCTTTAGGGGCAACGCCAACAAAACTGAAATCCGTTAAGTAAGTTCAAAGAGAATCTTGTGGTTAATACCAACTCACTTGCTTGATGAACCAGCAACAATACCGGCGACGTGGGTGCCATGGCCAGTACGGTCAACTGGATCCTCATCGGGCTGCTTGTCACCAAAGTCGGGCCACTCTATGCCACGTTAGTGCTTGGACGAGAGTTGAAGAAACGGATTACGAACCTCCGTCTCCCACAAAGTCATAGCCTCCAGCAACTTTGAAGCCCTCTCCCAAACCACCGCCAAGCTTTAAGCCACATTAGCATTTGTTCATAACTCCAGAACCGACTCACGGTTGCTCACAGCAGGGTGTGTATAGAGGATTCCACTGTCCACAACGCCCACTTTTACACCTTCACCAAAAATGCCAGACTCATGTAGCTTGTGGACGCCAGTCGAGTGGTGTGTCGAGTAATTCGCCGAAGCCGCGTCGTCGCTGAAAGACCTCGTCACGTTTGGCGGATTTAGCTGGACCTTGTTGTTGTGCCACACTTTTACGACTTGGGGAAGTGCGAGAAGGCCCTCTACACCGTGAGTTTCGCTTTCAACGTATGCGCCAAGGAAGAGGTCATTCTGGAAGGTTTTGATGACTTCGACATATGGTAACGAAGCTACGTTGTTTTGGAGACTGGCTTGTCCCTTTATTTCCGCGTTAGATACCGTCTAAATCAACATGTTTAACATACTTACCCTGGCAAACTCCACGATGTATCGCTTGGGACCCTGAGATGCAGACACAGGCAGCCCGTTCTGGCGTCGCGAAGCAGCATTGGCGCAACCAAGAAAAGGCAAGGCGCCAGTCACCAAGTTGCAGAACCGCATGATGTACGTTCACCTAATGACAGCTTCACTCCCGACTAAAGATAACCCATTGCACTCCAGCCGTCGCAGAGGGCTATGGAAACTTATATCGCAATCAATACGAGAAATAACTGATAGCTCCGGGCAAACTTGCCTCCATTTACGCATCACGGCAAGCTGCCAGTGGTAGCATGGGCCAGGCCAGGACCTGCGTATACGGGGTTGCAGTTCAGCGGGGCTCATCGCTACTTTGGACGAGACGGGCAGGAGGCGAGATGCCAAGATGTCCAGTTTCTTCTTGGGCCAAGGCTTGGTTAACTACCGAGACTCAACACCGCAAGGTCACTTACCCAATTGAGGTTGTTCGCCGTTCAATCTTGTTGGTGATGGGCTCAACGGCGATGACCTCATACAGGTTCGATAACCCACCTTATAAACCATTAAACTGGGCCGTTACAATCAACTTGTTATAATCGGGCATAGCATTGTTATTACAACAGTTACTCAATGGAAACCCATAACTAAACAAGAATGCGTCAAGGGAAGGTTTACAAGTCGAAAGACACAGCTCAAATAATAAACCTGAACAGACTGAGACCTCAATCAATACTTTACACATTCAATGATCTGAATAAATTGACCGCGTCCATAAACGTTCTCCACCTTCAACCCAGCACGAGCCGCCAGCTCAGTCCATCCTTTCAAAGTCCTTTCCTTGCCACCGATGTTAATCATGGTAAAGTCAAACATGCTCTGCATCGCCATCGGCGGATTATCCATGACAGTTTCGGCAATGAGCACTTTACTATCTGGTGCCATTGCATTGCTGAGCCGAGTCAAGATGTTGGCTGATACATCATCGCTGTAGTTGTGCAGACAGCGGCAGATGAAGTATACCAAAGCATCTGAAATACATGTTAGTCAAAATTATCTTTGAAGAATTGCTTGGCTCCTCTGACTCTCAATCGGTTGCTTGTCGTGGAAATTGTGGGCTTGCAATTTCACATCCGATAGTCCTGGGTCGCGATTGCTCATCACCTGCTGAATCACTTCTTCCCGGTCTTCCAACACCGCGCGTCCGTGGGGAATGAAGAGATTCTGCTGCAATACAGCCTTGGTAATATGCCCCTTACCGCCGCCAACGTCCACGAAAAGTATTCTGTCTCGATGCTGTTCGCTGGAGATCTTCCCGCGAAGCCATGTAAAGTCGTATGAGCCCGCCAACGTGGGTCCATGTTGCGCTGTGTCCATGGCTTCCATAACACGATTCAATCGCTCTGGTTGCTGATGACAGATTTCCCACAACGTCTTTTCCGGCTGTCCGTGACCGAAGGAGTAGGGTGTGTGATTTTGGGAGCGGGGTTCATGGCGGCCATAGTGGGAGTAAAATGCCGGCATTTTTACGCAGGTGGAGAACATCTCATCATAACTAGAGATCCATGTGAGCTACATCACTGTGAAATTGGTGAGAAGAAATATGCGTACTAGAACGTAAACATGTTTCTCTCCGGTCGACCGGGGAGATAGACCTTGGATACCTCTGTGTGCGCTATATCATCTTCGCCTTGTTGGCGCAGTATTCTGCGTGCCACGAGAGCCCATGCGTAACGTCCTGATACCAGTTAGATCATTTGATTCTATAGTTTCTAACCGTGTCATAGTGGGGATCTTACTGAGGAGCGACTCGTCTGCGTCTACTTTCTTTGCAAGCTGGGCGTAGGAGATAGTTCCTTCTAGGGGAATGTTCTCGAAGACTTCCCAATCTATGAAAAGTCTGAGGACAACAATTTCGACATAATTGTACATCCGTAACATGGGGTCAGGCAGGACAGGTCTGGTCGCCCAAAGAATCTTTTCGGCAAGTTCTTCTATAGCTGGAGTGGGAACATTGTCACGGGAGGCGTTGACAAGAGCTGACAGTTGGGCCACAAGACCGGGAAGGTCGTTAGGAATGATGGCCATGTCTACCGTAAAATATTAAATAATTCAAAGAGGTAAGATTTACGTTTTGGTCAGATCTGAACATGCTTTGCTACTGAAAGTGTCCTTTTATATTTCGGATGTCAGTGACCCCTCGCATGTTCCGTCTTGAGAGTTGTAAGCGGCCGGGATTCAATATTGCCTGCCGAGCCCGATATTGATGAGATGAGAGCACATGTACAACCCGATCGCTGAAGAGACTACGGCAATTTTCTCTCCGAGCGTGGCAAGCCTGCCGTGCCGGACGCGCCGTCCCGTCCCTTCTCTCCACTCTCAGCCGTGGAAGGTTAAACAGTTTCGTTTCAGGATGCGTCACTTCTCTGCTTGTGCGGCAGTATAGTTCGCAACAAAGATTACAAAGAAAGGGACGAATCAGTGAGAGTTTTTTTCTCCAGGAATCCAGTCAGTATCGGCCGCGCGGTGCAACGTCATCGGGACGTGGTGTGAAGGCGAGCCTAGGGAGTACGATAAGATTGCCTTTTTGATTCCATTTACAGTTTACGGTAAATCTCGAAGCTTTGATATTACACTCTCGTCTCTATGCCGAAGTAAGCGTTGCAGTCTTCATCATAAATTGACACATAATATGGTTCGTTAAGAGAATTGCCGAAAATAGCGGAAGAACAGGTAAGATCTCGTGAGCTGGAGTTAATCGGGTAGCCATGGCGACTATTCCTTCATGAAAGTGGATTTCTGGTAGTTATCACCGAATCATTTTGATATAATTTTCAGAAATTAAAAATGTGCTTCGACAAGAAAGGGAGAAACGAGAGGGGCTTCACAGATTACTGAGACATTGTACTTGGGAGCAAAACGTCTGCATGCAGACAAATGAGCTACCGATATTGGAACCTGCTACTGTTGTCTCACTTAATGCAATCAGAATCTCGTCAGGGAACGCCGAATGTAGAACTAGACAAATAAGTAAGGAATGTATATCAATTGACCTGCCCTAATGCTGCAAAATAGCCAAGGTCTTCCCGACAGACCTTCTGGAAAGCACACGACCGGAAATCAACCTCAGTCGGCGCCAAATACGACATGGAAGTTGCCGGGCTTCCTGTGGAGCATCTCATACTCATCGGTGACCGTCTCGCTGACGCAACAACTAGACTGCTTCTCGATAAGGGAAGAAATACCCTTCCCAACAAAGGAGATGAAAGAGAACGGTTGCGACAATGCATCAAGGACAACATAGTACACATAGATGATATCCAAGATTCAATCGATAGACGATCAGAACAGCTATCCAGGGAGCTTACATGCTTACGATCCGCTCACCTTACTGGGTGCATCAATAAAATCACCAGCCATTACGACACCGTTTATTTTGCCTTACGAGAATATACTCAAACAGAGGGGTCGGATGAGAAATGGGACGAAAAAAAGAACCATGCAAGAATCCAAATCGAAGCAGTCTTACACAGCAGTACATGTGTGGACATTATGGAAATACAAGACTGCTTGGCTGACATACATTCTGCTCTCAACTTGGGAGGAAAAGAATCTCTGGTGGAACTTGCGAAGCATGAAGCCATGAGGGGATCCACCGACTTTTTGTCTTACTACATGAAGATGGAAACTTTCTTCGGCCAAATATGGATTGCAGAGGCGAAAGCTCTGTCTCTGCTCAAGATGGCTAGGCAATGGCCCAGGATGCATTTTGCGGAAGCCGATGACACGATTGACAAGTATCAAAGCTACCTGGTTTCCCAAGAAAAGGCCTTTGAAAAGGTTATCGGACCTCACGTTATGGTTCTTGTAGAGGCTGTAAGAAAGAACCCGGGGGGCTTGGTGCTGGTAAACTTCCAGACTTACGACAAGAGTTGGCCACATCCGCGCTCAGATCCGGATTTGGGAGTGCATGTTCTCGGTGTGGGCAATCGGAAAGACATCAAAGAGCATCCTTGGGCTCTTAAACTGTCCTGTCCCATTGAAGAACCTACGCCAGAGGGGTCGTATCCTTTCGAGTTAGTAAGCCTGGAACCTAGTGACCCAGACTGCCCGCTCGTCTCAGCCCCTTGCTTATCGCCATGCATAATGTGAGTGGGATTTCTTGGTTACCTAAATATTGATCTTCTGACACTTTTTAGGGTCCCTGGCAACTCCAAGGCAAGCTGGCTTATCAAGCCACTGGAGAATGGCAAATTCTCATTTTCCTTCTACTCGTTATCGATGGATCTTGATGCTTTGCCTTCGACTATGGGACTCGGCAAGTTTTATGAGAAGAGCAATGGGCTGTATCTCGACCTTGGACCAGAAGATTCTATTCTCTGCGGAAGAGACTTCGACGCAGAAAAGGTTGATTCATCCGAGGGATGTGGGTTCTTTCTCACGCCCAAGTGAAGCCGTTTAATGGTTTCTGGTGTCATTCATAGCGAGGAGTAGACGATGTGCTTCATACTAATGTCATTACATATCATTCATACTACAAACAAGTCTCAAAGTCACTCCCCCGCTCCTCCGAAACGAAGCCTTGGCAAGTTGATGATTTAACAACAGTTTATGTAGCTGAATACCCCCCGTCGACAAATATGGTCTGGCCAGTTACCGCCGCACTCGCGTCACTTGCTAACCAGATCGCAGCGCCTGCAAAGTCTTCCGGCACCCCGTTTCGCCCGATCATCGTCCGCGCGGCATGCACCTCCTTCTTCTTCGGATCCGCCAACACTTCGGCCGTCATCGGCGTTTCCACGACCCCCGGGGCGATAGCATTGCAGAGAACCCCCTTTCTTGACCAAGCTTCCGCCTGAGACCGCGTGAGTGCGACGACTCCCCCTTTAGCGGCACCGTATGCGCCGCTGTTACCGAATGCCCGGAAGGCTTGTTGGCTCGCGACGTTGATGATGCGCCCACTCCCACGCTCCGCCATAGCTGGACCGAAGGCCTGCCCCAAGGCAAAAGGTGCAGTGAGATTTGCTGCGATTGTGAAATCCCACTCTGCCTGAGTAATGTGTGAAAGCGGAGGACGATGAGAGACCCCCGCTGCGTTAACCAAGATGTCCGGGGTACCATGTGAGGTCTTTATCCGCGATACGGCATGGTTAAGGTCGGCGAGATTTGAGAGGTCTGCTGATATTGACGTTGCCGGAACACCGAGCTGCTTGAGTTGCTCCAAAGTTGAGGCAAGGGGTGGTTCCCGACGAGCAATAAGAATTACCTTTGCACCAGACTGACCCAGTGCAAAGGCGATCTCTTTTCCTATGCCTGAGCTTCCTCCTGTGATGACTGCCGTTCTACCTACAAGACCGAAGATGCGAGTGAGGTAGGCAGGTAACTTTTGAATATTTTTCGCCATTCTGAGTGTTTTTGAATAATTTCTGAAACTTATCACAACGAGATCTCGACTTTTGAGAAGAGGCAAGCAGTAAACTGGGTATGAGATGAACTATAGAACGATGAGGGGTTCGGATGATAGCCCATTCGTTGAAGTGCGTGACTCAAGGCCGTTGTCGGCAAGGAAGCAGTCGGGAAATGGCGGTTGGAGTCGGGCGCTTTCGCATGCAGCTACCACTGGTAGACGAACTCTATGGCATGTTAGGGGCCTCGGCAGCGTTAGGTCTGGGCTTCATGGCCGAGACTAATGTGGCGTTCAGCCATTTGGGAGTTGGACCAACTGTTGAAGTTGACTAAATGTGCCACGCGACTGGATGATCAAATGTCGGGGTAAGAGGGGTTGGAGCCGGCATGCATTATGACTTGCAGTTTTCAAGGGTGGTTGGCAAGCAAGGGGGTTGGTGGCTATCAAACTTTCATCTCTCTTTTCCTTTTTTCTCCAAGCAATCCATGGTAAAGATTGTAAAATTATGTGAAATAACACTCGCCTTACTTTCGTTAAATTTGATGATTGGTACAGTCTAGGTAGTATGCATCTACAATGAAAGACGTTAATATGGGTGCTAAAATCGGACACTGTCACATACTGCGAACTCCACGAACTTAGCAATTCAATAGCAGCATCGAGACCCCCACAGATTCCTGAGCAGAGTTCTGAGAGTAAAGGCAGCTAATACTACCTAGCAATTTATTCAACTTTATATAAGCAAATGCTTCCCCACGCGGGACTTACTAAGAATGTTAATTATCTACCCGCCTGTGAGCCTCCAGCCCCACCACGAGCTTGTATGAAAGGTTGGGCTAGTGCTTACTCCCAGTTACCCCTCTTTTTTCTCTTGATACTTACTTTCTTTCTTTACCATCACTCCAGTTGTTCTATAACCAAAACGTCATAATCATGGCGGAGCCTTCTCCTGAGACCTATGATAAAATAATCACTAAAATAAACGAAGAGATTCTATCACTAAAGAAAGAAGCAGTCTCTGAAGATGCAAAGGGTCACTCATGTAACTACTGCAAACCCTTTAAATTTCGGCCTTGGGCCGCATTCGACACTGATTGGGAGCATGTCGGCGGAGATCGAGAGTCTGCAGTCGATACAACGGAGAAACAGGTCCGAAATATGGCTGCATCTGGGTGTGACTTTTGGGCTATGATTAATGACCAAATTACCTATCTCGAATTGAAGGAGAGGGCTGAGCGAAGAAGAGGCAGTGATAGGTACTCGTTAAATTGGTCTGAGAGGCGTTATGAAAAGCTTGTCACTTCACTGGGACAACGTGTTGCTGCTGAGTTTTGGAGGTTACATCGAAACCGAGCGGTTGCTTGGATAGACTGCGAGGAGACTGCGATGATGTGGGATTCACTTCAAGATCCTCGACCTGCCCCTCGAATACCGGAAACCGTCGTTGGCCCAAGCGACTTTGTGAGAGTAAGCATCGGGCCTGATTCTCGAAAGGAGGATGATGTGGGACCTTTCAAAATACGAGTCACTTTAAAAGTTGCTCGTAAAGCTCAAAAGTCTGTGTGGCTACCTTGGAAGCTCTGGGACAACGTCTCAGAAATTACATTGAAGAAGTATCAGGCGTTTTTAATAGCTTTGGCTTCACCTGGTATGTCTATATCCCTTACGGGCGTCTAACTGAGTTCGAACTAAATCGAACCCTAGGTAGTTTCACAGGACTTGTAGAAAAACATGTCGCATCCCCAATGAACTTGTCACCGGGTAGCACTGCGACAGTGTCTCTCATTAAGCTCTGGCTTAAGAAATGCGAGATCGAACACCAGTGTGGGATATCAAATTGCCCACTATCAATGCCCTCGATGGTCCTCCAAGTGTCTGATCAAGATGTTGTGAGATTGATCAAAGTGCCTCCTACTACCAAAGAGCGATACATTGCGTTGTCATATTGCTGGGGCAAAAAGGCCCAGAAAGTCTTGCTTACGAAAGAAACCATGTCCCGTTTGACGTCAGGCATTAGCCCACAGGAGCTAGACTCGACCATTCGTGATAGCATCATCGTTGCGAGAGAGCTTGGTTTCGAGTTTCTCTGGGTTGACGCTCTTTGCATTCTTCAAGACGACGAACACTTCAAGACAAAAGAGCTACGCAGAATGGATGACATCTATCGCCATGCTTCCTTCACAATAGTTGCTTCCGCAGCGGCTGGTGTCGGAGAGGGGTTTCTCAAGAAACGAGCTTCCACTATAGACACATTTCTGCCCGTAGCCGGAAACAGCCGGGTTGTCTTTGAGTTAAAAGCTGAGCGGGGTACCGATGGCCCGAGTCAACAGGTGCCTGTTTATCTTCGGCCAGACAAACTAGACGAGGTGGAGCCGTGGTATAACAGGGCGTGGACGCTTCAAGAAGCACTCTTTTCCGGGCGAAGACTTCAGTACCGAGCCAACCAGACGACATGGATTTGCTATTGCTCGAAAGAGAAGCTGCAGGAGTGCGACGGTTGGGCAGGCGGTATAGGGCACACCTACTTGAACTTCTGTGACGGAGGGGCCCTCGGTAAGGTGATGGAAGTTCTATGGGGTCGTCAGGATATTCCGCAACATGACGTCTTGCTGGAATATTGGTATGACCTTGTTGAGATTTACACCTCTCGAGAGATGACATATCAAAGAGATCGCCTACCCGCTATTTCTGGTATAGCAAGAGAATTCTCCTCCATCTTAAAGGAAAAGTATCTCTTCGGGCTGTGGAAATCTGGCCTAGCTACTGGATTAGTGTGGAGTCTCCAATCTCCGCGTTTAGGACTTCACCCAGACAGTGGCACCAGTCCCATGGGGGCACCATCTTGGAGCTGGGGCTCTGCTGGAGGATCCGTACAGTGGTCCGGTCGCAAATTATATGAATGGCACGGACGTGAAGTTTCTGGGTGGAAGCAGAACGACGACTTTGAAATATTGACCTGTGAGCTACTTGACGAGGCTAATGCTGTTGATCTTTGTTTGCGTGGCCTCACAATGTCTTTACCCTCATCGGCAACCTCTCTGTTGGAGAAAAAGACAATTAAAATTGGAAACGCGTCGATAGACGTTGATTTAGATCGCGCAGATGACCACAGGCTTCAGCCTGGTTACGGGTTGAAGATCGAAATGCTAGCGATAATTAACGTTGGTCAACGGGCAGTAATCGGCATTCTCATAGTGGAGGAGGGGGAACAAAAGTATTCACGGGTCGGGGTATTCAAATTGGAAGGCATCTGGCCTAGAGGCAGCGAATTGAAGAAAACCCACGAGGAGCATCGTCATCAAATAAGAAGCATATGGGGCGGCGACAAGAACATTCGGGCAATAAGTCTGATTTGAATTGGAAATATTAAGCAAACGTATTTAAAAGCTTAGACTTGAGAATGTTGGTCTATAGCTGTGGGTAAATATTGAAACTATTATGATCCAGGTGTGTAGCATAAGCTAAATCCGTCCAAGGCTTTTGCTCCCCTTCGTTGGCAATTTAATTCAAAGTCGTGTGCCAAGCCATGTGAGAGGTTTTACATGTAGGCTAGTTTCATGAAGGTTTTCTAAGGTGATGTTGCCTAGCACATGGAATTCAAGTGCCGCAAAAGAAAGAAATTCTGAATGGAATTAGGAGAAGACGCAGGCTAAGCTGCTGCTTAGGCACACCAGCGTGAATCCATTACCAATCACTTTTCCATAAGGCTAGCAGTCATATCATCTTACCAGTCTATTCAATAACCCATTATGTGTTTCTCTCAACCGCATTGAGTTGGCGCCGGAAAACCATGCTGATTGGCGACTTCTTGTTGTTGTTGATGCAGGAGGCCGGCAACCCCACTCTTGGCCAATGTTGCCATTGTGGGCAGAACATCCCCGAATAATACTATAAAAGGGTTCTCTTTCCATGGCCCCCTTCTAAAGTTATCACTCAATGACCTTCGACTTTTCAGCTTTCTTATATTCAAGTATACAAACAAAATGGCAGACAGAATCTGTCGCGTTGTTGATCCTGACGGCGACGTTCTCCTCGTCCTCAACAATCCATGCGCACCATTTGCAATCTGGACGGAAAGCGATTACTCCAACATACAAGAGATCAATGGATGGTTTGCGACCCTCTTCTTCATGTCACATTAAAATTTTGTGTTTCGAAACGTGACGGATCTTCTAACTCGAGTACAGTGAACCTTTACTTGAGGACATTCTCTCGATAAGATCTCCAATGTCACCACTTCCAGTAGAAGATGCTACAATGGTACCTATTTCAGAAGAACCTGCAGTAGAAGATTCCCCTCAGGACGAAAATCCAGGGGTATCATTCTCACCGCAACCCGTCGACGCCGAAATTACCCTCCTAGAACCTGTTACACCAGAACCTGCTCTGACGGAGCCGTTCATCGATGAACCTGCAGCCAACGAATTCATGATCAATGAATTTGTTCTTTCTTCAAAGCACCTCATTTTGGCATCAGGATATTTCAGGGCAAAACTCAGTGGTCCCTGGAAGGAGGCTTCTACTCGCGGCGTCGATGGCCGGTATCACGTTGAAGCTTCGGACTGGGATGACCAAGCCCTTCTTCTAGTCATGCGTGTCTTACACGGGAAGAACAGCAAAATACCCCGTCGCATAAGTCTAGAGTTGCTGGCGAAGATCGCAGTATTGGTTGATTACTATGACTGCTTTGAGGCGACAGAGATCATCTCGAGTATTTGGATTGATGCTCTCAGAAATGAAATTCCTTCAGAACTCAATCGGGAGTTGGTTCTGTGGTTGCTGATTTCAAAGGTCTTTCATCAATCAGAGATAATTCTTCAAGTCACAAAGAC
Source organism: Colletotrichum truncatum (assembly GCF_014235925.2). Lineage (NCBI taxonomy): Eukaryota > Fungi > Ascomycota > Sordariomycetes > Glomerellales > Glomerellaceae > Colletotrichum > Colletotrichum truncatum. The sequence continues at coordinate 6,356,392 of NW_027222399.1, read as the reverse complement.
AGCTATCGGACGGAGTTTGGGCTTGATGCCTGCGCTCGGCCTACCCATTCCTTCGGAAACACTTGGTAAGTTGTACCCTGCCCAGTTTGGGTGTAAGGTTCTGACCAGTCTAGCAATGATCGACTCCTACAGACAAGAAGCAATAGGCTTTGTGAAAAAAGGCCTCGATGATTTAGTCTGTACCTTGCGCAAAAAAACACCAGGGTGCGACTATTTTGCGTGTTCATGCATGCTCTTTGGAGCTTTGATGAAGCAGCTACATACCTATCAACTGTCTCAAACAGAATTGAAGTCACCTTACATCGGCTACCGCCTACTGAAAATTATCGAATTGCTGGGTCGTTTTCATTCACCAACATGGCAGTTGCACAACTATAATCATGTTTGCTCACTCGACCCTTTTATTGCCAGTATTCTTGATCCGGTAGGCGAAAAGCTTCACAGACTAACTTTGAATGGTATATAGAGGAGACATCTGTAGCTCTTAACCTTCAGTTATAAAGTTTTGTTGAGCTTGACCATGTGTACACTCAAGTTATTATTAACAATAATTCTTCGTTCAAAGTGGCCGAGGGCTTAAAGCATATTCACCAAATTTGAGGAGATGTTTGAGGGCAAACGTTCTTCAATTTCAGGCCTAGGTCTGGTAGTAGTCTCACGGACGTACGAAGGGCTACAGTTCTGAACAAATTGAAGTAAGAGGATTATTGGAGTAATGAGTAGGGACTTTGCATGCTCGTACTTGTATTTTGGCCTATTGCTTTAGCTAAGATAAAGTATAGCTAAACAGTGGGCTACGCGCCTCTGTTAATCAAGCATTCGACCGCCTGTCATGTGTATTAAAGCGAACTGTCCAAAGGCAAGAGGCAATCCTCTCAAGTCCACGGCAGGCCCCCTTACTTCTTTTCCAGAATTGTTATCGGTATCTGAGTGATCTCAGTGACCACATCATAGACAACCTATTACGGGCTATGCCACGGGTGATGTGACTTAACCTGTGCTTATGTATTATCCCTATCAAAGTGCAGCCAAACATTAGGTAAACGACTTGTCTTTACGTATTCTTTTGCATTTAGCTCAATAGGATAGAAACTCTATCTTTCTACATGCCGAATAGAAGTTCTATTGCACCTTTTAGCCTTACAAATAGTGACAAAAGAAAAATACCGACAACAAAAGTGCCCGAGAGGGATCACTCATTCAAGAGAGCCCTACTAAGCTATAAGGGCAGTTCAATGCTAGCATGTGGTATGGCTCTTAATACCAACCCAACGCATAGCGACTTTTAACGCTGATATGGGACCTTTTTCCCCAGCAGAGTATTGAGATATGCAGTGTTTAGTAAATCAGTATATTCTTCATTATTTCTATCATTAGTCTAATCAAGAGGAAGGTCTCCCAAAGGGCTCATGAAAAGACTGGAGGAACCGTCCGTAGGGCCAGATCTAGCCCAACATGAGTAAGTTAGTTCTGAGCAATCAGGGAGGACTCCTGTAAATCAACTTGCGGCTTCCATGCAGAAGCCAACCATTTAAATTAACCTTGCTGGTTGAGGAAATCTTCTGAAGCCTTGGAATCTAATCTTGCAAGTATATCAAGCAAAGATGAAAGAAAAGATCTAGCTCGGCCTCGAATGACATCGTTCTCCACATTTTGGGATAGTTCCAGTAGGATGCTTCCCACAACCCGCATGAGTTCAATCTTGCAACAATTGTTAGTGAAGATAGAGGAACAGGACTTTGAATATCGTAACTCACGTCAGGTTCTCCATTGGTTTGGATGTATTGAAAGGGAATGCTTTTCAGACTCTGCACTACATCCCGCGCGATATTGGTTTGCTCCATAGCCAACGTCAATGGATCGTCACTCAGGCCGATAAGGGTGGTAAGACCGTACTCAATGCACTGGCGAAGAACCATGATCCTCACGCCGTGAAACATGTTAAGCAATCGAGACTTTTGCGTCCAAAAGCAGGACCGTTGGAAGGCCACATCATACTGAGGTTCCAGTTCAACAGCGTCCGGTGACTCTAGCCAGTTGGGTAAACCGTCTAAGAAGCCTATGACATCAATGTACATCTTCATCATGGTTTCCCTGTCGGTTCTCTCAGTTGTATCATTGTTTGGGTAGTCTAATGTAACCTTTTGGCCCCTTGACCTAATGGCTAGCAGTAGCCTTCCAGCTAATGTCCAGAAACGTTGAATCAAATGGAAACCCTCCATCAATTTATCTTCAAATGATTCCGGAACATGTCTCATTTCCGGGTCAAATAAGGGCATGCGGATTGGACCCCTTTCTAGAAGATCCATTTTTGAGTCGAACAATGGCTCGTGGAGAGTGACGGGGCGGTTTGCGAGAGAAATGGCTGCTTTGTCGCAAACATAGAGCATCCAAAAATTGTTTCGAAGAAGTGTGGCCTCCAATAGATCGTACTTTGATAGGCTTTGTTCGCTATGCAGTCGGAGGTTTTGAGCCAAAAGACCTGCTTGGCTCAGGACATGCCATGCCAACGGCGTCTTGCCCGCTGAGTGTTGCAGAGCTGCAGACTGTAGTAGTCGGATTGCCAAGGACGTCCAGTCGGGATGTTGTACGTCGTAGTCTTCGTACACTTTGAGCATACTCCTGGAGGCTTGGAGGAAAGGGGTCGCAATAACATCACGGTATGCTAAGAGAGATTCCGGGTACATTGAAGCAACAGTGGCGCATAAAGCAGTAAGAAGAGCAAAAGGCCTCATGATGGCAACCCTGTCCTTATCTGCACCGATATCATATGCATCATCGCTCAAAGCTTGTGAGCCATGTAATGGAAAATATGTGGCTGCCATGGCCCTTACTGCCGGAATGTGGCATATGGGGCAAACTGGAAAGGTATGCAGCACATACAGTGAGATACATTCATCCACCACCTGTCTAATGGTAAAGGTTGGCAGGCCTTTTGCGACGCTGGAAACTAGGTTTCCTCGGATTTCCGATGCGGAAGCTGATGGATTCAGCAAGGAGTAAACTGGGACCTCTGATGAAAACGGTTTAAAGCTAGCCACTAGGGAGGTTCGCTGCGTATTATCGCTTTCGCTGCTTCGTTCAGGAGAGTTTGAGATGCGTGGTCTGGTGGCTGGAAGCTCAAGAGCCTTTTCTCGAGGTGTTTTGGGACCTCTTTTTCGAGGTATTGTGTGAAAGGTACAGTCAAGATGCGATATCCGACAGTTTGCACATGGCTGTTCTGTATCACACTGTGTCGTATCAATGAAAGCTGATCTCCATAGTGGAATGGGGACAGCCAGTCCGACCTGCCCAGATTTGTGCTTCGCTCACCTTGACTTTGCGTTGCCTACATGAATCGCAAGCCCGCTTTGATAACGTGGTACCTGTTTTTGGCATGGCTAGACTTTGGTGCTCAGGAGTGGCCATCGTCATTATGAACCTCAGACAATTTCGCCGCGGAGAATTTTAACGTTGGATAAGTCGGGACTGTGAATACCGAGGTACGCTATTCGATTATCGCAGCAAAAGAGCTATACCATTAGATGCATATAACGGCATTAGTGCATATCTGTAGTGATCACTACTGGTTAACATATAACCGAATAGTTACATGCCATCACAAAGTAGATGGGCACATAACAAGCGATAATAGATAGACACAAGTTCTCGCTTTATTTCTATCGGTTTTCGAACAGAATTTGTATACATTTTTCAAACACCATGCCAGAGGTAATCATCTTCTAGCTCAAAGTCCGCACTTAATATCTCATCTTCTGGGTCGGCACTTTGAGATATAATGACACGGAAAGTACCCTTTTCAGCCAGCCATTTCTCGAGCTCTTCGTTCCAATACGACAAGGAATACTTGTCGAGACTAACTCTGACTGTCACTGTACTCCCAGTCGCCACCCAAACTTTGTTGAAAGCCTTGAGTTCTTTGCATGGACGGTCAAATGCGGCCTCAACGTCTTGAATGTAGACCTGTACGACCTCCCATCCATCTCGACGACCATAATTCCGCACATCAACCGTAATATCAAACGATCCCGCTCTACATTCTCCCAATCTTACTGTCTTTGGAACATGAAGGTTTGAGTACTCGAAGCTAGTGTATGAAAGACCGTATCCAAAGTAGAATAGTGGCCGCCTGTTGAGCTTTTCGTAGTATCGGTGGCCAATGAATACACCTTCGCCGTACAGAATGTCTCTTTGACCTTTTCCAAAGGTCAAAAATGCCGGTGTGTCTTCTAAACGACTCGGAAATGTCACCGACAGACGGCCGCTAGGGTTGATGCGGCCGAACAATACATCAGCAATGGCGTGGCCAGTCTCTTGACCACCAAACCACGCATGAACAACGGTGGCGGCGTTTTGAATCCATGGCATGGCAATCGGGCATCCGGACTGTGTCACAACGATCTGTCATAACAGTTAGTAGCTCTTGTTGCATGGAATTTGTGTCACATACCGTATTTGGATTCGCTTCGAGGATTCGCTGAATCAGATGATCAATCCCAGGTGGTAGGTCCAACGACTCTCTGTCGACGGCTTCGCTCTCATAGTCAGCGTTTAAGCCCGCCATGATAATAGGCACATCAACCGTTTTGGCCAGCAGCACTGCCTCATCCAGTGCCTCAACCGGGTCAATTTTCTCGCAACACCCAATTCTCAAACCACCAGCGCTAAGGGCCCCAATTCCGGGGATTGCGGCTTCGTTCCGCAGGAAAACAGAGATTTGGTACACTTTTCCAGCCTCAACTTTGATATCTGCAACCACCTCCATACTTGCCTGGTTGAACATTGGCGTTTGGAGTGTCTTCTTGGGCTGGCTATTAAACAGGTCAATCATCTCCTCTCCATCCACCCACAGTTTACCTTTTCCAATAACACAAAGACCCAATTGCATGGTTGTAGTCTTTGGAGCAGTATACACAGTCCTAACACGGAGCCAATATGCATCTGGGACGCCCTTGGGGAGACTATCAGCAAAATACATCTGCGCTTGTGTCGTTGTCGTAGTGTGCAACGGCTTCGCAGTCGGCTGCTCCTCGAAGTTCTCCTGGAACCATTCGAGTAGATATCCCGGCTTCTGCATGTCGGGAACAGAGCCATCAGAGGACAAAAGGGGGGTAAATAAATGACCTGCAATACATCAGCGTAAGAATTAGTGGGTTTAGTGGTACATACCGTGGCAGCCAACTGCAGTCTTCACTCTCTCTGCTCCGACAATCTCGGTGATGGCGTCAAGTGGCGTGCTCACATAATACGGGACAAGGTCGGCGGACCCCCCACCACTAACAGCAGGTACTCGAACTGCAGGCCCAATGAGACCGAACTTCTTCTTGGACCGTGTGTCCAGTGGTAGTATAGACCGTTCATTCTTCAGGAGAACGATTGAATCACCTGCCACTTGTCGGCAAAGCTGACGCTTCTCCTCCGTGTCACCCTGATTCTCCGCGTCGGGCTGGTGCTCTAATGCCGGGTGAACTTTGTTGATGAGATTCAGAACGTTCCGCACACGTTTATCTATGGTAGACTCCTTGACCTTGCGGCAGAGAATCGCCCACATCAACAATTGGCTTCGCCATCTCGCGGGACCAGGCATCTCAAGGTCTAGCCCAGCATTCACGGCTTCTGCAGTGCTATAAGTACCAAACCAATCGCTCATAATCAAACCGCCCCAACCCCATTCGCGGCGAAGAATCCCTTCCAAGAGCCAGGGGTCTTCACTCGCATGGGTTCCATTGATCTTGTGGTACGCCGTCATGAACGACCATGGATTGGCATTTCTGACGGCAATCTGGAAAGGCAACAGGTGCATCTCCCGCAAGGTCCTCTCTGTCACTCGGATAGAGTCTTCGATTGACATCGTTGACTGGTCATGCGCGGCGTAATGCTTGATGCTGACAGCCACGCCGTTCTCCTGGACACCGTTGATGTACGCTGATGCCATTGTACCACTCAACACCGGGTCCTCGCCAAAGGCTTCGAAACCACGACCGATGAGAGGAGACCTCTGTAGACACACTGTCGGGGCGAGGATAACCTGACACCCCTTTTCTTTCGCCTCCGTCGCGAGCAACTTACCGACGGAGTGCATCAGTTTGACGTCAAAGGTGGCCCCCATGGCCGTAGCTGACGGCAAAAGACAGCCTGGTTTCTGTGGCTTTAAGCATAGTTCGTATTGTTGGAGCAGTTCCAACTTACACCATTGAAAAATGCAGTGCCTCGTACTCCGTGCGGTCCATCGGAAGTCTAGACATGTCAGCTGCCATTTCTATGCTTTGGCTTATTGTAGTATACCGTGATCGAAGGAATGTTTAACCGGTCGATTTCATGCGTGCTCCAAGTATCTTTGCCAGCAAGAAGCCTAATCTTTTCCTCCAAGGTGAGTTCCTTGATGGTACGGGCCACATCGATTGGCTTTGACATCTTGGTAGACAGTGTCTTTGATTTGCACTTCGCTAAGGAACGTGATCATGATTGTGTTGAGGGAAGAGATTCGCTTCTGCGGCTCTCATTAGCTTCTTATATCGTAACTACCATATCTTACAAGCAGGTTGGATTAATCCAATTTCGCCGTGGAGAAACGTGGGAACGTCAATCACAGTACGATATCCCCTCCGTACTCCACAATTTCACCACGGAGATATTCTGGTGGTTTGCCAGGATGAATGCCAAAATCCATAGTCTTGTCACATTCATATCATTAATTCAGTGCACCGATAGCAAATAATTGGGCCTTGAATCGTTTGTATTGTGTCGAGTCTAAGTGCCCTACCCATTTCCTCAGTTCAGTCAGTCAAGTGTACCACAATCCAACGCCCTCTTTTCAACACCACATCGCCCCAGTCCTAGAATAACATTTTTATACAAAGAAGCATCAGATATATCGTAAGCCTCGCAAGTCTACTGTTGTGTAAAGTACGATCCCTCAGTACCGAGGCATGCATCTGATAGCGACAAACTGGTTTATGGGGGCAGACCACCACAGCCAGCACCACACCCACATGAATCCAATAGTTTTTCCAATCTTGCCGCTCAATGCGGAGTAGACCCGAGGGCATAAGTTCCTCATAGCAGATATCAATGCCGTCTCGCCGCATATCGCGACAAAGTTCCCAACCCACCACGCAATTTCCCACCAAAAGGCGCAGCCCATACCATTCAGCAGGTCAGTGTAGCCATGAAACACGCCGCTGATGGTAAATATGATACCGTTCAGCACCCAACGCTTCTTGCCTCGGAAGGGGCGCTGTCCGAAGCCGGTGAACTCCAGAATCATCTCTGCCCACCCGGCGACGCTCCGATATATGAGACGGTCAAAGTACTTGCTCCAGAAGCGGCGCAAATTCCACGCCTGCCTGATGTCGCCGAACATGGGTGGCCATTCCTCGGGCTCGTCGATACCGATGCCGACGAAGAAGAGAGCGCAGGCGAGGTGGACACGCGTGAACCAGTTGTAAGCGCCCCATATCCCCTCGAAGGCGAAGTAGCAGCGTATGATTGTTTCTCGCAGGGGGACGTCCTTGCCCTGGATCAGACGGAGTATGATGAAGCGTTTCTCTTCTGTGACGTCGCTGTAGCCGAATCGGAGATATCTCAGAACAAGTGCGCTCTTGAAATCGTCGATGAATACGACGAGGACGAGATGGATTGCGGACTTGAGAAGCCAGCGGAAGCGGTGGCTTGCCCAGAGCTGAATCATTTGATGGCGAGCAAAGCTCCAAATTTCAGTTGGTGCAGTTGAATCTTTCAGAGTTGAGTTGGTTGTCATCCCATCGCAATTCACAGTCGTTGTATCAAAGTTGTTTTTCGTGCTTTTCTTCCTATTGGGAGTTGTGTTTCCTTCTTTCTCCTTTATGAGATGGTAAACGGGAGCTGGGCGAGGGGTCTGGATGAAGCGCCCGTTCCACAAGATCTTATACGTTGCAATAGCGCGCTCTTTCCAGGGGAGCCTCAGCTGCTCTTCAGTGAGGACGAACTTCTCCCGGAGAATCATAACCACAGCGCCCATGACTTGAATGATGATGGCTTTCAAAAGAGTGTCTTTCATCGCATAGTGGAGTTTCATCCCGCCGACATGCCGCAGAATTTCGAAGCCAATGGCCATGAAAGCGAAGACGAAGGGTGCTCGATGCTTTTCTCGAGCGTTGATGGCGGCGGCGACGCATGAGAGGCCAACGATGTATATGGAGACAGGCCAGATGTACGCGCTCCAGGGAGATGACTCTTTAGATGCTATGTATGCATCGTAGCGTCGTTGTAATTCTGATTTGTTCGCGACGAAATCGTTCGTAAGAGGCTCATAGTTGTAGCCATCTAGGCTCGTGTTACTCAGGGTGGTGTTGACAAAATTCAGGTTTTCGAGAGTAAAATTCCCAAGAAACGACTCCATATTGACCGTGTTTGTTCCTGTTATTGATAATAGTAGTCAATGTCTCTGCGGGTGAACAAGACCTGGAATAACACTGCGTTGACAAATGGTCTACTGAAACGGTTCACTACATACATTCTCCCAAAGTTTTCTCCGTTACCGTTGCATCTGTCTTTTTTTCTAAAACTGTATCCGCATATAAACGCTTATCTATCTTTACAAACTGTACGTTAGAGTTCGTTGTAGCCATGGAAGCGACGCCATAAACGGCCACACACCAAGAATGTCAAGCCCATAACCCATCCATGGACTCAGCAGAGCAAAGAGGATACATTTACCCCTACTTTTCACAAAACCAAGCCAAGAAGTAGACTGCAAAGTCTCGTCTTCTGACTCATTGGACTCGGTCCGTTCTACTTCTCCACGCGGCACAGCCTACCATTCTCATGAGGCAGCCCATCAGCCGTTTCAACCGTCCAAAACTCGCTTCCAACCGCAGTAGCAGCATAAAACACATCCTCGGGATCCCATTTGCGCTTCAATTCCAGCAGGCGCGCGTACTTGTCTCCGTAAAATGCCTGCTGGAAGTCCGGCTCCATGCGATCCGACTCGGCAAGATACGACCCTGCCCCTGGAGAGATATCTCTCCACCTTTGCATGTCACCGAAAGTGAATCCCTTCCTGGCCTCCATAATCTGGGTGGCGGTGGCGTTTGCAGACCACCTCACCGACTGGATCGCAAAGAGAATGTTTTCTCGCCAAGCAAGATTAACCGCATTATCCGGGTTGTCAGGGCTGGTGGCCTTAATGTTGAAACCTACAAAGACGTGGTTTGTCTCCAGTGATGTGCGGATGGCGTCGAAGGTCGCCTGCTTTAACTCTTCTGATTCAAAGTTTTTGCGCGGGAAGAGTCGGGAGCCACTCTGTACGTTGACTTTCTCAACTACCTCCAATGGGAAAAAGTCTTTCCAGGCAGGGTAAAACGAGTTGTACTCGGTGATATTCGGGTCAAATACGATGCCCAAGTCCTTGAGTGTAGTGAGCCAGGGGCCCAGTAGCATTTCAACCTCTTCGGCCGTCTTGTTCGGTGCGAAGAATGGCGTCATTTGGAACAGGAAATTGCCTGGGCTGGGGTTGTTGGGCAGCATGAGAAAGTATGCATACGTGCCGCTGTCTGCGTTGGTGATAAAGTGGTCAAAGTAGCTCCGCACACCCGCCCAAAACGTGTCGTTCGAAATGCCGTCTGCTGTCGAGAACTTGAAATTGGATGCCGTCGTGCGTACATCCGGAAATGCTTTGACTGTGACAGATGTTGCAACGCCAAAAGTAGACCCCCCTCCTCCACGAAGAGCCCAGAAGAGATCCGAGTTTTGGGTGTGGTCTGCCGTCACGAACTCCCCATCGGCTGTCACGACTTCGAACGCCAGAGCCTGGTCTGCGCCTGTGCCATAGATGGAGCTTAATGGTGAGTGGCCTCCGCCTTGGATGTATCCTCCCATCACCCCAACAGTCTGACAGGATTAGCTTATAAGCTTTCGTGGTCCCAACAATCACGTACCTGACCCTCTCCTCCCACGACGATCTTCCCGTATCTGTGTGCAATCTCATAGATCTCAAAGGCCTGTACGCCGGTACCGCACTTGAACGCCGGGCCAGAATAGCCCTCCACCTGATCAACGACTTCCTCAATGTACTCTACGTCTTTCAAGTAATGCGCCCAGATGCTGAGCGACTCTCCACCCCCCGACTTGCCCGAAAAGTCATGTCCTGTATTTTTCACCACAAGCCGGACCCCGGTATCTTTGGCGAACTTGACTCCCTCTTGGACATGTTTTGGCGAAGTTGCATTGATAACGTACCACGGAAACCCACCCATCGTGCAATTCCCCGAGTCGTAAATATTAGGCGGCAAACAGGTCAGGCCTTGGTACACCGGCGAGAGCATCTCTATTGGGTCGTTAAGGTGCGTGTATGAGTTGGTCCAGTTGGCCGACATCGTTTTGCAGAGCTCTGAATCATACTCCTGTCCCCGGTAGCACGCGGCAGCTTGGGGACGTGGCTTGAGAAGGCGGTTATCCACCCTCGCATTCAGAGATGCCCATGCTTCGTCTGATGGCCAAGCATCGTCTCCAGGGTATGTTTTACAGCGGCCCTCCGCAAAAGTAGTCCTCCAGAAAGTCAGTAAAATCAGGGTTAAAAGGTGGTTGGCCATGGCTGATTCTGTCAGAAGATGGGTTTTTTACGAATCCGCTTTATTTAGTGCAGGGCATCTCCCGCCTACTTATCGAAAAATCCCCATGTTAGTTCTCAAGTGAGGGGGTTGCCGACGTTGCACTGAAGATATGGTCCCCCCAGCCGAGATGGCGATCTTCCGCCGAGGGAGCGACTTCCTGTAGCATGTCAGAGTAGGATATGGATCTCTAACCCTGGCCCGTCGATTATTATTCGCCGGGCAATCTATGCTTAAGAAAAGCCGGCAGCGGACGTTGTATTGAACCCGCAGATCTTGCTTGCGGGGGAGTCTTGATTGTCCTACAGGGATCCAGTTCCAGGCCAAATTCTCTGCTGCAAGGGTGTCAATTTCCAGCAGTCCTTTCGAAAATAATAATCATGGATAGTTATATTCTGCGACATTAGCGAATGAAAACAGATTCCTAGCCCCAGGCATTTCATAGTGTCACTGATAATGCTGATAATGGAGGTACTACTTGTCTCTGAAGACTCATATGTATCTTGATTGGGCCCTATCACAAATTCATATTTTCTTAGCCATTAACCATGCCCGCCATGCATTCTTACCCCTGCTTACGCTGCCCCGGCCCCCCCAGCCCAATTCATGTTGCCAACATTGTTGGACATTGGATCGGCGGATAAAGCAGTCCACTGCATAGCCCTGAAATGAGACCCTCCGGACATCATGGCAGATTCTATATGCGGTTTCGGGAGCCAGAAATGGACACCAGAGTGCTTCTTCTCGACTCCATGATTGCAAAGAGTGTAAACATCAGCAACCTGCTTGTCGTGGTAGCTGTAAACGCTACCGATTCTCTCCACCTCTGCGTCGCTCAGACCGGTGATATAGACACCGTAGACGGGAGTCCCTCTATCAGGCACGAAGCCGTAGGGTGTTCCGGCGCGTTGTGCGAGCCATGTGCTTGGAGGATCGTATATTCTGGCGGAATGCCACTTGTAGTTGTCTCGAAGATGTTTTGGTGGGTCTGAGTTACCATGAATAGTCAGGAAGAACGTCTTTTTGACCCCTATACGGTCATATAGAAATACACCATTGTTGCGGGACATTTTGCCCTCGTTATGCGATAATTGTTTGCGATTGCGTCAGAGGGGCTGCCAAAGTGGCATTCGGTTATGGAAAAGGCCGCGTAATTTCGTGGTCGAACTGACAAAGTCACGTAGAATTGGATGTATGGATGGATACTTGATAGCTTGATGGTTGGGGAATGTCAGTATATTGAGAGTTGTAGTTGTATTTGTATCTGGATGTTCTCGAGGAGGTGTCGACTTTTGATTGGGAGTCTTTGTTCCAATTCTTGGCGTACTTGTTACGGAGTCCTTCGTGCTTGCCACTTTGGACTATTATACCTCATAGGTTCTTTGGTTAGGGCATGACCTAATCAAGGCAAGAGAGTTCATCAATCAACGGTACGTAGATCATGGAATCTTCAAGATGAGGAGGCAACTACGGTGGTCACCTGCAACAGCCACACATCATCCACGTGCGTTTCCGTCAGCCTTGCTTCACAGGCACGCCTCGCAGTAACTTTCCCTTTCTGATACTTCCACTCCCTAGTGCCTACTTCTTCCCTTCTACTCATTGCTCAGGATAAAATGTAAGGCTGGGGCAAGAGCAGCTGTATCATAGTATAGGAAGTACCAGGTGAATTAAAGATCTGAGAAAGAGGACACCCATCATTTCAGAGATGATAGGGATGCTATACTTTCGTTCTATGGTCCTTCGACGCGTAACGCGTTATTTTCGCGATTGTAGGAAATGGAAGATCGTGGCAAATCATGCTTTCGTATAGAGAATGCCCAGTTCAAGAGTAAAGTCTATGCATTCCAAGCCACTAATGTTAAAACTTTGATTTCAGCTTTTGAATATTGGTAGAACATGTCTGCGCGGGAGAAACTACATTCCTCCTTTGGTTGGATGACTCAGTTATCTAGCTTCATTTTGAGTGTGGTTCACTTAGGGCTAATTTGGAGTCTTGCACAGTTGGGTTTGAAATGATGTCAACGTACTGGCAGGCTTATATCACAAGATCATATTCATTCCGGACTTTGGTATTTTACCTTGAACTCTCCAACCGCCAAGCCAATATATCTCAAAGATAAGATTTAGATTTTCGGGCCGAGGAGGATAACCGTTGATGTGAGTGGACTCCAAAATAATGCTATATTTCTCTAGCCCTAAAAGATTTTGTCTTTTGCCTTGAATTAAGTTTATAGCCCTTCATTACGAGGCGGTACCAGCAAAGACGCTCCCACCTTTGCCTTGCAAGGACTTACTACAATCCCACATGATAAGCTCATGTTCGGGACTGATTGGAAGGCTCTAAATCAAACTTTTCTCATTTCTTGTGTCCCCACCGATACATTTTCATGTGCTTTTGGCCCTCACGCAGATGAGTCAAACTTGCCATTATATATCTCAAATACCACAAATCTGTGCATCCCCTATCATACCTGAACTCATCGTTATTCCAACGCGACGCACTTAACAGTCACATAGAGAGCCATTGAGAGACTCAAGGGCCCCATTATGCACAGCTACCATAAGTGCCTGTCAATGTAGCTAAATTCAATTTACATCTTCCTGTTACAAGCCTTGCCTGGCCTCCTCTTCCGTAGGCTTTCGTCCCCAAAGAGAATAGCTACATGTGGTCAGCAATCAGATGATGATTTAGGTGTGCCACTTCACTTACATCGGCCAGTATGCATGGATGTTCCGGTTGTTAATGTCTTTTCGAACATCAATCAGAAATACCTGCACCTCCTTGCTCGTCCACCCATGAATCCTGGTGAAGGGAGCCATGGTGTAGCCTTCGAATCCAGAAATCTGGTTCTCGTTATTCCATAAGCCGAGTTCCTTGTATTTCGCATGCCTCGGCCATGTGTTGGACGGCCATTTGAACCGGTTAAGCGTCACGTCGCGGAACCCGATCTCAATCATGATATCTCTCAACTCCGGAATGCTTTGAAAGGCACGGCCAATCTTTGCCATGGCATCGCCCAGCAGCCGCATGCACCTGGACAACGCAAGGTCCTCTGTGAGAGTGCCATCGTCAGAGGTGGGGAACACGTCAATCTCATTGAGCTCTAGGTAGCCGCCGGGTGCCAGTCCACTATTTGACACAGGTGTCAGTTTTCAGGTTGCTAAGGACAGTCTATGATGGGGATTAGGTGTTTGTCGGTGCTTACTCATAGCACTTCTGAAGATAACCTCTCCAGTCTCCTATGCTTGACGTCATTATCCGGCTGTGGATGTAGTCGAAGGGATGTTTAAACAGCCATGGCTCTTCAATGTCGTCGATTTCGAACTTCACGTTTGGGGGTACACTGAAATGGTGAGTTGGTTTCGCGGCAAATGATAGCTGTCAGGCGGGGGATGTACATACAATTGCGGTTGGATGGCGGAAAGATCAACCCCGAGAACCTCAATTCTCTGTTAGTTACGATTGAAATTATTAGAAAATCAATCCTTACCTCGGCCTCGGGATGCTCATCGCCAAACTCAATGGCCCAGATACCGGTACCGGTACCTACGTCAAGGACGCGTTTCACCCGAGAGCCTATGGTATTTGGCGGGGCAGTCCCCAGTCTGTTGTCAAATGTAAGAAGGAAAAGGTTATGTTGCAAATCTGGATACGTTAATACCGCTCGCTAGTTGGCCTCATGGAAACGGAATTACCTAGTCTATCGTTTTCTGTCTCGTCATTGGGATAGTTGTATTCTATGCTGATTAGATTTTTGGGGTGTCACAGCCACCAATAGATAAATTCAAGCTTACTCCCATCTTTATATTTATGGTAGGTCCTGCCATTTTCGTTTCTGTATTCGAGTATTGAACTGCTTATGCTTGTCGTCGATGATGCGATGCTCTGGTGAAGGAGTCAATGTGAGAATCATATGCTACACCACCACGAGCCTCGCTAACGGATACGTACACCATAATCTGACGCAAAGTCGTCCACATTCTGTGTGTTTTCAATTGTTAGAGTGAGGCACAAAATACGAATAATTGTGTAGTACCTCTTCAGCGACTAGCTCGCCCTCTATCGGGTCATTTTGGACTTGGGCCTCCGGGCTTCCAGCAGATGAAGATTTGCCGGGGCTCGTAGGTCGAGCCATGGTCGTGGTACAGCCTGCTGGGAGATTTGTTAAAAATTCTGTCAGTTGTAAAAGATCAATGTCTTTGAAATGCCATATCCTCGGGTCCGGAAAGGGCAATCAATGACCCAGATTACGCATTGTTTGCTGCACCTCGCGGTTTATCTGTCCATGGAAGATGACATGATCGATCTACTCCCGTTATTACCCCTCATTTCTTGTGGAGATGATCATGCAGTATTGTGGCAAGTAGTCGCTAAGCGACCAATATCTCCCAATGATGCTGCTTGTTTAAGAGACAATGTCTTGGAATCACAGACAAGTCATCGTACAGATCGCCCAAAACGGGACGATTTCCCGCAGGGACTTTTGTGCTATTGGTCAGACCTTCTGATATATTTCTTTTTTGTTTCGGGTGCCGATAACAGCAGACCTACTTATACGAATTTGACAACAGAGTGAGATTCCGGTTCGTCCGAAGTAACATGCGTCCTGCCGTGTAGCCCGGGTGACAGGGGTCTACCTCACTCCTATGGTCGGATTTACTATGGAAGACCATTAACGTGCATGTGCTCCGATTTCAAGTCTAAAGGAGTAAGCCGTTGCCACTCTACTATGTATTGAATTTGTGAAATATGAGGCTGTCTGAAAATTCGCCAATCGGTCCATTACAAAGTGGCTGGAATTCTTCACATATTCTCAACACATCACAATGCTCCAACCGCGCAAATAGGTTTCAACTTCTCCGAGGACCTATGGAAAATCTGTGAGAACTCGATCCATCTCAGCCTTCTTTCAACGTGGAGGCAGTCTGCAGATGTGTATATCTGCTTTTGATTGGTGAGCTGAGATAAATAGGACCACAGCCAAAAAAGCATCGCAAGCCGGCTAACCTACTATCTTAGGGCTCATCAGCATAGGTTACCTTGCTTCCGCCCATAATAAACGGAGTAGACGCGTGACTCTCTAGGATGTCAAGGCATTTTAAAACTGCGAAGCTCGGATTATCTCTGCTGTAACCGAATCCAAACGAGATCAGCTAATTACTGTATTCTTACATGCCTTTTTCAACTCCATTGCTACTCTATCATAGAATCCCAATTTTCCATTATCGTACGCTCCATACGAGTACGCCAATGCCTGGTTTAGGTTATTACTAAGAGAGTTTGAAAGCAAGCTGTCTTCACCTTCCACTCTCTTCACCATCTCAACATAGTCTTTCCGCTCCCGCCACATTTCCTTCACAAATTCATCAAGGGGTTGCCCATCTTGGTCGTAGTCCTGGGGCAAGCCAAACGATGGAGGCATGACTTGAAGAAACTCGGGGTACGCAATGAGTCCCCAGGGAACCGTGCATGCCCCCTCCCAATCGATGATTCCTGTTACGATGAAGCTGGCTTCGTCGACCATGATGTTACTATGGAGGAAATCATCATGGCATAGAGGAAATGGTCCCTCGTTGCGAAAGGGAAGATGTTTAGCCATGTCTTTGATCTGCGATGGGAACTCGTCGATAATTTGGAGCGTTTCTTCTGCTGTGATTGGGCCTCTCTCCATCATTTTGGTGATTGTTTCCTTGTCGAGCTTGAACTTGACCTTATCAGCCCATGCCTCAAAAAAGGCCGTCGCTGTATCGAACGGACCGCCGATCCCCGGAATAGGACCCGACTCGAATACACCATCATCCCTTCGGATAACAGTTCCAATCTTTGGGAGTCGCAGTGAAGTCATCTGGACCTGGTACAGTAAGTTGCTATACAGTGAGGTCAAGAAGGTGGGCTACTAAGAACAAACATGACACTCGGCAACAGATCGATAGAAGGGTTTTCGATACTCCACGGGTATCACACCACGGTGTAATTTGTGACCTCCGAGAGCATCCATAGCAACGATGCCGGGAAGAATTTCGATAAGCATGAAGGCAGATTTTGCAGCGTTGTTCACTTCTGTGTCATATGCAAAGATTCGGGGTACCCGTAAGCTGGAGGCCTCTTGAATGAATTGCATGGTTGCAATTTCATTTTGCAAATTGGTCCAAAAGGAATTATATAACGGGCCTCTTATAATGGGAATCCGAGCTGCCCATCGTGTCTTGTCAGAAAACTCAAGTTGACGGACAATGTTGTTGAGTCCATTTGCGACCTGATCCAGAGCAACACATTCCAGGCTGCAGTTGGCACCTGAGGCAATTCGGCACAGCTGATCCCAGTTGACTTGGTTGAAACAAGAAATAGTTTGTTGATCGTTGTTCTGTAGAAATTCCTGAACTGTTGTCCAGGAGGCTGAGTCGGTGGCCATGGGTAGCGTGTTACTTAAGAAATCGATCAAATACTTCAATGGTTCCAGCAAGTAAAAGAGTAAGAGGGGTGCTGTCCGGGTCTATATAGGAGGCGATTGTGAAGGGCTGAACCCTTGAAGAGGCGTACGGCGATCGTAGACTGATACCCAATGAGGATATGCGCAAGCGTGTGTACTTGATGCAGTCGAGGCTACAAGTATAGCAACCAGGTCACACAAATGAAGGCGGTGTAGGACTGTCTAATTTTAGAAGCACATCTGAAAATTACGATCGAAGGAATACGTGCTGCTTCTTCTATTAGTTGGTATTACTATGAAGAACTAGGTAATGAAAAGTAGTAAAATGTTTGAAAATTCGATAGCAGCCTTTTGTCAATCTTCTCGTGGTAAGAAAAGTCAAGTCTGAGAGCTCCAAGGACTCTCATA
This sequence comes from Colletotrichum truncatum, assembly GCF_014235925.2. Classification (NCBI taxonomy): domain Eukaryota; kingdom Fungi; phylum Ascomycota; class Sordariomycetes; order Glomerellales; family Glomerellaceae; genus Colletotrichum; species Colletotrichum truncatum. The sequence continues at coordinate 6,338,961 of NW_027222399.1, read as the reverse complement.
CTAGAAAATGGAGATAAGATGCCACTTCTGTCCCTCATGCTGCGTGACTGGAATGGCCATCTTTCCGGGCGTGACGGAAAGCCGTCTGATAGCATCTTCAGCCTTTTCCTCCAAGCGCCACCAAGTCTTTTTTTCAAGTGGCTCATAGGACCGCGAAGGGAGATCCCTTACCTTCCCGTCCATAAAATGCGACGACACAAAAGCTGAACCGCAACGACGAAACACGCCGCTTGCCTCGTCCACTAATTTTAACAACACACCGCAGATCTTGTTGACCTCTTGACGGATAGGCCATAGCCGTCCTGTCAGCTTGGCTTCTATTTCCACAACGGGCACAAAAAAACAGTTTCCTTCTTCTGGTGTGTCCGTTTCGCTGTCTAGGGAGACATTGAGAGTCATGTTCTTCGAGTCCGTAGCAGGCAGAACGTAAGATTTCTCACATTCCTTGCTGGGTAATACAGGAATCAGCATGCAACGCATTCGGATGTGCTGTTCTGCATTCTTTTTCTCTGTCAGTGCGGCTTCCTTGTCGATAATCTGCGCCAGGGGAATGAAAATATTGAAACGACTACCAAGATGATATATTTTGTGCTCCCACCTCCAGCCCTCACCATGTATCGTATTCACCGCGCCATCTATGGACATCCAAGACCATGAGGGAGCCAGGTTGTTGCGTATGCTTGGCTGTTTACTCCACCAGCACAGCTGGATTTCGAAGCCTTCACCTACTAAGCCGAAACGTGTTTCGGTTTCGAGTTTCTCAGCGACAACCTCTGCTACTCCAGCGAGGGCCACGAGCTTCTCTGACTGAATCGTTACCTGGCAGGCCGTGTAAACCTCAATAATCCTGCCCCATATCTGGAGTATTTTGGTCTGATCATGAGGAAACTGTTGCAAGTTGAAGAGTCTCTTTGGTTGTAGCCATGGCGGTATCATCCCGTGGTTCCAAACATATGCTGTCTCTAGCGGCGGGTCATTCGAATACCATGGTTCCCCTTCATACGGAAAGGCCTCGGTTGCTGTCCACTCATTGCAGTCCCAAATAATCAGCTCTGACGTGAAGTGCGCGATGCGTGGCGATAGTAGGCGTTCTTGTGTAGTCCAGCCTGATGCATTTAGAGACGCTAACTTGACCTCCCTAATCCATTGGTCTCGAACATTGAGTAGTTCCGGCACAGCTTCGATAAGTCCTTTAATAGGTCCGTTTTCAATATTGATTACTCCGGAACTCATTAGATCCGGATTGCGCGGTGTGAAAAGTCCCTGGTGGGGATTCATCGCGTGTGTCGCTGCCAAGTTTAGTAATGCACTTTGGTGTATTTTCCTCCTTGCCTTCTTCTGAGCCTCCCGATCTTTTTCTGAATCTTGGATGGCGCAAAGTGATTCGATCCAGATATACTTGATTCCCAAGAAGCAGATGACAGTCAGAGCATCGGCAAATGTCACAGGTAATTGTTTGGTAGGGATGCCCCCCATCAATAGGTTCAAGTTTCCAGGGCTTTCAACGCTGCCTTGAGTACATTCCATGACGCTGCTTCCGTCCCGATTATAGGTCAAGGTTGCATAGGGTCCTTCAGGCGAGGTTTCCTTCGTAATTATAAGGCGTGTTTTCGTCTTGTCCACTTGAAGAAGGCGGGTAGGATACCAAGTTGGCTCAACTGTCAAAAGCCGGCATTGCTCATGAGTAGTCTGACACTTATAAAGGCAATCCTTCACAAACTTCAGGGCTTTATCTGAACCAGTACTTTGGCTCGTCCAACTCGACATCAAGCCTGGCTGATCTGCTGTTGATGGGTCAGTCATTACGCGCTCTAACTTTGCGGGATCTGGCGCTTACCCGACTCTAGTCTAATGATTCGGAAGCTGCCACCGATCGTACGGCGTTGGAAGGGTTCACTGCTGGCCGTTAGGCTTACACTTCTCTTTCCGGTTTTCGTATCAACACTCAAGCAGGATGATAAAACGAGTCTGCAGTCGTTGTCTTCCCAGAACCCGAGTTCTGTGGCGCAGCCCATACGTTCGCCGGTCAAAAGTGCGTGACAAGAGGCACAATCCATGGCACTCCGCCGTATTGTTGAGAGCGGCACAGTCCTTTTGCATTCGAACTCCCACCGATCTGCTACCTGTTTTGGAGGCTGCTGTTGTGGCTGAAATACTAGAGCTTGTCTGAGTCTGCCCAACCATCCTTCCTGTTGAGGCTGGGTTTCCAAGACTTTTCGACAAAACCAGCAGAACATACTGTGTTAAAGGCTTGGGATTTAATGACAAGAATTATTTTGAACTGCAAAAATTACTTGACAGGCGTGTAGCACTGACTTGAGTTTGAATGACGAGTAGTTAGAGGGATTTTGCGAAGAATCTCTGTGACGTCTCCATGTTTTTGAGTCAGGTTTAAATAATCAAGGCCAGTGTTTGCTTGTAGGTGATATTCGAGACTTTGGGTGTCAGCCGCCACGCTTGAGTTCAGCCGTGCCGCATAGCGCCAACGGTGGCTTCTATCGCACTCGTTTGCAGATTCTACTACTTAACGCGGCACTGCGCCTCAAACCTTGCTAATACCAGTTTGCAGTCCTCATGTTAGACGGCAGTACACCCTAGCTAAAATGTAGAATGCCTTGTCAGCGGTGCTGAGCAGTGCGGCAAGGCAGATTATGCCACAGACGCAAAGAGGCATCGTTACGAATAGCGAAGGAAGCTAGACACAATGCTGCACACGATTCGAGCTATGTAAGATAGTCAGAATGCAGAATACCGCGTTTGCCTTCAACCGGCGGGCGAACACAAGCCCAGCGACCCTTGACGTGCCATGACAGTGGCACACTGCTTTCGAACGACCCAGCTCTTGTTTTTAACATAAACTTCGGGGTATCATTGCTCTATCTATCTTTTTAAACAAGCCACTTCTCAGCCTTGTTGGGTATCAATCTCCTCAGTACATCAATCTGTCGCGCCTGCGCCTTGTGCTTCAAGTCTGTAACTCCTCGTCGGTCCGTCCGTCGCTGGCCGTTCGCGTACACCACAGTGAAATCGGGAATCTTCTCGCCGGGCTTAATGACTGTCATGGGCGAAATTGTGCAGTTCTGCGGCTGTTAGTCTCGCAACTTGATGTAGGGGGCGGTCGCGCAAACCTTGCCGATGACAGCCCCATGACCGATCCGAGATCGGACACCGATGACCGTGTCTGTACCAATTTCCGTACCTCCCGCCTCAACCACGGTGCCAACCTCTATCGTCACGTAGTCTCCAAGGGAAACCCCTCCGCTAGCATCGTCGTTGCCGAGTGCGCCAATGTGTGTTCGTTCGTGTACAATGCAGCGACGGCCGATAAGAATGCTACCGTTCGTGGACTCGAGCTTTGACCGGGGGTGGAGCACGCTTTCAGACTGAATTGTGACTGAATGAGTTCCCACAAGAATCGCGCTGTCGGAGACGGTAAGGGACGAGGAGAAGTTGACTGGTGGTCGTGGGCCGGTATTAGAGACGGCGGGCAGCATAGAATGCCGCTTGTTAGACGACATCTTGAGGTGTGTACTGGATGCTCCGGCCCGGTAAATTTCTAGACAAAAAACAGTGAAAGACGCATTATTGTTACCGTCGTAACAAAGGCAAGCTTGTATGCAGAACACCGAGTGCCTGACGTCCACGTATTTAGTGATTGCGTGGTGACAAGTTGTAATCGTGGGGCATAGATCGATGTTCCTCCTTGAGCTTCCCCCGGTGCATAACCCCGATTAATGCATCCCGAGTAGTCACGTGATGCTCATGCTGACTAAACGACCCGCATTGGCCAATCAACGCCAACAGGAAATAAGCATCATCGACCTGGCCCAGCAGAGCTTCGCTTCCCACGACGACGAATTCCTCCGACCGAACACCCTCCACATCCACCCACCCCCCTCCGCTCTCAACGCCCACGATGGCTACTCCGAAGCGGTTGCCCGCGCAGGCCGCGCAGGCCGCCCGAAACTTCGCGACAGTACGAACCTATGGCGGCCTCAAGGACCAGGACCGTATTTTCCAGAATCTCTACGGCCGGTTGCCCCCGACCCTGGCCTCGGCGAAGAAGATGGGCGATTGGCACAAGACCAAGGAGATCATTCTCAAGGGTCACGATTGGATCATCAGCGAGGTCAAGGCCTCCGGTCTGAGAGGACGCGGAGGTGCCGGTTTCCCTTCAGGATTGAAATGGGTAAGGTCGCCACCACTTGGATTTTGCGAATTATTTGCCGCGGCAATCAAGGGAAGGGAATTGGGCACAGTATCACTGACATTGATAACCAGTCATTCATGAACTTCAAGGATTGGGACAAGGACAACAAGCCGAGATACCTGGTCGTCAACGCCGATGAGGGTGAGCCCGGAACGTGCAAGGACCGCGAGATCATGCGAAAGGACCCCCACAAGCTCATCGAGGGATGCCTCGTCGCCGGCCGAGCCATGAACGCCACCGCCGCCTACATCTATATCCGTGGAGAATTCGTCCACGAGGCCGCCGTTCTCCAGAACGCCATCAACGAGGCCTACCAGGACGGCCTTATTGGCAAGAACGCCTGCGGCTCCGGCTACGACTTCGATGTCTTTATCCACCGTGGTGCCGGTGCCTACGTCTGCGGAGAGGAGACTTCCTTGATCGAGTCCCTCGAGGGCAAGCCCGGAAAGCCTCGTCTTAAGCCTCCTTTCCCCGCCGCCGTCGGTCTCTTCGGCTGCCCTTCCACCGTCGCCAACGTCGAGACTATTGCCGTCGCCCCGACCATCTGCAGACGTGGTGGCAACTGGTTTGCCGGATTCGGCCGCGAGCGTAACCAGGGCACCAAGCTCTTCTGCATTTCGGGTCACGTCAACAACCCCGTCACCGTCGAAGAGGAGATGTCGATACCCCTGCGCGAGCTCATCGACAAGCACTGCGGTGGTGTCCGCGGCGGCTGGGACAACCTTCTCGCCGTCATCCCCGGTGGTTCTTCCACCCCCATTCTTCCCAAATCCGTCTGCGACAACCAGCTCATGGACTTTGACGCTCTCAAGGACAGCCAGTCCGGTCTCGGTACTGCGGCCGTCATTGTCATGGACAAGAGCACCGACGTTGTCCGCGCCATCAGCCGTCTCTCCCACTTCTACGCCCACGAGTCTTGCGGTCAGTGCACGCCCTGCAGAGAGGGTAGCAAGTGGACCGACCAGATCATGAAGCGCTTCGAGCAGGGCCGCGGCCGGCCACGCGAGATTGACATGCTCCAGGAGCTTACCAAGCAGGTCGAGGGCCACACCATTTGCGGTATGTTTAATTCTAGTACCTGGATATTTGACATTATAGATGACATTTGGGAACTAACGTTGTTGCGTCTACAGCTCTCGGCGAGGCTTTCGCCTGGCCCCTTCAGGGTCTTATCAGACATTTCCGTCCCGAGCTCGAGAAGAGGATGGAGGAATACGCCCAGCAGAACGGCGGCGCCAATGCGCTGGCCGGCGGCTGGGAGCCCGATGCCCGGGCTAAGGGCAAGTTGATTGCGCCGGGACAGTAAAAGGCTAGGGTTTCGCATGATTGTAGACTCGCGCTGAAGGCTTGTATATATTAGTAGTACATTGTGATAGAGCCCGAACGCGCCGGAGTTCCTTTGTTCAGCACCCTGGTTTGTACTCTATCAGCAATGTGATTTCAATTTGTTAAAAATATGTTTCCTCTGTTTGCTCTGTTTGAATCCTGCGGCAACGCTTCATCAGATATGGTGGAATTGGCCTATGTGAGTGCATACGGGCTATCGGGATGCATGCCACGACGTTCACTGTCCATTGCATCAGGGCATTCTTCAAGTCTCTCCCTGTTCGGCGTTAAGCTAAAGAAACAGCCAAAGAGACCACCGTCCATCCAATAGGACGATTGGATTTCTCAGCGCTGGACTAGGATCCCCCCCTCCTCTCGGTCCACAGATCCGGACACCGCACAACCTCAAACTCGGCTCAACCCGGTCCAAAGACCCTCCGACCACGGCGGGGACTTCTTTGTTGTTCATCAACAACGTCCGCTCCTTCGAGTCCCCAACGTACATAGCATCCTTTACAATTTCAACGAGGGAAAAGGTTGATACCCGGGAGGTATCAATTTGTTGTGAGATTGCGACTGTGTATATTGCTCTTTCTTGCCTGTCCGCGGCATCCTTTTTTCATGATGACTTCTTTCAAATATGACCAGTTTGTCGCTTTCGGCTCGGATAGCGGTGAGTTTTGAATTTCTTATATCGAAGCAAATGTTTCGATGAATTCTGAGTTGCATGATTCCCGCGATTGAATCTCATCTCCGGCTCTCATGAGACATGAGGACATCTCACTCAGAAAAAATAAAATAAAAAAAAACACAATAATAAATGAATCCAAAAAACTAACAAACCCCAGCCGGCCTCGAACGCATCCTCCGCGGCCTACAAGCCCTAACGGCGATTCTCTCCGCCATCCCATCCCTCCTCACACTCATCGTCCTGGCCCCCGAGCCCATCCTCGAAGCGCTGGGTCCCGTCCGCGGACACCTGAACCTGACCCGCCGCTTCATCCGCTTCTTCTGGTTCCTCAACTCCTTCGGCACGTCGTACAACCTCTACTCCTCCATCTCGCACCCTTCACCTTCATCCACGCCGGGCAAGAAGAGTTCAGGCGTCGTCGGGGTGGAGACATGGCTCGAGATACTCAAATTCACGCTCCTGGGCCTGTACGGCGGCCTCGAGTCCGTCACGCTGCCTGACCTCCTCAACGTCCCGCAGATCGAGTTCTTCGGAGCTGAGCGGACCAAGGCTCTCAACGTCGAGGCGCAGCGGTTCTGGTTTCTCGCCCTGTTCTGCGGGATCGTGGGGAACCTCGTGCGCATGCTGAAGGCGTTTGCGTATGCGCCTGTTCCGCAGCATGGGGCCGGGTACGGCACGGGTGAAGGGCCCGAGAAGAAGAAGGATGGTGAGGGGGAGAAGTCTTCTGAAGAAACTGACGCCAGTGAGAAGAACGGCGCGGGGGAAGCTGGGGAGGAGAAGGAGAAGCCGGACTGGGAGGCCGAGCGCGCGCGGTTGAGGGCGATCGTCGTCAAGAGGCGCGAGGAGAGGAAGAGGTGGCGGGGCCAGGTCGCCGTCACGGTAAAGACCCTAGGCCGCAAGGTCATTTCCGACTCGCTAGACTGTCTGATTCCCGGTGTGATTCTGGGGTGGATTGATATTAGTCCCGGCGCGGTGGGCGTCGCCATGTTCATCACGACCTTGATGACGAGCAAGGATATCTGGGAACGCTGCGGCGCTGTCGTTGCGGCGAGGAGAGGTGGCATGTAGAGACTGGGGGAAAACACATAGACGGGATGGGAATGGTTTGAAATATCTTTACTGAATCCTTAAAGATAGAACTATAGACGAACGAACTTGGGTGTAACGCCCTGCGCGATGCCAATGATGAAAACTCATATCCTCGTACAACCGCCCGCTGAATCCACTTGCCCTCACTGCTGTCGATCAATTTTCCGGCGTTCATGATATGGTGGTTAAACGTTATGTATACAATAGGTCCCGAACTTCGTTCACATTGATTCATTCACGGAAAATGGTCCAAGATCAGCACGCCCCTTTGGGGGGCTCCTCGGGCGAACCTGTATTATCTCCACACAAGAACAGCCTCACGCGGCAACAGACATGGCAGGGTGCGCTCTGTCAGGGGTCTGCGGGAGACGGATGCGGTACTTGGGGGAAGCGATATCATCCTCCTCCTCTTCATCATAGGACACATGGATCTTGGCCCTCTTGAGAATAGTAAACTGCTGCGCGACCGCAATAATAATCTCAAGACCACTATTCCACACAGTCAGCATATACTACACCCCATAACATCCCCCCTCACCCCGAGACAACACGGGGGCAAAGAAGAAAGGAAAAAAAAAAAAAAAAGAGGGAATACTCACGTAAGGACACCCGCCAAAGCACTAACCGCCCTCGCCAAGGACTGCTGCCAAAACAAAGCCCAAGGGTCGGTTCCCGAGATCATGGCGAGAGTAAACATGAGCACGGCAAATAACAGGTCGGACGCGGTGTAAATCAAACCACTCCGGCTAAGTCTCTTGCCCGCATCGCCCGGGACCCAGCCGAGCAGCGCGTCGCCATCTCCGCCATCTTGGTTGTCGCGTCTCCGGCCCGCGAAGATGCACTTGACGCAGCCGAGGTCTAGGGTCAGATCCTTCTTTGGCTCACTCCTCCTCCGTCGATGGCTGCCTTGCATGAGCAGCGCAAAGGCCTGCCAGGATAGCTGGGCGAACATCAGGAATATGAAGAACCCGACGCCGGGGTTGTGATTCGTGTAGTCGCTGAAGAGCAGAACCACCAGCGCGATGGAGAAGCCTATGGCCAGGAGGCGGATTACGGCAACGGTGTTGACGATGAATTTGGCAACGACGCGCGGAGACGACCCGTCGTTAGACGAGATGGAGTGGTGAGACAGCGAGGCAGGGCGGTATACCCCCGGGTTCAGCGGCTTGGGTTGTGCCGCCGATGTGCTCTCGACGACCGGCGTGGCCGGGGCCGGGACCGGGGAGTAAGCAACGGGCGAGGTCATTGTTCTCAAAGTCCCCAGGAACTTTGTCGAGGAGAGCTCGTGGTATATGTCGAGTGTGGGTGGCGCGTCCTGGTAAGCTGGGCAGGGCTTTGCTTCTAACGAGACAAGCATCGAGAGAGGGCGTCACTTTGGGTCAACCGAGGAGGTCGACTTGATTTATACGATTGCTCACCCCCATTTCACGGAACAGGCTTGTTTCGTGAAGAGGGAGAAAAAAGTCGTGGTAAAACAGTAACAGTCCAGTCCACCCCCTCCCGTTGGAGCAATAGGGGGGGGTACCCTACGCCGCTTCGCCCAGTCCAATCCATTCAACACCCACCCCCCTCCCTCTCCAAAAGCTGAACCATAACAACCCACTTCCCTTTCCGGATTGACTGCTTCACTATGCCGTCTCCTACCTCAACTCCCTGCCGAAACATGGAGACTGAGAGCCACGGATGCGCCCGGCTACGGTATGCCAAAAATCGTTTAGAGGTGTTGGCCGTCCAGTGATGTTGTGCGGAATCTCGGTGCCTGGAGGATATCACCCCTGATCCAGATTGAAACCCCTGTCGCGACTAGCATGGATGGTCATTGGCTTGTTGGTGCGGTGCGGAGACTGGCGGCGGCGCGGCGCATCCCCCTCGTCTTTTCTGTTTGCGGGGATTGAGAGCACGTCGCTATGGGAGATGGTGGAAGCGAGTGGTGTGGTTGACAGCAAACAATTAGGTTTTTGCATCATGATGTGTGTAAAGTGATCGACGGCCAAAGTTCCATCATCTTGTGCTCCGCCTTGTCCGTGGGCGTTGCGGAAACGTTTAAGAACGTTCGCGTCCGTTGCTGCTCAGCCTCGTTGAAAGTCATCTGTAACTCCCAAAGGAATCAATACTGTAGATTGTAAAGGCTGAATATGTGAAGATCTAGAGATCCCCCCGGACATTCGTAAGACTTGATATCATCAGAAATGTAGACATTACTGCTTCCAAGCAGCAGAGATGAAAACTAGAACCAAGTTTCGCTTCTATATCCTCGCATTCTTCACGGCTTGAACATGAAGAAAAAAAAAAAAACAGCTCCTAATCCCGAAACATAATATCCACCTAAACAGAAGTACATCGCTCCAGTGGATGTCATCAAGCTTGCTTCGAAAATCGCCGAGTGGTATCTTTGCTCATGCTGTCCCAAATCATCTCGTCATAACCAAACAATTGCTGCCATCTACTCTGCGCCAACACCTCTTCGTCCAACCTCGCGGACGGCTTCTGCCGATAGTTATGCACGTTTCAGGGCAATTAATGCTGCTGCCTGGCCCCAAAAGTTTTCGGGTGCTTCGATACGACCAGAGCTGACGCAAGCATTGCATTGCTGTCCGCTGCTCACTTCTTCAACACGCACACGAACGGCTCCTCGCCGCCTATGAGCGTCGACCGGTTACCCGGTAGCTCCCAGTCTCGACCGAAACTTTCCAACCGTCGTTGATCAGGGCGGCGATAACACCCTGTCTCAGTCTCGAGACTCCTCCGGCACTGTGGAGGCCCCGGCCCGTAACAATCGTGAAGCCTTCTTGCGCCTTCCTCGAGCGATACTCGCCTAGGTTGTTCCACCAGTCCCAGGTGCGTTCTCTTGCAATACGAACACCGTCTGCCACTTGTATGCCGTGGAGATCGATTGCGTTCCTGTTGCTAGTGCTAGCCACCTGTATGTCAGCAGCTTCACTCTTGGCCTTTGCAAAGCTGCGTGCCTCTTCGCGGCCACGCTCAGCAAAGAATCCTGCTGCCTGTCTGTACAAGTGCCCTTTCTTGTATACTTGACCAGCTGTACTAAACGAATGAGTGCTAGCTTCGCGATAGACACCAGCAGTATCCATGGCTTGTTTGTAAGTGCGTGGTGCCAAGGTGGGGCTGTTGATAGACCTGCCAGTAGGGTTGACTGACATCTTCGGTGACGCCGCCCTCTGCCAGCTTTCAGAGGAGCCATCTACCTCTTCGTTTGCCAATGGAGCGAGTCTGTAGTCGATGTCGAGCCTCCTAGCTGGCAACTTGCCAAAGTAGCGGTTGAGCAAGGCGGCGACTTCTTCGGTCCAGTGGTGGTCACCCGCAGTAACTTCAACTAAGGGAGACAAGAGCTCTTCGGGTACGTGCCGATACTGCTTCTTCAATTCCTGTACATGCTGCTTCCCATGGTCGCCACCGCTGGCCTCGACCACGACGCCTTGCTTAATGTAGCGTTCCAAAAACTCGACAATGGTGCGTTCCACAGATCCCCTGAGGGAGTCAAAGACGTCAGATACTTCATCAAACGGCAAGGCAAGCTTTTCTACAATGAAGAGGATCTTCTCGGTTCCTGCATTGCATCAGCTTGCTGGTCGGAGGGTCAAGGTCGCCAAGCAACCACTTACTCTCGTGGTCTTCGATCCCACCAGAGCCTTCATGAACGCTACTTGAGCTTGAGGACAAGGCGGTGGACAGATCTTTCCTTTTCTTTCCTTTGCCCTTCTTCTTGCCGGATGTCTTTGATAGATGCTCCGGCTGGAAGAAGCCATCGACACCCTTTGGCCTTTCGCCGATGGACTCGAGATATTGTAGGTTCAGCAGGGTCTCCAGAGCCACTTGAAAATCACCCTGGGCTTTCTTAAGAGCAAAGCTGATGTCATGAGATTTCAAGTCCGAAAACATGGCCTGGAGCTGAGATAGCTTCTCCTGGTCCGAATCACCATCAAAAGTCTTGATGCGCGGAACATCATACTCAGGTTCCTCTGGGGGCGGGGGACTCGTGAACCTGGTCCCTGAGGAATCGGAATCCCTCAGGTGAAAGCCATCAGATACGTTGGTCGAGCTGTCCTTCGCATCGGAGGCAACGTCGTTGGAGCCAACGACATCAGGAACGCCGCTGGCATTGAAGCCAGTTGCTTCCTCAGCCAGGACATTCTGAGCAAGGCTGTGCAGGGTGCCCTTGACAGTGTCAAGTTGGGCAGCATCATCCAGGTTGACTTCACTGGCGATGGCGATAACGAGTGTGGAGTCCAAGAGAGGAAACTCGCCCTGGAATGTTGTTAGTCATGCTACAAGGTTCGACTGTTTCCAGTTGGAGTGGGATGGTGTCATTTGCGACACGACCATCGGAACGCGCCCAGCAAGCCAAGAAAGCAAATACTCACCAATAAGTCTTCAAGTTTCGAAGATGCCATTGGTCAGAATCAGGTTTCAGGGTTCGAGGTATTGTCGTGAGATAAACCAGAGGGGCACACTAGTCATGCTGCAAAGAAGAAGAAAATTGCCAGAGATGTTTCGCTGATGGGTCTGGTCGCAACTACAACCAGGGTTGAGGCCGGTCAAAGTCAATAAGAGACGGCCAAGATGACGATGTATAAACGTGGCAAGGCTGAAAAAGCACTGATGAACGTATAGTGCACGCAGAACTTTGCTTTGCGGATCAAGCACCTGGAGACAAGTGTCGATGTGGTGATAGTGATGCGATCGTGAATGACGCACTGCGGGGCTTTTCTTTTTTTTCTTCGTCTCTCTGCTGGACAGAAGAGGGGTCGAAAATAGAGAAATCTATGGTACTAAAACAACCAGAGTTGTGCTCTAGGGAAAGGTTGATGAATCATGGGCGGTCGTTGAAGTCGGTATGCATATTCCAGAATCCTGAATTATGCTTATGAAGGAACAAAAAAAAAAAAAGTCAATGACTCTGATGGTTCCAGAAGGATGGGTCATACGCCGTCACTCGTGTCACAGTTGGTCGCCGCCCTAAAAAGACCAAAGGGAAAAAAGACGTTACGGTGTTCAAACAGAGACAGAGAGACAGGAGGAAAGCCCAGTGGCTGAGGTCATCGGTGGCACGTGCATGAAGATTGAATCGGGTGATCTGTGGCTGAATTATGGCTGGTGTAACAGAGTCAAAGTGGGGTTCCTTTCTGTTGTGGCGTTGTGGCTGCCGAAACATTTCTATCCAATTACCGAGCCGCGAATATCCTTCGACAGCGACACCTTCTCGGAGCAAATGTATTGTCCACGTACCGCGGTACGACGTCAGAGTCTCCACTTTTATGGGACTTCTCTAGCGTCCGCGGGTTCCCTTTCCGGAGACGCATTGTGAGGTGTCTCTTTCCTTCACTGCCGCTCCGGTTAAGCCTGCATAATGAATGTACCTAATCAGTACGTACACCATTATACCATATACCCAGCTACCAAGGTCTAGACTGACTATTGGATCAGTGGCATTCCCAAAAAAAAAAAAAAAACAAATGCAGAAATGGGTATGACTAGGACACCGATCCAAACAGTCCCCATCACCGGCGATCAGGCTCTATTTCTAGGTATACTTACGGCAGGGAAGTCCCCATCACAATGCCGTACGCTAGCGCCTACTTGGTCCGCTGCCAATGCGATGCGATGCTCCATGCTCGTTTCACTGCCCACCGGGGCGACAAAGACACCTCTCACAGCGCCTCCCACGTCTCTATTGTCCCTCTTACGACGTGGTAGGTCCGATCTTTTGACCTGCAGGAAGCCAAGTCACCGGATGTAAAGACAATAAAAAAACCTGCTGCGAGATGATGGGGCGGGAGTCCACGCCGGCGAGACATTGCCTATAGCTAGCATTCGTCAGCGGGAAAGCCAAACTCGAACAAGCTCATTATCTCCTCCGCCAGACCATCTCACCTTAACTCCATCCCCCTTGCATGAGTTGAGTACATAATCGTCCTAATACGGATAGAGGCTCAGTGGCTCACTCATTCCCATCCAACCCCGGAGGCTATTACTACGAAGTAGGGACAGGATAAGGCAAGGCTGCATGTGCAAGAACAGGGATGAACCGACACGGCCGGCCGAGGATCCCGACGACAACCATCAAAACCCCAGAACTGACGCGGCCAGATCTTCTCATCCGTTGTCCCATCTTTCAGAATCAGGCTGTGTTTTAACCTCGCTTTTAGAGAGGTCGCATGTTCAACAGACTCTCTTTAGCAATATCTGCTGGCCGAACCGACCGACGAACTGAACACCAGGCTGGAGCCAACCTTATTCCACCGCTCTTCAACCTCTCTCTTCTCTCCCATCTGGCCACCCCATTACGTTCAGGTCTCTAGAATTCAGACGGACCTCGCCCGTTTGATAGACTCCTCTCTACTCGCCCCTCGTTGATTCGTGGCGAGCATCACACGGCCTGGGCGCAGGCCTGCTGCATGGTTGAGCCTGGTGTCCTCATACGAGGGAGGTCCCGGCGTCTGCATCCCAGCGCGAGACGCATCAACCTTAGTTTTTTTTTTTTTTTTTTTTTTTCCTTTTATTCCCTCCTCCCGACCCAAGCTCGACGCAAGAGCTTGACTAGGTATATAACCTTGTCTCAGTCGCCCGCCCTACCCTCCTTGCTCTGGCCTCAGCCTTGAGCCTTTCAACAAGTTAGAGAACATGCCGTCGACGACGGCATCTGCGCGCCTTGAAGCCGACCTCGAAACCCAACATTTACCTGAAAACGGGACCCGAACCGGATTCGAGCCACCGTCGAACCCCGTCCATCGACGGTCCGTCATGAGCTCTGAAACTCGAAAGAAATTCATTAACTACCCTGTTCCACAGGCTGGGTAAGCCGCTCCCTTTCGTTTCGTTTCGTCTTATTAAACTTCCACGCCTCTTGACCAGGCGTTCGTCCACGATGCACACGCCCACTGTTCATGAATCTTGCAATGCGTTAAGCTGACAAACTCTCATAGACCACCAATTCCCTACAAGAATGATCGGCGAAACAATCCGCCTCTTAAGGGCTGGGTTCTGGTGATAGCGGCATGGCTGTGAGTTCTTTTTGACAATTCAACCAGCTTATCAATCCACTAATTTTTGGCAGCATGGAATGTTTCTGGTTCCTCCGCTGCTTCATCTGGAGCAATGCAGGCTTCGGCAGCGTACGCAAGATCCGCAAGCACATCGAGGACGCCGAGCCTCGCTACGACCCAACCGTTCTTCCCTTCCCTGTGGATGAAGCCAAGGACCCGGCCGTCCTTCACCGCGAGAGCGCTGTTAAATCGAAGCCTCGCCCTTTCAAATACTACTCCGTCGCCGACTACCATGCCATGTACCTGTCCGGTGAGGTCACGCCTTTGGCCGTGGCCCGCGCCATCCTACCCCTGATCCGCCGCGATACCTCTCCGCCGGGTGAGCACTCCATCGCCTGGTTCGACACAAAAGTCTCGATGGTCCTGGCAGCTGCCGAGGCGTCTACGCGGCGGTACAAGGAGGGACGTCCATTGGGGCCCCTCGATGGTGTGCCGACTGCCGTTAAGGACGAGTACGAGATGGACGGCTACCGGACCTGCCTCGGATCGAGGAACGACTACACCACCGTGACAGAACCGGGGCAATCCATCAACAGCTGGTGCGTGAAGAAGCTCGAAGAGGCAGGCGCCGTCATCCTAGGCAAGCTCTCTATGCACGAATTCGGACTAGGTAAGCTTCCAGTACACAAACATTGCATTATCAAAATTAACAACGCAGACACAACCGGAAACAACCCCATTTACGGAACACCCCGCAACCCCTACAACCGTGGCTACTACACCGGTGGCTCCTCCTCAGGCGCGGGTTACGCCGTCGCCGCCGGTCTCGTGCCCATGGCTCTCGGTAGCGACGGCGGTGGCAGCATCCGCATCCCCTCGTCTCTCTGCGGCGTCTACGGCCTAAAACCTACCCACGGCCGCATCTCCTTCCACCCGTGCCCGAACCACAGCAACAGCTGCGCTGTCAACGGCCCCATTGCCGCAGATATCGAATCCCTTGCGACCTGCTTCGAGACCATTGGCGCGCCGCACCCGGACTCCAGCTTCATCCAGGCCTCCCCGTTCCTCCTCTCTCCCAGCGAGAAGCGCGGCAAGATTTTGGGCATCCCGGAAGCATGGTTCGCTCAGGCCGACCCCGCCATCCAGCGCATGTGCCGCTCCATGATTGCCCGTCTGGTTACAAACCACGGCTACACCACGGTCCCCATCGACATCCCTTTCCTTGTGGAAGGCCAGTCGGCGCACGCAATGACGGTACTTACGGATGCCGCGGCACTTCTCCCGGAAACGAAGAACCTCACCCCCGGCAACCGCATTCTCCTGGCGATCGGTCGCGTCACGTCAGCCGTGGACTATCTCCTCGCGCAGAAGCTCCGCGGCCTGCTCATGCAGCACCTCGCACACCTCTGGCGCGCCTACCCGGGCATGATTATCGTAACCCCCACGACATCCTGCGCCGGGTGGCCCATCATGTCTGAGGGCGAACTTTCGCACGGCGTAAGCGACGGCGACAGGACCATTCGCTCAATGGAGTATGTCTGGATGGGCAATTTCTGCGGTCTCCCTGGCGTCACAGTCCCCGCAGGCTACGTCGTACCGCATGACCAGCCCGGCGGTGGAACCGAAGCCGGGCCCGACACGGTGGGCAAGATCCCCATTGGGTTGATGGGCATGGGCGAGTGGACGGACGAGCACAGCCTCCTCGAGTTCGGTCTGGACGCAGAGGAGGCGTTTGCGAAGGAGCGCTGCAGACCGCCGATTTGGGTCGACGTCATCCAGCGGGCCAAGGACGAGATGGCGAAGGGCGGGGAGGCTGTGTTGATAGACATTTAGAAGCTTGTTTTTTAGTGTCTTTTTTTGTGGTCGATTTCTGAGATATCCATATCCAAACATCCTTTTTCCCTGTCGCATTATGCGGAGCTTTCTCATGCTTGTGTGTCTACGTGTGCAGTGTAAAGGAAACGGCCCACTTGGACCCCTTTTTGAGGGGGCGATTCGTTGTCAATTTCCAGCAAGGATGGTCCCTTGCGATGTTTTTTTTTTTTTTTTGCTTGCTTGTTTGCTGGGCGGCGCCACGCTCCCTGCGCAGATCAATGCATTAAGCAACGTGAGGAAACTGGCGGGGAGGGGTAAACTGGCCAGGCGGCATGACTTTTTTTCTTTTCGTTGGCTAGGCCGGGGGAGCTGGATGCGGTGGGCATGGACACAGCTCGGGCACGCCGTGGGATCCGGGGCATCTTGATTATTGGCTTTTTGGCGGAAGGATAAAAAAGTATGTCGGTCTGATATATGAATGGCGTGAGATGTGCAGAGAACTTTGTTGAAGCCGGGCTGGTGCTCCTCCGTGCTTGCGCGCCGAGTGGTTGGGGGGGAGGGAGGACAGATGGGATGTTGTCCGGGCCCGGTCATGCATCGACTGACCGTGCTGTTGAGGGAGAGGGGGTTTCGGGGCACGGGCGGCGGGGGTTTGATGGGGGAAGATGTGACGGTGACCATGTGAAAGCGATTATGCGATGGTTTGGGATTTTGAGAAATGCAATGCCGTGATGTTTTTGCGGGTATCTCGGCTTCGACGGGTTGTGTCCGGGTGGTAAGAGTTCGTGCATGAGGCCAGCTTCGCTTTGTTAAGCTGATGTTGGTAGTGCTGGATGGATGTGATTTTTCGCTTTTTCAAGGAGGAGTACTTCGCGAGGTCTTCAAGATGTATTCTATGATGGTTGGCATAGGCGCAGGGTCATCGTATGTTTGCTACTGTCGGCGCGGTGTCCGCTCTTGCCCCACTTGTTGATCGGGGCCGGGACCGGGGCGGGACCGGGGGAGGCGGCTTGGCTTGTTATTTGGGGACAGAATACCACGGTGCCATATACCACATATCATTGATTTGGTTCGCGTGAGATATGTGAGTTTATTATCATGTATGGATTATTCTACCCTTGGCCATCATCATTCTTCAAGATGATATTTTTATCGTCATTTTTGTAACTTTCGTTAAAATAAACGCTTCAAGTTGAAGTAACATTTTTGTTCTTCCAACAAAACCCTAAGAAGTCGATTACACCAGCTAGCAGACCCATTCTGAGCCGACAGAGCCATTTAATTGTGTGCTGTTCTACGACGGCTGCACTCTTCAGTCATCGACACGTCAGTTGGCTGTCATCGGAGTAGATTCTACGGTTGATGGAGTCCAGCTAAAATAGCCGAGACGCACAAGGGCCGAAGAGTGCTCAACTCCGCTTTGCCCGAGGCTGTGAATATGCAGATGTACACAGATGGCAACTCTGCCGCAGATATTGCGGTTCTCTCGAGCCTCTCTGCTAAACACTGTAGATGTTCCTGTAGTCAATCATGGTCGCGGAAGATGACTGCAACCAAGAGGTTTCTGTATCGTAGACAACGGCCAGATCATGGCTGACAGCTGGCTGCTGCCATTCCGGGCTGTAATGTATTAGAAACAACTGACTGCTGTCTCATAATACACCTGTATGCTACGTCACATATAAAGCCAGTCAACAATTCATGGCAGCTATGTCTGGTCTTATACACACTACGCCGCCTTACTACCATCCACAATGACATGATACTTGGCAACTATTCGCCAGGCATATCGCCGGCACAAGACCTCACCGGCTCCTGCTTACCCATCTTGATCAACGAGCGAATAAGACCCGCCTCACCAGCAGATGCCAAGTCCAGCCCCAAGCCACCACTGCTCTCGGCCCTGGCACGAGTCTGACGTACTAATGACCTCGCGGCGTAAATTCTGCACAGGTGGAAGCGCAGGGCCTAGCGAGCTGCAAATGCACCAGCAGGAGACAATGGCAGCGACAGAAAACGGGCATCCCCGGCCAATCAGGACCCGGGCCGTTTCCAGACAGGGCAGAAGATGATCCAGCGGCATGCGAGCAGGATCGGGATGGGACGGGAAGAAGGAATGCTTTTTTATTTTTATTTTATTTTCTCTCTTTCTTGTTATCTGTCTGTCTTTTGGGGGGCGTCGCATGCGGGATATAATGGGACACAAGACAGGTGGTTAATTTACAGAAGTGGTTGTTGAATAGGCATACATCCCGAGATCCAGGTCGAGTCTGCGACGTCCCAACAAAATGCAAAGTAAGAGGTAACGGTTGAGAATGAGGGGTAAAGGTACGGAGTGGTTTAGTGGTGCTAGTAGTGCTAGGAGTTTGGTTTTGGCTTCTCCAATTCGTCTCGTCTCTTCCTTGATGTGCTTGATGTGCTGCAGCTGCAGATGTTTCGCCATACTAGTAGACGTGGTTATACGGGGGGGTGTTCCTCTCGTCCGATGTGGCAATGGCGTTGGAAGTTGGCGTTCATCACCCCGGACTTGGCTGGACTGGGTTGAGCTGAGTTGAGCTAGGGGAAGCTTTCTCCGGATTGTTCATGAATCATTTTTATTTTTATTTTTAATATTTTTACTCTCATTTTGGCTTTAGTTTATGAATCCCTTTCAATTTTATGTATTAGTGTACGTAGGTGGCTTCCCCGCATTGTCCAATGTTGATGGGACGATCCGGGGATGGTTCTTCAACCACCAGTTTTGAGTGTGTGAGTGTGTGGCTCAATGGATCTCGACTCGGCATTGTTTATTGTTTTGTCCCTGAGCGGTGTATGAATGAAGAATACACATAGTAAAAGAAATAGTCATAAAAAAAGAAATGAGAAAATACCTGTAAAAACACGCGAGGTCTTGTCTCAGAAAGGGAACCAAACGGAAATACAGCGAAGAGACAAGAAACTCACAGCCACCCCCATTAGCAGCAAGTCGACGGTTAGAGAAAGAGGGGCGTCTGGGGGGGTAGTAGGCCTCCCCCTCCAGCAGCCCTCCAGCAGCCCTCCAGCAGCCCTCCAGCAGCCCTCCAGCAGGGGTAGCAAAGGGGGGCCTTTCTCCAGTGTGGAATATATAGCGGGCTTTTACTGTCTACCTAGCCAATTGGGCTTCAGGGGGACCTCGCCCAATTTGATCGGCGCATTCCCTGGGTCTTGATCGCTAGAAGGCCACATCCCTCCCCGAAATTTGGGGAAACCTGCCTTTTTGTCAGTCTTTCTTTTTTTTATTTTTTCCCCATCACCTCTCTTCCGTCTTTCTCCTGTTATACTTGGGGTCTGTCGCAAAAAATACAACGACAGCACCATCAGTCGGCTTTCTTTCTGCCGCATCCTACGACTACTTCTCCTCCTTAACAGGCTCTCGCCGCCGCCATCGTCTTTCGTTCGTTCTTCTTCCCGCCGTCTTTCCATCTACGAACCCGGCCGGCTCCAAGTCAAACTTATCCCGCTTTGCTGTCAGAAGCTATCCGAAGGTTCCCGCACCACCGAGAATGAGAGCCTAAAGGAGTGGCGCAATTCTTGGACCGAATCATTCGGCGCAACGAGGGCACTATCGCACCACTTCTCTCTCCTTCTTTGGCATACCTACATACCTACATACCATACATATACACACAGACGTCTACCATATCGCCGGCCATGCCCGATCACGCCGGCACGGCCGCTGCGGCGCCGCCCCAGCACCAGTCGAACCCCACCCCGCCAAAGGAGCTCTATCCCATGGTCAACTGGAAGTATGATCTCTTCCTTTGGGTTTTGGGTGTTCTCGTCGACCTCTTCTTCCGCGAAGTCCATCCCCGCGGCTCCTGGAAGGTCCCCAAAACTGGCCCCGTCCTCTTCGTCGCCGCACCTCACGCCAACCAGGTTCGTATCTCCATCCCTTGTCTTTCTGCCCCAGTTTTTTTTATCCTCAATCACATGCTAACTCATTTTCGCTTCCCCCAGTTCGTCGATGCTCTGATCCTACAGCGCACCCTCCGCCACGAAGCCGGTCGCCGAGTTTCCCTGCTTATCGCCCAGAAGTCTGTCCATGGATTCATCGGCTGGGGTTCGCGCCAAGTCGGCTCTGTTCCCGTCGGCCGCGCCCAGGATGCCGCCAAGCCCGGCTCCGGTGTCATCTACCTCCCCGACCCCATCAACGACCCTACACTGATCCGTGGTGTCGGCACCAAGTTCGGCCAGGGCGAGGGTGAGGTTAGTGGTATGCTGTTCCTGCCGTCTGTCAAGAAGCAGACCGGCGCCAGCGTCGACATTGCTCAGATTATTGGTCCCGAGGAAATCCGCATCAAGCGTCCTTTCAAGGGCAAGGTCCCGCTGGAGCAGCTGACCGGCCGCGACGACATTGACGAGAATGGAAACTTCACCAACAAGAACATCAAGGGTCGCAAGGAGGGCTTCCAGGGAACCAAGTACAAGCTCGCCCCCCACATTGACCAGACCAAGGTGTACGAGGCCGTCTTCGACCGTCTTAGGTCAGGAGGCTGTGTCGGCATCTTCCCCGAGGGTGGTAGCCACGACCGAACCGAGCTTCTCCCCCTCAAGGCTGGTGTTGCTATTATGGCTCTCGGTGCCCTCGCTGAGTCTCCTGATTGTGGTCTCAAGATTGTGCCCGTTGGCATGAACTACTTCCACGCGCACAAGTTCCGTAGCCGCGCCGTCGTCGAATTCGGCCCGCCGTTCGAGGTCCCCCCGCACCTGGTCGAGATGTACAAGAACAATCAGAGAAGAGAGGCCATCGGCCAGCTCCTCGACACCGTCTACCAGGCATTGAGCTCCGTAACCGTTTCCACCCCCGACTACGACACCCTTATGATGCTCCAGGCCGCCCGACGCCTCTACAACCCTACCGGAAAGAAGCTGCCGCTGCCTGTTGTTGTCGAGCTCAACCGAAGGCTGGCCATGGGATACGAGCGCTACAAGGACGACGCGCGCATTGTCGACGTCATCAAGGCCGTCAAGGAGTACAACAAGCAGCTGCGCTACGTCAACCTCCGCGACCACCAGGTCCAGTACGCAAAGATGTCTATCCCCAAGGTCATTTTCACGCTGCTCTACCGTGTCGCAAAGCTTTTGGTCCTCCTTATCGGTGTCCTCCCGGGACTCATCCTCTTCGCCCCCGTCTTCATCGCCTCCAAGGCCATCAGCATCCGAAAGGCGCGTCAGGCCCTGGCTGCTTCGACCGTCAAGATCCAGGGACGCGACGTCATGGCTACGTGGAAGCTTCTCGTTGCCATCTTCGTCGCGCCGACACTGTACCATTTTTACTCGGCCATTGTCACGTACAAGGTCTGGAAGGACCACCTCTGGGGCTACGTTCCCGAGTGGGTGCCATGGTGGTCGACTTACCTCGTCATGTGGCCTCTGATGGTGGGTATCACTTTCGCTGCCCTTAGGTTCGGCGAGGTCGGTATGGACATCTTCAAGTCCCTGAGACCTCTGGTGTTGTGCCTGAACCCCGCATCCAGCTACAACATCCAGCAGCTCCGTGCGAAGCGGGCGGAGCTCAGCGTCCAGGTCACGGAGCTCATTAACACCCTCGGACCCGAGATGTTCCCCGACTTTGAGAAGACGAGACTGGTGGCCGACGCGTACAAGGGCGATGGCTACTCCCGGCCGCGTACGCCTCCCGCCCGCCGGGACAGCGACGCATCCAGCGCGTACGAGGCGGCGACGCCGCCGTCCATCTCCAGGCGGGCAACGACACAGTCCAGCCGGGGTCTCCCTCGCAACGAGTCTTACAGCAACATTGGTGGCGTGGGCATCTTCTCCACGCGGCCGCCTTCCCGATCCAGGAGTCGGAGCAGCAGCAGCGGAGGCGGGCTCAACTCGGGCGGCTTCCCGATCAGCGGGTTCACTACACTGGACTCTGCGGGCGGGTTTGACGAGGCGAGCAGAAAGATTCGCGAAGCCATGAAGCTGCGCCGGCGGAAGAGCGGCGACCACAGAATGGAGCTGGGGGCGGACGAGAGCGAGGAGGAGGAGTACAACGAGGCACGCAAGAAGAACACATGAGGTTACCTTTGACATATACCATTTGAGTTTGAAAGGGGAGGTGTAGTAGCGGAAGAAGAGGGTGCGATTAATACTAAAAAGGTGGCCGACATGATTGGGTCGGTGAGTGACAGAGTTAAATGTATAGACAGCGACGGTACGGTATGGATTCCCATTTTTCTGCTGTCAAAAATGAGCACGAGTTGAATATCCAAGCTTGTTCGTGTTAGAGCTTTAATACGGAGTAATTGATGTGAATAAACAGAGCTTTCCACAGTTTAGTGTTTAGCACCAATGGCATGTCTCGTGGATAGATGACAATGAGAATGGTAATAAGACTAAAGTGCCCATGGAGGATGACCAGGGATGACCACAACTCCAACGAAAGCTGGGATTCCGATTCCGGTTCCGATTCCGTGACAATGCAACCGCCCGGCGATAAAGGAGCGCCGAGTATCTCCGCCGACGTTTAATGGTTCCAAAAGTTCCCTTGGGCCCACATACATTCTTCTTTACATATGTACAAGACATGGTAAAAGTGGCATTGGCTACTGTTGGGGGGGAGGGCCGCCTGGCGGTGACGCTATTTGAGACAAATCGCACGCGTGGCCCCCTCTACCGGCGCGGAACACCGGCATCTGCATTGGTAACACTTTTTGAATTGAATCCTTCGTGATCTTTACCACTTATTCCTGGATTTTCCTTTTTCTGTTTATCTGTTTATCAAAAGTCCGAGTCGGGACTCGGTGATACGAGGGGGACGCCGTCCATTAATAAGGAGCCGCGCGGGAGACTGACTAGCTGGAATTTGCGCCGCCCAACAAAAAAAGCCTTTACCAATTACTGCACTTAGCATTACTGATTACTAGCCTAGGTAACCTTTACGGGTAGTAATTTGTGCGTGTGTGCGTGTTTGACCAGGTCATAAAAAAGCAAGACACAGCATTGGCTCGGCCCCCGGAGCCGTCGCAGCGCCGTGGCCCCTTCCCCAATCATTGCGCCGTCATTATCGCATTTCCCCCTCCACCCCACTTCCCGCCCATTTCGTTTCCGAACGGGGGGGTGTTTGTGGGCCGACCGCCTCGCCGGTTCCCCGATCTTTCTTTCTCCAGCCCTTTTTTTCCCCTGGCGCGGTTACACTAGAGTAGTGGTTGTCCCTTTTGGCCCTCCTTTTGTCCCTCCTTTTGCCCCTCACTTTGTCTGTACTTTGTCATATTACTCGCGGGGGATCTTTTGTTGTCTCTTGTTTTTTTTTTTCCCTCGTCATCTTTTCAACCCGCCCCCAAACGATTTCGTGGAGTGAAAACGGGCCAGACAAAAGATATGGCGTCCGCATTCAAATCCCTGCTCTCCGGCGCAAAGAAGCTCGCCCTCGGCGACAAGCCTGATCCGACGTCGCTTTTCCCAAAGACCGATCCCCAAGTTGACGGCGACGCCTGCGAGCACGACTGCGAGAGCTGTCACGTCAAGTACCCCAAGGGCTTCAAGATTGACGAGGACGATGAGTTGTATGGGCACATCAAGGCTTGGAGCACCCACGCGCTTGTCGCGACGGGGAAGAGCGATTGGGTCAGGGATGTAGCGGACGAGAAGGGGAGTGTCATGGAGGCTATTGGCAAGGCTGCGGCGCCTAGTAATGGGGTATGTTTTTGCTTCTTTCTGTTGCGAGAGAGAAATACTGACATGAACAGAAACTGATGCTATCTGCCTCAAACATCCCTACACCCAACCACTCCTCCGACTACTCAGAACCAACGACCGTCCTCCTCCTCCCGGCCTTCGTCATAATCGACCACGTCACCCCCAACCGCGTAAAGGGCCTCATAACCGAATTCGTCGACAAGTCTCCGACAAACACGTCCCCCCTCGCCCCCCTCGCTCTTCCGACCACCGTCCCCGAAGCCACAAACGGCGCAACAGACACCGTCGCGAGCATCCCCCCGCCAATGTCCCGCCGTCCGTGCCCCCACAGCGCGCTGATCCTGCTCTGCTCGCAAAAGACCCGCGACGCCCGCTGCGGCCAGTCCGCGCCTCTCCTGCGCAAGGAACTCGAGAGGCACCTCAGACCGCTCGGCCTCTTCCGCGACATGGACGATGAAAGGCCCGGCGGCGTGGGAATCTACTTTATTTCCCACGTCGGCGGTCACAAGTACAGCGCCAACGTGATGGTTTACCGCCGTCCGGACGCCTTTGGCCTGGACAACGTGGAGAGGGCAAAGGTCGACGAGGCGGACCTTAAGCCCAAGGCCAGGACGGCGCTCCCGGAGACGGAGGACGTGGGTGCTGCGCAGTGTATATGGCTTGCGCGCATCATGCCCGAGGACTGCGAGAATCTGGTGCGGTACACGATTTTGCAGGGTAAAGTTGTGAAGCCTGAGAAGCAGTTGAGAGGTGGGTTCGATCGTGCCAAGGGGTTGATGAGTTGGTAGTGGACTGTGGGGTTGAACGAATGTTGTCTTTTGGGGTGTAAAAAGGATCTGGGGGGGAACTATGGATGTTTGCGGTGAATTAGAGCCGTGGACGCTGGCGTTGGTGGATTAGATTTACTGGCATGGGAATCTAGATTGCCGGTGTAGATGGATACATAGGCAGATATGGATACAATGCATTATGGCGTCAGACAAAGAATAGAAAAGAATCTCTTTGTTCAATGTTCAAGCATGGACTTTTTCACTGTAGAATGGTGCTAATTAAGCCATGTATAAGCTAGTTAGCCGCCGCCAAGACCTTAGTAGAATCAGGGTCTTGATAACGTCCTTGTATTGTTGTAAATCATCCAAAAAGTCGTAAACCAAGACTGCTTGAGTGTCTTCGTCATCTTCCTCCGCCTCCGGTCTGGCGGCCCCACTTCTCCGGCCCGCCCCGCACCTCCAGAAATAATTAAAAAAAAAAAAAAAGGAAACTACCCCAAAATGCAGTGCAGGCGCGTTGCACGGCCGATAAGATAAGGTAAGCACACCAACGGGGAGGCGCTCCACCAGCGTCGCCCAGACGACGAAGCTAGGATAAACAATCCCCACGTAAACGACTCTCCCTCCCCCATAGTACCAACCACATGTTTAGCTCACCGACACGACCACCACCCATCCCCAAGTCCCTCCTCCTCCTTACCCTTTTTATGTATGTGTGTCTGTCTGTGTGTGTGGTGCCTCCTCGGAAACCTTTCTTATTGCATCGACAAAACAACAGAAATCTCGCTACGGGACGACGTCTGGCTTTGTGCCAATCTCGCTCCCACCCACCCTCAAATATCATCTCCCCCTGAAGCTGGCATCTTCTCTTTTTTACTTCCCCCTACTTCACTCTCCTCCCGACAATGGTTTGTGAGCAGAAAAGAGATACATAGCTAGCTGCTCGGGGCACGTTCTTCCATCCCATCTCTAAAGAAAAGCATCGGAGTTACGCCTTGTGTTTTATTTTATTTTGGTGTTTCCCCCCTCCCCACCCGTTTGTTATTCTGTTAGACCGGCAACCCCAGGGAAAGGGTTAGAGAAAAAAAAAGATTGGCCTAGCATTTCCGTCGGAGCATTGTTTTCCATACAAAACCGAACAAGCTGAACCCTGCCTCACCTCCCCGAACCAGTCCCCATTTCCACGACAATGGGCTCCGCTGCTCAAGGGGACAACAATGGAGGAGGAGGAGGAGGAGGAGGAGGAGGAGGAGTCGAGGGTGCACGTCGCCCCAGGTCGTCGGTCCTAAAGAGCTTCATCCACCGGCGTAACCAGTCCGAGGGCTCCGCGCTCTTCACCTCGCCGCCATCCGTCCAGATCACTACTACCACGACGACAACAACAACGACCTCCTCCTCTTCTTCTTCCCAGCACATCCAAGCAGCCTACGACCGCCTCGAGGGCAGGATGATGCCGCCGCCTCCCCCCTCCCCCCTCCGCACCGAAGGCTTCGGTGGCGCCCTCGGCGAGCTCAACCAAAATTCTCAACAGGACCCTGTGCTGCGGTCTCCCCGAAAGCTCCCAGACGACGACCGACGCGATCGATCACGCTCACCGACAAAATCCACCTTCAGCACCATGTCCCTCAAAAATATGGCCAAAGAGGCCCGCAAGTCCCGCGACGTGTCCCCCGAGAAGCCCAAGAAGACAAAGTCCAGCACGAACCTCGCCGGCTTCCTCTCGCGGCCCAAGTCGACCCTCTCCCTCCACAAGACCTCGTCAAAAGACAAGGAGGAGGAACAGAACCGCCGCATGGCCAAGGACAAGGAGAACCGTACGCCGCCGAGCTCGACGTCCAGCGCAGACATGTCTGCCAGTGCCGTTGGCGGACCTGCCCCTCCCATCTACGCCCAGTTCTGCAGCCAGGACCTAGGGAGCAACGGTCTGCGTGGGAAGGCATCATTTGATGCGGGCAGTGGACGGTACGGCAGCGAGGCTTCGTCAAACGACATGACTGCTGCCAAGAAGCAGCGACCCAAATCATATCATCCATCCTCCGCGATATCCAAGCACGAGTCCACGCAGGACTTACGCGGCGGTAGACCGCCTCCGGCTGGACGAGAGCCTTCCGCGTCCGAGAGGATCACTAGTAAAGTCCAGCGGCCGAAGCTCTTCACAGCCTTTTCTGCCATCGGGCCCCAGAAGACGACAAAATCCAAGCAGTCCATGGATCCGCTGGAGCGACGCATCGACCCCAAGGAAATCGACACCCATCTGGAGGCCATGCTCGACCGGCGCAACATCCCCGAGAACCAGCGCTACAAGATGAGGAACCTCGCTGACACGATCAAGATGGAGTTCATCCGGCAGGACTGGGCTGAGATGGCGGCGAAAGAACAGGCCGGTAACGACGGCGTCAACGAACCCACGTCCGCCGTCACCTTGGGCGGCTCCGACAAGGAGGAGAACGGCCAACAGTCGAAGCGCAGCAGAGGCAGGAGTTTCACGCTGTCGCGAAAGAAGGACCAGTCGTCAAACTCGCCGACGAAAAAGTCCAAGGGCGATTCGTCCTCGATCGGCCGCCACTTCAGGAGCAAGTCCACAGAGAGCGTGACCAGCGAGCGGCCGACGTCCTCGGGCTCCAATACGAGCATCGGTATTCTCGCCAAGATCAAGTTTGGCCAGGGGCCAGGCGATTACGTTTCCTACCTCCGCAAGGTGCAAAAGCCGGAACTCGTCGAGGTCGGGAAGCTTCACAAGCTACGTCTGCTGTTGCGAAACGAAACCGTTTCCTGGACCGAAGATTTCATCAAGCAGGGCGGCATGGAGGAGATTGTCGGACTGCTCAACCGCATTCTCGCGGTCGAGTGGAGGTGCGTTTGCCAGATGGCTGTTTGACCGAGTATGAGAACAATTTATACTGACTGTAAAAAACAGAGAGGAGCACGAAGATGCCCTGCTCCACGAGAACCTGCTTTGTCTAAAAGCCCTCTGCACTACCGCATTGGCACTACAATACTTACACTCTATACATACAGACCTCTTGCCGAAGCTCCTGCATATGCTCTTCGACCCGGAGAAGAAGGGTCCCAGCGAATTCACTACACGCAACATTGTCACATCAGTGCTATTTACATATATCGAGTCGGCACCGCCCGCAGAGCGCATCATCCGCGCCCAGACGGTGCTGCGGTACCTCCGCAACCCAGAGCCTAAGGAGGAGGACAGGCCGCTCGGCTTCGTGCTCGAGATGCGTAAGGACCGGCCCTACACGGTCTGGAACAAGGAGGTGGTCAGCGTCACCAAGGAGGTCTTTTGGATCTTTTTGCACCACCTCAACGTCATCGCCCTGCCGTCCGAGATGTCCACCAAGGGCGGCGCGCCGCTCGGCACCGTCACCAACGGCACCACGTTCGACCCGTACGCCTACATGACGCGGCACTTCCCCTCGGAGCGGCCCCCCGTTCCCGCTGCGCCCTACGTCGGCGGCGTCGAGTGGGACGCGACCAACTACCTCGCCTCCCACCTCGACCTCATGAACGCTATTATCGCGTGTACGCCCACCGCGGAACAACGCAACGCGCTGCGTCACGACCTGCGCATCTCTGGCTGGGAAAAGGTCCTCGGCGGCAGCCTCCGGCTCTGCAAGGAGAAGTTTTACGGCTGCGTCCACGAGGCACTCCGCTGCTGGGTCGCCGCAGCCACGGAAGACGGCTGGGACGCGCGAGACGTGCGCTACGGCCCGCCCCCTGAATCGCGGAGCACGAGTCCCGCCAAGAAGAGCCCCGCCAAGAAGCCCGCTGAGCCGGCGCCCCGGATCGAGATTCCCAAGTTGGACTTTGGTCTCGACCGACTGCCCGGCCGGACACCTGTCAAAGAGAGGGACGCCTGGCTGTCATAACACTGTCGTCCTTCTCAGCACTGGACACGCGGCACATTACTAACATGTCATCCTCAAGGAAGACCTACGAAACATCAAACTATTGTACATCAAATCAGAGAACAAAAATGAACCAGACAGATACGGAGCCACAGGGGAGAAAGGTACCACCTCCAGTGTCAGTAAAACCTCGAGATTGTTCGATGCAGGTTTAAACGGGCCCATGTCCCCTTCATCATCCATTCCTTTCCATGTCAGATGGGAGGGCACGAAATTGGAGATGAAAGTGAGGACAGCCCGAGACGCTGCGTTGTTTTTTTTTTTTTTTTTCCCGTTTTTCTTGCAGGTATTTGGGAGATTGGGGTGAGGGGAGTTAATAGTCTTATTGATTCGGCCGTGTTTCGCTTTTCTTCTTCTCTCTCCTTATTCGATTCCTGTCCTTTTTTATTTTTTAACTATTTCCTTGTCGTGTGTGTCGTTTTGCATTGGGGTGTTGGGAAGTTTTATGGGAGAAACCGTTTTTTGGTTCCCTTTTTTTTTCTTTTCTTTTTTTTTTTTATACACACACACGCACGCACACAGACACACCACTACACACATCCATGCTGCCTAATGCCTCGTCACGAAAGGGCAACGTTTATGAATTGATGATTATCATACATAGAAAAAGCAAACTTCCCGCCGTTCGTTATACTGCAACGTCTCAATGTGTGTTTTACGAGTGTATGGGATCTTTGTTAAACATGACTTCATCTTGTGACTGATGCCATGGCGGTAAATGTTTGATTTGAGAGGTAAAAATGATTTCGTGCCGAGAGTGTGTATACATTATCTCCAGAACACAGTCTATTTGGCTTCAGGACAAAAAACCCAGAGAGTAAAAGAGAGAAAAGAGATATCCCCAAAACGAGAGAGGGGGGGGGGGGCTCTTCTCCATCCCCTCCATCCCCCTCCGTAATCCCCCACGCAAAACAAAGAAAATGGACTCTCAAATTTTGGATAAAATAAAAATAAAATCGAGATATGACGGGCCCTTACTTTACTTTACTGCGACCCTGAAAAAAAAAAAAAAAAACAGGGGAAACCGCCGGGGAAAGGCAGCCATGCCGAACAAGCCGGTCGTTGTCGGGCTTTTGTTCCAACCCACCGAACCCTACACGACCACTCCCACCCCCCCGGCCAAACGTCCCTTGGGCTAGGGCACGTTGGAAGAGGGGAAAAAAAAAAGATCAGTGCGCTTTTTTTTTTTAACCCCTTCCTTCTTCGGGGGGTCATGATTCGCGAGTGCCAGGGGTCTGGGGGTGCAA
Organism: Colletotrichum truncatum; assembly: GCF_014235925.2. NCBI lineage: Eukaryota > Fungi > Ascomycota > Sordariomycetes > Glomerellales > Glomerellaceae > Colletotrichum > Colletotrichum truncatum. Next base: position 6,309,227 of record NW_027222399.1, on the reverse strand, counting down.
AAGGTTTGGCCCTTGGAGGGCTTGGCTGCGAGGGCGAGGGGGCGGAGACGGGCAACGGGGAAGGGTACAGTGGAAGGCCGTCGTGGGACATGACGCTTTCCGTAAGAGGTATTTGCATAAGGAGGCGATGACGAGAGATCAACGACACAAGATGCGAAAAGCAGTTAGTGGTATGCTTGGGAGTGGCGGTCGAGGGGCGGTGGGAGGTAACATGGAGCCCATCATCACGTTTTGTATTTGGTCTCCGAACGCTATCGTCGTCCCCTCTTCCGATTGATACGCCACGGCCATGGCCCCCTTCGAGACGACTCGGAAACCCAGCTTGGTTACACAACAGGCTTAGAGATTACTCCGGTGGGCCTTGAAGGCATCATACACGCTCATGCCCTTGAGCACGTCCTCCTTCACCTTGTCGTCCGCCGCCGTGAGTTTTGGAAGAAGCTCTAGGACCTGGTCAACCTTGCCCTGGGGGATGACGACGACGCCGTTTACTGCATCAGCGAAGACGAGGTCTCCCGGGTTGACAACGCTGCCGTCGACGTCGATGGGGACCTGCACTGCCCACGGCGTGCTTTCTGCCCCTGCTCCAACGGTGGACATGCCTCGCGCCCAGATCTGCGGTCCTTTAGCCATTGCTGCTGCTCTTTCCGGATAACATGAATCGACGACTCACCGGCAGGCCTGTACTGGTCAGTTCGTCAAGGTCCCTTGCGCGACCCACGACCACCACCGCTCTCGCTTGGCGAACCTTCATCCTGACTGCCATGATACCCCCGCAGACGGCGTTCTTCTGCCCCTCAGGCTGTCTGATGATAACGACAGTGCCCGACTCTGTAATGTCTGCCCAGTGGGTGTCCTTTGGTATGTTGGCCGGGGGCGACTCCAGGGTCTCGCCCTTTCGGGCAAACAAGACTGTGGACGCCGGTGCTATGGTAATGGGAGCGCCGGCGGGGTTTGATTGGCCCAGGAGTTGAAGGTCGGGCAAGAAGCCTCCTCCTGGAACTTTCAGCTTTACGAGTGCATCGGATATGTCACAAGCGGTGTATTTCTGGAGAGCCGAGATGCGGGCATCTTCCGCGTTGGCCATGTTGATAGAAAACGCCCAATGGCCTGACCCGAGACACGGGGCTGATGAGTGGGATGCAAGATGGAAAAGATGCGGCAGGTTTGGAAGCGCAGGGAGCAATTTCACGATCCCCTGGGTCGGTCAGGCAATGTCGAGACCTAAAAGATACGTAGGATTCGAGTCGCAGTAAGCATCTACCATGGGAGTATCGGCTGGCGTTGGCTCTGGACGTTGACCGCGGCTAGGGGGACTTCTGGGATCCTCGACTCCTCGGGAGCCGCCGAGGCAGAAGTCACCCAATCAGGCGGCGTTCCAGGTGGAAGTGTGGGCATTTGATGGAATGCACGTTCAAGGCTTATGTTTGGTGGGGAGCAGGCACGGCAGGTGCAGCATCATGTGCGTTGTGCGGCAGCTTGGGACGAATGCGGTGCCATCTTGGCGGCTGCTCGGCCTCCTTCCAGATGCTTCGAGCTGTTCTTCCAAACGTTCCCTGCAGACGCGTTGGTTTACAGCAGCAGAATCGCCTGGTTCCAAGGCGGCCCAGCCTAGAGAGGTAGGCAAGCCGACGACTCCATTAATTGTGCACAGAGAGAAAAAAGACCAAAAAAACCTCAAGCTCAAAGCTGCGATACCGGCTCAGTTGGACGAGCAGTCCGATTACCGGGTTCAGGGAACTGAACGGAGTCAAGTCCGCGCGGATATGGGCACAGCTGTGTGAGGTGAGACTGTGGAGTTGAAGGCGGTTTGCAGCATGTGTCGATTCGGGGCTAGCATTTCCAAGGGATTTGTCATTGGCCGGTTATGCCCTAGCAGAAGTGTGTCTCGTATGAATATGCGAATAGTGGCGCAAAAGTCGACAGCTGCCGAGTGTGCAAGATGGTGTAAGTGAGACGGCAGGTGTCAGTCAGGCTGGTAGGCTGAAGCCACGGCGCCTCCATGCCTCCGAAATCCAAGGCATGGCGGCTGTGAGCCAAGGTGTTGTCCAGAATCAAAACTCGATCGATATTGTGTGCGCTCGCTTCTCATGCAGCTTCGCCGCGCACGAATCTCAAAGTTCAAACAGAAAACTTGTTGGTAACCAAGGTCAAAAGGGCAAAGGTAGGGGCCTCAAAAATGGGCCGTTGCAAGTGTCCGGGATGGCACCTGTGGCCTCCGGGGCGCGTGTTCCTGTTCCTGGATAAGGGCAGTAAACCCGGATCGGCGGTCAGGAAGAGCGAATAATGAACGAGCAGGCCATCGGTCGAGTGTCCGCAGGTTCATGTACCTCTAAAGTATCATAAGTTAGCTGTAGGTGCTGATGCGGCTGGATGGAGACGGTGCTGCACCCTGCATCTTGTCGACCTGGAGGAGCCTGTCGCCAGCCATTTTGCGAGACCCGAGTAGAGCTGAAAACCGGGTCAGTAGAAGGCGTGTTGGAGGTTGGCTTTTCTGGTTGGAATGATTGCCATACCAGATGTTAGCAAGAATGCCAATTGGTAGAAGCAAATACAGTCATTATTGTCCAATCGATCCGCAGTGAACAATGGAGGTTGTTTGTATCGGGGCATCCAAAAGGCGCAAAATGTGCTTATCGTGGTCTCACGTGGTGATAGACAATGACCAAGATCCACTGGGAAAGAAGGAGCAGATAAAATAAAGAAAAAGGGAAACCAGCACCCAGTATCCGTATCATTACTTAGCGCTTTCCCACACGGGTGGTGGTTGCATCGGTTGTTGGGGCAGGTACCGGGCCGTACTACGTCTAGAAGGTGCGAGCGACCTCCTGTGCTTGCTCCCGCTCCTACGCTTGTTCCTGCCCATCATTCTCATCATCAAGGAAGGAAGGTGCTACCTTCTGCCGCGTGTGTGTGCGTGTACCTGCCTTACGGCATGGGAGGATGTAATAATACTCTTACCAGACCGAGATCTCAGATGTGATGCGATAAACTGCGACACTCACCTCACCGGCCTGCAGTCTGCATGCTCGATGCCCGTCTCCCAACGTATGGTTCGCATCGCGCTCTCTCTCAACTTCTGCTCCATCATTGGCAATGCAACACTGGCCTCAAAATTCGGCCGTACCCCTCACTCGCCATGTCCAATAGCACGTCGACTCATGATACCAAAGCTGGCGACGACTCCAACAGACATGACACGGCGCTCTCGTCACTGGCTGGCCCGAACGAATGAGGGATACGCTTTGTCCACTACCCTACGCCAGTAACCTCTCTCCACTTGTGCCCAGGCCTGGGTAAGAAAACGCACCCCCCCAGAGAGATCTCCGTTTGTTGCCGGGTTGTAACAAGCGGGACACGGCTACGGCTACTCGCTAAGGGAACGTGGCCAGGGATGGCTCGGGCAGGCATGCGACCAAACAGGCGAGTCCACCGGGGGGCATGGTGATGGGGACTGTACTACGGACGAAATATTCTGCGTATCAGAATGGTGCCCTGCTCACTGGATCTGGACCCAATGCCATCCATATGTCATGGGATGTGTCGGCCCGCTGAAGATCATCTCCGTGTCTGACGGCAAAACACTGAACGAATTTAAGAGAGGGTCGAAGAGGGTCAACTGGCCCGTCTACGGATGAGCTGGACCGTAGCCATTGAATTTGCGAGTCATTTCGCAGGACTCGGGGCGGCGCAACTTTTCCTTTCTTTTTTCCAAACATGCAAAATGACTTGACAACTTTTGGATTCGCCCGCGTGAGACATGCCGCGCCACGCCTTGCGTTGCTTTGGGGGCGTCGATGGCCACCGGCTCAGGATCATACCCAATATCGGGAATCTCCTCCGACTGTATTGGCCAGTCTCCTTGGCCGAGAACGAGTACTGGTATCTTTGCCTCGGCGACAATCTTTCAACCTGTCACATCGGGTACACCTGGGTCCCTCCACTATGGGCATAGAGGGTAGAAAAGAAAGAAAACCAAAAAGATATCGTGCGGACTCGGATACCTTTGGGCACCAAGACACCAGTTCCCTACGTTTGTGATCACGGCCATAGTCTCGGTCAGACAGATCCCTTAAACAACATGCATAGCCCAATACTACACTCCTTCCGGCTACCAGACAAGACAAACCAGACGCGAACAGCTAGCCTCAGTGAACGCCGTTGCGTCGCGTTCCCGTCGCGGTGAAGTGCCGCTCACCGAGCCATTCCACACAGGTTTGACGTTTTAACGCAATGCTATGCGAACTGCAACATAACGGATGTCCCTCGCAGACTTTGTTTCAAGACGAGGGTTCATGGCTCAAATTGGGTGCGAAGGATCGGCGCATCCATCCCGAAGCCCCAGTTTGCACATCTCGTACAGATACCTCAGTTAGTATCAACTATCATCACTAATCTATAGCCCGCACCTATTACCTCGCTAGGTCGTGGAGATATCCTCTTTGTAGGTGCCTAACAAGTCATGTCCACCTACGGCCGTCCTTGGAACTTAGTCACGGCTTTTATCACAGCCAGCGATCGATGGGCATGGACATGGCTCCCCGGGAAGAGGGACGGGGCAACTTGAGCACCTTTTCCACAATGGCGCCGCCTGGCGGGTTTCCGAGAGACGGATCAGATCAAGTACAGGCCACGGGTGCCGTCGATTGGCTTGCTGTGGGGACGACGTCGCCTCAAGCTCCGCATCTCACCAAATTTGCATTAACGACGGACGTGGGATGCTCTGCACGCACAGGCTTTTGAAGCATGGTTACTTTGGGGCCTGATGAGTGTCTGCAGTGGCCGCACAGAGCCGGCCCAGCTAACCCTGGCCAAGCGCCGAAGCCATTCGTCCAGATCCTCTGGGCTGCAGCAGTCATGAACCAGCAGGGCCCATGTCGCTGGCACTTCATCCACACCTTCAAGCATAGTGCGATGGAGTGCGTAACTGGGCGGGCGGAGGAGAAAGATTCTATTCGCACGGATACCGAACTCTCCGTCATTCTTCACGGCGGCCACAGAGCCAGAAGGGGGCTGTTACTTGTAGTAACAAGTTTAGTTGTGCCAATCACAGACATTTGACCATCAAACGGAAGCCTCTGGCTTGCCTTCCAACCACACAGACGGACGGACGGCATGAAGAGAAGCAAACATCTCAGAGAAACCATTAAGAAAGTAAGAAAGAAAAAAAAGTACCAAACATCAAGCAGCCCAGCAAACAATCGATCGACGTCGTTGTTCGGAGTCAAGTCAAACTCTTGGCTGAGCTAGCTAGCAGGACACACAACATTCACAAGCTAGACAAAACAGCCCTGAGAGTCAGACTCAGAAGACTCAGATGGGTGTCAGTCAGACACAGACAGAGACAATACGTAGTTGGAGGAGTAGATTCTCATCAATCACAGCCAAAGTCACTGGCAAACGCGCCCTTCGTTCCTATTGGGTCCCACACCCACTGCCAGCGCCAGGAGCACCAGCAAGCCCTGGACGACCGCCAACCAGTACAGCGCATGTACCTCCAGTCCTCACCCTCACCCTCATCCTCACCTGGTCACCGTCACCTTGTCGACCTTATCCGCATACACGCCCATCTCACCTCAGGTTGATGAGAAGAATCCTCCTCGACTGCCACAATCGCCTGCCCGCCTGCCCATCCTATCCCATCTCATCACACCATTTGTTTGTCTGCCACAGAAACCCCATTTCCCCCACCTCTATTACCCCTACGCATCCGAACTTCCCCCAGCCACCATCGTCTTACTGCGCAGTAAGTAATCAACAGCAAGCTGCTTTGAACCACCGCCGCCTTTCGGAGTGCTCTCATTCTCGGTCGCTGGCTCTTCTGTCTGCCTCATCGACTCTTACTGGCCGCCCCCTACTCGCTCGAGGTACATCTCATCCTACCCCCCTCCAACACCAACCAACCCTGCCGGCCTTAACCCTACCATACCTTACCACTACCTTACTTTCACCTTGCCTTGCCTTGCCTTCTTTATCCGCAGGCTACCTGACACTATCGAACCGGCCTTTGCTTTCCTCCCTCCTCTGCCATCTCGACCTGTATCAGACAAGCCCGTCTGCTATTTACCACCACCACCACCACCACCACTACTACTACTGCTACTCGCCAGCGCCGCTGCCCAGAACGCGACGCCCTCCCACTAGGTACCTCCCCTGTGCTTCAGAGATCCACCCCACCACAAGCATCCAGATCTCCGAAGCTTCTCTGCAAGCCCTGCCGCTACCGACCACGCCCACTCCCACGCAACCCTCACCCTCAACTCGCTGAGACGAACTAGGAAGCTCTGCGCTGCAGCTGCGAAGCCGTCCCCTTCAAAATGTCAATAAAGTACGTCCCTCCGTGTCCGGTCTCTCTTATGCCTCTCCTCCTGCCTCTGCCACTGCTCTCTCTTCACCTTCCCGTCCTCCCACGCCGCCCAAGCCCCATCACCACGCCGGCATCCCGGTCAGAGTCCGTGGTACCCCGCCGTCGACCTTCTCTCTTCCCTCTCCCAACCCCACACGGCCGCGGCCCCCGTCCACCATGACGGACCAGTACTTGCAAGAGCAGCATGCTTTTACCATTGCCCGCACCGTCCAGAGAGAACGAGAGCTTGCCCAGGCCCGGTTGGATTCTGACCATGGTGATAGTTGGGTCATGATCACCCAGACGGGTGATATCAACCCGTTACCTCACGAACACATCAGACATAGATCCAATGCCAAAATCAGCCTCGACCTGTCCGTACCTAAATCTCTGCAGCAGGGCCGGACACCGTTCTCGCGCAGGAGTGATAACGGTACGGTATACATAACGACGCAGCGGGTATGCGCAGGACCCTTTTCTTTTCTCTCTGTCTCTTTCTCTGTCTCTCTCTCTCTTTCTCTCACACACACAAACACACCTACCCCCATGTTCCTCCCCAAAGGATATAGCGCCGACTGACAAGCATCTCTCTAGGTCATTTACATCCCTGCAAAACCAACCGCCGAGTTCAAGTCGTTTCATGCGCCGATCCTGAACTGCGAGGACACGTATGTAGGCTCGCCATTTTTCGGCGCGTGGTACTGGTCTGCCACCGTCGTGCCGGTCGCTGGTGGCGGCGTGCCTGCCGACATCCCGAGGGTCGAGTTGAAATTGAGCTTCAAAGAGGGTGGACACAGCGAGTTCAGGCAAAGGTTCGAGGAGCTGAAGGAGAGACTCGAGCACGTCAGGCGACTGCAGCTGGAGACTGGACAGACGGTCAACATTCCGGACGAGCCGCTGCCGGCGTACGAGGCGACGGAAGGTGGAGGCGCAGCGGCATCTAACAACCTCGCTCCGCAGCAGCCGGTGAGCAGGTCAGCGAGCTCGGGAAGCCAGAACCGACGGCCGGACGAGCCACCACCGGATTACGACGAGGCCCAGGCACAGACGCTCAGCATGCGGCTTGAGGACCACATTCGTGAGGAATCAGATAGAGCATAAGGGGGATGGCTCAGTTCGTTACGGCTCACGACTAACGCTTTTTACATGGATACCTTGCTGCATTTCACTCCCTACACATTTGTACTTTTTGATAGCATCTACACCAGCGGTTGCGGAACCTGCGTTTCTTAACGAACATCCAGAGTAGATAATGATGGACTTGTCATGATAACCGGAGGTGCGTATTCGGGAGAATGAGGGCACATTTTGCTGTATGTAGGTATAGTGACCTGTAGGAAGAAACTGGTTGGCTGCCACAGATGGCTCTAACGTTGAAGCTTATGCGCGAGTATGCGCAACCTCATGAGTAATCTCTTGTTGTACCACCATCTGTTATGTCGCATTGCGCGTGCAGTTTCTTTTGCCACTTTTCTTTTTTTCATGTGACGGCTACGACCACATACGACCACAGAGAGAGACAGAGGTAGTAGCTTGGAGCTTTGAACCACAATCAGCGCAGCGCAAAAAGTCAAAAAGTGGCACGGACTGGCTGCCAGCTGGCGAGGCTGTTGAGGTGCTGCTGCACTTGCCGGATCATGTTCGGCTGACTGCTTAGTCATACAGCCTTGAGCCATTCCACCGCAGCCAATCAAAAACGACCAATTGGGAATAACTTACGAGCCGATTCAGACACCCAGTTTTCGTCCGTCAACCTGCCGAAAGCTCCCGACCACCTTTTCCATCACCCTATTCACGACGACATCACGTCAAGCCATTGAGTGAGCTGCACAACCTCTGCCACAATGGGTTTCTGGGACACGATCACCGACCTCGCTGAGGCCGCCATGCCGTGGGCCACCGTCGAGGCCGAGGCCCCTGCTGCCGAAGACAAGGTGAGAGAGGAGCTTTGTGCGCAATTTGTTGCCGTGGTCTGAGGTCGGCGAGGACGCTGCATCAGCGCCAGAGAGTCCTCGTTCCGATCTCGACGACGTCCGCAGCATCTTTTCCTGTGCAATGACAAGCTTGAGGGCAATTTACTGACATTGTTTGTAGGAGGAGACCCCCGCCGAGGAGACCAAGGAGGAGCCCGAGGCTGAGGAGGAAGAAGAGGAAGAGGAGGAGGAAGAGGAGGACGAGGAGGAGGTCGTCGACCCCAAGGACCAGATCGAGGAAGGTGGGTGAAACTTTTTTTTTTATTCTATATGTCCTCTCTGGGATTCGAAGCCTCGCGATACCCCCGGACGATGACACGCACATGAGCAATTTTGCACTGTCGGAGCGGACGTCATCGGACGGCCGCAAAATATGGCGACGGATCACAACCACAGACTCTGCGGGACATTTAAATGCTGACATTCGGCGTACAGAGTGCAAGGAGTCCAAGGCTTGCGCACCGGCCAAGCACCACTACGACGAGTGCGTCGAGCGCGTCACGGCGGCCGCCGACTCCGAGGAGGGTGCCAAGGAGGACTGCGTTGAGGAGTGTAAGTGATGACAGTGGCATATCGCGTTGAGCAAATTTCCCCGGACAACCGCGGTCCCGGGGTTTTTTTTGCCTTTTCGGAGAGTCAAGCGACTGACATATAGCAGTCTTCCACCTCGCCCACTGTGCCACCCAGTGCGCCGCCCCCAAGCTCTGGGCCCAGCTCAAATAAACGTGCCGGCATCCCGTCACGATAATTAACGGCGTCGACGACAATTCTAGTTGTTTGCAATTTAACAAACCGCAATCGGAACGGCATCGGCATAAGATCTTTTCTTGGAAGGAGTAGACCGCGCGAAGAGAGAAAAGGTGACTGCCGAGTTCGAGACGAGACGACCGTCTAGCTAAAGCACAATCCTGGTCCCCTCCCCAACCCTTGGCACGGGGGGGAGATCGAAAAATCTGTACCGCCAGAGATGCTGTTGTCCAGGTCGTGTTACGGTTCAGTTATGAGCCTGGCCGGTCTGGGTTGCGGCATCGAACCCCCTTGTCTTTTGTACCATAGGCATCGCCCGCAATAGATTCCTCTTGATTTACCCCCACGCAGTGCACTCTGACTAGGCATAGGATGTTTGGTGGTCCAGTTTAAGATGGATATAGTACGGTCACGGACAAGGTGATGTGATTGTGCAGTGATGTGAGATGTCACAACTGATGCTGACGATGCTTGCCTGACGCCGACTAGATCCTCCGGTCCGCTGTAGAACATTCGGTTCATTCCAGGCTCCAGTCCAGGGTCGTTATATGTGCATGCCGACAGCTCACGGAACAGTTAAAAAAGGAGAGGAGAACATGTCTGGCGCGGCTACGCTAGGGGTGGCAAGTAGGCGTCTCTCTAGGGACAGGCCAAAAAGAAGAACAAATGGCGCGATGATGGGGGATGGGGGGTTGGTGAAGGAGCGATAGAATGGAGCCCGGGCCGTAGGAATGAATATCTGCTCGTCTGCGGCAAAGCGATGAAACGCTAGATAATCTAGGAAGGCCGTTTTTTTTTGTTTTTTTTTTATGAATCAACAGTCGGGGACCCATTCTGGCTCATTGCGACATACGGCCCGAGTAACTTCGCCGAAGGTCATTTGGATGGACATATCGATTCATTTTTTATTTTATTTTGTTCTTGTTAATTTTGGCGTTTTTTGGTCTTGGCTTTTTCTTCCAGTGAAAGAAAATAAAATAAAATAAATAAATTTATGCAGCACTTGCATGAAGGTCCAGGGCGTGGCTGAAGCTGTTCTGTAGCTGTAGCTATGGCTATCTGTTGCATCGCTTAAACCTAGCAAATCGAGGTCGATCCTGACAAAAGTTGCCAAAAATGGCAAAGAAGACAAAAAAAAAAAAAAAGAATGACACCAAAAAAAAGATGAGGACTCGGATGGTTGGGTCATTTCAGCCATGAACCGGGCGGGACTAGGTTGGCCAAATGCGAGCAAATCGGCCGAGAGACAAGCCAATAAGACGGGTGGTCACCAGGTTCCTCTCCCCCCCCCAATCCCCGCAATGTTATCCGCAGGTTGGTTCTGGGCCCGGTGGTGCTTCTGCAGGAAATGGGATGCGGGTGGTGGTGGTGGTGTGGTGTGGGAAGGGCGTTCGGTGACCAACGGCCATTGTCCCAGCGACACCATTAAACCCCAACACTTATCTTTATGCAATGGTTCCTCGGTTCTCGAGGGTGTCTGCAGGTGTAATTACATGGCATGTGAGCATCTTGACTTGGGATTCTCTCGGGGGAGGAGGGGGGGGAACGTAATGTGTAACCTGTGATTCTGCAGTGTGGTGAATGATGGCTGTGATGAATGATAACGGGGGGCGAGGGTGCAGGACAGGACGGGAGAGAGCAGTTCGAGTTCTATCATGGCATAGTTCGTTGGGTCAACCATGGGATGCCCTCGTTCGCAATGTCATGGCCATGTATGAAATAATCGGACCAAGATGCCATGGCCACGGTTCCTGGTTATCAGGTTCCTAACAGATTTCCGTCTGACAACGGCCCGTAAGTTGTTAGCGCTGACTTAGCTCGTCTCAAATTGTTACCAAAATGAGGAGCCACGCGAGGTGGGAAGGAGGGGTTCCGGCGCTAGGTCCTTCTTTCGCCTGTCCAACATACTGAGTATGCTGGTACATAGGTTAGTGGGAGTGTTCCAGCCGTATGTACCTACATACTAATTAGTAGTACTCCGTACTTCCTCATGGGAAGGAACGGTTATGCACGGGGAACGCTGCCGGAAGGAGTTGACGTGGGCCTTTATTTTATTATGTTGGTACATGGTTACTTTTTTTTTTTCTTTGCATGGGGACTTTGCTTCATTTTTGGACCCTTTTAGCATCCATCAAAGTCTGGCCTCTTTGTCTATTGACTGATTCTTTTGTGGCTCGACCCCAAATGGATGGTCGACATTGTTAGACTCTCGCAGCCAATATCATTCATTCATTCATCCATTCACTCATCCAACTGGCAAGGTTACACTGCCTCCTTTCCTGGCCTAGGCTCATCCGATGCCGTATCTTGTATCTGTACCCATACTTACCTTTCTAATGCCAATGCTAATGTACAACAACTAACTAGTCTAGGTAGGATAGCTTCCGAAAAGAGTGATGCAACTCCAACAATCAAGCACCATGCAAATGCAGGGCTCGCCTTTTTCGATAAACACCTGCCCTGCTGCCCCTGCTCACCTTTCTTCCCACTCCCCTTCATCCCCTTCTTAAAGCCGTCGACCTCCTCTTCAACCCTCCCCCTTTCCCCCTCCCCCTCCCCGCTCTGTCTCCTCTTGGCCTTTGGCCTCTTCCATGTTCATTTTCCATCCCTTGTTGTCGGGAGCGCCCGTTTGTTTGCCACCCAGAGAAAAAGAAGGAAAGACAAAAAAAAGAGTAGTTGGAGCCAAAGTCTGAGACGACGGAGACAAGCTTCTTTTGCGACAGCCCAGGACTCCCCGCCAAGGAGCACCTAGGCTCATCTCCCGCACCCGCTAAATCCACCAAAAACCCCTAGCCCCCGTCTCATCGGAGCTACGCTAGTATCATCCTCGAACCTGGCTGGGCTGAGCTGCGGCTGTCGTGCTCTTTTTTTCCTCCTCCCCTTCAAAAATGCCCTTCTCCCTCCGCCCAAAGACCTCTGAGGTCCCCCCCGACAACACCAACAAAGTCGACGACGACAACCCGGCCACCGTCATCTCATCCCACAACTCTTCCGACGACAACAGCGCCGAAAAGAAGATTGCCATGCCTACCTCCGGCCGCCCTGCCGGCCCCGGCTTTGGGAAGCTCGGAGAAGAGGAGTATGAGCTGCGCGATGTGGACACTTCGGGATCGCGTGACAACACATCCGGTGCCCCTCGTGGAGCCGACAACAGCAGTGTGCTCGAGGGCACTGCGACCGAGTATCGCACCTACAAACGCCGCTGGTTCGGCCTGGCACAGTTGACCCTGCTCAACGTCATTGTTTCGTGGGATGTAAGTGATTTGCAACTTTTCTCATTGTTAAAAGACGCAAAAGAAAAAAAAGAAACTTTTTTTTCGTCATTGTTGTTGTTGTTGTTGTTGTTGTTGTCTAAGACAAATTGGAATGAGATGGTGGAACACACACACACCTGCAGCATCGTGACCGCTGCTGCAAGCCACAGTCGATCTCCCAGGACAAAGGGCGACGAATAACAGCACATTTTCGCAACAACAGATTTTTTTCACTGCAATTCAAGCGCAAGGCTGACAGGTTCCCAGTGGCTAACATTCGCCCCCGTTGCCAAAAATGCCGCCGCCTACTACAACGTCTCCGAGTCCGCCATTAACTGGATTTCGACGGCTTTCCTCTTCTCATTTGTCGTAATTTTCCCCCTGACGATTCGCATCTTGCACTGGGGCCCGAAGCCGTCTTTCATGACAGCCGCCGCCCTGATCCTCGTCGGCAACTGGGTTCGCTATGGCGGCTCCCATTCGAAGAGTGGCGGTAACTACGGCGTCGTAATGTTTGGTCAGATCCTCACCGGTCTCGCTCAGCCCTTCGTTCTGGCCGCCCCTACCCGCTACTCGGATTTGTGGTTCACCAACCGCGGCCGCGTCGCCGCTACGGCACTTACATCCCTTGCTAACCCGCTCGGTGGTGCACTGGGCCAGCTCATCGTTCCCTTCTGGGTCTCCTCCCCGAGCGACATGTCGGCCGGCGTCCTCTTTGTCTCCATTATCTCCACCGTCGCCGCTCTGCCGGCCTTTTTCATCCCCGCCCGGCCCCCGACCCCCGTCGCCCCGTCATCACAGACCCTGAAGCTCGGCATCCGCGAGTCCTTCGGCATCGTCTCGCGCTCCCTCGAGCTGTGGCTCATCCTCGTGCCATATGCATTCTATGTCGGCTTCTTCAACTCCACCTCCACCCTCCTTAACCAGATGATGTACCCCTACGGTTTCACCGACGAGGAGGCTGGTATCGCTGGTGCCCTTTTGATCGTCGTCGGTCTTGTCGCTTCCGCAATCACCTCCCCGATCCTCGACCGCACCAAGGCCTTCCTCCTCGCAATCAAGGTCGCCGTCCCCATCATCGGCATCTGTTATCTCATCTTCATCTGGATGCCCGAGACTCGCAACATCGCCGGTCCCTACGTCGTGCTCGCCATCCTCGGCGCCTCGTCCTTTTCTCTTGTTCCCGTCGCTCTGGAGCTTCTTATCGAGCTGAGCCACCCCATCTCCCCGGAAGTCACGAGCACCATCGCCTGGGCCGGAGGCCAACTGCTCGGCGCGCTGTTCATCATCATCTCGGACGCCCTGCAGGCCAGCGATACCGCCAACCCTCCCAAGAACCTGAAGAACGCCCTCATCTTCCAGGCCGTCGTCGCCCTCGTCGTCGTCCCGCTGCCTCTTCTCCTCGGTCTCTTTGGCAGGAGCGACAGAGTGAGCTTGCGACGTATTCGCTCCGACGAGCAAGGACCGCGGGCAGCCTAGCCTAGCCCCTTAATGAATGTGTTAATGAAGAGGAGTTGCAAATGAAACATGAACAAAAGTTGTAATTAGGTATTATTCGTATAGTAATTTTGGATACCCCCACAAAAACCAGTCTTGTAATACGCATGCTTCCCATTCGCGTTGACACGTGTTGCTGCTGCTACTGCTGCTACTGCTGCTGTTGCTGCTGCTCCCCTGACCGGATATCGAGTAACTGCTCCCACTGCTTCCTCAACCTCTCCATCTCGCCCCACGCCTGCACTCCCAACTCCTCAAACTCGACAAGCTGGTCCCTGTTCAAGTCCATGGCCCCGGGGTGTCGTCCGACAGCCTTCCGCAGCACGCCGGTAGCGGGGTCCCTCGCGAGGCTCTCGCGGTCCTCGACAGCGCCCTCCCACCCCCACCACTCCACCTCCGTCTTCTTCACCTCCATCCGTCCCGTGATGCTCGCCGCGGACCCCCACTTGATCCTCTTGGCGTCCAGCTCCTTCAGCGTCTCGTCGTCCTGCAGCGCCAGCCACACCGTCGCCACGGCGCCGCCGTACCACGTCACGGGGTGCCACGGCGACCCCATCCACCGCGCGAGGAACAGCGCGAACTTGTAGGCGTAAAACAGGATGAAGGGGAACGGCACGGGGAACAGGCTGGACGCGACGACGCCCGGGTGCGTGAGGTAGAAGGACGGGCGGACGGGCAGTTTCCGCGCCGTCTCGGGGTCCTCGGGCGTGAAGTACGTCTTGGTGTACCGCTGGGGACCGGGCAGGTGCGACGTCAGCGCCAGCACGTCCGTCAGCCTCTTGGAGCTCTCGTACGGCGCACTCGTCTCCACGCCCTGGAAATCTTCCAGCCGGAAATGGTGCGCCTGCGGCTCGACGCTGCTGGTCCAGATTATCCTACCCGGTGTCTCTTCCTGTTTGGCCCTGCTTAGCAGCGGTAGCAACTCGTGCGCCAGGACGTAGTGCCCAAAGACATTCGCGCAGAACACTTCTCCTAGAACGGGGGTTGAGGGCTTGGTATCGTAAGCGGACGCGACGGCGAGGGGGTTAAAGGGGGAATCGGTAGGTACCAGATCGGAGCGGACGGGTCGCTGGTTCAGGACGGCGCCGGGGCGGGCGATTTTGAAGTCTGGCCAGGTCAGGGTCGGCAGGAGGCCCTTTGTGAACAACGACTTGAAAAGGCCGGGCCAGTCTAGGCCTGTCCAGCCGCCGAAGCCCGCGTTGAAGATTACCGAGTCGAGACGGGGGATTTTGTACATGTATGCCTTCGGGTCTGTCGGGTCGCTGATGTGTCCTGCTACCAGCGTCGCTGCGCAATTGTACACGGACGGCAGGTCGCAGAGGTCGACTTGGGTGCTGAGGAGGTGAACTCGCGAGATTGTGTCTTCGGGGTCGTAGGTCGGCCCCGTGCGGGATCGAAGGGAGGACGACGAGGATGCTGTGCGCTCGAGGTGAAGGCGCAAGGAGGAGATTGTTTCGCGGGACTTGCGGACGGATCGTGTCGTCGGGATGAGGACGAGGTGGGAGGTTAGGGAGCGGGTCACGAGGAAGTCGTCGATCAGGCGTTCGCAGATACCGAGGCCGACGCCGCTGTATGATTGTCAGTTCATTGAAGCCCGGCGCGGGGTTGCATGGGGGGGGGGAGAGGGGAGGTGGTGGAATGTCACCTGTTTGCGCCGGTGACCAGCACGAACAGCTGCTCGTGGGGAGGCGCCTGGTTCCAGGGCGCTGCGATCATGATGTTGAAATTCAATCGGTTGTGACAATTGTGGGGAGAAAGCGAACGTGAGAAGAAGAAGAAGAAGTGGTGGTTAACGTCGTGGGGTGTTTGGCGGTGAGTTTCGTCGTCCTATCCAAATGTAAAATAAAATTCAGGGACGCGGGCGAAGCTACTTAAGGTTGCTGCCCCTTTGGGAAATCGCAACGACTTGCCTGTACCGGGTCCCGTACTTATGCGGGTCCACGGAAACCTCCGCTTCCGTTGGGACGCTCAACGGCGCATGTGTCAGCTGGCCGAACCGGCTAAGAGAGCTTCCGTGTCGTTCGAGGCGGGCAGCATGAGCATTTTCCTGCCTTCAAATTGAAAAATACACGTTCCGGCTTGACGTCTTCCTCATCATATCACGTTCGGTCCTTCGTAAATGTCGACTTAAGCCCCCGGACGAGCTGAATGAGTCTGGGTGGGTTCTGCGGTTCGGGTCTAGGCGGATCGGTGCCTGTCAGACTACATGCAGATCATCAGCGGGGGGCATGCCATTGGTTCAATGTGTCAGCTATTCCGAGGCACCCGAACGAGGATCCGAATACGGATCCGAGTTGCCTTCTTGAGATGGTGATATTGAGGCTTGTACAGAGCAGTACGCGTGGCCGTACACATATACGTGGATCAATTCTGTGGTATGAGGGTAATTGGTCCAGCGCGGGACGATAGACATGAAGGAAGGCCGAGTTATTCCAGATATTCGGCCCGCTACTTTCATGAATTGCACCACGTTTGTCTCTTTACAATCCTTGCCATTGTCAAGCTGAATTCCTTCGTCTTGGCTTCGTTTTTAACAACCCTGAGTAGTCTCAAGCTCTTTTCTTACAATCGGTAACGTGGCCTTCTACGTTCAGTTTCATAGGTGAAGTTCACTTATCCTAGAAGCTCATCTCTTGTGTAGCCAGTTGGAATTAGAGGTCTTGATAACATATAATTACTATCCAGTTGCTTCAGCATGGAGTCCACCGTAAGCTTTTTCACGATTGTTCTTCTGTCATATTATTCCAATAAAGTCACACTCCCCATGTCAAACATTCAGCATATCATTTGTCTAATAATGCAAGTTCTATTTCCGCCTAGTAAGCTGTGGCAGAGAGGTAAATAATGCATAGAGAAGAACGCTTATCAGAAAGCCAAACATTGGGCCCAAAATCAAGCCCAGCATAACAACGAGATCGTCTAAAGAAAGGTTGAACCACCTAGTCCAATCGTCCAAAGAAGAGTCGAACAGCCCCGTCGAATTGCCCAAAGAAGAGTTAAACAGCCCAGCCAAGTAGTTCGATGGAAGTTTGAACGAGTACTTCGAATCCAATTCATCATCCATACAATGTAAGTAGTAGAGCAAGTAAAAATACCCCAACAATATTTGAATGGTCAGTACAGGTACCCGTTGCCAATACACATAGAGTGCAAATGGGCATAGCGAACAGAATGAGGTCAACCAGCCGAGAGTAGACGTTCTGCACGCCAGCATGACGGGGATGACCAGGTGAAACCACCGAGCTGATCTTTCAAAGGTATCCAATACCTTTCCAAGGCGCGCCTGGCGCTGCTCGTGCGATTCCGGGTTCGCCAAAGAATGTAGACTGACAACAAATATACGACCTCCGCCAAACTGTTTCTGTTTGGTAGAAATCACAATGACCAACGGTCCAAACCGAATCTCATCACTAGTAGCCTTGAGAATGTTGCTGGAAGCATGCTGAAAAAAGCTGCTTAGGCAGCTAAACCGATCAGCTTCAAGGACATGGTAACGCAGCCCCTGCTCGTTCGTTTTCAAGATGAGAATCAGGTCGGGCCTAATATGCCTTGCACGAAGCCGAAGGATCCAATTGATGCTTTCAATTGGCTGCGGCTCGCCATTGCGTGCCATCTCGACTAAACGATCAAGCCCAGGTATAGTGGAGATGGATTCGGCTTCCATGAGCTTGAGTCCACTGGACTCAAGTCTGAAGTCGAATAGTAGCCAGTCCTGCGTCTTCGCGGCCAAGTTACCACCAGCTCTGGCGCTTCGGCATTCGAGGGAAACCCACGCCGATGGCGAATTGACAGCGTTCCGAGGAATGTCATGAAACGGCTGAGCCCGCGCCATTTTCTCGATTTCGTGGCTCGTTTCCGGTTTCTTGGTCTCCGGTGAGAAAGGCAATCCCACAAGTCTTTGGCTGTTGTCCTCCAGGCAGCAGTTCAACACTGCAATTGCTTGGCCTTCTCTAGACTTGTATAATGGGCACTGCAGTTGTACGCCACCAACCAGGGCGTTGTATTTCGGCTTATGCCCCAAGGACTTAGGAGTCCATAGACTCCTGCCTTCAGATGGTTCACAGGACACGATGTTACCACAGTTGCTAAAACAAGTTGGGGAAGTCGCTAACTGCAGTTTCCAGCAAAAAGTGCCTTCTGGGGCCGGGAGCGTGTGGCCTCCGACCAATATTGAATGGTCAGGGTTGTTCTTCATAATTTCTTCTTGTAGTCGAATAAAGGCTCTGTCTGTTTCGCCGTATATCTTGGGCATGTAAACGCCGAATATCCCAAGCAAGCAGTAGGCGGCATCCTCTGTTCTCGTGGTGACGCGATTAGCTGCCCACGACATACGCTGGGCAATGCTGGCCTGTCGAAAGTCCTTGCGCCCAGTAAGAATTTCTTGAGGAATTCTTGTGATTCTCTCAATATCTGAAGATAATTCAACCCTGTCACCAAGAAACTTCCATCGGCAGTTGTAGAACAGAAGCTTAGTTGGGGCGATAAGTTCCTGCAAAGTCCAGCCCCTTGTGAACCACAAGCTTCTATGGAGTTCATTGCCTGAGGAGACATCAGAGAGATAGGCATAGCAGACTTTGGCTTTCTCGTACCACTGGAACATGGAATTGATTGCTTCTGCGAGCTCCTCAGAACTCGACTTGTCGATGCAGCATGTGTCGATCCAAATGCAACCAATTTTCTCCCTCTTGGCTATCTGGCGGCATCCCTCCAGCTTTGAAGGCCAGGTCATGGGCAAACGATAGCGGCGAGATTGAATCTGCTCAAAGGACACCTCTTTGTCGCCCCATCTATGGGACAAAATGGCGTACGGAGGGACGTCGTCTCCTAAGAATTGCTCTCATTTTCTTGTTTTGACATTGAGGAGTCGCATTCTGGAGTTAGAATTTCCTGATTTTGCGTCCAAAAGTCTCCGCTAGTCAGAATGATCAGAATGCAAGAGGGGGTACGCTTCAGGAGGTCGAGAGCCTGCTCTCCCTTGAACATGTTCAGCTGCCAAGACAATCAATCAGACCACCACCAGCCACATTCTGTCTGAATGCCACGTCTTTATGAAGGCTGTTTCGCACAGGCTACCACTTCTGGCGGCTTGGTTGCCTTCTCTCAGCCTTGCATATTAGCTGCCTTCAAATCCTACACCACTATATGCCACATCACACCTCTCGCACCATATACTCGGTTACATGTGACCACGTACCTTGCTTCCTCATACCTTAGACTCGGTCACCGGTTTAGCGTTTACCCTCACGAAGCGCGGCCCGTTCTCGTCCACTTGAAGCCGCAGTCTGACTTCTTGCGCCACGGCTAGCAGCTCCGCATCCCTCATGTGCTGCCAATCCTTCAAATGCTCGTGGCTATCGTGGTCCAGTCTCAACAGCAGCGTGGCCAGCTGACTGGTGCGCCATGTCTTGATGTTCGCCCGGCGCGTCTTAATCACGACGCCAATGAAGAGCGCCAGCCCTAGAGCCCAGACAGCTATAGGCGCTGATATGTATTGCCATTGCGCGACGCAGATCTGTTGCGCTTCATACGTCGTGCCATTGATTTGTCCTAGATCGCCTATATGCCACAATTCATGCCGAAATCCGTTTGTGAGCGCTGCCGCAATCCTATTCATTGCACATACAACCCCATCCTCCTTTACCGCTGTTGTCTCTTCATCTCCGCAGTACAAAGTTGACGAATGGTTTTTCATTGTGAGTTTGAAAATCGAGAACACTGATGATCGGTTGTTCGTCTCAAAAAACTCCGGACTATCAAGTGAGCTGACGAGGGCGCCATTGAAATGATCAGAGAGATATCCTCTCATGCCCTCATATGAGGGCAGAAATATTTCAAAACTGTCGATCCAATCCTGCTCTTTGTTTCTACTCTCTTTATCACTGCGGTCGTCATAGTCTATTGAAACAAATCGTCGTCTGAGTTCGGTCTTTGAAGGAAACATGTAATTTTCCCACTGATTAATGATCTTCATCACTGATACGGCGTCGCCAGTATTGCGGAGCACCACATTTTTGGTGCCGCTCGTTACCGAACGAGTGATATTGAAATTTTGCCTCTGGATGCAAGGAACAATGACGCATTCTTGAGCGGAAAGAATTGAATCTTCCGTGATTATATATACATCCGGTTCGTTCGAAGCGTTGAAGGCAGAGACTTTATCGGGAAAGCCTTGTATGGATTGAACAAAAGCTAATGGGTCCGTATAGTTGTTGTAAACAAGGGCCGGCACCGTAGTGTTCATTGCCATTACGATTCTATGAGAGTCATTATGTGATGCGGGTAAAGAGACGTGGTCGAAGGAAAAGCCATTGGGCAAAGCCACATTGCATCCTACCGCATCGTCAAGTTTGTCTTTGGTAGTGATCTTTGGAGTGCAAGTGCGTGTAAGAAGGTGGCTGATATCGGTGCAATGACTGCAAGCGGCGAGAGTATCATATTCTTCCCAAACACACTCGCCGGTTTTGCACTCGTGGGGAGGAAAGGCCCAGTCGGTATAACTGCCAATCATGGCTCCATAAAATGACTGCATAAGTATGCTGTCGGCCCCTCCAATCCGCTAGTTAGCACAGTGCACATAGACTAAAGAAGGGGAACTCAAGTACATTCATCTTTCGTGCTTGGAAACCCCCCAAAGTATGAGGGTGAGAACGACAAAAGGGCGTCATGGTTGGAAGGTAGATTAGTGATTCTAGTGATAAGCATATTCTGTACAAAAGGGCCATATGCTAAAGCCAACAGCGATGCCAGTCCTCCCAAAACAGCCAAGTGTCTGGAGAGATGGTTACTGAAAGTGCCATGACAAACAGAGTCTGAATACGGTAAACCTACTTGAATCGAAGTTTCCAAATCAGCTTGGCGCTGCCGAGCTTTCCGCGCGAAGCAGAATCGAAAACTTCGAGGTCAGCCAACTTTCGATCCTGCTCCATAAACCATAGGTATTTCAATTGCCCCAGACTTTTCGTTACAGGTATCATGGCGCATGTTGAGCCCAGTACGGAGAGAATGGAGAGCAATGAGTTGATTGATAGGTGAAAGCGCTGTTTTTTGAAGGGCGCACGTGCTGTCCATTCGGGAACCCTTTCATGATCGAACTGAGAGATGATCACAGAGATAGCAATAATTGCGAGGCCTGAGACCAAGATTCCAAAGACCTCCCAGACGTAATACCAGTCGCCAAAGAAAGAGGTAACTCTGTCGGGAATTGTTTTGTTTTGGTCAGGTTCGTGCTCTTGGGCAGAAAATCTCACAGAGGTTTCTTCAACGTGCCCCTCTGAAGCAGGAACCTCGGGTTTTTCGGAAGCCATGAGAAGGAGCTTTTGCGTGAATCAAGCATAACAATAGGATTTGGTAAATGAGAAGGATGCAAGTCAAGATCAGAATTATCCATACACAAGGTACTTATGGTTGTGCTGGCCAGATACCACAATCCGTGTCATGGCAGCTTTCGTCGATCCCATTACACGGAGGCGTTGTAGGCTGTTTGGCCAAAAGTTTACTCTTAGGCGGCAGATGATCATATGAGGTTGTGGCTTGTTTGAAAGAGCCATGTTTGGTCATGTCTTGGTTGATTTGGAAACTGCTAATTCTGATTGAGCTGGTCGGTGTTGCGTGCCAGCCCAGGCCACTTCCGGATTTGATCGATCTAGCACAACACCGGAAAACATAGGTCGCATGGAGTTCAATTTTACAAGAACGTATGAAAAAGAAAAGGTATGACAAGCTCTGGTTAGTTGAGACTGGCGTTGAGCTGGCTGGCTGATTAGTCGGGTCTTGAAACCAAAGATTACCTGGCCATCGAGTCTCTTCACACTCAATGATGGCCATATGAAACATAGACGCAGTGTTTCCGAATCAGGAACTTTCGTCTCTTCCGGCTACTCCGCGCTGCATGCAGTTGTTTGCGACGACAGCTTAGGTTTTCTCTGGTGCTCAAAATGACATTTCAAGCTCCTATTAGGCCCTTGTGCTCCTATTAGGCCCTTGTGCGGAGTGACGTCTTATCTAATAGATCCTACATTGAACCTCCTTGAAGTATCATCCAGAGAGTTTTGTTCGAAGACGAAGGTGAGTGCGAGGGCAAGGAATAGCTCACTCAAGATGAAGCGGGCATGTAAAATGTGCGAAGCTGAAAGCTCTAACGGTGCAATCATCGAAGAAACTATTCCAGAGAAGTGCACTTATGAGAGCAAAATACCATGAACCCTTGATCGTTTCCACTTAACAAATATCTCACCCATCATCCAGCTCACCCAAAATTACCAGACATAGCATTCAACCAATGGTAAAAGAAGATTTCGGCATTCAACGATGTCCACGTCCCGGTTTGGCCCAGTTTGATTGATCTCAAGACATGAATGCCTCTAATCAACGAATAGAGAAGCCCAAGTTAATATATCACCCAGTTTACATGTCATTTGTTATGGAGCTTAATCTGTCACATCGTTTCCAAATGCTTGCGTATGGTCAGGTAGTTCAGTGTGACCAGTGGCCCTCTCTATTATCCCCACATTCGTTGAATCAACGTAAAACCCGTTGTACACATGAGAGATTGATGAGCATTAAATGCCTTAAGAGACCAGCTGCAACGCAGTTGGGGTCTGTTCGCTTCAGACGAATAATTGCATCTTCGGGATTGCGTATGCAAGTGAACAGAAATCTGCCGAAATCAGGCAGTGTTTCCGCCTAACATGACGAAATGAGGGGTTTCCTCATGATACGGACAAGTCGGCTATCGGCAGCTTAGTTGTATGAGCAAGATGTAACAATCCTGAGGTTTGCTAGAGTCACAGACCACAAAAGTTACTCGCAGTTGCCCTGCGAAACTAGCTTTAGCAATGCATACGCATGTTGGCGAATTGGTCAATCCCGCCGGATATCGAGTCACGTCTCAAACCTTGGGGTGCCGAAAAATGCAGACAGCAGTTGGCGAGTCAGATAATCAGTCCCGGCCGTGATGTGGGTGAAAAATTTGCCGTTCTTCTCTACTGCGCATCATACATTACTGATCTTGGTAGACTGGGTAGATCAAGTATGTGCAGCAGCATCCATAACTCCTTGATGATGGTCATGCTGTTGGGCTAAAATATGCGTTAAATGGCGAGTATTTTTCCTGTGCAAAATATGCTTGGACTAATGACTGACTGATGTACAGCTCAGTTCAAACCCATGTCTATGGTACGAACGTTGTTCACGCGACCATGTTTGGAAACCTGAGTAGTTTTGGCGACTTCCCGCCGCACTACACTGACGAAGGGTTACCATTCGAAAATCGCAAAGGTACAATTATAGGCATCATAGTTCCGTTTCTGGTAAGAGCCCTCATGGGGTAGCCTTGGGCTAGTTATTGATGAACGCCTTCAGGTCTTGGCCTGGGTCTCCGTCGGCCTGCGAATATACACAAGAGTGCGCATTGTAAAGGCACCGGGGTGGGACGATATCGTGATCGTCATTGCGCTAGTTGGTCCCTCCCTATTATACTTGGATACGATGAATATTGACTTTGTACCATAGTTTGCAGGCTCAGCGAGTGCGATAGGACTTTCTCTGAGTGAAATCACCCCCATAAATCCATAAATGATTGGTGGGTTCGAATGGCTAATGCAGATCCAGCAACAAATCATGGTATGGGTCACTCTTTCAAAGAAGTTCCTGATAGTGATAGAGAGATGTTCTTTTTGGTAAGATTGACTACCAGTTAAATCTCTGTGCCACAAGGTCCTCAATTCACACTACGAGCAGCTTTTCTATATTTCCAACGCATCATTTTCGATGTCAAATGCCCTAGTAAAACTGTCATTACTCTTTCAATACATGAGGGTATTCGAAGATCGCATGCCGCGTCTGAGGATTGTGACAATCGGCCTGATCATAGTTGTCTCAATCTGGGGCCTTGTTTTCTCTTTCATAGCCTGGTTTCCCTGCTTTCCGCCGTATCAGTTCTACCGCCTTGGATCAGAGTCACATTGCTACGGTTATGGCTCCACCAACCCGTTAGAGGTTTACTACGTCGTCGTCGCGTCTAATGGAACGAACATGGCTTTGGACTTTATAATACTTTTGTTACCGATTCCTCTACTATTTAGCAGAGAAACTGAACGTCCGACGAAGATCGGGCTGCTTGTTTTACTCTGCATCGGAATACTGTATGAGAACTAGATAAACTACATGCCTTTGTGCTTCGCGATTGGCTGATTGACTGGTTATTCAGAATTAATGTTATTGCCGCATGGCGCATAGTTGCCAACAAGGCGACATCCGACCGCCAGCCTGACCCGACAAGGATCTTTCCAACCATAATCCTTCTAGGCGAGACAGAAAACCGACTTTCTCTAATTCTAGCATCTATTCCGGTGTTCTGGCCCATAGTCTCAAAGACGTGGCGCAACACCATCACCGTCACGCATGAAGTCACGATCGAGAGTACATTACGGCACGCTGGCACAGGAAGACCGGGAGGGATGAGAAGAACAGATTTTGATTATAGGGTGGAGCGTGTAACTACCGAGGATGAGGCAACTGAGGCCGGGTTACGGCATCCGGGACGGCTTTGTGAGGTGGACCGGTACGTCAGGGAATTGGTAAGCCCGTTTGCTGAGACTCAAGAAGTTGAGTCTACAGTATCGACACAACACCAGCGACATTTCGCCGAGGAACTACAAGGAAATAAGTTGAACTTTGTAACAGTCCCAAACGCGGATCAGTGAAGGGAGTCTTCAACCTAGTCAACAGTTGCTTAACCGCTTTAATAGGAATGGCGGTTTTTAGATAATATTAAATTCGCTGGGAAAGGAGGCACCACTGGTCTTTTGTGATTAAGTATTTGGTGTATAGGTAACAACCATAAGCCGGCTTTATCTCAGGTCATTGCTTCAAGAAATCGAAGTGATAATACTAGAAAACTCTTGGGTCTCTCCTTATTAACTTGTTGTTTTCTGTCTTTATACCAATTTCTGTTCATCCATAAAGGGCATCCTTTCTTTTCGCAACTTTTTTACGACTTTTGTTCTACTATAGTATCATGTGAGACCAGTTCCGTCTGCAGACAAGTTTGAGCGATCAGCTGGGGTACAAGAACGGGACGTTTACCTTGTGTCTCCAAGTAGCTGATTCTTTGCTTCATATTTGGAAGAGAGAAAACGATTCATCGCATCTCAAATCATTCACAGGAGGCTTAAGCTGGATTTTCAAAGGACTTGTCTTCTGAGCCGAGTTTCAAAATCTGCCCATGAGACACATATAATATCTGGTGACGTTTCTAGCAGTGTATCCGTGGCTAATTTATGCAATACTTTCTGTATTCCTAGTCCGGCCTTTATAACCAACGTAAAGACAGTAAGAAATGGTCAAGAGACTAGCTCAGACGCACACTCCTTCGATATTAGAACAAAATCCAGGCTTTACTTGCCAGCTCTCCAGCACTTTCTATATTTTGAACAAAAAGAAATCTAGAGGTATGTTTCAAGCTTGGTCTAACAGCTACTTGGCTTCTTTCTGGGCCACAATGTACTCTGAAGCTAACAACTTTAAGTTGGCTGATATCTACAGCTATTCGTCTCAAAACATATGGATGACAAAAACAACCGGTAGTTATTAATGAGCAGAAAGATGGATTTAATAGCTAAAACCTGAAAGATTAGAACTCGATGCATTTTCTTAAAGATCGAGCTTTTTGTGAGCGGCTTCTAGTAGATTGGGAGAAATAGTTAGACCGCACTTGAGGTGGCTAGGTATACCCTATTCTGTGACATTCTAAAATAAAAGACCAAAACTTTGCTCAGAATGTGGTGATATCAGAGCCCCTTCATACGTGCTTGATGAATCAACTGCAATTATATCGGAAGTAGTAGCTTAGTGCTCATAAAGCTTCCTCGAGAAAGAACACTAAGTGACTGGTAGAGCCTATCCCTACCTGAATGATAATACTTCATAATAGAGAAGGAGATGAATCAATTCTGTACCAAAATCAACAAAAATAAGTAAATTTTGATTGCCACCTTCATAAGAGACAGGAAAGATGAGAGGACATATTCTGTTGGCAGCAAGAATGTATTTGTTCGGAAATCGTACAGCAACCGTGATCTTAGGAACCTAGGTTCTTTTTACAAAGCGTTTTGGTGCACCAATCATCATGCTCGTTAGATACACTTGAACAGTTTGCTAAACACATACGCACAACGGTTTACTTGGTAAAAATATTACATTACTATTAGAAATGATACATGTACTATTAACTCATTTAAGCAGCCTTGCACAGACGGCCATCACCCTGCACCTTCCAGCCATCACTTCCCACACCCGTCAGAGCGTAAAAAGTATCGAGAGGATCGTAGATCTTCTTAATGGTCTTGAGCTTGGCGTAGTTGCTGCCGTAAAAGACCGTCTGCCAGTCCGCTTGGTTGCGGTCGGCTTCATTCAAGTAAGCACCACCGCCAGGGGTGAGGGCAGTCAGCGCAGGAATCAGTGTGTCAGTGACAGTCTTCTGACCGCTCACGAGAGTAGAGAAGTCTGCGCGGTCATAAGGCCTGCAGAAAATTAGTTGAAAGCCCACATGATAATCGAAAAGGGGTAACTCACGTTCCGACGACGGCGGAAAAGAGAGCCGTGCGCCAAGCAGGGTGAACAGCGTTGGGCACAGCGCCGGTTTTGCGAGCAACGTTGATGGTGAGACCGGAGATGATGCCGCCGTTCTTGATGATGGAGGCCAGAGTATCGACAAGGGTTGTGGCGGAGGCGTCCGTAGCAACGAGAGACCGGGGCATCAGACGACCACCGACGTTGAACTCGGTGACAGCGGGCTCGGGGTTCATGTCGTTGTAGCTGTCCAGGTACGTGCTGTACTGGTTAATATGGTAGTCTGTTTCAGTTAGTATATATCCATAGCCAAACAATTAAGACAATCTCACCATACGTGATGCCAGCAGCATCAAGGGCGTCGAGGGTCGGCTGGAGGAGGGCCTGAAGCTCCTCCTTCTTGAGACCTGGGGCAGTCGTCGGCTGCATGAGAAACATGCCAGGAGTGAGCAGCCAAATGCTGACGGCTCCAGCATCGACGATGCTGGGCAGAGTCTTAAGATAGCTCTTCACGGCACCGTAGAAAACTTCATCAGTGACGCCAGTGTTTGTGAATGTCAGGTTGGCAGACGAGACGATCATGTCAGGATAAGCCTTGACAGTCATGGACAGAACAGCGGCGTAGGTTCCACCACCTCCACCAGACAGAGCCCAGTAGAGGTCAGCGTACTTGGTCGGGGTCGCAGTGATGGTCAGGCCGCTGGAAGTGACAACCTCCCACTCCAGAACCTGATCAGCACCCAAGCCGTACTTGGATACGAGAGGTCCATGACCACCACCTTGGGTGTAGCCGCCTGCGAGACCAACGGTCGGGCTGTTGCCGCCTACGATAACAAGCCCCTGAGCGTGAGCCGCGTCTTGAGCCTCGCCGGCTTGCACGCCGGCGCCAACTTTGAGAGCCTTGCCGGTGTAACCGGCAGACTTGTAGTCGAGCACCTTGATATCCTTGAGATGGTGAGTCCACAGGGCTAGAGCACCCGCGCCGGTGGACTTGCCAAGGTAGTCGTGTCCAGTGTTGCGAATTACGAGGCGGATGTTGTTCTTCTGGGCGAACTTGATGGTGGCGCTGTAGTCGGCAGCACTCGTCGCCTTCACGGCGTACTGGACGTAGGTGCCAACGACGCAGCGGTCTGTGGGCTGGAGGAAGGGGTCGCAGCTCTGGTTGGCGAAAAACGCAGCCATAACAGACGAGGAAGTCTGAATGTGAGTCTCAGAGCTGGCCCAAGAGGAACGAAGCGCGGCGCACTTGTTGGCGTCGTATGAGCCAAAGGAGCTGTCATGGCATACGGCTCCAATGGGGACAGTAGCGATGAGGCGTCCGCCAACGGTCTTGTTGAAGGCATCCCAATCGGCTGTCTTAGGCCAACAGGCATCACCAGGGAAGCAGCGGCATGCTGAGTCTCTCGCGGCGATGTCGATGCCGAAAGAGCCTCCTGGCTTGCCGACGGAAATGGCTGAAACTACCGCGGGTGCGAGAGAGAGGAGGTTGAGGAAGGACACCATCTTGACTCGAAAATGGTGTATGGAATAGGGAAGAGGGAGGTGAGGAAAGAAAGAACTTCACGATACAATTCTAGGCTTCAACACTACATATTTAAGATGTTTAACATGATCTATGGCTACAGAATTGGAATGAGTTGCCGGCCATACCGGTCGGTTGAAATGATAGTTTGATTAGCACCCATGCAAATATTGACTGCCATGAGCCATGATATTTGTCTCCATGACCCCACGCGATCGGCTGCGGTAAGAAACTTTTAAACTATTGAAAAAGACTTGGTGTAACCCAGCTCCTCTTGCCTGTGTCATGCGGGGTCTTGACGAAGTCCTGGCCGTAATGGGGCCACATACCGCGTGGCTCTGCTTGCCAGGCCTCTAGCAGGCGTACGTCAATGATTCAAGATCCAGGAAAAGAGGGAAATAAGGCCGAGGTTGAGGTCCTCAACTAGCCGTGTGCGAAAGCCGGATGGATACCAAACAAGTGCGGAGATTCACCGAACAGTCGTGGGAACTCAGGTCCAAGAGCTCATGTGAGCTACTATAGGCAGGTAACATTTCTCTTTTCTTATTTAGGATTGTCCCTGTCACCGGTAGTTATAGAGGCAAGGATGACTATCATCTGGAGAGTTGCCAACGCTCAAACTCTCTTGGTAGTGCAGGGTACTTGGCTGTTGCATTGCGTGTGCCCGCCAAGGTTTGGCAGATGCCAGTCGCCGTTTTCATCAGAGCAATTAGCCACGGTTCATCCGAACGTACATGTATGTGCGTGTATGTGTGTGTTCTATGTAGTACTTCCCTGCGTGATAATCTGGATCAGCCTAGTGATTGACAACATTTGAAGGGCCAACCCGGAGGGCTGGGTTGATAAACAACACCTGACTGAGCGACGGAGACCAATAAGCCGATCATGCGAGGCCCCGTGTGACTATTATGCCCGTACATCGTCATATAAGCCGTCATCGACGCTAAAAACGGCCTCTAGAGGAGCTAGTTAATTGATCCTCCCGGCATAGTCTAGGGCCACGGCTTCCAGCTAAACGTGAGTGAATTACTATCCATCTAATCCAGGGGGTTAATTAATATGTCTTCCTCCCGCAACTCTAGCATAAAAGAACAGGTCAATTAACGTCCCTGGCGCCGCGCTTGGCATGATGGCTCCCCGCGGGCCGCTCCCTGCCACCGCTTGACTCGTGTCCCCTGTCCAACTCGATCACGTACCTCATGTATTCGTCAACAACTCTCCTCCCTAACCCAGCATAGCCGGAGTCTTATCCGGAGTTACTACGGCCATGACTCGCGACGAACCCTCCCCCGGTAATCCGACGCTCCAACAAAGATAACCAACTCCTACCCAGAGTTACCGGGAAGCTCGTACATCGTAAACCCCCCCTTCGAATCGGTAAACTCGTCACACGTGTTGCAACGACACGAAACCGTCACCGATTAACGGCAGGGAGTACAGGCATACCGTCCACAGGCACCATAGCCTCCATGCGCGGGCATCCGTTTCCGGCGTCCTTGTCCGGAGGACCCCGACCACTACCAAGGCGCCAGATACCACGGGCATGACGACCTGCCACGATCGGACGCGCCAGAAGTAGGCGCACACGCAAGACCATAGAGGCACGAACAGCGCCAACGACGTGCGAGAGACCCCGTCGCCGAAGAACAGGGGAATCGTGTTGCGTCCGCGCCCGGCGTCCCCCGCCTGGTCCTTGAGGTCCTGCACCTGCATGGTCGTGAGGATAACGGCACTGATTATGCCTGCCCAGAGGTAGCCTTCGCGGGTGATGGTGGTGTCGGCGTCCCCGATGGCAATCTTCAACGAGGCCGTGTTGAAGAGACCGTACGCAACGGCAATGATGACGTCCCTGAGAAGCGTGTCGCCGCCCCTGAGGTCGTTGTACAGCCAGGTGAGGATGAGGATGAAGACGCCCTCCTTCCATACACCCAGAACGTAGTTGAAGACGAGTACTGCGGGAATGGCCACGAGCATCGCCCGGCGTGTCTGGTCTTGCGTGACCTTACCCGCGGGAATGGGACGCCATGGCTTGTTGGCGAAGTCCTCGGCCACGGACTCGGGGCTCCTCTGGTTCGCCAGGTCGAATATGAGAACGCTGTACCAGTTGAACGCGACCACCAAGGGGAACCTCTGCAGCACGGCAAGTGCCGTTGCCTGTCCCGAGGTCAGGGGCTGTCCGGCCAGGCCGCACAAGATGCCAAAGGCTGTGTTAGGCACGACGAAGGTGGAAAAGTTGCTCTCGGTAAAGTCCCATACCAGGCGGGGGATGCTGAGAACCGTCCTGAATGTGCTTTTTGAGGGCTTGCTGGGCAATGTGTCGTCTTCAAACGCTCCTCGTTTGAACGCCAGGGGAGAGTGTTCCCCAATACCTGGTTGTGACATGATGGATGTCCAGGCCAGAGACGTATGATGTTTATGCAAGGAAAAGATGAGAGTGGGCTGAGAGTGGTCTCGCAGTCTGGTTCGGCAGCTTCACTTAAGTGACGGATGTGGTTCTGATATGTCTTTCAAGAGTTCCTATCGACTCGACATCAGGAGACCTACATCATCATCCAACGGGACCATGTCAACACTCCGCACACCGCTTCACCGTCCAACAACTTCCATGGACCAGTCATGAAGTCCCGGAAATCCCAAGACGTTGTCAAATGTAAAATTGTTAAGAGGTACATCCGCCTCGGTCTTGGTCTAGTTGACGCTCGTGAGGGTATACAGAACCGCCAACGTGACCTTGGCAACAGCGCAATCTGCAAGCATGCAAGAAACCCCTGGGCGATCATACCCCGATGAATTGATTTAAATGACCTTCTGCGGCACTGAAAGAGTCATTGTCTAGAGAGACTGAACCACCGACTTGCAGAGGCCGTTTGCATGGGACCCCTTTGGGAAACGTTCCCTGAAGCGGTTTCCGTTTGATAGCGATCGCATCTGACGAGCTTGGCTAGACTGATAACCGAATATGCTGCACGAACGAAGTCTAATAACCTCTCGTTGACGCTTGGCTTTATGGATATCAGCGGTTGAAGCTTATGTCTCCACGAAGATCATTCACCAGCAGTGTTACGCGACGTTGTGGCTAGCCTGGTTAACCTTGACCCATATCGTGGGCCCTACGTAGCATGGCACCAGCGTGCTGATTCAGTGATCCGGTCCGAAAATCTGTGCAGTAGGAGTACTAGCCAGAGCAGGAAGAAAAAAAAAAAACGATGGTGTTATAGGTGTGGGTATGAGTAGGAGAAAGCTTTCGCTCTCGCAAGTCATCCACGAAACGGGTTGGTCAGTAAACCCACCTCGTGGGTTCCCTTGCTCACGTTGCCCGATACCCAGCGCACGTGTACCCGTCGGATACTACCATAGCTCCCGCAAGCTTTGATAAGCGGAGCAGTTCTTATTTACTGCGTCGTGAATTAACTGTTGTGCCGAAGGGGTATCCCAATAGTTGGGAGGAGATGGTGTTCCTAGCCGTAGTTCTGGGTCTGAATTGTCCCGTCTTTCTTTACCAGGGAGACCATGCCTGAGTGGATAAGAACCATCTTGGTGGAACGAAGCCAAGTTATCATTCGCCGAGCGACGATCACCACGATGAGTTCGGCTGCGCTGCAAGCGATGCTGTCTGTAGATTATCCGAATGCCCAGTCAACTGGCGTGTCGCGTAAGGCTTCTTCGGCAGTGGTGTCGGGATGCAGGCAGTGTTGAGTTTTGGCCACGAATCAATTGTTTACATAGGAAAGTAAAGAGTAGGTATACTAGTACAGGATATAGAAAAATGAAAGTAAGGTCAAAGAGAAGAAAAGAGTCAGGTAGATCGTGTACGTGTCTCATCAATAGTTAATCCCACTTCTCAAGCATCCAACTTATACCTGCGCTCGCCTCCACGAATCCTGCGACGTGGTAATGTCCTGCTGGACGTAAATCACAGGACGGCTTCCCCTCGGCGCCTCATTCCCCGGTGAGTACTGGCACCTGGTAATGACAACCTGCTCGCTGTCGTCCTCCTTGCCGCGCTCCAAGTCAACATAGGAGATGGGTTCTCCCAGCTTGTCGTACGCCCTGCGGGGGTGACGACCGCTCGGGTTGCTGCTGGACATGTTTCTTAGATGTATCTGGCCTCTGTCGGTAGAGGGGTTGGAAAGCTTGGAGCCGATCTTGGAGACAGCCGGCTTGACGTATGTCTTGAGCAGGGGGCCAAGTGTGGGCAGGCAGGCAATGACGATGCCGATCCACAATTCAAGAAGACTGATGAGGCCGATATCATGGAGGTTATAGACAAAGTCAGTGTCGCCGATGGTCGTCACGGTGTTGACAAGTCGCCAGACCATGATGGCGATGGTTCTGTCTCTATTAGCTTGCATTCCAATGAAAAAAAAGCTGTCAAAAAACTTACAAGAAGCCCATGCCAAACATAGCGCTGACTGCAACCTTGTTCCTCAAAGGCATCTGGAGACCCCAGAGCGCCGGCATCGGAAGGATAGTCATGGCGACATCGACAACAATGTTGATCGTGACGGATACGATTTGATCAATGGTGATGTCTCGGCAGTTGCCTCCAGGAACAGGGGCCCATTGCTGGGAGACAGGCGTGCAACGGCTCATGAATAGAATGAGAAAGGCCACACCGTAAGCGCCCACGATGCCCATCAGTATACGCGACCAGCGCTTGAACTGTGCTGTGGCGAAGATTCTTGTGTACATCCATAGGATGGCGAACTTGATGAAGATGGTTCCAAGGAGCCAAGTGACACCACTGGCGAGGATGAGCTTTGCGACGAGGTGTAAGCTAGAATTACTCAAACATGGAAGTAGAAGGGAAAAGTCTCTACCTTGAACTGCACCGCATACTCGGGCAGACTGAGTTCGTCGGTATGTTTGCCTAAGCCATTGTAGATGGCCCAGATGACCACGCCTTCCAGCGCAACGATGTTCGCCTGAGTCCTGTATTAGCCAAGTCAAAGTAAAGGGGCCAACACCACTAACAAACGCAAACGCAATCATGCCATCATCCCACCAGAACCCCCTCCTCATCATCCGCGCCGCCCAGTAGCGCAGGCAGAGAACCGAGAAGTCAAAGGCCGTAAAGACCACGATCCATACTAGCAGGCCAATGCCCCTCGTACCAGCGCCAGGCATCGTGTCAAGGAATGTTGAAAGAGTTTCTCAAGTAGATGAAGAAAGCACAGCAGCCAACGTTGCAGCTCGTTTAATACAAAGTCCAAACGTTTCAAGCTTTTTCTCAGTCCGATATAATAACCAACCGGCAACCGCCGCGGGGGCGCAGTGCGATACGGGGAGGGGGGATTCATCAACTCTTATGGAGGGTTGTAGGCCGCGAGCTAGCTGCCGAATCCATCTCCATCCAAAAGAGAGCCACCACCACCACCACACCACACGAGGCGGGATATCTTCTTTTTTCGAAACATGATCTCCAGGACTGGCAATCACATATCGACAAAGGCTGCCGGGGAAAAAAAAGAGTGGACAAAACCGTTCGATGAGACACAGGCCCCATGTGACGCTAATCGCGATAGTCTCTAGCTTCGGGTTCGATGTAAAGAAAAGCCAAGCTCATTGTACCTTACTTTGCCGTCCATCCTCCCCGGCAACTATCACACAAGACGAGCTAAACCTGTTCTCATGTGAGTATGTACCATGGGCACCTACAAATGCAAGAGATAGGACGACATGAATCGAGTATGGGTGCCGAACCTGCATAACGTTGCATGTCACCCCTCCCCACACATAATCAACCATGAGGGAGCGTCTGTAATATCTCGTGGTCCTAAAGGACCAACCATCCGCCTTGCGTCACCACACGTGTGGGTATTCTCGATATAGGTGATTATGGAGATTCCTACCTTGACGGCGGGCCTTTTTTTTCCTCAGATGTGATCGGGGAGCGGATGTACGCCATGGACATAGCATGGGCTCTTGGATAGAAGAGAATGAATCCGAGACTCCACAACTCAAAGTACTATGTATGACCCTCCCAGCCCCTCAGGGTTACCAATTCAAGGCACTCCATGGCTATTTGGTGAACGGTGGTTTCCCCGCTTTTGTTAATTGACTGCAGGGGTTATGTCTTGTCCCACTCCAAGTTGAGAAGTCATTCTCAAGTTTCGAGGTGGAGAAGTACACTGGTTTCAAAGTGGAGTTTCTGCGAGTTGACAACTCAAAAGTTGCCTTACCCTTGTCCAAAAGCCCATGACGAATATGGATACACTCACCCACACACACACACGCACACACAATCGCAGACCGAGATCCACATACCATGGAGACGGCCCCCTGTGAAAGAGAGAGAGAGAGTGTGTGTGTGTGTCTGCGTCTCTTTCTTCAGCGCGCTTCTGTCGTCCTGTAACAGGCCTCCCATTCCTCCATAGACACACCGGTCAACCGCGGTACATCATTCAATCAGGTGGCCTTGCTTTACTTTGGCGGTGTCTAGCCACGCCTTACCCGATATTGCCATGAGCTGCTGCTGCAAGGCACAGCTGACCCTTCTCATATGTTTCATCGACAAAAGATCTTCTTGCCCTATTTGTTACCGTTTGAGCTTGTCAAGTGGAGAAACGTTGCCTGCCATAAGTCCGGTTGCGTTGCCAAAGTAGTAATCATCGTCACAACCTGGACATATGCGTGCGAGCGTGCTGTGCCGTACACTGCCCGTATACGCTAACACAATCCTCTTCTCTCCCTGTTGGGCTATGTTTGGCACTATGTTGCTGCGCCTTTGACAATGCCTCCTCACTCTTATAAATCGTCGTTATATGGGTCCATTGCGGCGTCTGCGCACCACACAGCATTCATCCCCCCTCTCCTCTCTCGATTTTTGACTACCGTGTTCGGAGATAAAAGACGTGCCCAGGCTCGCGGTAATCTACACGACCGTTAGAGCTCACCCTTCCCCAATTTATCACTCTTACCTGAATATCGCCACTTCTTCCAGGATCTTAAAGACCTTCCTGTCTTTAACACAACCATCAACTCAAGATGCAACCCCCTCTGCCTTCCGCTACGCCCACATGGCACAATGACATTTACGATGCCATCTCCCCCTCCCGCGAGGAGTTGACCGCGGCGGGGAAGACGGTGATCGTGGTTGGCGCGGTAGGTTCAGTTCCCTTTCCTCCCCCCTCCCATCCCCCCCGGTCTTGGGACCTACTCCAATACTTCAAGTGCGTCAATCAAGTCTAATTCGGGTCGTGACTTGAAAGGGGAGTGGAATTGGTCGAGAGACCGCCTTAGCTTTTGCTGCCGCCGGTGCGGCCCGAGTCATTCTTCTCGGTCGTTCAGAGTCCGCTCTAGCCGCGACCGCAGCCTCATTGCCACAGTCTGTTAAATCCGAGGTCTTCGTAGCAGATGTGACGGACGAGAAGAGACTGGCAGAGGTGGCATCGGCAGCCGGCAAGTGGGATATCCTTATCCTGGCCGCCGGCTACACCTCGTCGCCCTCGTCAATCGTGGGTTCCACCACGGATGAATGGTGGCAAAACTTCGAGGTTAGAGAATCCCTTCAACACCCCTCCCCCGTCAAACCTGCGACTCGACACTCATCACATGTGACAGACAAACACCAAGGGCACATATCTCGTAACCAAGACTTTCCTCCCCACGGCTAACCCCTCGCATGCTTCGGTGATCGCATTGACGACCGGCACCACGGCGTTGCCGGTCACCATGTTGAACGGTCTCTCCCCTTACATCGCTTCCAAGCTAGCGCAGACCAAGATCATTGAGCATCTGGCGGCGGAGAACCCGAACCTCTTCGCCGCAATCCTGCACCCGGGCTTCGTCGAGACCGACATCTTCAAGAAGAGCGGTGCCAAGGCTGAGGCCCTCCCAATGGATACAGGTGCGTGCTGTCCCTGTCGCCCTCATACCCACCACCCGCCTCTCTTTGGATCAACTCCGCTGTGGGCCGACAAGGTTGCTAACGTCCGTGCTATATCATAAAGTCCAACTCCCTGCCCACTTTGCTGTGTGGTTGGCTAGTTCAGAAGCCGCTTTCCTGAAGGGACGCTCAGTTTGGGCGAACTGGGATGTGGACGAGCTCAAGAAGAGTGCCGGCGTCATCGAGTCCGGCCAGCTTCTCACGAGCGGTATTAACGGCTGGCCATTCACGCCCCTTGCCTAAGAAGAGGGGTTTTTCTTTTTTATTCCATAGTCCAGTTTGAAATCGGGTCCATTATATGCGTTTGTGTAGTATGCAGGTAATAAAAGCAAAGGAGCATGTATGACAAGAAATTCGTTCCAGGGTTATTTCCTTGGCCCAGCTGCTCTATACATAGTCCAATCACCTCAATTCAAAACAAAGCGACAGGGGTCCCGGATTCGACGTGAACTGGTCTCGGATACCGTCAAAAACGCGAGTTCCGGTCTCGCCTGGAGCAAGACGGATGTGATAATTGTTGACCAATCTCGCAACGACAAACCTCATGGTGTCCATGGCGAGGAAACGACCAAGGCAGCTGTGATGACCTGTGAAGCCACGGGGTCAGCGTCCGGAAATGTCATCTACGCAGTGGACCTTACCTGTCCCAAAAGGTGCGAAAGCTGCTGCGTTGCGGACCATTTCTGGACGAGTGCTCCATCTTTCAGGGATGAACTCGTTGGGTCGCTCGAAGCAATCCTCTCCTGGAAAACAGAAATTAGCAGGAGATCTGAGCGCAACCGCATTCGACTTACTTCTGGAAATGACATGTCTGGGTGCAATAATGGTCGTGTTGGGCGGGATGAATGTGCCGCCAATGCTTGCCCCCTTCTCTGTAGTCTTCCTAGCTCCACCGGTCAGGAGAGCTGGGTAGAGACGTAGACCCTCATTAATGACGGCGTTGAGGTGCGGTAGACTTGTGAGTGTTTTCAGGTCAGTCACGTCAACGTCTTTCAACTCTTCATAGATCTTGTCGATATGCTGGGGGTGTTTTGCCATCTCGCAGAAGATTCCAATGAGAGCGGCTGCAGTAGGTTCACTGATGTATATGTCAGTTTCCAAGACTTGAAGAAAACTGAGATGTGCTTACCTTCCAGCCACAATGGCAAGTAGACTGTCACCAAACAGCCACGTCAGGCGGTCCTTCATCTCGGTCTGGCCTTCGTTCAGTTCCATCAAGTAATACGCAAGATCAGGCACAGAAGGCTTGGGACATGCGTCGTCCAGCCTCGTCTTCATCTGACGCTCGCACCAGGCGACCATGTCGAACCAATCCTTGAGAACTCCCACTCGAGGTGCAAGTTTGAAGCCTATCTGGATCAACCAAGGCGCAGGGCTGAAGGGGCCCAGCAACGACAGAGCCCGCTGGAGCCGCACAATGATGTGATGCCACTGTTGTTGATGCAGCATGTCAAACGATTTGCTGAAAACAAAGTCACCCATAACATCGAAACCAAACCAGAAGAAGAGGTCCCGCACTTCAGATGGAACGTTCGCTTTGGCATTGGCTTCGATGCACTGATCCAGTTGCTCAATATACTTGAGAATTTTTGACTCGTGCTGAACAAGGGCTGCAGGACGGCACGGCTCGTCAGAGATAGGCTCATAATGCCGAACACCCATGGAGACTTACCTTGAGCTGAGAACCCACGGTTCCATTCACGGCGTCGAGCGGCGTGAATTGGCTTGACACGGGTTGTAACGAGCGCTCGATCGGGGTGTAAGATGTCATACCACTCTGCCTTGATGCATTCCGATCGGGGACCATCTACAGCCATGAAAACTCCAGGGTGGAAAACGGTAACCTCGCTGGGTCCTGTTCAGATGGTTAGCTTCCAGATGGCAAGTTATCATGGAAAGTCACTTGCCTGTCCTGACGAAATCACCATACTGCTCGTGCAGCTTCTCGAGCACGAGATGGTTCTTGCAGTCTCTGCATGCCCATACGTGCCAAAGCTTTGTGATTCGGGCATACCATGGGCCATTAAAACCACGAAGACGATGGAAGAAAAGCCTGTAAAGCGTGATGCTGGCCAGAAGCCCAGGGAGATAGCCGGCGTAAAGAATGAGCAGCAAGTTAGAAAACTCAGCAATCGCCGTGCCTTTGTAGTATATGCT
Source organism: Colletotrichum truncatum (assembly GCF_014235925.2). NCBI lineage: Eukaryota > Fungi > Ascomycota > Sordariomycetes > Glomerellales > Glomerellaceae > Colletotrichum > Colletotrichum truncatum. The sequence continues at coordinate 6,271,273 of NW_027222399.1, read as the reverse complement.
CGAGGCCATAACACAGACGAAGAACCACAAGTGTCCCAGAGCAATCTGGGGAGCTTGAACATGCCACTCTCCATGCATGAAGAGGCCATAGTGGAAGGCGATACCGCAAAGGAGTCCGAGTCCGTATACAAGGACGCCCAAGTAACTGGAGTCGTAAAATGAACTCATCATGAAGTCTATGCTGTTCATACAACTGCTCAATTCTGAAGGTAGAGCAGATCACTCAAAGACCTTACCTCGAGACTGGAGTTAGGCTGATTTACATGCACCAGTCGACCGTAGGGTGACCCAACATGACTCTCGTGCTGCGTCTAACCCCATCTAACCCCGTCTATCAACAACAGCTCGTGATTGCCTGAGGGGCTACATAGTCCATGACGATTGACTAGTGCCCAATAGTCGGAATGCAAATCAACACGACGTCGCGGCGTCCATCATACCAAGAAAGCCTTTGTACTGAGTGTTGCGAAATACATGCTCGATTGCCTTCGCGATAATCCATGGGTCATCCCAATAAACTTGACGTCCGAAACCTTACTGGGTCTGCCCCTGTCGATTGCACATGAATTGTTGACTGGGGGGCCTGGGAGAGTGGATGGGTCTTCGTCCAAACACATCGAACCTTAGATGCAGAAATACCGTCGTACGAATGCAACTCTGCAGTGGGACCTGCTTTAACGGTACCCAAAATGGTTGATTGGCACAGAGACGCGAATTGACGCAATGCGGCCGCCACGGGGGAGATGCCGGGAAGCTCGTCTTAGTAAGACGGCGGTTGATGCTGTGCAGCGAGGTCTGCGCCGTAATACACAAACATGTGCATGTATCGGTTCCTTCGGGGGCTGGGCACAGGGCATGATTTAACAGCGCCGCTCGTCCGCTGATGCGACACCTTCGATCTTTGTTCACTTGTGATGCTCCAGATCATCGGTTAAAATGAGTGCTCAATACGACTTTGTTATTGTTGGCGGCGGCGTTGCCGGCTTGGTGGTGGCAGCCCGGCTATCTGAGAACCCCGATATCCAAGTGCTGGTGCTCGAGGCGGGAGAGGACCAGACAGCCGACCCTCGGGTCAATATCCCCGCATTGGGTCCTAGTCTTGTCAAGACATCTTCCGACTGGCAATTCCAGACGGTACCACAGGTGAGTTCTCCTGGTGCGGTCTTTACGAGGTGGAGGCAACCCTTTGGATTCGTCTTTGCTGACGGTGGACTTTGCAGAGTGGCTTGGGCGGTCGTGAAATCGGTGTGCCTCAAGGACGCCTTCTCGGTGGCTCTGGTGCCCTTAACGGCCTATCTTTCACCGTTACGACTCGGTCTAATGTTGAGGCTTGGGCCAGTTTGGGGAATGCCGGCTGGGACTGGCCGGCGTTTAGCTCTGCTCAAAAGAAGGCCTACTCAATTGCGTCTGATCAAGAACAGAAGGGTCCTCTAAAGCTTTCTTTGCCCGAAAATGCCGAGTCTTTCTGGCCCAGGGTCTGGCAAGACACTATCCGCGAGCTGGGCTTTCCAGACGCCTGTGATCCGTTGAGCGGCCGGGGCGTTGGAAGCAGTCTCACTCCGGATACCGTGGACTCTGCAACTAAGACAAGGAGCCATGCTGCTAGCGCATATCTGCAGGCTGCCAAGTCGAGGTCAAATCTGACTGTTGCGACCCAGGCGCTCGTGGAGAGGATTATCTTCAGGTCAGATGCTGGCGAGATAGTTGCAGAGGGTGTCCAGTACACGAAAGATGGGGAGAAGAAGACGGTAACGGCACAGAAAGAGGTGATTCTGACCGCCGGTGCTCTCAACTCCCCACGTCTGCTGGAACTGTCTGGTGTCGGAAATGCTGAGCTTCTTCGGGGCCTCGGAATCGACGTTGTGCTTGACAGCCCGTACGTGGGAGAAAACTTGCAAAACCACATCATGGCTGGCGCTGCCTTTGAGGCACTTCCGGAACATGACACCATGGACGGCATCGTCCGTCAGGACCCTGCGGCCGTGGGCGCCGCTATGGAAGCGTACGGAAAGGGCTCGGGTCCCTTTTCCAGGAGCGGAACTTCGGCGACGGCACAGCTTCCGCTGTCGGCTGGAGAAGACATTGTCCAGTTGCTCGACACCCTCAAAGCCGAGGCCCCCAAGACAAAGTCGACATCCGGTTTCACAGATGCGATTGAATCATTCGTTCGATCTGTTTTGACATCGTCATCAGAGCCTTCGGGCTATTACATCTCGTTCCCAGGCTACGCCTTGTTCAACTCAGACGGAACTATGGCGCCGCCGCCTGCTGGCGACGAGAAGTACTTCACAATAGGCGTGCTCCTCGCCCACCCTCTATCGCGAGGTTCAAGCCATATTACATCGGCATCTTTGGAGTCGGCAGCACTGGCTGTTGACCCCGGCTATTTGACGCATCCCCTTGATGTCGAGATTTTGGCCAGACATCTTCAGGTCTTGGAAAAGATTGCAGCAAGCGAACCGCTAAGAAGCCAGCTCAAGCAGGGAGGGAAGCGTACCCCAGCCAATAATTTGACCGACCTCGAGCAAGCGAAAGAGTTTGTGCGAAAGACCGCAGTTGGTGCCCATCACTTTACGGGTACATGCTCCATGATGCCTCGCGAACTTGGCGGTGTCGTCGACGAAAAGCTGCGTGTCCATGGAATCCGCAACTTACGGGTGGCTGACGCCAGCATCATTCCCATCACCGTTCGAGCCAACCCACAAGCAACTGTGTACGCAGTCGCTGAGAGGGCAGCCGAGCTGATTAAGTCGAGTCTTTGAGCGTCGTCAATAGTTGAACTCTGTTTCCAGTAGAAGTAGCTTTGTTCAGGGTCAAGAATGTATACGAATTAGTTTCCTGTCATTGATTCTTAGTCGAGAATATAAACCAGAAACTTCGAAATAATATCTTCAAACTGCCCAGGTCGATTAAATATCTTGGGAAGCCAGTTCGATCTAAGTTAGTAGTGGTATCACGTCAAGAAGGTCACCTGATTTCTTGACGCAAAGGCTGTGGAACAAGGACCAAGGTGCGGTGGAATCGGCTTCAATGTATGGCTCGATGTTCCGGTTTGTTTACATTGTTTGTAGTTATAATAAGGTTAATTATGCCGAATGGTGTAATGACGGCGTCACGATGGCTTTACTGACAGCGTCTGTGCAAGCTGTTTTAATGGCTACAGTGGACGCGTCCAGGTCGCCTTGCGGGATGGAAGTACCAGGACTTTTGTTACACCCGACGCCCCACCAGCCAGGATGTACCTGTACGTCATGTGACCTCCCGCCAGGCAGCTCGCGTCCCCCCCTTGGTAGCGCGTCACCTAAACCGCGTCAACGGAAATAATTCGCCTCTTCACCAACGTTGGCGATACTACACCAAAACCTGCAACTTTTTGCCTCCATACATGTATTGACCTCGCCTTGAGGCCTACTGGCTCTTCACCTCCCAATTGCATGCCTTACATCATATCCAACCATGGCTGATCAAGCTAAAGGCTTGTTCTCAGAATGCTCTTTCGCATTCGTACCGAGTGCCTACTTGGCACCCAAAGAGATTAGTGAGCTCTCCGAGATCGTCACAGGCCGTGGCGGTGAGGTTCTCGATCCACGACGCGATGGATCTATCCGACTGGAACAGGTTTCTCATATTGTCTCGAATACGATCGATTTCCCCCAGTTCACCGAAACGCAAGCCTTTATGATTCCAGTCGTCAACTCGTCCTGGATCAAAGCCTCCATTCACAGGAACAAACAGGCCCAGGTCCGCCCCTACTCGCCCGACCCGCGCATGTTCTTCTCCAAAGTCACACTCACCTGTGCCGACCTACCTGAAATCGACAAGGAGACCATCATCGGCGCGACACTCGCCATGGGCGGCATGGAGAGCGCCGACGTCACGCGCCAGACCACACACATCTGCGCCCTGACCATGGAACATCCGAAATGCGTCACCGCTAAAGAGAAGGGACTCAAGTGCAAGATCGTTCTGCCACATTGGTGCGTTTGCCACTCTCTCCTGCTGCTCGATTGCTAACCAATTCACGTGCCAGGTTCGAAGACTGCTTCAAGCTCGGCAAACGAATCGACGAAGGCCCCTACACATTGCCCGACCCCGAAATCCTGAGAAACCCAGAGTTGCAAGGCGAAGTGCGAGTGCCCAAGTACGATCACCTTCAAGGAGCGACGTCTACCGTACCTAACCAACTCGTCGATAGCACGCGCAAAACTGCCACCATCTTCCAAGGCAAGAATGTCATGTTCTCGAGTGACCTCAGCATCTCGCCGCGATCGCTAGATATCATCAAGCAGCTCGTCAGCAACGGAGGCGGTAGAGTGGTGGAGGACGTAGACGACTGCGACTATTTCGTTTGCCAGTACCGCGACGGCGAGGACTACATCAAGGCTGCTCAGTCAGGCAAGGATGTCGGAAACCTCTCGTGGCTGTACCACTTGATCACACAGAACGAATGGACCTCGCCCCTGCGCCGATTGCTCCATTACCCCATCCCCAGAAATGGCATCGAAGGCTTCAAAGACCTCAGAATCTGTGTTTCCAACTACGGCGGTGACGCCCGCATTTACCTCGAAAACCTCATCAAAGCGATCGGTGCCACATATACCAAGACCATGAAGGCGGAAAATACGCATCTCATCACGGCCCGGAGCAGCAGCGAGAAGTACGAGGCGGCAAAGGACTGGAACATCGAGACCGTCAACCACTTATGGATCGAGGAGAGCTATGCCAAGTGCGAGAAGCAGAGGGTCACGATTCCCAAGTACTCTCATTTCCCGGTCCGTACGAATCTCGGCGAGGTTATCGGCCAGACCTTTTTCGACGAATCCAGGTTACGAGAGACGTACTACCCCGGTGGAGAGGAGCAAATGTCGCCTGGTGCCAAGCGGAAGCGCAAAATTCTCGAAGCTGCGCAGGACAACTCGTACAATCACGGTCCGGCGGAAGGAGTAGTAATTAGCGAACCAGCAGAGAAGAACGACGAGGCCATTGACGATAGCTTCATGACGCCGGTCCGTCCCAAGAGAGGAGCGCGCGGTAAAGAAAACGACACGCCTTCGGTCGTATCGACAGGAAGCCGAAGCGCAAAGAGCAAGGCGCTCACCAACCTGCAGCGTATCGCGCCGGACATTGCCCTGTACGAGAAGGAGAAGAAGCGTGGAGCAAAGGACGGACACGGCCCGTGGGGCGGCAAGCGTGCCGCGGACCAGATCGACCGAGAGCGCGGCCGAACATCCAGCCCGGCACAAGCAGCCGCAGACGACGACGATGACGACAAACGCCCGGCCAAGAAACAAAAGGCTTCACGTCCCGACGTTGAGATGAGAGTCGTCTTGACCGGATTCGCAAGATGGGTCAACAACAAGCACAAGGAGGACGTAGAAAGGGTGAGTGAATTTTGCTTTAGTTTTATTCTCGGATGCTAATGATGATTTTGCAGAAAAAGCTCCGCGATATGGGAATCCTCATCGTCCAGGACGATAAGGCGTGCGACTACCTCGCCGCTCCGCACATGGTGCGGACCGTCAAGTTCCTCAAAACACTAGCCAAAGGCGCCACCATCCTCTCATCTAAGTTCATCGAAGAGGCCCTCGACAAGGGCGAGGCGCCCGACCCCGAAGATTTCCTTCTCAACGACAAGGAAAATGAGAAGAAATTCGGCGTCAAGATCCAGACAGCCGTCTCGCGCGCCAGGGCCAACCACGGCAAGCTCCTCTGGACCGTGCCCGTCTACTGCACGGAGCAAATCAGCAACGGGCCCGACAGCTACAAGGCCATCGCCGAGGCCAACGGCGCCATGTTCAAGCTGTATCGCGCGCGCAGCGGCACCACCATCAAGCCCACGACGCCAGAGGAGGACGGCGGCGCCCCGCCCGAGCCCGTCTACCTCCTCAGTTCCAACAGCGCTCAAGAACGGGCTCTCTGGCCCAAGTTTGAAGAAATGGCTCGCAAGGGACACATGGAGCCGCGCATCGTGGCGGCAGATTGGCTGCTGGACGTGGCCATGACGCAGCAGGTGACGTTTGACGAGAAGTACCTGGTCAGCAACTTTTTTGAAAAGACTTCATAGACCTTGTTTGCCTGCCTGCCTGCCTTCCGGATATGCACTTATCTGCTGCCTCTTGGCTTTTTTCACACTTGTACATATATGCGCGCGCTTGCATGGGAGTTGGGGAGGGTCTTTTATCCATGAGCATTGGAGAACAGACGGGAAGGGGGGGAAGGGTTGGTGCCGGTCTTTTGCTATCGGCGAAAATTTTACGATTGCCGAGAGGTATAATGTCATGAACGCCGTAACGTCTTGTAGAGAGAGAGGGAGAGAGAGAGAGAGAGAGAGAGAGAGAAAATTGCAGGGAAATAGTTCCATGTCGTGTTGTCGTCGTCGTCGTGTCTGTCGCTGATGAAGATGTAAATCAAAAGAACTTGACACCCTGCGAGTCCTCTTGGCCGAATATTTGCGCCTTGCCGCGCTTGACCAGGACCTGCAGGGCCTTTTGCAACAAGTCGGAGTCCAGGCCGTGGAAGTCTAGTCATTGTCCCAATCGTCAGTTTCAGGTTCTGCAAGGAGTGAGTGAGTGAGTGAGTGAGTGCGTGCGTGCGTGCTACGAGCCCGCCGCCGCCACTTACCAGTGCCCCTCGTGCCCTCGCCCTCGGTGAGTTCGTACAAGGTCAAGACCACGCCCTTTTGGGCCGTCTCGTCGATCCACGCCTCGATGCTCGCGGCCCACTCGTCCGGCGTGCGCCAATACACCCAAAAGATATCCGTCGAAGCAGGCAACGCCTCGGCCCTGCCGTCCTTCTTCATGAACTCGAGCACCTCGCGCGCGTCGGCCAGGGAGAGCCTCTTGTTCAGCGTCTTGTTGTGGAACAGCTCCTCCGGCGCTGCGGCAGTCGAGGGCGGGGTCGAGGTCGCATCAGTGCCGGCCGTCGCGTCGGTGTTGTTCGGTAGAGGATACGGGAGGGAGGCGGGAGCTGTCGGGATGGCGGCGCCGAGGGAGAGCTTGTAGATGCGGTGATGGCGGCAGTATGCGAGGATCAGGTCGGACCATTTTACGAGCTGGGCGTGGTGTGTTGTGAGGTTCGTTTGGCGAGTGAAGAACGGCGGAAAGGAGTATTCCCGGGGGAAGGGGAAAGGTGTAGCCGTTGCCATTGTGGATGATGTGGTTGAGGGTGATGATGGGATTGGGAGTGTCTACGATTTGCGACTTGCGTCAGGTACCCCAGGTGCCCAGGTAGCTATGGAGGGGTTGGTGGGGCTGGAGCTTGGTTGGTGTCTGCTGGTGTGTCAGTAGATGACTAATCAGGTACTTCATTGTGGCATTGTATTGAGTTTCCAACCTCAAGAGCTCATGAGTATGTAAGACCTACTTCTAGTATGTTTCTTCCAAAATTAACACCACAACACCTAAAAGTGTAATATCGTCTATAATCTAAGGCAGCGTGCTAAATCGAACGGCCTGCGTCTTTGAGCTATGAAAATATTAAATCCATTTCCACCAAACAATCTCACTTCCAGTCCCCATCACAATCGTGAGACGGTTACCACCACTATTACTCCGTATCTTTATGATTTTAACATCATCATGCACCCTACTCATGATTGTTTGATGATTCCCGGGCTCTTCGTACCTTATGAATGAAGCCGCTGAACGAGAGAGCCAGAAGGACCGCCCAAAGAAGAATGTTTAGGGTTAATTTTTCCGTATTTCGGCTAGTGAGGCACTCCATTACCAGCCCCAGAGTTACTCCCCTACTAGAATCATGCTTTAAAATCGATCTTTGTAGTCCAATTGGTAAACGACTGACGCACAGATTCCTTGACCCATCATGGCCAGGAGCAACGCGCCTCGTGATAGATCTGACAGTACTCGGCCGACCGTGAAAAGGAAATGGAATCATTAGCTAGCGCAGCGTGGCGTTTATTTTGCGCTTGACTTGCTCAGTATATCATCTCCCAGTATGCTATTTGGAACCCAGTTGGTTGAGCCCAGAATGCTATCTTGTTCCCAGAGACCTGCTGCTTGATCAATAAAGCGGTTGAGAACAACCACGCTTGCCAAACTGCCGATTCCTGTAATACCTTCCATCAATGCCATCGTTGGATTCTCGTACTGTATCGAGGATTCAGGAGGCATTTCGAGGGTTCGGAAGAGGTTTGCTCTTTTCAAGTTCAGGTTAGGTTTTGTTTTCATTTCAAGGTTTTCGTTCCTATAGATTTTATCACCTCCCATGACATGACATCTGTGGCATTTACTGTGGCCAACCCTACTTTTCAAAAGGTTTGTACTGTATGAATGACAGTGACTGTCATCTACAACCTGGTGATCTTTTCACACCCGTTTGAGAGCAGGGCAGACCTTCCGCCCTAGTTCGATTGTCGCTCCTGTCGGTGGCGGTCGGCGTCTTTTCCTCTTGTGCTTTCAGACTTCTTAAAGGCGCTACAAGCCGCTCGTCGCTTCGTGATGCATGGTATGGCGGCCTTCGTCAAGCTTAGGGCCAATGTAAGTCCTATCGTACATGTCTGGATCAGGTCTATCTTTATAATTTCATCATGAAACTTCTGCCGCTAATTTAGCGTTGTTCGTTCCCGCCTCAGTGTCTGTGGCTGGGTGATCATTTTCTGAATATTCTAGGGATATCCGCAATGGCTTTCTCTCTTTTCCTCTCTTTTCTTTCTGACTGAGGATAAATATTGAGGTTTTCATCATAGCCTCTAGCTCATCCTCACAGCTAGAGATAGAATTAGGCCTTGGGGAAATGCAAGGCAAGGTGTTGGCCATCCTTTGATAACGTGATATGTTGCTTTCTCTTTAGCAACTATATCCAAGCTTGTTAAGGAGGGTTGAAGACGCAACTGATGAAACAGCAGGGACCGACTCGGCCATATACCATAAATGGTCAAGGTGGTATCATACCATACGTATGTGTGCTAATACTTTTCTCAAGTGCGATGATTCCCTGACCGGCATTATCATGTATAAGTCCTGAATCGGGGGGTTTTGGGTATATGGAAACACTCCTGTGTAGAATAGGGCCGGCAACAAGATAAAACTATCTTTACGGCATCACAGAGCGACATTTATTTTGCATTTACAGGAAGTAGAGCGATCAACGTGGCAATGTGACCATGCAAGCGAACATACAATGATTGCAGAACCCGTGTTGGGTACTTCTCACTTGAACGGTTCACACCGATATATATGCCTAGTAGTAGGTGGGTCGGTTATTGTCGCCACCTGCTGGTAACGTTATAACACCTATCACTAAATGATGTGTCTGCAATCTCACACTGGGTGCCTTCCCACACAGTCTGCCTCTAGCTGTCTGTATGAGAAATTCCGCGCTACGATGGAATTAAACGTCATCAGTCGGGTATAACAGTGATTCTGCCTTTGCATTCGTCATGTAGTTGTAATTCTCCACCGTTTTAGCTGATGTCGCCAGACAGCCGTGGGCTCCTAATCGCCAGACAAATAGCCAGCAAGTATATAAGAGTGATCAGGACACGCCATGACTGAACGAACTCACTACCACCAAGAATAGACAGCCATAAACACTCTCAATTGGTCCATGTGGGAGACTTATGATGGGTTAAGTGTTCCTCGCCCGCTCATCATCCCCGCCTTGCAGGGAACGTCATCCAGTTTATGGCATCCACGGCATTCAGTCATGAGGTCGGCACTCATAGCGTCAAGGCATTTGTACAACCAAAATAAGATATTCAAACTTACAATGACTTCCAGAACCTCATTATACGCATACTAATACGTCTTCTGGCAAGCTACCTATTCCAAGGTATTCAAAGGCAAAGGCATAATCAGCCGTCGACAGTTACTAAGCTGTAACTTGAGTCGAATGACGATATGATCTCATCACTATACCCCTCACCAATCGCATCGGGTTGGCTTCCCAATGAAGTAACCCATCTTATTCCTTCAATGCCCAAGGGCGATGATCCTTCCCCTCAGGAGAATTAACCCGTACCGTTCTGTTGGTAATCCGGGGAACATGGGGTCTAATCCTCACACACCTCACAGATAGTGGATATATGACAGCTAAAGCATATTCGGACGACGTATCCCACAAGAACCGCACGAAGAGAACGATGGGAACCACGTCAAGCTTGTTCCCCTCATGTTCAGGGACAGAATCTTCACAGGTCGACGTTCGGTGACTTTTCACACCGGAGCTCACCTCGGTCAAGTGCAGATACATAAAATATCTGCAGGGTATCTCCATGCAGGGTAGTGGATCTCGGTATCGAAACCCCGAGATACCCGAGAGACCCATGTCCACTAAAATGCAACTCGGAAAGAATTGCTGCAGGCCCATTCCAAGACAGACGCGACAAAAAAAAAAAAAAAAAAAGACACCAGCCAGAATAGATTGGGAATTTTTTCAAGCCCAATGGCGAGAATGCGTCCCCAATTACTCCCCAGGATTTCCCCCTTGGTTGAACAGGCCCCGGTGAGACACCCCGGCCGCCCCTCGATTTCGACACGGAATTCAACGTCGACGCCAGCGCCCAATACCACGCCTTTGAGGACGCCGTCTCCGTCATGGCGTTGTACCACCAGCTCGAGGCCGTTGCCGGCGCGTCGTTTCTACCATAGCCAACGCAGAGACAAGCAGCAAGTCTGCCAGACACTCAAACCCCTCAATTCTTCCTCCAATCACCGACCCCCGCCCGCTTCTGACATCATCCCGAACGTCGGTGCAAAGCTGCCGCCGCGACGTCTGTCCGTCCGAAATTTGACGCACCAGACCCAGACCCTGGGGATCCTCAAAAGGTATCATCCGTATGCGGCTGTAGACGCACCTTGGAAAGCTCCCTTTGCTGCTACTGCTGCTGCTGCTTCTTCTCCCCCACGACTTGAGCCTGTCCGCGAGACATCCCGTACCATCCATACCCAGGCTCGCGGAACGACGCGGGCCTCACGTCCCGAGAATATCTCTCAGCCCGCCACTAGCCAGCCTCGGCCGCCGGTATATTTAGTCAGGTACATCCAGCTTTCCCCGATCTCCAGCTCCTCCATCCACATCTTGTCCCATCCAATCCATCCAGGCGCCGCCTCTCGCCCCCTCCGTTTTTTTCGTCTCCATTGTAATTTTTGCATTGAGCCTTCTTTCACCCTTCTCCCCCGACTTGGTCCCCGTTGTGAGCCCCGCCAAGCTCCCGGATCCTACGGCCTCTACTTTGGATACCCAGCGTCAATTTGAATAGCCCGCGTGATACCCTCCCACAAGCGCCCCCCTCCTCCTCCTCCTCCTCCTCCTCATTCTCCAGCAGCAGAGGTCGACCCCCCCAGCTTTAGCCCGCCCTTTTCTATTTCCTCCCTTGCCTCTCTCCCTCGGAACAATCTTGTGCTCCTTCTCCTTCTTCTTCTTCCTCCTCCTGTTCTCCCACGACCTTCTCCAACTCTCGTCACCAAGCCAACACAAGAAAACAGTACCACAAGACAGCAACACACAATGGCCGAGCAGAGAGACCACAAGCGCCCGCGCGTGGCCGCCGACCCCGGCGAGCACCTCCCCGCCGGTATCACCGAGACCGAAGAGGAACTCCAGAAGCACTGGTTCATGGGTAGCATAGACCAGGGCACCACGTCGACGCGCTTCCTCATCTTCAATGGCCTGGGCGACCCCGTCGCCATGCACCAGATCGAGTTTGAGAACCACTACCCGCACTCAGGGTGAGTTCCGTCACAGAATTGCCTCTTCCGTCAGAGGAGGTTGCCCACTCCACCGTCGCTAACACCACTACCCCCTTTCTCCAGATGGCACGAACACGACCCTCTAGAGCTCCTCTCCTCGGTCGAAGAGTGCATCGAAAAGGCCATGGCCAAGTTCGCAGAGAAGGGCTACTCGGCCGCCAACATCCGCGGCGTCGGCATCACAAACCAGCGCGAGACCACCGTTCTCTGGGACTCGCGGACCGGCGAGCCCCTCCACAACGCCGTCGTCTGGCCCGACACCCGCACCACCTCCCTCGTCCGCGACCTGCGCTCGCGCCCCGGCGCCGACAAGCTCCAGGACCTCTGCGGCCTGCCGCTGTCCACGTACCCGTCCAGCGTCAAGCTCCGCTGGCTCCTCGACAACGTCCCCGCCATCCGCGAGGCCTACGACGGCGGCTACCTCGCCTTCGGCACCGTGGACTCGTGGCTCATCTACCGCCTCAACGGCGGCGCCTCCCTCGGCGACGCCGCCATCCACGTCACCGACTCCACCAACGCCTCCCGCACAATGTTCATGAACCTGCGCACCCTCAAGTACGACGACGAGCTCCTCGCTTTCTTCGACATCGACAAGTCCAAGATCCGCCTGCCCAAGATCGTCCCTTCCTCCGACCCCACCGCCTTCGGCAAGCTCGCCTCCGGCGTCCTCAAGGGCGTCCCCATCGCCGGCTGCCTGGGCGACCAGTCCTCCGCCCTCGTCGGCCAGTGCGGCTTCTCCCCGGGCCAGGCCAAGAACACCTACGGCACCGGCTGCTTCCTCCTCTACAACGTCGGCAACGAGCCCGTCATCTCAAAATCCGGCCTCCTCGCCACCGTCGCCTACGACTTCGGCAAGGGCCGCAAGCCAGTCTACGCCCTCGAGGGTAGCATCGCCGTCGCCGGTTCCGGCGTCAAGTTCCTCGTCAAGAACCTCTCCTTCGTCGAAGACGCCAGCCGCATCTCCGCCCTCGCCGAGACCGTCCCCGACAACGGCGGAGTCGTCTTCGTCACGGCCTTTAGCGGTCTGTTCGCGCCCTACTGGATCGACGACGCCAAGGGAACCCTGTGTAAGTTCAAAAATTTCTCCCTCGTTTCGTCCTCGCTGCCCCCGTCAAAATCGCTCGCTCGTAGAAAAATGGCTAACAAATCCGATCCAGTCGGCATCACGCAACACACTCAAAAGGGCCACATTGCCCGCGCAACCCTCGAAGCGACGTGCTACCAGACAAAGGCGATCCTGGACGCCATGGCGACGGACTCGGGCCACGCCCTCGAGTCCCTCGCGGTCGACGGCGGCCTGTCCAACTCGGACCTGTGCATGCAGAGCCAGGCCGACATCAGCGGCATCCGCGTCGACCGCCCCGCCATGCGCGAGACCACGGCCCTCGGCGCCGCCATCGCCGCCGGGCTCGCCCTCGGCGTCTGGGACGAGCTCGAGGACCTCAAGAACGTGAACCAGAACGGCCGCAGGGTCTTCCACCCTTCGCCCGACCGCGAAAAGAACCTCAAGCTGTTCAAGAAGTGGGAGCAGGCCGTCGACATGTCCAGGGGTTGGGTACGTGATAACCTCGAGTAAATCGTGTCAAGAGAAAGAGAAAATGCTGGTTTGCTTTTATTTTCTTGGCCTCTTCTTCTTTTTTTTTTTCCGTCTTGTTTTTTTATTTTTTTATTCCCAACAATCGGAGTATTGGATTCTATAGAAAATAAAAAGAGCGCTCTGGGATGGGATGATATCAGGAGTGTTTGTTTTTTTGGTTAGACGGGGATACCTATCAAGTCAGTTTTATCTCATCCGCCGGCCTACCGGGGGTGGGACATGTATGTAAAGGTGATTCGTCGTCGAGACACCAACAGCAGTAGTCGTTCGACACTCGCATGATAGGTGCATAATACAAACAAATGCAATACAAACGAACGCAGTCACTTTGGGTTCAAGATGCTGGATGAGGCGCAGTCCACAGGTATCGTTTTTATTGTCATCTGTCTCAGAGGAAACCCCACTATTTGGGTTCCTCCGTCCACGGCACTTCGAGGGGGTTCACATCCTTCAATGGACATATCCTCGACACCGTTATCTGCATTCGTAGCAAATGGGACAATCATCTTCCCAAAGAGGAAAAAAAAAGTAGGTAAAAACATCGCAAAGCCAAGTGCTTTTTGTGCTCGCCAAATGGATTCCCCCTGCCGACGCCAGCCAAAAATGTAAAATGTTTGGTTTCCGCCCCGCCCTTCTTAAGCTCGAAACTCGTGAGTGGAGTGGTGAATCGTATCGCAACTTGGAATTAGAAAGTCGATAAGAGCAGGCGCGCAGACAAGAAGTGTAAAGAGCTTTGCTTTAGGGCCTCGGGGGTATCGTCCGAAGCCTGGTATAATTTTCGAATCGGGGGGTGGTTTACATGATGATGGCGGGGATGTCAACGTTGGCCTTGATGCTCTTGTGGGGGAGAATGCTGCCGCCGTTGACGTAGATCTCGTCGCCAATGGTAACGTCGTCGCCGAGAACGGTGACGTTCTCCAGACGGGCCCACTTGCCGACGGTGCTGTTCCAGCCGACAATGGTGCTCTTCACCCAGGCGTGATCCTTAACCTTGGAGCCGGGGAGGAGGACGCATCTTTGGAGACGGCAGCCGTCGCCGATGACAACGTTGGGGCCGATGGTGACATTGGGACCAATCTTGCAGTTGTTGCCAATCTTGGCCGAGGGGTCGATCAGGACGTTACCGGCGTGGACGTAGGGCTCGCTTGGGGGAGCGAGAAGGTGAGAGCCTTGCTTGGTGAGCGAGGTAAGGTAGAGGCAGGTACCGGTGAGGAAGTCCTTGGGCTGACCGACGTCCATCCAGAAGCCCGGCAGGTCGAAGCTGTGCAGCTGGCCATCGCGGACGATGGCGGGGAAGGTCTCCTTCTCGATGGAGGTGGGACGGAGCTCAATGCGCTTGAGGACGCTGGTGTTGAGAATGTACATGCCGGCGTTGATGCGGTTACCGACGAACTCGACGGGCTTCTCGACGAAGCGGTCGATCTTGGTGGCATGGCCAGGCTTGTGAACAACGACACCGTACTTGGAGGGTTCCTCGACCTTTGTGACAACGATGGTGCCCTCGTCGCCGTGGTTCTTGTGGAAGGCGGCGAGCTCCTTGAAAGGGAAATCGCAGATGACGTCTGAGTTAAGGACGAAGAAGGGAGAGTCGTCCTTGGCGAGGATGTTCTCGGCCAGCTTCAGGGGGCCGGCGGTATCGAGGGGCTCGGTCTCGACGGAGAAGGTAATGTTGAGGCCAAACCTCTTCTCGTACTATTTAAAAGCCTCGTCAGTACCAGCTTGGTTGGAGGACAGACATTCAGCTGTAGGGACCCACCTCTGCCAAGTGCTTCTCCATAATCTCAGGGCGGTAGTTGACAGCAAGGACGACATCGGTGACACCTGCGGCAGCGAGAGCCTCGATCTGGTGCTCGATCATGGGCTTGTTGGCGAACTCGACCAGGGGCTTGGGGAGGGTAAGAGTCTGGGCATTGTGTGGTCAGCATATTGTTCAGTCTCGAGAAGTTGGTTCCAGCTGGAGAGCCGCGCGTCAAGCTGAGAAGAGGGGAATCAAACATACAAGAGGGCGAAGACGAGTGCCGAAGCCACCGACGAGAATAATGGCTATTGCGCGCAAAAGTTAGCATGACTGCGTCATCGTCCGAGAAACCATACAGCTAGCTTTCAGCCTGCCTGGGAGTATAGCCAGAAGGCGCCAGGGGATGGACGCATGGTCCAGGCATGGTGAGGCATGGCGAGGCATGGCAGGGCGAGCTATTGAAAGCCATTCTGGGGGAAACTCACCCTTCATTTTGGAGGTATTTGAGGGGGGTTTATACGGTAGTATGTGTGAATAGATGTTCGTTTCTGTGAAGAAGAGGAAGGGAGAAGGCGATGGCTTCCCAAGGAGGTGCGCGCGGGAACAAGCGAATGTATCGAATTGGGGAAAAAGAGGTGTGTAGAGAGTTTTATGAGGTTGAAGCCAGCAAGCGCGACAACAACAACAATCTGTTTGACGACACCAGAAAAAAAAAAATTAATAAAGCTGTTACAAAGAGAGCGTGCCTTCCTCAGAGATTGGGTATATCGAGGATTTGTGAATACACAGTTGGAAGGGGGAGGGGTGGTGGATCGGCAGGCTTGGGAAAGTTGCAAGAGCGAGCGCAGTGAATAAAGTAAGGTCAACGAGGGAGGAAGGAAGAAGTAAGGTCAGGTCAGGTCGGGATGGGATGGGATGGGAAAGGGAGGTGGAGGCGGAGAAAAGGCCAGTAATAGAGAAAGGAGGACGTGAACGGTACAAAGTGGAAGGAGGCACCTTTCAAAAATGACACGACATCGCCTACCCCCAAAGGTACCGATTGCCTTGTCTGTCTCTCCTTGTCTCCTGTCTCCTGCCTTTGCTGCCTTCTGGCTGCTGTCAAGGAGCCTAGACCAGACAGGCAATCAATTGGAGGGCATAGGGTGGGAAAGCACAGGGCAACCCAAGGAAGAAGGGGGGGCCAAGCCTCGAACCCCTCCCCCCTTCCCATCACATTGCCCCTTGAGGAACAGGTACACTAATGAGCGGGTTCTATTCTTTTTTTTTTTTTTTTTTTTTTTGACACTACTGCGCAGTAGGGAGCAAACTATGGGAGCCTCGAAAATGTCTGACACATTTGAGGGACAGACCAAACTCCCTTGGGTCAGGATTAGTTTCCCAATCAGGCGGATGGGAAGACGCACGTTTACGAGGTTTTTATTAACGTGCAATCAGTAAGGATGCTGCCATTGTGTAGTCAGCTCCTCCCACTCCCAGAAGGTCGAGTACGAGCTGAAATGGTGGTAGTATTCTTCTTCTCGTTGCTGCGGCTGCTGATTTTCAGAGGTACACACGTTTGAACCTGGAAACGGTACGTACCGAGTCCGTAACCCAGATGGCCAATGCCCATCCCCGTCCAATGGCCGGGCTCCTCCCCTCACTGAGTGGTGCCCCCATGTGATCCAATGATCCAATCCTGATGGACCATTTCCCCCTTCTGAAAGACGCTACGCCCAGCTGCTGTCAGGGGGGAAAGGCTCTGTGGGGGCCTTGTGCGTTGGTACATGGCACACATGGCAATGGTAGTAGTAGGTGGTGTACACGACTACGAATACATAGTATTATAGTTAGAGCATGGTGCCGTTGCCCAGCGTCCTTGCACCGGGGACACCTCGGTTTCCGAAGCGCTAAATGGATGATTGACACAAAAGCGGGGCTGTGTCGACGACGACGTGCTCCAATTTCCCTGGCGAAATTGTTAATGCCCCTCCCCCCTTGCTTGTGGCATGAAGCCTCCTCCGCTGAGTCTTTGGAGTTTCTAGCCTCTGGAGTTGTCTTCCGATGCATGTCTGGATTATGGATGAACCGGCGACGACGCAGAGGTACTCATATTCTACAAGTATGGACTACTTCAGACGACCGACCGCGCCTAAATCCGCAATAGTCGTGTCTCTCGTTTCAAGCCTCGAAAAACCAGGTTTCTCCCTACACCAAACCAACAGCTGACCTCGCCTCCCTGGGTTGCCTCTTGTCGTAGTATGTGGGGTGGTTGCGAATGTCTGCAGAAAGAAACAATCGTTGGAAACCACCAAGCAAAGGAAAAAAAAAAAGAGATTCCATCTATATCCGGACACAGTGACGGAAGAGTTGCAATCGGGCAAAGGCAAACCTCGTGTTTGTGCCTTGGTCATTACGGGTGATTACTTTACGGGGATTTCCTCTAATTACGAGCTTCGAGTGCAGAGTACGCCATACGAAAAAAACGCCTAACCAATGTCGCACTCACTCCTACAACGACAACCCATCCCCTAGTCTCTATTTTGGTTTTTTTTCTCCCCGATTGGTGAGTTACCAGCGTTTCCATCATTAGAACAGGTGCCTCTAAATCAATCATTTCAATCAATCGAATCAAGTCAACTCGTCCAGCATTGACATTTCGTCTCAACGCCTCAGAAGTGGAACCCCCCCCCTCCACGCATCAAATATCCCCTCGTGACCATCAAACAGAGGGTCCCAATGCAGCAAAGCCACATCCAACTCCCTGGAATAACCGCGATGCCATCCTTTTTAGTACCAAGGACGAGAACCCCGAAAACCACAAACCAGATGCATCCCCGTTTTAAAAATACAAAATAAAAAAGGGGTGGAAACCTCGTTCAACATGCGACGTGACGTACGTGTTCACTCTCCGACGCCACAGACACCACCTCGATAGACAGAAGGGTCTCCATCCACATCCCGGGACCGCCCGGCTTCCCATCATCCCTCATTTTTTTGGTCCTTGAAATGAATGATATTCGATGGGAGGGACAAGTATTCCGGCCGCGTCGGGTTTCTCCCACATATCACAATTCGAAACCCCCCGGTCTCGCCCCCCCCCCGTAATGAGATTCGCAATCCCAGCCCGCCACACGGACTCCCGTCCGTCACTACCCCTTCCCCCTCACTTCCCTGTCTCTTACGAAAGAAAAGTGAAGCAAAAGGAAAAAAAGATGCACTGAAAATCATCCGAAATCTTAACACTGCATTCCACGTCAAATGCTGCAGGTCTGAAAGTCAATGGCAGAGTTCCAGAACAATCATCAGATAAAACGCCTACACGTGGCGCCGATGCAGTTCATATGCCCATTCGTCCCATCTCATCATGCCAGAAAAGGAAGGGGAAAAAAAAGAAAGGAAAAAAAGGAAACAAGACAAACGAAAAGAAAAAAGACATGTCTAAATATTACCCTGCGTGAATTCAGCCGCATCACTCAACGACACCTTACCTCATAACTCACCCTGCAGCCGCAAAACTAACAACTAAAACCTTCTAGCGGGGAAGGTCATAAAACAAAATGTCTAGGACAGAAACGCGGGAAACCTTCCTTCTTTCCACATTTAAACAGCGCCTCTTCGCCTCCAACGCCCTTGCATCACGACAGCCACACTAACCATCTCTCTCTCTCTCTCTCTCTCTCTCTCTCCCTTATCATCCTTCCTCCCCTCACTACCACTACCAACACCACCAACCTGTCCTCAGCCAGCCTCTCCATCACCACCAAATTTAAATCCTCCCCGTCACCCCACGCCACGTTCCAGGGGCTGGTGTACCGGCGCAACCCCCCCGCCATGTGTGAAATATATCGTCAATCATCTCCTCCCCCCCGTCCCGCCGCTTACATGTATGTGCCTTTCGTGCCTCGTGTGTATCCGACACCTAGTTCCAACTACGTAGAAAACCTCAAACCCGCCCATCTCAAACTCCCACGCTGCCGCCTAGAACCCCAAGCCCCCCCGGCCCCGTCTCATCCACCTCGGCTCCGGGTCATGCAGCTAGGTCCTTCCCATCACACTTGTAGTGTACACACACACACACGCACACACACACATCGAAACCCGGCTGTCCGGCGTCTTCCGGATCACACCACCATCCATCCATCCTACCTACCTACCATCCAACCATCCATCCATCCAAACTCTCCCAACCCACATCCGTACCTGACTGGTCCGTGGATTCAGGGGCTAGGACGAGAAAAGGGGTAACAATAACCAACAACTCACATCTCACCACTGCTCTCCAATGCGTCGTCATGCTTTTAACATCGTGTGACATAATTTTCCAAGATGGGGCTCTCAATAAGTTCAAGACATGAAGAAGATATGCTAATTCTTTCTGTTGTATGTGTGTGAGTGTGTAATTTTTTTTTGGTTCTTTTATATCGATCGTTACTATCATAAAATCTTAATCGTCATTATCATCATCATGAGCGCCGCTGAGCGTCGCCGCGGTGTTTGAACCACAATCCCCATCCGTTCATCTTCATCCATCATTCTTCGTCTTCTCTCGAGTGCCCTCGAGAACGGCATTCATCTCATCTTATAGTTTCCTCTTCACCCCTCCTCCCTTCATTGACTCCAAATTTGTTTTCAATCTCGCTCAACCAGCAAACTTCCGCCTCTGAACAAGGCAAAAAGCCCCAGATCCCCCTACCATGAAACGTTCCTGGAAAGGAGGCCAAAAATTAATATGCCAGATCCCACCCCAAATAATGTTCCGCGCTAGAAGATGCAGAAGAAGATGCTTCGCTTTTGAGGCAAAATAAAAAAAAGAATATGAAAAAGACGGGCGTGGCTTCATGTCCGTCTGTCGTCAGTTTCACTCATGTGCTTTCTCCTCCCCTTTTGCGTTCACCCCCTAAATTTTTGTCTCTCTCGGCAGTTAAATGTCCCAAGCAAAGAGTCTAGCCGCCCCACCGTGCTTCTTTCCATTGCAATCTTTTGTTCGTTTGAGGGTTGGGTCCGCTAGAGAAAACCCCCTCCGCCCAAGTCCATGTTAGAAGTCGTGAATCCAGGAGGAGAGGAAGAAATGATGGCCGGCCATCCAGAGTCGCCTCTGAATAGGGATCCGTTTGAAGGTCAGTAACGGTCCTTTAGCTGGTACTGTACAATCCCAGCCAAAGCGCCTGATGGTGAAAAATAAAATAGAAAAAAAGTCTTGGAGGGAAAAGAAAGCATAACCCAATTCTGAAAGCAGACGTGCAGGAAACACAAAAGCCCAACGGCTTTTGTCCAAAGGACATAGAGACCGACCGAATTACAAAAGGCCGTAAAACAAAGACAAAGGTGCCGCGCAGTTAACCATAATCTAGGTCATAAAGTCGTCATAAGGTCGTCGCAGATGAAAGATGTGCGTCGCTTTTCCCACCCCTTTGGTCCAGTTCTTGGCCCATTCTCTCCGTTCTTTTTCCTTTTCCAGACAGACACCCGAGTGCCGCATTATTGCGGGGTGTCGTCAAATGAGAGACTATGCGATCTCTTATGTATATGTTGACAGTCTCAGCTGAACACACACCTTGCCAACTCATCAGGCGAAAACCCGCCCCTCCTTCAGTCAAAAGAAGCCGTGGAGCTGCTGCTCGAGTGGTGTCCAGAGCGACGGTGGCTCTCCCGTGAGCCGTGACTGGACGATGTGTGGCGGCTGCTCTTCTTGGATCGGCGGCCCGTCTCAGTGGCGGGCAGCCCCTGAACGATGCCGTTGCGCGCGAGCATGCCGCCGTTGACGGAAAAGTTGCGGCACACCATGAAGGCGCGCATGGCGGCGTTTTCCTGCGCCAGCGAGTCGGATTCATACGCGAGGTCCGTCTGGTACTCTCGCCCATTGACCAGGACCAGACAAGTGTAGCCGCTGTGGTCACGGTAGCACTCGTAAGAGGGATCTGTCCATCCACGTCGTCGGCAGAGACCTAAAATGGAATCGATTAGCCTCTGATATTCTTCCTGCAAGTTTTTCACATTCGACGACAAAGACGATGGCGCAGCTGAACGGGATCATCAAACGCATGCCTCCTCCCCGGCAGGGCGAGGCGAACTGCATCTGAGCCCAACCCGACTTTCCCACAGTTGTCCCCTTCCCCTTCCCAAGTCCTGCAGGTTGTCCTTCAAGTGAGCCTCAACGTAGAGCTTACGTCGATCACAGGGGCCCTAAAGTCACGTCCCGACTCGCCAGAAAAACATCAGGGCCCAGGAATACGCATGTCATTCCCGCCTCAACAGAATGCAGGGGTAGGCATACACGATCTGACCCAGTTCCCCAGGCTCATCGTTGCCAGCCCCACTTATACAGACAACTGGCGATGGACGAGGTTCAGGGAAGCATTGGGTTCCAAGGATGCATCTGGAAAAGTCAATTGATCACTTACTCTCAAGGTACTGCATGTAAAAGCCTCCCATGTTGACGGTAACTCCCAATGTGTCGAAATCTATTAGATATGGCAGGTTCGAATCCGGACGTGCAGGTCCAAGAGACTGATTCGGCTTGACCGGCGAGCAGGGGGACAACAACGTTGTCTCGGACGCAGAAGAGGAAAATTGAGATAAAAGTGAAGCAAATGAATAACGGGTAGCTCTTGTCCAGACAACTGGATCAATGTCGAGGCGGTCGTAGGATGCAATCAAGCCCAAAAAGTGAGGCGAGCGAGCAATCTGTGGTTGAGGATGCCGGGGGCTCGTACGTACTTCTACGCACCGCACGCCAGAACCGTCGAGGGGGGTTGTAAGGCGTAGGGCAGAAATCCGGGGTGTGTTCGAGAGGAAGCGAGTATGTATTATTGCTCAAAGAAAACAAGTGAGCAGATGAGCTGGGATCGGAACCAAGTCTTGAGAGCTGTTTTGGCGATTCCCAGGTTGTGAGAAGTAGAGCTCGAGGAGGTATAGGATGGACAAGAAGAAAGAAGTCCGTGGAAGGGGTGGTCGATGTGTTGTTACTTGTGAGTGAGTGAGTGGGAGAGAGGGGGAGAGAGTGTGTGTGTATGTGTGTATGTGTGTATGTGTTGTGTGTGCGTGTGAACGTGGGTGGGTGTGGGTGTGTTGTAAGTTAAACTACGTATCCAGGGCTTCTTCCGTTTCTTGGGTTGCAGGAAATCATCAGAACCATGGACAGAGAGACATGTGTCTGCTTTATTGCAGAAAAAAAGGGTGCCTTTTTTTTTCCCACCTTCGTCTGCCTTCGTCGATGAACTAGTGCGGGGGCATGGGAGGGGGGTGGAGGGGTGGTCCGGCAACAGGTCAAGTCCAATTCAGGGCCAACATCAACGACATATGTAAAGGTACATTAGATCATACATGGGGACATGGCAACGGCCAGATGTAGGTAGTGCAGTTGCAGTGTATGTGGTAATAACAAGCTACGGCGGCAACGGCAGCGGCTGCGGCAGGAAATGAGGGACCGGACAGGCGAAAGAGGAGGGGAGGGGAGGGGGGAGGAGATGCAGAATGTACCTTGGACGGGATCAGAACAAGACAAGGAAACGGAGGGGGACAAGAAAAGGCCTGGGCCAAGGACGTGGAATTAGCCTGGTGGTCACTTTTCTGTTCTGTTGCTAGGGGAGGAAAAGAGATAGAAAGAAACAAATGCAAAGTGGGCAGGGGACAGACACACGCACAGAGGGACGGGGAAAAAAGAAGAGGAGAGGGAGAGAGAAAAAAAAAAAAAAAAAAGTACGGCGGAACATGCACAATGGGGTGGTTCTCTTACTTTTCGGTTCGAGATGCAAGCGGCGATGCGGCTCTCGAAAGAGTGTGACCCATGCTTTGCTGCGTTGGCTCGTCTCATTGCCAGTTGATAAAAACCGCTGGAGACTAGGCAACTCCACCACGACACATTGGGGAGGAGGGGAGCAAGAGGGGACCGAGTGAAGGGAGGGGGGTGGGAGGGGGTACCAGCATCATCGCTGGACCTCTACCAGGCCAGGGCCAGGGCCAGGGCAGCCCAGGCGAAGATCTACCTCTGTGCTGAGAGCTTCTTCCCTGCCCTTCTCTCTGCTCAAGTCCATGTACCTGTTGCAGTTGTGCCCAAGTATTCATGACCAGCACTGAGTCAAAAGCGTATTTCAACGGTAATGCCTTGTACGGGAGTTGACCGCGGTCGGATGGTGCTCCAAATACGTCGATACCCCGTCGTTGGTCGCTGATGCTCGCGGCGCTTGCTGGTCCGGTTCTGCATCAGACTCTGCCTTCTGTAAGGGCAGTTTAATTACCCTACCGCCGGTGGTGCCGCCAATTTGGACTTTATTTTGTTTTGGGCCCCGTCTGTGGTCTACCCACGACATCATCGTCACAAGCAAAGGCGCGCGCCTCTCGAAGCATGTACGGATACATGCGGACTTACATGGCCGAAACTTTGGACGAAGTCTCTCCGACCATGTGGCCCGCCGGGTCGCAGACATGGCTGCTTTAGCTGCTTTAGGGCTACAGTAGGCCAGGAGGGCAATGTTCGAGAGGGAACGAGACTGCACTGCACAAAAGAAGTAAGAAACTGACGAGGGCTGCAAATAATGCAGGGCCGGTGGCGAAATGGAACCATTCAGAGAGGCGGTACTCAATCTGGCGAACCGGTCTGGCCTACGTAGTAGATGGTTGGACGTAATCATTACCGAACCATGTGCACAGTACTCGGAACTCTCACCAAGGCACACGCTAGTCTTAAGTCTGGGTTTCCTTGCTCTCTCGTGCAGTCGTTTCGAGCTGACGACGAGTCAAAACGTCGAGGGCATGCTTATTTGATTGTTTGCTGCCTCCGCCGGAAGGATATGCCTGATTAGAGTTGCGAGCCTTATGCCTGTCCAATGCGAGCTGTGGGAAGAAACAAAGGAAGGGGTGACTTGATGATAAACCAAACATGCGAGTACTCCGTATTAGCAAGTCCTGTTAGCGGCGACTAATGCACCACAATCAATACTGCAAAGGGCCGGTTACAATTTGTGGGTAATTCGTTAGCAGTATGTTAGAAGCGCGGCTTTTTATTGCTGCTCTGTTGCCTTCCACCGCTAATTTCTCTGTTGTGGCATTGAGCATCATTCTGCTGTTCAGTCTGCTAGCATCGCTGTGTAGGCCTGGAGCGACGTCTGTTGCCTACTAGGCTTGCGTTTTGCGTGCATGTACTCATTTCTGTCAATGGTCGTTGCTTGGGAGGGGGGGCAAAGTTGAATTCGAAGCTGTACTCGAGGATTTAGTCTCTTCAACGTAGTGAGATCCCTCCCCCTGGCCTGGTTGTCGCTTACTCGCTTGTGCTGCGGGACCCGAGGTTGAGGATTGGAACGACAGCGGCGACAACTTGGAAGGTGACATTGTAAGACGATCCCAGAAGGACAAAGAAGCAAGAGCACTGGCTGCCACAAAATAGCCAGGCTCGCCTGTCTGTGCCATGTCAGGCAAAGCTCCGGGGGCATGTTATGCGATACTGGCTGCTAACTAGGGCAAGGACAAGGCCAGGCGCTGGGCCACGTTAGGGATCAGCCAGTGGCTCCCAATGATGTGCAGCGATGGTGGGCGATTCGCACGGCATCATCAAAGCCAAAACAGCCTGTTGGCCAGTCTCGTGTCGTTGTGTAGCAGTTATGCCCAGTCAGAGATGGGCAAAACAGTGATGGTCTTTGTGTGTTTGACAAATCAGCGCTTGGAGAAATGAAGAAAATTCCCCGTAAGGTGATGTACACCGGTACAGATATTCCTTGTGGTGATGGAGCAGGGAACGGAGCAGCGAATCAGCGCCTGTGGCCCGGCCAGCCGTTCGTTGGTTCGGAGAGCGTCAGCATGGGTGCCGACTAAAACAGAGGCCTTCTTGTCTCCGGCAGGACAATGTGGGCGAGAGAGCAAGCGGAGTGTGCGGCGGCGAGACGCTGAGTGCCCTTTTTTTTTTTTTTTTTTTTTTTTTGTCCTTCTCTTTCAGTACTGCTTGTGCTGGTCTTGTTGCCGAGGACCGTTACTGATACCGCGGGTGGTAGAAGCTGGGCTCGCTTCCATGGCATCGTTCTCCAGGGAACTGAATTCGATGGCACATGGAGAAACGAACGACGGGCGTCGGGCAACCAACCAACGTCGGGGTTCAAGCCCCATCACCGGCGAATGGCAGAGGCCCCGCGGACGAGATTGCAAGGTCGGTGAAGGGGTCATCTCTCATATCTTGTCGCTGTGAGGGACCTGGGCGACGTGCATGAACACTTACCCAGCGCCGAGAGAAGACTACTAGAAGTGGGTTCAACGGGGGCGAGATCCATTTGACAAGGGGTCAAACGAGAGAGCGAGCTCTGTTCTGGCTGGCTTCCAGGGTGGGATGAGCAGCATGGGATCAAGGTGAGGGGGTGCGTCGTTATCGTCGCAAACAGGCAGTTCTCCATATACGAAAAGTATCTGCTGCATCCATCTCTCTATTTCATCCCCTCTCTTTTGGAGCTTTGGATGCCGTAGACGACCTAGGCAAAACGAAGGGTCTTCTGCGGTGCAGGTGAGGCAAAAACATGGTGGTTCAAAGGGAACCCGATAGTGGGCGGGAGGCAAGTGTGGATGGGCCGAGAAAAGAAGCCAAAAAGCCACGCGAATGCAGACCGTTGGATGGCCGGAAACGGACCATAGCGGCGATAGGTCCGAAGGGGTGCGGAAAGGTGTTGGTAGGACAAGAGGAGAGAATCACGACGGCGAACGGAGGCGACGGGGTTGGTTGATGACTAGTTGGATGAGAGTGAGGTCAAGTCGAGGTGAGGAAAACGGCTGTTGTTGTTGAGGTTGCCGTTGTGGTTGTGGTGGGCGTGCGTGGGGAGGGGAGGGGAGGGGTTAGTGGGGTGGAAAGATGGTCTTTGAGATGATGTATGTATCCCTTGGTATAAACACCCGGCGACAAAGACCTGTCGAAGCTACCACCTACCCCTACTGACCGGGGGCGTGGTGGTGGTGGGTGCTGCAGCATTAGCAGCAGCAGCCAGATGCAGCGCAGCAACTGGTGTGCACGCGGAGGCAGAGCTAGGCGAAGAAGTGCAGGGTGTTTAAGACGCAGGCCATGCAATGATGAGTTGGCAGTGCCGCTGGAGGTGGACGGTGGACGGTGGGTGTTGGATGTTGCTTTGACTATGTAATAAACGGGGAAATCCAGGGAAACACATAGGCGTACTCTTTTCTCTGGGCATCTCTATTCGTGATTGCGATTGGGGAGGGGAGAAGAGAGAGAGAGAAAGTGAAGGCGGGTATCTCTGCAACTGACCTCGTAACCCTCCCTGACCTGCTCCTGCATCGTGAAAGTATCAATACCTGAGGCGCCGAGGCGTGCAAGTACCTAGTCTCTTTCAGCAGCGCTTTATACGTATGAGTATCCATACATGAATGGAATCTATGGTACAAGGTAGAAATTGAATTCAAAGCTTGGATTATGCAAGGCAAAGGCAGGCAGGTTTAGATTGCCGCGGGCGAACTGCTCCTTCCTAGCCGGATGAGGTTGGAAAAGAGGTCGGGGAGCAGGAGGTGGCAGGTGGCAGGTGCAGGTTGGAACCGGTGAGCGAATCGCCCATGCCTTCCCTGTCGAAACAATCTAGAAAAGGTTTGGAAAGGCGTCAATGGCTCACCTCAGTCAACATTGGCAGCAAGAACAGGAGCAGGAGGAGTAGGAACACCTTCCTCATCACCAGCCGTATGGAAGGAAGGCAGCTAATTAGCTGTTGCCTATCTTGTCAGACATGAATAGTGGCAGCAGGAAGCAGCGTTATTCTTTGCCGCTTGCTGCTTTCAGCATCAGTAGACAGCCCAGCCATACACATTACTGTGTGCCATGTACCAAGTAGCAGTAGCATCCTTACATACTACTTCCTTCCACTACAGCTCCCAGCTAGCGCACGCAGTAGACGCCGCCCCGCCTTCTGATTCGACAATTGCATCTTCTGGAACCCTGTCCCCGTCCCTTCCATCTCGACCGACCGCCCCTCCAGGCGTCCCACCGTCTCCACAACCCCTCAGAATCGGCACCGGCCATTACAGCACTGCTACTGCCTAGTAGTAGCTATCCCCAGCGGTGGCTGGAGCATATTGTGACGTGACTGATACTTCTCGTCCTTTTCTTTGCCTATGACACATTGCTTACCACTCTAGCAAATGAGCGATGGGACAACTGACTATCATCAATTGCCGCATACCTTGCTCACATATCTGATAAAAAACAAAGTCGAGGTAAGAAAGAGCAGAATAAAAAGAAAATCAAGGATATCACATCGAAAGTTGAGCGAAATCGATGGCCGGAAATCAAGCATTGAGGGCTACCCCCGTCACTCAAGATCCGGTGATCAACGACCCCTCCGAGAGCACGGCCGCAGCTCACCAAACCGGACAACTGACAAGGAACATGGACCTGGGGATACCCTCATTACGCCCCGGAACTTCTCCCGAGACACTGCTTTTACAGTCTCCTCCTTCTCCTTGACCTTATCCAGCCCTGCCGACGCTACGGAGAAAGCCACCCCACTACGTCCATCCTCTCTCGTATCATTCATGGCTTGCCAACGGCCGATTGAGGCCTCACGATGGCCCGTCACTCCTCGCATCATCAGTTCTCTTTCCCTTTGGTCCCTTGTCGTCCATCGTACAGTCCCCAATCCTCGGCCGATGCCCATACCCACCCACTGTCGGGTTTTTTTGTCACCACCACCTGCGGGATCCGGTGGCTCGGGAATACAAGTTTGTGATTACGCTGGTGTCCCTCTTTGTGTTCCATGTACTACGTACGACCTGTACCGAGCTGGCCTGGCCAGGGTTGCTGTCGATAAAGGGTGTGAGGGGCGAGACATCAGGGACCCCTCCTCGCCAAACTTCTACCACACCCCGCAAGAAAGAAACAAACATACTTGGCCTTCTTTCAACGTCATCCGCTTACGAACGAAAAGATCCATCTTTATCTTTATTTCATTGGATATCGTCGCGGGTCCGACAGATGGGACTTCATCAGATCACAATGGGGAAAAAAAAAAAAAAAAAAGAGGACTCCCTTTCTCGAACTGGATCCCGCCGTTGGGACTGAGGTCGCACCGCAGACCTGACCGCCGTTCTCACATACCGGCTGCTGCAGCCATACCACGCCAGTATCTAGCCTGGCCTGGCTTGCCTGTCTATCCGTTTTCGCTACGCAAGAGAGCGAATGACAGACAGCACGTCGCTCACCGTTGAGTCCACCCTGGCGGGCCCAATTTGGGCGACTCCTCGTTCATGGCATGTATCATCAGACGACGCGTCCTCCCCCAACACATGTAGTATGGCCATCCCTCTTCGAGACACAAGCGGCCAGTTATTGCGGCCACATCACGAACCTTCCGCCGTCGTTTCTTGCTGATATTAAAGACATTGAGGGCGTTGAAAAGAGGGGCCATCTGCGGCTTGTTCATGTATGACAACAAAGACATCTGCGCCCAGGCTCTGCGCGCTCCTGTAAGGCTAGATGCGCCAATCGAATCTCGCGTGGGCGCCATGGGTTAGGTCAGTCTGCTGGGATTGTCCACCATGCTCGCTTCAAATATTTTCCTCCTCAGTCTGCCGCTCACACAGATACCTCGTCAGGTTTAGTCTCTAGGGGGCGTCTGTCTGCTGTCTCCAGGTCGGTACTGGTCCGGCCACTGTCTCATATCTGCCAGCCGCCCCCAAGACAACAAGCATCGAGGTCGAGCCCGTTAGCTAGTCTAGTACAGACATGCGCGCGGGCGGCCACACGAGAACGGCACGGCAAAGGCATCAAAGTGGCGTGTTGCAGGGGCCCAGGCCGCGGGATTGGCTCGGCCTGGGTATGATGTGCATTCGCCGCCACCACGCAGTGGCGCCGAGGGTCAGAAAAATAAGTGAGAAGTGCTTTCCATCTGAGATGATGATGTGCGCTGCTCGGCCGCTGACCACGGGACGGGGGAAGGAAAAAAGAAAACAAAAAGGTGGGCACCCATTGATGGTACATGATGCCAACTGATGAATCTCGCCGGGCTGGCTCCTACAAGAGGCCAGAAATGTTGCTGTGTTGTATTACCTGCCATAACAGACCTCTCGTCCTTCCCCGTGCTCATCATATGTCGATTCGCGTACCGCAGCTGTCGTACTGTTTTGAACATGCACCTCGACCTTTTGGGCGGCCCAGCCCGGAACTCGACATGTACAGCCATAAGTCTCCTGCACCGCTATATTGCCGTGATGAGTTGTCCAAAGTTGCACATACGATCCCTGTCCGAGATCGCTTCTGCGCCGGGACTCGAGCTGCAGGCTCGTCGTGTTCGTTCCGCAGTTCCACCACCCTTTCCCTCCTGGTCGGGGCCGTCAGTAGGCGCGTCGCGTTCACGGAGTTGACCCGTAGAAGGGCTGTGCCATGTTTTTTCCAATACGCTTTTCTCCATCTAACCCACGTGACACAACGACTCTAATGTGTTATCCTCCCCTCCTCTTTGTATACATAGGGGTGGGTGGCCTCCTTCCGGCGGCCTGGTGGCGGGCCTAAAATCCCTGCTTGGATGCAAAATACGCCTTCATGTCGCTGACACTCTCTTGAGGGATGGCATAGACGGGGTGGATCGTCCCGATGCGGTCCTCCTCGTCAAATATCTGTGCACCCTCGATGCACGGCGACACAACCCATTTGGGCTCCGGTAGGATCGTGTCGTCTTCGTTGACATATGTGAGATCCCACTGGTGCTGCGCAGAGCTCAGTCCGGAGAGCACGTAGCAGGTGTGGTATGCGTCCGATGGCCTGGCCTTCAAGTCAACAACACAGAAAAGACACACCGAGTATAAGCTTCGACTGTGGTCATCTCACCTGCTGGGTTTATCGCGAAGGCCGCCGCGTTTGGACCGGTCTTGACCACAACATAAGATGTAACGGATTAAACCTTCTCGACTGTATAAGCTGCCGTTGTGGGGAGCGAAGTGGCCACCGGTTGGATAATCCTCAAGCTCGCTCGCACCCTTCAATACAGCGTCGATCAGTGGCCAGCACCCGCCGACCCAGTGGCTATAGCAGCCATCAACAAGCTTGTTTGTACGGCCGCAGAAGCCCCCCTCTGGAGCATACTGCCGTGACGAGAGCCAAGAGATAAGTCGTGGCACATCGAGGTATCTGCCACCGAACGGAAAGAGTCAGTTATGCGCCACTTTCATGGCAAAACATCAGTGGACGGCCGACTACGTACTTGGGGATGATGCGATGCGGAGTATCCAGAATTGAGAGGCAGCCCAGCGCACAGAAAGCGTATGCGCCATGCGCTTCACCATCCGGCTTTCCCGATATTCCACCCTCAAATGTTTGACCTATTGGTGAGCGGCGACGAGGCAACCGGGCTAAGGCATGACTTACATCTGCGTACATAATCCGCCAATCCAGTGAAGAGCGTGGGTCGCTCAGGCGTCCAGGCCGGCGAGTCGGTAGAAAGATCGAGAGGAAGGTTTAGTAGGGTGACAATGACGGCCGCGCAGTATGCTCCCCTAAAAGCCTGTCAGACGATGATGGTGCAACGTTGAGGACAGAGGAGGGGGAAGGGTTGGTGAGTCTACCCACCTGACGTCGACCTCTCCGCCCAATGTCATCTGAATGCCGCCTTCCGGCCGTTTGAGAGAGCAGATCCATCGCCACATGGCCTTCCTATCAATGGCATCGTATGCATCTTCTCCGCCGACAATGGCAAGAGCAAGCACAACGGCATAGGTCGTAGCGAGATGGGAGTTCTGACCGTGGCCGCCACCGATACCACCGCCGGGATTCTGCATGGTCCCCACCGTTTTGATCAGGTCCTCTCTATACACTGCTGTGTCGTAGCCAAGCAGAGCCAAGGCGTTGAGGGACCAGTACAGGAACCACGGCCGGCTGGCATCGGCGGCCACGTACGGGGCGGGGAATCTCCCCAGCTGTTTCTGAAGGAACTTGATGTGGTTGTCGCGGAGAAGTGCAGGAACCCCATGGTCGTTGTACTCAATTTCCGGGTCCGTTGCAGCCAGCAGTGGGACACACTGCTGCACTGTCTCGTCCTGGACCTTGGAGGTGGCCGTCGTGAGCGCATCGCGGACGGGCGGAGGCGTCGTGAACAGCTCCGGCACGACGGAATTTGGGTGAACGTCAACGTCACTCTCGTAGTCAATAAACTCTTCATCTACGTCGCTCTCCGGTCGTGGAGATGCGCCGGCCTGATTTTGAGCCGAGGCAGCCATGTCGGCTGCGCGCTTGATGAAGGTGACTTTAGGACGACGCTTGAGAGGTTTGAGGCGGGGTCTCATCTCACACAGGGGAGAACGGAGCGAGGCAAAAGTCTTTATATAAAGTCAGTAAATGCCTATGCTTTCATCATATAACAAAGACCACAAGGTCTCAATTTCGTCTTGTCGAGGCAAGTTCAGTCAAACCGTGAGGCGGTTGCTGAGCAGTGAGAGACAACAATCGACAGATGCCCCTCCTTACTGTCAATGTGCTTGTGAAAGGACGTTCATTTAAGTGGGGTAGCGTGGGGTGATTGGTTTGTCATACAAGGACACTAGTGCCTAAGGACCCACGATGGCCCAAGCTCACCACCAAAACGTCGTTTGACGTTTGACGATGTTACTAAATGCAGCTTTTGTGTCACTCAGACTCGACAGATACGGCTGTGATGATGATGAGACTTTTGATTCCAACTATTTAGATTGTTTTGGGATGTTCTACATTCTTCCTCTTTTATCTCTTTCCCCTTCAACGCAGGCCTTAAGTTTTGAAATGATATGCTGGCCGCTGACGTCTCGATGAAAGTTTTCATATTACCGCTAACTCTTTTGTCTATCTGATCTGTCTTTGTTTATTGATTAAATAGTTAGGCTATGGAGGCACTCACGTCCTTTGTTACAATATTCCTCCATATTAACAATTCTCTACGTATGTTTTCAGAGCCCACATCACCATATCCACCCATGCGAAAGATCATA
Source organism: Colletotrichum truncatum (assembly GCF_014235925.2). Taxonomy (NCBI): domain Eukaryota; kingdom Fungi; phylum Ascomycota; class Sordariomycetes; order Glomerellales; family Glomerellaceae; genus Colletotrichum; species Colletotrichum truncatum. Next base: position 6,239,325 of record NW_027222399.1, on the reverse strand, counting down.
CGCACCTCATTCGGTGGGAATTTTACTGCAATGGAACACTCGGTGTATGTCAGTAACCACTGTTTGATATCATACGATGTAGCTAGTTAGAGTTACAATATGGCGATGAGTATGAAGATGTGAACATGTATATTTCAATAAACAAGCACCAGGGTTCTCGGAGAACATGTAATACAAAATGGTACGGAATAGCTTTGTATTAATCACTTCTTAACACCTAACTTAAACTGAGCTGAGACCTCAAATTTTTTATGTTGAAACTTCTTTGGCAATTAGTAGCCAATTATATAGCTCATCGCTGAGTTCCAGAAACTGACGACGCCCTGGTCCCGAATCATTCTATGGGAGCATGATGGGTGAGCATGGCGTTGATCAATTAGATTCAATCATTGCAGTCTGGACTCTAAGATACGACTCCTGTTTAACTTATTGAAGTAATGAACAGCAGACTCTAGTTGTTACTTTAAGTCCTCGAGATGAAAGGTCTGGTGAGTGTGTTCATTGCCTCCGAAGATTCATTTCAGAAAGCAACACCTCCTCTTAAACCATTCAAAGACACGTCATGGGCTTCATTTAATTGTTAAAACGCCTCACAAACAAATACCTAGAGAGTGGCTCCCTTTTTCGGGGGCTCCCTCTTCGAGCCAGCTGGAACTCACTACGTTTCTCGCACACCTGTCGACTTTCTACGTGATACTCGAAATACCTATTTGATGACTTTGGGTAAGAAGTTGGATTTTTTTGCAGAGACTGTTGTTGAAAAATAGTGCTTGTATTACAGCGGGACCGATACCAAGGTGACTCCAAGCTCATCTGGTAAAATGCCCTGCTGAAGTCGAATTCTAGAATGGCGGTCATGATGTCAACTCTGCAGAGCTAGATGAGGGTCAAACTCAAGCACATTTCTTCCCGCTGAATCTAACCTCATGCAAGATGTATCGTAAAATTGAAAGTTGGGGCAAGCTATTGTTTGTATGGGGATCAAAAAAGAAAGCGGTCTGTTATAAAAGGTAGCTGTGGCAGCCTACGAAGAGGCTCTCACTGGGCTTCGGCGCCTCTATAGGCTTCTGTGTCTAGAAACATGTGTTATTGAAACAATGCGACTTTGTTGCCCTGTATGCTCGAAGGGACAAAAGGATGAATGCCAAGGCCGAGGCAAAAATGCTAGATCTTCTCGAGAAGGACATTTACACAAGAATATACAGTGACTTAATCGTTGCGATATGAACGTGGACCAAAGTCGTTAGAATTCAGGGAGCAGCCACAGAATTTATTCCTACCTAAGCCTGTCTTGTGCAAATCATCAAGGTCGCCAAAAAAAGCCCATATCTCAACAAACAAGTCTGTTATATTCAACTATGAGTGCGAAGGCGAAATCCGAAGCATTAGTAGTTAATACTAGCATGTTTCGATATACCTTCAGTTACCAAAAACTTGATACTCCAGTTGCTGAGCGTGTCCATAGGATGCGTAGCATTAAAGAGAATACGAACTGGATGAGCCCGGAGTAAAGCTCTGAAGTGTAGAACTTCTGAATGATATGACAGCCAATTGCATGAGCCTTCACGAAACCACCTACCCAGCACACTGAGCTACCCACTGATATGGGATTCGAACGTGACAGTGGAGATAGTCAACCGGTATAATACCAACTAATTACATTTCTTCATTGCATTAAGTAAAATTCTGGTATTGTTTGAAATGGAGCAGATTGCTACGGTAGTCGAGGGCAATTCAACAATTCTCTAGACCATTGGGGACGACAATCACGGATGAGTCACTGAACTGACAGGATTATCCAAGAATAGTTCAACGCGAACAAAACCCACGTTATTTAAAAATTAGAATGGTAGTCGGTTGCTTGGAAAAGACTCAAAGTTGATGAAGAACAGTATCGATTATAAGGACAGACCTTCCTCTTCCTATACGCCAAAGTCCTATACATAAATTGACATCCACTAGATAAGTCCGCGTTGAAGATAATAATTGACGTAAAAACAAATAGTTAATGGACAAAAGAGTCCGAAAATTCAAACTCATGCTGCAACCTCAATTTCTTCATCTAATTATTCATCTGATACAAATGGAAGTTCACCCAACGCCACAAAACGTGAGAGCCAGACATAATTCTAGGTCGCACAAACCAACTATGCTACTCAAGACATGAAAAGACGACTAGCATTCCGCCATTTCCCCAACAGAGGTGAATGTGTTACCCGAAGCCTGCCATCTCACATGAGGAATGTCAACTTGATGCGGGGTGAGTTGAAACACTCCATGAGTCACCCACGTTGGGCATGAACCACAGTTGTAAGGCTGGCCAGCCAATTTAACATAGAACCTCAGCAAACCGGGGACAGTCAGGAACAAATTCCCGCGTGGATCAAAAGATGCATTAGCTTCTCACGACGAAACAGTGCTCCGTTGGGGTTTATTGAGTTGTATGCCCCCTTCCAGAAGAATCCACCCCGTGAGCCAAATCTGATGCAATAGTGACCAGCATCGGAGAGTGGACCAGCCAGCGGTGCCAGGGGAACATGTCAAAAGAACATCTATTCTTCCCCGAGCAAAACTCCATTCGGAGCCCAAATATAGATCCTAAAAAGGGCTGTTAAGGTGCCCCATCTAAGGATTCCCTTTGACGTACATAGAATCGCTGAAGAAGCAGAGAGAACATGGCGCCTCGTGCCAATGACGGCCATAAACGCTTTCGAATGCATGCGTTGGCCATGTACCTTCCCCTTCATATTCGGGGCGGTCAAACTCGTCCAGGATGCGACTGGAGCCAACACATCATCATCATGCCCGCATTGGGCCAAGACAAAGGGGGCCATCAGAAGAGTGTTTGAAGCTATTCAAGAAAGCAACATTCTTCAGTAGCGTTTCGAATCACCCGATGAATTTGGGTCTATGTTGCCTTGCTATTTTACTCGTAAGACGATTCTGGAAATGGTGACATTAGTGACCGAGTCGAAGAAACCATTTTCAGCTCCGGGCAGCACTACTTCATGCGGAACAAGCGGTCAAGGTGTGCTCAGACTCCCGAGCGTCCCTCTAAGGGCGGTCGGTTCCGTGACGGTCTCGAGGCCGTCCAGCGCTTGGGCCGTAAGGCTCGATCTATCTATCCGCGGCTGTCAGTGTCTTTGACAATCTCGATTGTTAGTTCTCGCCGCTTCATTGGATGGCTGGCTAGCGAGGTTAACCTGCTGGCGGCTCAATGCGTCAACAGGTCCTGACATCATGTAACACTTTATGATACCTTGTAATCAATTGCTGTCAGGTGCATCGTATCTGTATCCGTAGTCGACGAAGAGTTGCCTCCCTTTAGTGAATTGAGTTGAATCTTGCATAATCACCATTTGCCATGGAGACACTGTCTTGGACTGCTACAAACAAATCAGTTTTTCAATCGGGCCAATGCATTGTCAATGCCTTGGTATAAACTGGGCTAGACTAGCCTCCTGTCTCTCTTGACGGACAACCAGAGGCATTACTTGCATCACGTAATGCAAGGAAGACGCTAGATTGGCAGAATTCTCGGACGAATCCCGCCAACGTCCGATAAACTTGCAACAGGACAAGCGATGATTGGATGGGGCTCTAGTGGACGACCAGCAAGGCGTTTTCCATCAGACAAGAAATCTCACACCGCACATTCAGGGCCCAGGGGATGGCTTGCAGCCGGTTTCTTTTCCTGTTCACGAAGCTGGGGGGATGGCGGGGAGACAAAAATGTGCCTGAGCGACCCCTTGACTGACACTTTGGAGATGCACCAATGGCAGTGCCAAATTAATCTTGCCCGCATTGCTACCGGGCGATTCGCCGCCTCTCTACACCTGAACCCGGCACTGGTCGGGTTTGGCCATGGAACTGATTCACTTTAGCACGGAGTTCGCAGCTCAAGACAAGACAAACGGCCCTCTGACATCGGATTCTAGGCTTCGTGCGACATCGGCTTATGCGGATGTCTGCTTCAGACCACGCGCCATTTCCATTCTTTGGGTCTCAAAAAGTGTCCCATTGGCGTGGGGGGAGTGACCAGCCGCTGACGACTGGTCATGGCTGGAGAAACCAGCTTGGTTAGAGGTAGAATGGTATGCAAGATAACGTGCCATTTTTCATGCCTTGACTGCAAGCGACCGAGAGCTGCTGGTAGGTGGCACGAATCGCCGTCAAGAATGGCACCTGTCGGAGTGGGCACAACGGATCAAAACTATCGTCTTGTTCGTACGCCGCTACGTACCCGCAGGGTGTGCAGGGTAACAGGGTCCAGATGGCGTCGTTGTCGTCGCCCTTGATGAGGGAGGGGGAACTGGGAGCAGCCGACGGACAAGCGTAGATCTGATGTGCCGTGTTTGTGGGCGAAGCCAACAAGAGAGACGTGCACTCGCGGCAGCGAGGGCTAAAAGAGACTCCCGTCTGCGACGTTGATCGCTCTGTGGCGGCAAAGGACATTGCAAGTGTGTCAAGGTTGGGATGTACCCTGATTGCAGGCCAGTCTTCGAATATCGCAAGGCCATCTTCAGACATTATCCGTGATGCGAGTGGGGAATAGACCGTCGTGTTAAGCTGCTGCTGGCTGATGGTCGCTCTCTGCTGCAGCGCGACAAGTTCGGCGTTTTCTCAGAAGATGCCTGGTCCCTGCACACATTCTAGTGATGTACGAATACTGGCTATTGCAACCTGTTTCGTCATCCGCGACTGGCTCATTTTGACAGGTTTGCGGGCTGTGCATCCAGTGCCCCTCATTCTCGTTGGAGCTAGAAGAGGGAGATCTGCTGAAGCCTCGCAATGGTCTTCGCGCCAGCACTCCGCGATCCACCTCGTGCTCAGAGAACTGGAGATTACAGCCAACCACCGGGAGGGTAGCAGCCGTGGCTGCGAACCGTCGGGCCACTGAACACATGATTCAAGTTTTGCCGGGAACAAGCTATTCTCGCGAGAGATTCTCCACCAAACTGTGCAACCTGTGTCCTTATTGCACCGGCGTATCGCTAGCTACGCCTCAACCAGGCACCCAGATTGCATAGTTGAGGGCCTCATAGCATCTGAAAATAAGCGATGCCAGATAGCTGATGCAAACCAACAACAACAATGCAGTACGGCCTTCTCATCGAGGCTCAGAGGCTAGGGCCCAGCAACAGGCGGGGTCTGCGCTGCAAGAGGACAATCCGGACGCAGGTTGTCTCTACGCCTGTGGGGGAGGCAGGAGCATCGGAGACATCAGGTCGTCTTCGCCGTCGTGATGAGGACCAAGGAAGGATGTTAAGGCGGGTTATGCCAATAGTGGCTTCGTCTACCTGTAGCGGGGACTGGGACGACAGCGGCGAGGACAAGGTCCGTCAGCGGTAAGTGTAGGGGTACTCGGCAAACAAGTTTGTGCAAGGGCGTACAAGGGCTGATGGCCTGGTCTGTGATGGCTCTGGTTGGTTTTATTAGGCTGTGTGCCCCAAGCGCGAAGGCGGCGTTGTCTCCTGCCATAAAATATACTGCACGCAATGGGGTGCAAGGCCTAGGTGAAGGTAGGTGTCTAGGCTTTTGGACCCAGAATCGACTGGAGCCCGTATGAGAAGATTTTCATCCTTGCGTTTGCCAATGTGGCATGGTAGATCTGCGGCAACTTGCGATCGAAACCTAGCGCAATAGGTGCACTCTCAATGGTCGTTCTGGACCTTGTTCGTGGGGCTCTGTCTGCGGTGGTAGGGGGTCGGCTTGAAAACTCCGAAGGGTCTGGTGAGAGAGAGGTTGTGGTCCTGATTCTCCCCCAGCCACTGTCGCCTTGGCACCAAGGGAAGGGTTGTCAAATGCCTGGTTTTTTCCCCTCGCGGTTGAGGACTAATGAACGACCGAGGCTGTTTAGCGGGCGGCTACACTATGTGGACGGATCTAGTCGGCGTTGCCGCTTGAAGAAACAGGGCCAGCAACAATATTGTGCTTCCCTAAGTCGATTGTACCCATCTTGAAAATCATCCCACTCTTTCGAAAAAAACGCTGTCAGTACGGATTGGACCCTGTCGGAGGTAGACCGTAGAGCGAAGGAGGGCCGTTGTGCCGTTGACGCGAGGTGCAGATAGAGTTTGCCCGCTGACAGCCGATCCAATGCCGTGTAGGCTGATAAGGGCCCCCGTTTCTCTTCAATTGTGTGGGAAACTTTTCCCTTGCCGTTGCACTGTGCGGTAGTTTCGGTGGTGGCTGTTCATACGTGGCCGTCGCCGTTGCACTGCAGCAGTCACGACCACACAACGTCCAGACCACATATTGACTGATGTAGGACGGAAGCACAGTCAATGGGTGATCAACAGAGCCTTGGGCATGAACCGGTCAATGTCTGTGGTCTGTGTCATCTTGCAAGAACAGATGAAATACATCGGGCCTAGCCGCTCGATGCGATCGTGTGCACATTAACTGATCGGGAATACCTCGCCATTCCGATCGATGGATGATGCCGGATGCTTTTGGCGACAACCGCTAGAGTCGACCGGTGGTGGCGGCTGCAGCAGCAGCGCAAGTTGAGAGGCAAGACGGAGAGGCGATGGTACTCCATGGCCACAGTCCAGGCTCTGCGATGTAGTGCAGTGCGAGGCACCTCCGCGTCGTGCCGGTCGGTTCCTGCAACTACCGATGGATACCTTCAGGTCCAGCTTCAGCTTCACAGGTTGGGGGCTCCATTCTTCTGCTACTGTGCCTGATGCTGGGTCACAGGTTTGCGTATTCTAGTGTGCTCGTAGTATAGAGTAGGAGAGAGGGTCGAAATGCTAAAGAGGCCCACCAGACCGGACCAGGTTATCATCCGGAACCTCCTGTTTTAAAGCATTACCTCCGCGGCGTGCGTGCGTGTAACACGAGGGGGAGCTTAGGAATGTGGCAGCTGGATCAGGTAGCCAAGTGACATCTCGGGAACGGCGAGTCAACGACACAGAGAGCTGTGGAGCTATGGGTATTTTTTGTCTTGTGCTTACTAGTACTACCATGAGTCGCGGTAGGTTTACAACAAAGCTGGAGGAATGACAGGATTGGCGTGGAGCGTGATGCTGGTGGTGTCCCCAACTCGATAGTGAGACTGACAGAGGGAGGGAAAATTATGAGTGAGTGACCTACCTGCCTGCAGCTAGGTACGTACATCACGCAAGAAAAGGTACGTATCTTTTGAAACTGCGGAACAAGTGTGGAGGGACAGTGGAACTGGAGGGTTGAGGACCTCCCTCGCCAAAGGCGGAAAGAACGTTTCCATTGTCGCTTCCATGGCTGGGGGCTACGTACCGAGTTGCGAGGCTACTAGTATTATGTCTACCTTGTGTGTGTGGGTGTGTGTGTGTGTGAGTGAGTGTACTAGTATGTGAGGCTTGCTTGGTACAGGTAGGGACGTATCCTAGCATCCTACCTAGCCTACTTAGCTAGCTGCCATTAAGTGTCGACTTTTTTTTTTCCCCCCTTCCCCTCGCACCGTGCCTTTCCAGTTTTTCCCGTCTATAGTTGTGTATGGGTTTCCAGCCATTCGCCATGGGGGCCTCATCCATTAGCCGTGAACGCTAAACCCACTTTGGATCCCATGATGGGCCAACTAGCGACACGTTTTGCAACCGCCACCCACTGTTTCCCACCCACTGAGGCTTGGCTGGGTCTGCAAAATACAGTGTTGTTTCTGACGAAACACAGTCCCCTTCACACGGAGATGGCTGGTGATTGGCTAATAATCCCTCCCCGTTACAAAAGTGGTCCTCGTGAACAAGCCCTCCCCCTCCCCCTTCCCAAGTGCTCCCACTGGCGCAGCTTCGAGCAACCACCCCCGGTCCACCCCGCTCCACAATCGTGCAGCTGCAGAAGGAGCATCGGCCCCATTCATTGGCTCCTTCTCCCGGCCGGGGCTGGAGGTTCAACTGCATCTCTCACCGCTTCTTTCGCGGGCTCGTCGCCGTTCCTCTTCACCCACGCATGCCCGCATTTGGGGCACCCTCTGCTGTTCTCTCGCCCTTCTCACCACCAGAATCCCTCTCAATCCACCCTTCGCCGCTCCCAAAACCTTCGTCGCCGCAGCGAAGAAGGTCGACTCACCACCCTCATCCACATCCAGACACCCCGTCGAAAGAGCGGTGTCCTGGGGTCCAAGGCCATATCACTACCCCAAGTCCCGTTCCTCGACTTACACCTACCCGTTTGACTTTCCTGCTTTTGATACCAGCCAACATGAATGTCAACTTCGATTCGAGCGGAGGCGACGGCCTCATCGACCTGTCCTCGTTCGATCAGCGGGACCGATTTTCCTACGCCTCCCAAATCCCCTCATCCCAGAATAGCCCCCAGAGCGTTGCAAACATGCCCGCCCAAAGGATTTGGCCTATTCCTCTGGATATGGCTTCGAATGTCGCTGCTTCGAGTCCACCCGAGGACCAGCAAGCCCACTCGCCCTCCCATAGCTCTTCGCCTTTGAGCCAGCACTCGCATCACTCGCCGTACCAACAACCTGTCAACTCCTTGACCGACTGGGCCCTTCAACAACATCAACACCAGCAGCAGCAGCAACCTCACATGCCAACCCAGGACTTTTCCCAGTTCGTTTCCGATGCCTACATGCCAGTTACCTACAACCCGTATGCCCCGGGCTTCCAGACGAGTCCTATCGATTTCCTCCCGGCGACGACTCAAGCTTTGCAGGCCGCAAACTTTCAACTCGCGACTGCCTTCAACACTATGCCGCCCATGGATGAGACCGTCCCCGCCATGAACTGGAATATGGGTATGGAGAGCTGGCACGATATTCAAGCCGCCGCTTCCGCTTTGCAAATTGAGGGGCTGTCCCATAGTATCGGCAGCAACTCGCCGACCGGCACTTTCCTCGAGGTCCTGTCTCTGCCCAGCTCCAGCGGGGAGGGTTGGTCGATGGTTGTCGAGCAGGGTTCCGGCACCGGATTTGACCACTTTCAGCAGCCCCAGCCCAACGCGGCAATTTTTAACCCCAGCCAGACGTTGCATCTGCGAACAAATTCGGACTCGTCGGACGGTGCCAACTCGTTTGAGCTCGGTAGCTATGAGGAAATTGCCCCCTTCCCCATCTCGCCCTTCTCCCCCGAGTCTGATGGATATGTCGACGCCGGATCCCACCGCAACTGCTTCGGAGACAATCACAACCACAACCACGTTCACAACCACGACACAGTCAGCCCAGCAGCAGCCGTTGCTCCAATGCCCATCAAGTCCACCACCCCCACTCGCCCGACGCCCGCAAGCGGCTCCGGTGCCACGTCACCTCCCATTGTCAGCGTCCGAAGAAACTCGGGTCAAAGACGGAGCCCGGTCACCGGCAAAGCCACCAAGGCTGTCATCCGACGCACATCCACCGGTAAGAAGGACGGCACCGAAGTCAAGAAGGTCGGCCGCAGAAAGGGTCCTCTTCTGCCTGAGCAGCGTAAGCAGGCCAGTGAGATCAGGAAGCTTCGTGCCTGCCTGCGTTGCAAGTTCCTCAAGAAGACTTGTGACAAGGGTGAGCCATGTGCTGGATGCCAGCCATCTCACGCTCGCCTGTGGCAGGTTCCTTGCACTCGTATCGACATCAAGGATATCGGCTACTTCATGAAGGACTGGAAGGCCGATTACGAGCGCCATCTCGGCCGCGGTGTCTCGGTTTACAACGTCAAGGGCTTTGCCCAGAATGAGACCATCATGTGGATTACCCATGGCTACGGCTTTGCCCTCCCCGTCTACGTCCGCGAGGTCTACGTCGCCGACGAGAGCTGCTTCCAGGCTGACTGGGTTGAGTCTTGCCTGACCGACCAGGAGCCCATTGACTTTGAGCTCCGCACTGGCAACCTTGACGTTGGCGCCAAGGGTGTTTCCGTTGAGGCTCTGTCTGACTACCTCGACAAGCACATTGACGGCGGCTTCGAGGACTTCATTGAGGATCACTTTGAGGGAACCCCCTTCATCACTGAGATCCTTAAGACGGCTCACCGGTATTACGTCAAGGAGCGCATGCCCGTCATTCGCAAGGCTCTCAAGCTTGTCCTGGCCTACAACCTCACCCTACACATCACTCTGGTTGAGAACCAGGGTGAGGAGGTCAGCCTCGACGGCCAGATTGACGATGAGGACTCCAAGTATTACGGCCGGACCGTTGCCCCTGTCATGATCAATTTCCAGATCAAGTGTGCCATGGCTGATATGTGGCGAGAGCTACAGAAGGAGATTCTCGAGGAGCTTTCTGCCTTGTACTCTAGCGTGTACAGCGGTGAGCGTCTCAAGAACTGGCCCACCATCTTCATGTTGGCTTCTATCCTGCTGGCTGTCTGGGAGGAGATGCAGTTTGACTGCCACTACCGCGTGCCCGACCCCGCCGCTGTCAACAAGTTCTGCAGCGACATGGAGACTACTCCTGTCGGTGTCATTGTCGGCCTGTTCCACGCCATCTCCCAAAAGCTCCCCGCCTTCATGGACTGGGATACCTCCAAGCATGGTCATCTCCTCAACAACAACGTTGCCGTTTGCGAGGCCATGACTGAGGTCCGCGAGCATGTTATTAAGCATGGTGAGTCTTACCAAAAGCATTGGCAACCGTTAAAACATTATACTAACAATTGGACAGAGTCGTACCTGCGCACTCGCCCTGATGCCACCTTTGACCGCAACGACTTTGACTGCTTGTCAAACAAGTTCCTGTCGAAGCTGGTCATCCGTGCCAACTAAATATACTGTGCTATAATATGCGATATATCTCAATTTCTGAGAACGATTGTCATTTGAGAGTCCCGTGGTGGGCATTTTGTTTCCTATGTTATTTTGAGTCACAGCGACGGCGTTGAACGAGACACCACACAAGATCTCCTTCCCACACACACCCTCCGACTTCACTTCTTTGCGGCTGGTCACCTCAACGATGCATCGCGATGTGTTACGACCCTTTTTTTCATGATTCAAATTACGAATGTATGACTTGAAGCTTTCACGAGTTGGAGGTCTGGAGCTGCGCGTTGGCTAGACGGCTACGCTGCGGCAAAGAGAGACGCGACAGATGCGTTCAAGACATTTTGTTGTTTTTTAACGGAGACGATCATGCCGGCACGACAGGCACGGAAATGACAGAGCATAGCATAGACGATTACGATATGCATTTTTTTGATTTGGCTGCTGGAGGGCCCGTTTGAAAAAAATCCTTTTAGAACCGGAGAGGCTGGTTGGCCGGGTTCGGCATTTATGTTGTTGTAGTTTGGCCAATATTCGGTATATCGTCGAAAAAGATTGATTATTTCCTGCCCTTCAATGACGAAGATTTTCTTTTCATCATGTGACATGTCTATCAACCGATTGTCTTCCCCATGTCTTGAGACCCCGGTTTATCCCACACCTCGGTCGGAGCACCGAGGTGTCTGCAAACCGAGGTTCCAGCCTGATTATGGAGACGCTATGTTCTATACATGTTCCGAGATGGACTTTATGTCTTGTCCAACACTGACTAACGTATAGGTCTCCACCTCTGGCGCTTTTATCATGGTGTATCAGGAGGGACTTGGGGAGGGGGGGGGCCTCGCTGTTCGTTTTGGAGATTGGGGTGTCCTCAATACAGACCACCTCTTAATCTGGCTTCATGGCAGCCATCTGATAAGAAAATGTCTTGGGAAATTGGCAGCCAATTCGACATGGCAACAGCGACAGGCTACTTGCGTCTCTTGACGCTTTTACAGTCCGTCCGGATGGGGTAGGTGGTAGTATTTGGCGAAGCGGAAAGGCCATCAAGTTATATGCAAGTTGAGATCCTTGCGGTGATTCTAGAGAGGCGGTCTGCATGGGTATGCAAACACGGTAACAACGGATTCCCGCCGATAGTGTGTCAACAAGCTACCTACGACCCTTGAAGGGGAAAACCCCCCCCCGGTCCTTTTGGGGATGCTATTTTTTTCGGAAAAAGATAAACTTCAATGGATGCTGATTGACGGTAGACAATCGTACGATGCCCAGCAACAAATTGCTGACGTTTTGGAAGTTTGAACAAGGGCCGTTGTGGGCATATAGGCAATTGGCATACTACAGACCGCCAGAGAGCGAACGCCTGCGGGGGTTCAGTCTAGACTGAGGAGGATGAGGAGGCTTATCAGAGCAAATCAGATGCGAGAGGATGCTTTGACATATTGAGGCCAAACCAATAAGACGGGGTGGCTGGATGCAAAGGGATGCGTTGGGGACGGTTGGTGTTCATGGTCTACTGCAGAAATGAGCTGCCACGCTGGCCACGTTCGTCCTCTTCACGTCACGATGTCGGTCGGCGTGGCTAGTAGGGAACACTGCGTCCGAGACGGCTCGACCGAGTCGCGGCGACAGAATCCGAGCGTCATAGGATGGGTAATGTCGCAATCGCCCATTCCTTTCGGCTGACGAATGCGTCACTGGCATGCGTTCCCGGCGCGATTTCATCAATTTCTTTTCGCTCTCATCTTCCCATGAACCCTGTGGCTTGCTCCCGAAACAGAGGAAGAGACATGTCCTTACACACCCATCTGTGCCGGGTAATTCCCATTGAGGACATTGTTGGGCAAGCTCAAAGGGTTGCAGGCCGGTCGGTTCTGGTCTCGAACAGCGGTAAAATCAGGGTCGGGTGTTGGAGTGGTTGGGGGAATGACGTCTGGCGTCATCTTGCACTAAAGTGCGGGGGTCCGGCGATACCAGGGTACGCTCTGTTCAGGTCGGACGGGGTCAGGCTGGGCTGGGCTGGGCTGACTGTTCACCGATAGCGGTTTGTGAGCTGAGGGTGAGTTGTGGAAATGAAGCCATCCTGAGTGAGGCCAATTGTAGGCAGTCGAGAAAACTCATGGGGTTTGAGAGTTGGCCACTGACTGTACCATGCAGTCAGTGTTCCGAAGTCTAGAGAAGCTTTAGAGTCGGCAGGATTGGCAGGCGATTCTTCGGACGAGGAAACGATTGACCAGAGGCTCTAAAGGTGGCAATTTGGGTGGTAGTGACACAACGTTTGCTCACCCCAGGTGACAGCCTTTCTGAATTTGGTCGGCACCTGGGTGGCGGGTGGGGCGCCTCTTTTGCATTGTCATTGAATGTGTGGCTCCTGAGTCGGTTTTGGCGTCTGAGAGTCCCCTCTTCCCCCCATCAATCGTCAAGGTGTTGCTCCCGATACGGTTGAGTGAGACAAGGCGATTCCAGGCCGGGAACCATAATGAAGACAGTCAGTATATTCATTGTTTGTCTTATCGGATTTAACAGGTTGGCTCGTGGGGGGAACAACATTCCAGTCTAAGCAAAATGTTCTCGGCCACCCTTCAGCCCCAAATGAGTCGTCGGCAATGACGACTGATGATGAGTAGGATAAAGAGAAAGAGAGACAGCAAGCGGGAGGCGGAGCTGTTACAGGGTTCAATGGGAGGGGCGCTGACCCATCAGTGACAGACTGCCGCCTAAGGCTACCTACATAGTATGGGGTAGCAAACAGTAAACTGTGGCTCTACTCTTAGTGTGCGTACCGGGCAGGTGTTCGTAGTAACCACCAAGCAGTTCATGCCCCTTCCTTTGAAGATTGCCATCTCGCAGCGACTACAAAATCAGATCTTTGATCTGTCGCAAGCCACTCGTCGAATGGCGTCTCGGGGCAAGTGCGGCATGAGCGAGGCCATCTGATCAATGGTCAAAGAAGCGGCGACAGCGAGTGGCCAAACGTCCTGGTCCAGCGCAGCGAACTGAGACATCAGGCACAACAAGTTTGGGTTCTAGCCTTCCCAGGTTGGCGGGAGAAGTGGCCCGATAGCGCAGATAACGAAGTGACCGATACTTGTCTTCAACACCAGAAGCACAACCTAAGCAAAAGTACTGGATACTTCTCGACCCTTCTCGACTCCACTTGGTTCTGGAGGGTTCCGGCTTGCTCCTGCCTACCTTAGCGCCCTTTCCCTCTTGTGCACTTGCTCAGTTGCTGATGAATCATTCGCCATTCCCCCAGACAAGGACTCAAGGCATACTGCATAATCAGCTCCACTTGCGCCTGCGCCCCCCATTGCCTTCCCTTGGCTTCCGTTCGCCGCGGGCAGTCACCACTCACCTGGCTCCTTCCCTCTCGAACCGACCTCCGTTACCTTGGTATTTAAATACCGTCAACTTCTCCTCCAAATTTCTTCAACTTCTCCCATATCCATCCATCTCTATCACACATCTCACACTCACTGGTCCATCAGCGACACAGTTTACAATCAAACAACCATCAACATCAACACCGACTACCACATCATCAGACAAATACAGCAGCGAAGTCGCCAACATGCAGATCTTCGTCAAGACCCGTAAGTTGCCTCGCCACGTGCCTTCTCTGAATACATGTAGCTAACATACTCTTCAACAGTCACCGGCAAGACCATCACTCTTGAGGTCGAGTCCTCCGATACCATTGACAACGTCAAGTCCAAGATCCAGGACAAGGAGGGCATTCCTCCCGACCAGCAACGTCTCATTTTCGCTGGCAAGCAGCTCGAGGATGGCCGCACCTTGAGCGATTACAACATCCAGAAGGAGTCCACCCTCCACCTGGTTCTCCGCCTGCGTGGTGGTATGCAGATTTTCGTCAAGACCCTGACCGGCAAGACCATCACTCTTGAGGTTGAGTCCTCTGACACCATCGACAACGTCAAGTCCAAGATCCAGGACAAGGAGGGCATCCCCCCCGACCAGCAGCGCTTGATCTTCGCCGGCAAGCAGCTTGAGGACGGCCGCACTCTTTCCGACTACAACATCCAGAAGGAGAGCACTCTTCACTTGGTGCTCCGTCTTCGCGGTGGTATGCAGATTTTCGTCAAGACTCTTACTGGAAAGACAATTACGCTCGAGGTTGAGTCTTCCGACACTATCGACAACGTCAAGTCTAAGATTCAGGACAAGGAGGGTATTCCTCCTGACCAGCAGCGTTTGATCTTCGCCGGAAAGCAGCTCGAGGATGGTCGCACACTGTCAGACTACAACATTCAAAAGGAATCCACCCTGCATCTCGTCCTGCGTCTGCGTGGAGGTATGCAGATCTTCGTCAAGACTCTCACTGGAAAGACCATTACCCTGGAAGTCGAATCTTCGGATACCATTGACAACGTCAAGTCCAAGATCCAGGACAAGGAGGGTATCCCCCCCGACCAGCAGCGTCTCATTTTCGCTGGTAAGCAGTTGGAGGATGGCCGTACCTTGAGCGACTACAACATCCAGAAGGAATCTACCCTGCATCTCGTCCTGCGTCTGCGCGGCGGTCAGTAAGCGGTTCTTGGTACATAGGATGTTGTCTCGTTCAAGGCACTGGCGTTTATGGGATAACGATTACGGTCGGGACATGGCATTTGCATTTGGATGATATCTTTCTAGCCCCTAGTAGTTAGCTGGGCCACTGCGCGCTCTTTAAGCGTGCCAATACAGACTCTATTGAAGTCTAAATGTTTTGTTCCAGTGCCTCGTGTGACAAGCTCATGTGATGTTGTGACTACGAAACGCGGAGTGCCTTATCAGTGACGTACTCGGTGGGACCATACCGGCCTGTGATAGTGGGGTCGTGGAGGTCTCCCGCAGCTCGCTGAACCCTGCATCCAAATTAATCTTCCTACCAAACACATATTTCGACCGTTTTGTCGTGCCATGAACAGCTTGCAGAATCTTTGGGAGGTGCTGAAAACACTCTCTCTTCTTCCTCCGTAGTACTTAAAACCTCTATTTTTCTTTTTCTTTTCACTGTACCTATTTTACTGGCCTCGGCCGACCACGGACAAGTTCAGATCGACCAACGCTGCAGCCTGCGAGGCTGAGCGAGGCTATGCGGACCTTCTTCTACCACTTGAAGTTTGAGCTCTACCCGACTCCCAACCCAGTACCCAGCGACAAAATATCAAAAGGGAAAGCGCAGGCTTCTTTTTCCAGCAAAGAGGTTTGGGTGCCGCCGAAAGGCACCGACATCTTCGACGAGCTTCCAGCGCATTCTAGGAAATCGTCAAAGAGATCGTACTCTTTCCGACCTCAGCCCTCGCCGTTGCAATCCTACGAAGCGCCCTTCCCGGCCGATACCTACCGATCGAGCGAGCTCCGAGATTTGAGTACATCTGGGACCGCAAATCTGATTGACTGTGGCCCGTCCAGAGCGCCTGTCAAGGAGGACAGCGGTCGAAACATCGAAAGGATAACAGAGAAGCAGTGGCGAGCGCGCACGCAGAGCTTTCCTCCGCCACCGTCTTCTGCGGCGATTCGGCCTGAGACAGCCGTTCGGGACTGGAGGTTCGGACAGCTTAGCATACAGAGTATCGATCTTGAGGGCAACAGCGACCAAATGGCGGCAGAAGGCGCAAGTTCGTCCGCCGCGCTTGGCGTGGGTCCGACATTCGTGGGCACGACAACAAAAGCGAAATATGTTCCTCTCGAAACAAAGAATACAGACATCGGCTGGGGTGTGGTTCACTTTTACCGCGAAGAGGAGGAGACACCAGAACTCGGCCTACCCCATTCAGAAGATGACAGCAACAAGACAGAAGACTGCACAACGCTCTGCATTCCTGCGGTACCCAGTTATCTCACGCCGAGCGATTTCTTGGGTTATGTGGGCGAGAAGTGGAGGGACGATATCAGTCACTATCGAATGGTCATGACAGCCAGGATGAACCGATATCTGGTCCTGCTGAAGTTCCGGGACAGTGACCGCGCACGGAAGTGGCAGAGAGAGTTTGACGGCAAGGTCTTCAACAGCATGGAGGTAAGCAATCGCAACAACAGCAGACGCGCAAGGATCATACTGACTTTTGCAGGCCCAAGTTTGTCACGTCGTGTTCGTGAAATCGATTACTTTTGAGACCCCTACGAGAGAAAACCGCACGTTTCCCGACCTCACCCACGATCCCTTCACGCCGTCTTCTTCTGTTGCAGCGTCGAGCAGTCTCAAACCCTTTCCTCCTCCAACACCGAACCTCGTTGAATTACCCACATGCCCAGTTTGCCTAGAACGCATGGACGATACAACCGGTCTGATGACAATACCATGTCAACATGTCTTCCATTGTACCTGCCTCCAGAACTGGAAGGGCTCAGGGTGCCCCGTCTGCAGACACACGAACCCTGAAACTATCTACGACCCATCAAACCCATATACACAACCTTTTGGGTCATCCGCTTCCAATCTCTGCAGCGTGTGTGACTCGACGGACGACCTTTGGATCTGCCTCATCTGTGGAAACGTCGGTTGTGGTCGGTACAAAGGTGGTCACGCAAAGGACCACTGGAAGGAAACTGCACATAGCTTCGCCCTCGAGCTCGAGACACAGCATGTGTGGGATTACGCGGGTGATACCTGGGTTCATCGTCTCATCCGCGACAAGGGCGACGGAAAGGTGGTTGAACTCCCAGGAAGCAATGGCCATCATCACAGACCAGAAGGGGGGTTCGAGGACCTTGTCCCACGAGCGAAGCTTGACAACATAGGTCTAGAGTACACCCACCTTCTGACCAGCCAACTAGAATCGCAGCGCGTCTATTTTGAAGAGATGCTCAGCAAGGTAGCTGACAAAGCATCCAAAGCCGCAGCGACAGCAGAATCCGCCTCGGCGCAGGCATCGATCGCGCTAGAAGAGAACTCGACCCTCAAGGCGGAGCTTGCTCGTCTGAAAACACAGGTCATACCCCAACTGGAACGCGACGCAGAGCGGGACAGGATGAAAGCTACGAAATCACAGGAGCTGGCACGTAATTTGAGCAAAGCTTTACAAGAAGAAAAGGAAGTCACGCAAGGCCTTATGAAGCGCGTAGAGCATAACAACGCCGAAGTTGAAGCCCTACGACAAAAGGACGGGGAGTACAAGGCTCAGATTGCGGATTTAGAAGAGATGAACCGCGACCTGACCATGTTCATATCGGGGCAGGAGAAGCTCAAGGAGCTTGAGAACGAGGGCAAAGTGGAGGCGGGAGAAATTGCGGAGGGGAGCGTGAGTGTACCTGACAAGAAGGGCAAGCGGAGGGCGAGGAAGTGAGGAGGTAAGGAGGTAAGGACATGGAGATAATGGAGTTCCGGCATGGCATGATTCATGCAAGGTAGCATTTTTAGCGATGTTTTAATATCTAAGCGTCTTTGCAATGTTTCTCATGTTGCTTTCTTCTTACGTTGAAGGAGACGGCTGGCATTCTCCCACTGGGTTTCTACTTCCATTTGCCTTCTTTCCCCTATATTAAATGGTTTGCATCTCCTCAGCAGCGTTGCAGAATACCGTGATCTTTCCTGTTTTCTGGTCAAGAACAACATGAAGCCCCCAACGGCCGGCAACAACGTTCTTCAAAAAGAAGCATTTCATGGTATTGAAGATTCCGTCGTCAAAAAAGCTAATTTCAGCTGGCTCTTCGAGAGGCCGTTATGTCACTGGAGCCCATGAATTCGAACTTATGGTCAGAATCATTGAGTTGGTCAGGCCTTAGGGAAGATGTGATTTAAAAAGACTCTAGAAGATAAAGCCACAAGGCTGGATCATCAAAGGTAGACTCAGCGAGGGTTTGAAGCGCAGTCTATTCAGGCTCGCGGTGAAGGCTGGAGCGAAACCGAGGTATGGGTTATGGCTAGAAAAGACGGAAACGACAAGTTTCACGGGTGGTTTTGAGGCCTTGAAGTATCCTCTCGGAAGTAAGATTAACGGCCTCACCATAAATGCTCGCTCTTTCAGTCGAGACTTCAACAATGCTCCCCTCTCAGATGCTAAAAATACGGACATTGCCGGGCCCCTGAGATACTCGAGCCTTTATATGCAATGTATCATACTCAAGTGGCAGCAATCATGTAGGCACAGCATAAAGTGGCTCATCCTACTGTTCAACTGCCAGAAGTTGGAAAAGGGCTATCATATGTCCGCCACGTCTCGACCATCAAGTCCCCAAATACGAGTCCATTAGACTGCCGCCATCTAATTTTCTAAGGCATGGATCACGCTGCAAAATACAATATGCCAAAATCATGAGTTCATCAGTCATTGAACATGTCCTCTCCCTCCGCCAACCCCCCTTTTAACACCACCAGTCGATGGGTGCTACGTGATTAGAATTACCAAATTCGCCAGGACCATAATTGTAATAACCAACCAAATCAGTAACGCGATCGTAGTCACGTACCACGTATTGGCCATCTTCACGCCGACGGTACTAAACCTCCTCGCGGGCACAACCCCTGTATCAAATCCGTAGGTCGCGGCGCCTGGGACAACGGTCATGTACTTGTTGAACGAGGTGAAGTAGATCAGCGGCGCCGTGATTATGGGGAGCACGGTGCCCAATACAACCTGCGTCCCATTCAAAGCGTTGCTCAACCCCTTTTGGCCTGCGAGCGCAACAATGATGGCTGTCGGCGTGATGCTGATTACTCTCGTGACCAAGCGGCGAAGCCACGGCCTTACTCGCCAGTTCAAAGCGCCCTCGCTGGCAAGCTGGCCGGCAATGGTGCACACCAGCCCCGCCGATACTCCAGAGAGCAGAAGTGCGAAGGCGAAGATGATTCCGGCGGCAGAGGATATGCTGTTCGCCAGCAAATCGTGCATACCGAAGATGTCGGGCGCGTAGGTCGTCTGGCCATGATAGAGCGAGGCACCAGCGACGATGAGGATGGCAGAGTTGACGAAGAGCGCAAAGGTGAACAGCGAGAAGACGACCTCGGCGATGGAAAACTTCATGCAGTGTCTGATGGCCGCCATAGAGGGGAAGTAAAACATCTTCTCAAAACTGTTGGCGGTTGTCATCGTGTCGGTGCGAGGTAGATCCCGTAGGTTTCCTGCTTTCATATCAAACTCTTTGAGGCGTGACTGCACCACGCCAGAGCCCAAGTGGAGGCTGTGAGGCATTACTGTTGCCCCCAGAATACCACAGGACTGGTATAATCTGAGTATTGTTAGTGTATGCCATCTCAATTAGGCGTTTGCGCTTACCCGTTGCTCTGCACGATCGAGTCTGACGGGAGGTATCCACGGAATACTTGACCAACGGTGGTGTCTTTGATTAACGATAACTGAATGCAAAAACACACGACTACCCCAAGCACGAGGATACAGACGCCAATCTCGAATATTTTCAGTCCTCGCATGGAGCCGTCGGGCCGGTAAAATATGAGGATGAAGACAAAGTCCAAGATTGTCAAAATGACACAGGCGAGTAACGGCAGTCTCGGGATGAGCAGGTGTAATGCCGTAGCAGTGCCGATGACTACGGCCATATCTGTCGCGATGATAGCGATTTCGGATAGAGCGTAGACGACAATGTTCATCCATCTCGGGAGAAAAACACGACAGGCTGTTGCTAAGTCGAGGCCGGTGATGGTGCCGAGTTTGATGGCGAGGCTCTGGAGAAAGATAGCGAACATATTGCTCACCAGGACGATGAACAGAAGATCAAAGTGGTAGGATGCGCCAGCGGCAATGTCGGTAGAGTAGTTTCCGGGGTCGACTTCAAAGCTGTTAGCTGGGACACGCTCATTGACCTTGGCAATACCTACTATACGCAACAGCAATCATGAACCCAGGCCCAACAAACTTGCCAAAGGTGATGAGATCGCTCCATCTACGCTGAAGCCATGTACCCTCCTTTTCGTTGGGATTATTCCTCGGCAAAGGGCCTGGACGCGATGGAAGCGATAACGGCTCCGCCTCTATTCGGTCATCTTTCCCTGTCAATGAATCGGGTTTGGATGTGCTTTCCGATGGTCCTGGTGTTGAGACTATGGTTTCGAGGCCGATATAATCGGGTGGAATATCTATAGTTAATCGCCTCGGTCGGTTGTTTGAAAGACCATGCAGGGTCTGGTTGATTGTGTAGTCTGCAGTAAAGGGACTGGCGCTGTGCCTTCGATCTTTACTCCCATGCTGGGGCTCTTCCAGCCACGTAGGCTTCATGGTTTCCCAGAGAGTAACGATCGTAGAGGTTCAGAGTCTGGAGGCTGCATTCCTCAAGTCAGTTATCCTGGAGGCTAGGGAGTAGACTTCATGCTCACCAACAACATGGGCGACGGTGGATGAGAGCGTTAGACTTCCCGCAGCAACATCGAAAATGGGCAACTCGAGAAGAAAGAAACAAAAAGCAGCGGATCCAGACGGTGAACCTGGAGTCGAAGTGGTTTTGTCATATCACTAGTCCGCCCGATGAAAGCAGAATTCCTAAACGACATGGATCCTGCACAACGGCAGGTGAGGTATGCCGAATGCGGCATCAGACAAGGTATACGGGCTCCTCCGGTTGAGATGATCACTCGTCATTAGCATGTCGGAGTTGGGCACCCGAGTCTGTGGGATGCCCAGAAGAGGGCCATGGCATCAGTGTGAAACAATCAAACCCAAATGGTCTTGGTTACTAGTGGGTTGTCCGGCGAGGATTTGAAGAAGAAGTCTTCGAGAAGTCGGCCGCCACTAGCTTCTGAAGGCATGCATCTGGTCCGGAATTTCCTTAGACCCAAATATCCGGCTTCGGAATAGCGCACATTGCGAGGCACATGTTAGACAATCGGCATAGAAAGATCAGCACTTACGGCGTGGCTGGTTCAGTTTAGGTACGGGAGTGGTCAGAAGCATGTAATGGGGTTGTGGCGTAAGGAAGGCTTGCAACCTTTTTGCCAAGAAATATTGTATTTGCTGGTTGGCCTCTCTAGATCGGCCTGACTAGAAGTGAAGTTCTTCATCCTCTTTTGAACATTGTTTGCCAGCCGCTCTCTGTTGAAGGCTGATCTCTTGCTCTTGGCGGACCGGTTTTGGCTTGATTCGACCGGCCTCGTGCGCTTGTGGGACGGTCAGCAGCTCAGCGGACTGACCGGGCTCACGGGGACCCATCCTCGTTTGTGTAACCCGAGCGGGCCCCTGTGCTTGGCTCCGTACACCCTTGTCATTCCGGCCTGACATTCGGCCCCGGACCGGAATGGGATGTTGATTTATGGGGGATGCTGTTGAAGCTTGTGGGCCTCTATTCACACATTCACCTGATCTTCTTGGTCTCCTTTCCAGCAGCACGTTCGCGGTCTCTCTTAGCGTAAATGCCAGCGGTGAAGGGGTTCTCGTAGGTCAAGGCGATCTTGTAGACGATGAACACCCATACGGTCAGCAATATTCCGGCAGGCTTGCCGTAAATAAGGGCGGCGCCAAGGAAGCTCAGTGTTGAGCCGTTGTACATGGGGGCATCGGTGATGTTGAAGGGGAAGCCAGTCACAATGCTGTCCATCAGAATGCCAAAGTAGTCACCGAGGAATGTGCCGACAATACCCAGCTGCCACGTCGAAGAGAGAACGAGCACATTGCCGGTCGCAACAAGAGCGTAGCCGACATAGGTCACCGCGTCGGACGCAAGCAAAGGATGTGTGGGCTGGAAGCGAAGGGCCCGTTCGTAAAGGAGGTCACGGACGATGCCGAGGGAGAAGATGGTGGCAGCCAATGCATAGCAGGCAGTCCTAGAGCGCCCACCGAATGCCTTGGTGAGGATCTTGTTGTGGTACTCTGGAGTCCGGGTTAGAGGCAGTTGTTCACTCTGGAAGACGGTCCTACGAACCTTGTCTCGCGACGATGCTACGCAACTTGTCAGCCCACAATTTGATGAGAGTGGTTTCGGGAGCCAAACTTACTTCCAGAACAAAGGGTTGAAGGCAATAGAAGCCGCAGAAACTATTTACAACAACAAACAAAAAGGTCAGCACAGTCAACGACGACGAGGACGACGACGTGAAGCTCCAGAGAGAGAGGCCCAAGCTCCACTGAGACTGAATGACGTACTGAGTAGGCTCTTCTGGTCAAAGTCGACCAACGCCTTGCTTTCGATCTCGACAGGCGCCATGGCTGAAGTTTTGAGGGATTAAAAACCGAGTGGTAAATGGCCGAATTGATCAGTTTGGCAAAAGCAAAGACTCGTAGGAAAAACCGTTGAGAACAGTTGTAGGATGCTAGGTACGATTTAGCTTGTGACAGAGCTTGGCTCCACCAGTATTTATGTCAGTGGGGACACCTGGCCATAGCGTCGCAACATTACGCAGTAGTGCATGGGGTCGGTTTTTTCTTCTATGGAGTTTCGGGGGCCTTCCAGCCCTCTCCCCCGCTGTAGCCGATGCTGGGGCGGGAACAGGCCCCATGACACAGTGGAAAGGAGGCCTAGGCGGAAATACCGAAAGGCCGCTGAACAGCACCACACAAGTCGAGCCCTTTCTCTCTGGTCACCAGGTCAAAAGTAATCATCATTCAAGTCTAGCCTGTAAACAGCGGCGCCAGCCAAAATTGCAATGGGTATCAACCACAACCTCCAAATCATTCGAACCATCCTCTCAGGAGTAAGCCAACAACGCCCGGGCACAATTCACCTGCGATTCCTAGTCTTCTTAGCCACTGTGCCCGTGTCTTCCTCCTCGTCGTCCTGGCCCTTCTTAAGGTCTTCAATTAAGCCCCATTCTTCCTTGTCATACCAGTCCTCGCCGTCCGACATGTCTCGGTTCGGTCCGCTGTGCGCCTCCGCCTTGGACCACGCGAGGACAGTCCTACGAAGCCGATTGGCCTTGAGAAGACCCTCATGAAGCTTCCTGGCCCCGCGGCAGACCTCTTCCTGCTTCTGCACGTACAATGCCAGCAGGCGGCGGATATCCTCGGCTTCCGGGTCCGGTAGCCCCACATCTCGGTCTGGACGGGCGTTGGCGGGAGGTCGAAAGAATGGGTGCACGAATGTCTCGTCCACCTTGTCGGATGTTATTGACGGCGCATTCGCACCGTTGCGATCCGTCAGTTCCGTTCCTTGGTGAGATGGGGGCGCGGTGCTGGCCTGCCGCATCTCGACGTCGGTAGCTTTCTGCTTCTGTGCCTTGTTTGAGCTGGCTTCCTCTCCCTCTTTGGCCCGTGTATCTCCGTTTGGTGGTTTTGATGTCTCGCCCTCAGCTTTCGCATCATCTTTGGCTGGCTTATCAGGTAACGGCTTGCGGCCCTCAGGCTTCTCTGACCCTGCGTCCGTCATTGTCACGTCACCATCGCCGCTGTCCTTATAGCCTGATGGCTCGCCGTTCGTGCCATTCGGTGCCTGTCCTGGCTTCGCATCGCCATTGATCGTCCCGGGCGAGGTCCCTTCATTTTCGGCAGCAGTCGCCTTCAGGCTCAGTTGAAATCCACGTTCTAAGTAGTCGGCCGAGTAAAGTTCGGCGTCGTCGGGGCCCACCATCATGCCACAAGGCACCCAAGTGTAGTCGCCGCATAACCTTGTGAAGAGGTGTTTTACTCTCCACAGCGACTTGTTCTCTTTACGCATGACTTCGCAACTCTGTTCGGCAATTTCATTCAGGGTCTTGGCTGTAAAGGGCTTCGAGAGGGTAGGATGGGTCGGGAGGTCGGTCGACGCGGTCAGGGGGGCGAGAATCTCTGGTCAGGGTCAGCGGAGTCTCCACGGTGCCCAGATGACGAACTTACGTTCGATTCGAATGTTGGCATAAGGGTCAAGCTCTGTAGCCGACGCAACAGCCTCTTGTATACGCTCTTCATCGTCGTCGCTGTCGATCTCGTACCCCTCCTCGTCAACAATGGGTGGGTTTCGGCTTATTATTGTCCGCTGCTGCCCGGCGTAGTCGATGACCTACAATTGTCAGTCCTGACCTGTCAGTTGAGAGTACGCCGCGCGACGCACCTCATTGTAGACCTCCGGTCCAGAGGGTGGCGCGAGCTGCCCCTGGTGGGAGAAGAGGGCTCGCTTCTTAAGTTTGTGGCCACGGTTCCCGTAGTGGTCGATCTCATCGTCCGAGTCGGATTCTAGGGCTGCTCGTCAGAATGCTACACCAACAGCGAGGGTGAGAGTGAGTGTAGTCGCATACCGTAAGCTTTGCGTTTGAGTGCCTTTTTCATAGCGGCCACGGTCTCGGCGAAGAGGATCTGTTGGGTTGCCATTGCGCCGTAAGGCCTTTGCTCCTGGCGAGGAGCCGAGAGCGATCACGGAGGTAGTTCGGCAGCGAGGACGAGGGGGGAAGGCTTTGACGAGAATTTTGGTGACAACAAGAATAAAATTCTCACAAGTTTTCGGTGAGGCTGCAATTCGTATCGAAACAGGATTGAAAGGGAGGCATCCACGTGGTAGATCACTGCGGTAGTGTGGTGTGGTAAAGGTGTAGAATGGGTAGCCCTCAATTTCTGCGCGCAGTCTCTGTGACGAGGCGGGAGGAGAACCACGCGGGCGGCAAGGCTGTCTCTCTCTCTCTCTCTCTCTCAGTGCAGTGCTAGTCCCAGTTCCTTTCCTTCAGGGCACTTTGGGCACAGCAAATGGGCCATGACCGCATCTGGTTTATCGGCCAATCAGAAGTCTCTTCATCGGCACCCATTTTTCCCGATCCCGAGGTTGGTGCGAGTCCCTCCCCCTAGTGTGCTGTACATAACCATTACCATAGAATCGTTGTGGTACTACGGTACATGTATAGGGGCCCCACCTTCTGTGAAGTCACTGGGTACAGTGGGCTGGGATCGCTGACTTTGGTTCTGGACGCTGGAATGGAGCTGCGATACCTATGACATGTACCTCACCAGGTGGAGGACCCATACTTGTACGATTCCCATCTGAATGAAGCTTTCTTTTTGCGACGATCCGTAGCTTGCGTTCGCATTGTCAATCTCGCTGACGGCCTTCATTATTCCACGTTGAGCGACCATGCTCCCTTGAGTCTACTACTGTGTGTTCTCGCGAACTAGTACATCGTTTAGGAGCTACTGCTGACTCTGCAGGCCAGAGCTTCTGCGACGAATCCCTCATTGCCCCTCGATATCTCAGTCGCCTCGTCCATGTGAACATAGAAATACCTTTACAATGGACGGATACCCAATTGGAAGCCTGGACCACAACATCCCGCACATCGTCCTCGCTGGCTTGACCTCGAACCCCACCAAAGCCCTACCTCTGAACGCCGAACTTCGGGACCAAGCGATACTACTGCGGTCGGAGCTACCGAGCCTCGAAAGCCCAGATGCCGAAGCGCTGAGAGAGTATATCGTGCGCCAGGATGGGAGGAATCACCCATGGAATGGAAGGGACAGCGGGAAGCCGTACAAGCTCCGGGTCACCGTAGCTGGCCGGGTACGGCTTATACCATCCTCATGTGTCCCATTAGACTAACCCCTTGGATAGTCGTTCGTCCTCCCTCCCCGCCGAGCCAGGCTACCAGATGGCTACGAGGCCACCGATGTGTCTCCTGCGCTGCATTCCCCCTTCTCGCCCCTGAGTCCTGTGTCGCCTCTCTACCCGGATGGCCTTATGGACACGGAATGGCTGAAGAAGCATGAAGAGCTAGTCCCCAGCGTCTATGTGTCTTTCTATACCCTCACATCTGATCCGACGCTCGCTACGCTGCACGACAACCAGCTGAAGACCGATATCAACAATACAAAGGCTGCTCTGAGCAAGTCGGGTTATAAAACGCGCTTGGCCGTGGTGCTTCTTAGCGATGGCACAGCATCGTCTTCCACAGCAGATCTTGTGCAGGACCGACTTGACAACATAAGGAGGGGCGTTGGACTGGATGCCAAGTCGTTCTTCTACCTGTCGCCCGGCGATATATCCATCGACCTCGAACACACGGCGGACTCTATGCTTGCGGCGGTGTTTCTGCAGGCCATCGAGTACTACCGCGATCTTGGCCGCCATGCGCGGAAGAAACGCAGCCGTGGGATTGCCCCCCAGCCCACAGTGCCACCTACAAATACTTCACAAACGCTTACAGTCCAAGATTGGAACGTAAGATACGATTACAAGACAGGCATATTCGCAGAGTTCCGCCAGGAGATGGATGCGGCTCTGCGCTCATATGACCAAGCGTACGAGGGGCTCTTGAGCCAGGATGTTATGGACGTCATCCCAAGCTGGAGTCCTCGTTGGAACGAAGCGCGTCTACTGGCCGATATCATTGCAATACGGGGCATAAGATGCGTGCTCTGGGGTGGACACACCACTTCTGCGGTACGGAGATGGCAAATGCACCGAGACAGGATAGCCGACTTTGTTGATCGTCGTGGTCGGGGAACCAACAATTACGGCTGGGAGGCATGGGAGTCGAGATGGGCCATTGTAATGGCGAACTTGATCGAACGGGTAGACTTTCGCAGCTTGGCACCGTCTACAAAGACCCTGTACCTCCAGCCGGAGAAGGCTGCGGCGATAGACAGGCTGCAACCTTGGGACATGCTGCATCACACGGGCTATTGGTACCGCACTGCTGCAGAGCACCTCGCAGCTCGACGAGCTCTTGCTCGGTCTATTCCTGAGGAGGATCGTCGGTCGCCAGATACCACGCCCGCATCAACAGTAGCTAGCAAAGCCTTCACATACGACACCTACATGTGCCCGGACCCTCATGAGGAGTTTCCTCTGCATGGAACAGGCGTCAACCACTCACAACTCATAATAGATCTTTTAATGGCGGCGACATCTCAGTTTCAGGCACGGAGGCAGCACCGTATGTCAGCAGAACTGTCTCTGGAGTGTGCTAAGGAAATGGTGAACCTGAAGGCGTGGAGCAACATCGTGGCGTTGCTTCGACCACTGTGGGAAAACATGTCGTTCAGGGCAGAGGGATGGTTCAACATTGCGGAGGACCTCGGCTGGGTGCTCCGAGCTGCAGCGGCTCACACAGGGAATGGAGAGCTTGTGGTTGCCATTGACTGGGAGCTGATGAACAGAAGTAGGCAACGAAGCTATCCTTCCCCTTTCTATTACAGCTACTGACAGCCAGCAGAGTTCACGCGGCGGCCCAAGTGGCACTACGATATTACTAGATCTCTAGAGGGTCTGTCGATCGAATCCAAGCCTACAGTGACGATCAATGATGACACCACATCATCGTTCATCTCGGCAGCCTTCATCTTCCAAGGTGAAGATGGCAAGGCCGGCGAGACTTGCCAAGCTCAACTAGCGATCAAGTCTGATGCCTTCCCTGATGCAGCTGCAGTAGCCCTCAAGGGGCTGCGAGTTAATTTCGAAGGCAGCCTCAAGACCATCACTCTGGACCATGAAGCCGACTCCAACACGGTCAAGTCAAAGGGCAACGTGTCGCTCTCCGACGTGGCACTGAAAGAGACGTCCCGAGACGGCGAAGAAGGTGAGGAGGGTGCTTCGGTCTTGAGCGGATCTGCCAATTTGTCCGTCAAGCCAGGTTCTACTAATGTATACGAAATGGGCATACCGCTACGCGAGCCCGGCGAGGCCCGCGCATCATCGGTTACCTTGATTCTAGAGACGGACGCTTTCTCTCTAAACTACACGATTAGTTTCCAAGACTTAGGCGCAGCAGACTTCTGGTTTAGCCCGTCGCTGTTCAGGAAACGGGTCGTGCGGCAGAGTGCCCACGTCATCCATGTGCAGCCCAGGCCGCCCAAGATGGATATCAAGCTCGCACAGCCTTTGGGCCAATTCTACGCCAATGAGGCTATGGAGCTGCTTCTAGATGTGGTCAATGCAGAGGACGAAGAAGCTGTCGCCAAGTTGGAGGTGCACGTATTCGGCGAGCAAATACCCCCTTTCCGCGTCCAGGTGGAGGACCAAGAAACACAGAGCGCAGAATCAGGCCAGGAAGAGGCCAAGCTTACCGGCATACCCCTCGGCACTCTTGGAACCTCGCAGTCGACCAAGGTCAAGATCAGCCTGGACCCCGTACAAGTAACGACGTCCTACGACGTGACGCTGAGGGTCTTCTACCACCTCGTCTCCGACCCGGCGACGCTGATCATGCAGATCCTCCCTGTCCAGCTCAACGTTGTCAACCCTTTCGAAGCAAACTACGACCTCATCCCCCGCCTCCATCCCGACCCCTGGCCAAGTCTGTTCGATCACGAAGGCGTCCAGGACCCCAACGTCAGCGACGACGCCGCCATCCACCCCCGAGGCATCTCTCAGAAGTGGTGCCTCGTGTGCCATTTCGCTTCCTTCGCCACCGAGGACCTGGAGATCGTCAGTATGGACGCCGAGGTGATTGCATGCCAGAACAACGCACGCTGCACAACGGTATCCCGGCCAGGAATCCCCGAGGGCGGTCTTCGCATGTCCCCGAAGTCGATGCAGGAGGCACAGTTCGACCTCGTTGCGCAAAAATACAGCCTCGACGACCGCGGCCCCGCCTCCCTCGACGTGGCGTTCGTCCTCAAATGGCGCCGGGCATCGTCGCCTTCCTCTACAGTCAACACGACCACGATGCTCGTGCCCAGGTACATCGTACTCGGCACCGAACCCCGCGTGCTCGCGTCGTACACCCTCGCCAACCCCGTCACGGGGCTGGTGAACCTCGACATCACCATCGAGAACCCTTCGAGCCATTTCCTGACATTCGGCCTCAACATGGAACCCAGCGATGAGTTTGCCTTTTCTGGCGCCAAACAAACCACGCTCCATGTGCTCCCCGTCTCCAGGCGTTCGGTGACATATCGTCTCCTGCCCCTCGTCAGGGGAGTTTTTATCCGGCCGACGCTTGTGGTGAGGGACAAGTACTTCCAAAAGGTGCTGAGAATCATCCCGACAGAGGGCATGAAGATCGACAAGGACGGGCTGCTGGTGTGGATTCCGCCGGAAGAAGAAGAAGAAGAAGATGATGATGATGAAAAGGATAGCTAGTTGGCGCCACAGCTCTTGTATACATACATGATCTATCTACATCTAAAGGGGTTTACAAGTCACCACCGCCCACCCACCATTTCTATATCCCGTCTTGTATATCCTTGCCTGTCTGCTTCGCTTTCCGAGTGACTGAGAACTAACTTCTCACATTTTGGCTTTGGGTGGCCGCTCTGGCCGTCCAATTCTCTTCATCCACTCTTCCGAAAGCGTCGTCTTCTCCTTGGCGCTCAACCGTGTCCACGACTCGTAGTCCTCCTGCTCCCGCCTCCACTCCCCAAGCCCCTTGACAATCCACTCCCCGGTCAACCGCGCGCTCAGACCGGGGATTTCCATGGGGAACAGGTGTCCCGCCTCCGGCAACGTAATCTCCTTCACGCGACCTCTCGCCACGCCGCCACTACCGCCTGCTCCCGTCCCCGTAAGCCGCATCTTCTCTTCCCGCAGTTCCGGGGTGGACAGGTCACTGGTTCCGCCGAAGACGTACAGCACCCCAGGGCGCAGGTTCGGCAGACGCGCGAGTGTGCTGGCGCCCTCCGGTCGGTACAGCGGGTATGTGTAGTACCTCTCGTTCAGCGAGGTGTCGAGATCGGGCACGAGGTCAGGGCGGATGACTTCGCGGCCCGTCTCGTCGTAGGCGTCCCAGCTGGGACGGAAGAAGGTGAAGACTTCCTGGTGCTTCGTCGTCGTCAACGTGACGCCCTTGCCGGCTTCAGGGTACAGCTGCGTCGGCACGTCTCTCAAGCCGTACTTGACCCATGATTCAAAGACTCTCTGGTCCCAGGCGCGGTAGAACGGGCTCTTGAGGAAGGCATTTTTCGCTTCGTCTCTAGACGGCCAAATGTCTCGTCTTGAAGCGGACGCGGCCGCGGGTGACTGGCTGATGCTGCCCTTTGCGTTGGACGACCACTTGGAGATGACGGGGTCGAGGAGGATGACGGCGGAGAAGAGGCGCGGGTTGACGAGGCCTACGTTGACGATGGCGTTGCCGCCGAAGGAGTGGCCTACGCCGATGATGGGTCGCGGCGGGCGGAGGGTGTTGATGATGTGGGTTATGTCGCGCGGGTAGTCGAACCAGCCGGGGTCGTTGCCGAGTTTGCCCTCGTTTAGGATGGAAGAGGCAGCTTGCCAGGCGGCGTCGGCGATGATGATGGAGCGGATGCGGAAGTTCTGGACTTTGGACTCCGCGTGGAGGTCCTCCCAGAGGGCTTCGTAGAGTTCCTGGCTATGTCAATATTAAATAACATAACTTTGGGGAGGCTTATGATTTGAGTGATCGGGTTCATGAGAATTGAAAGATGGGTTGGGTTACCTTGGGGAAGCCGTTTGCGTGCGCGCCGATGATAGTCACATCTCCGGGCTGCGGGTTCGGGTTATCCTTGGGGATGTACTCCTTCACAGCCACTTTGAGGACATCATCTTGAGAGTTTGCGAGGGCGCGGGGGAATTCGCGAATGTGCGAGGCGTCGAGTATGTGTTCTTTGATGTGGAAAACAGAAGAGGGCGACATGATTAGGCTGGCCTCTCTGTAAGGGCAGACCAATTCAAAACGACGTCGTTTGTGAACAACGAATCTCAGAAACCGGACTGCGTTAAGGTAGTTTATGAGATTGAACAACCCTTTCCGGAGTACGGACAGTGAAATTGAAGAAACGGCTCATGAGAGTGTTTACAGCTCATGAGTAAGTGGAGGTTGAAAGGCCGGCATTGCGACATGGGGGGAGAATCTGGGGTGTGGAGATGCCGAGGTCCCAGCGGCAGCAAGCCCCGGCCCTTCAGCGTAGTTCCACGGCAACACTAATCACAGAGCCCCTGGAACAGGCCTCAACGGCAGTTGGCTTCGGGAACGGTTAAGGAACTGGTGTATTAAATGACCATTCCTTAAAGAACAGGGCTATATTGCAAAGACATATTAAGCCACCCGTGGCTTCATCAACTAATGAATTGACTTTCCATCTGATGTAACTCTGTCTGATCATATTGACTCGTGAACTTTTTCATCTGTTCATTTTGTCCGTTAACATCTAGACCATTGATAAATGCACTCCAGATTATACCGATTACCCTGGGTACTTGAGTGAGAGCAAATCTACCCCGCTGGGTTTAACCCCCACCCACTCTTTTCCAGCACCCACACTCACACGCGCACTCCACAAACCATTCCCGGGACAAGCATCCATCCCCCGATACAACAGACACAGGCCCCGGCCCTGCATGCCCCGTGTCTTAATCTTCGCCGGCGCCCCGGAGGCCGATTGGTCCTCCCCGGACCTCCTCCTCTCCACCCCGCCGGCACCCCACCCCACATCAACGCCTGCCGCTGCCGCCCCGGCATGGCGCTCACTCCCCTTCCACCGGGCCCCCCTCGTCACAGGCTTCTCTCAACACCACGGCCTCCCCTCTGACTTTAGACCGCCAGCACACTTCTTCAGCCTCTCGCTAGACGTAGACTCCCAGCAGAGCGTCGCCGCCTCCCAGGAACTCCTCTCGCAGTTCTACGATCACTCCCTCGCACTCCACCATGACCTACCCTCATCCCAACTTCCCCTCCCCTCGCAATCCCATACCGGCAGGCCACCGCCCGACACGCAGTCGTTTGAGACAACTGCTGCGGACTCTTTCATGACCACCACCACCACCACCACCACAGACTCCTCCTTTCAGGACACGACGCTGAGCATCAGACCGCCACTCACGACGTCACACCACCTAAGCGACCTAGAAGACATCCCGACCGGCCCGGACCTCCTCCGCCTCGCGCCGCAGACGGTGACGGTGAACCTCATCGCCGGCGTAATATCCGTCTCGGCGCCGCGGAGCATCACGACGCGCTGGGGCACCGAGCTTGCCCTCGTCGAGGTGCTCGTAGGCGACGACACGCGCGCCGGGTTCGGAGTCACTTTCTGGGTACCCGCCAGCGCCAAGAGCACGCCCGGCGCCACCTTGCCCTCGCAGCTTCGAAGACAGGACGTCGTTCTCATGCAAAACGTCGCGCTGCACGTCTTCAGGGGGAAGGTGTACGGGCAGAGCCTGCGGAAGGGGCTAACGCGGACTACGGTGCTGTATCGTCGGAAGATGGGTGAGGATGACGAAGGCGGGTATTATCGCCGGCGAGACTTGGGGTCGGGCGACAGCGGCGGAAGTGCCGTGCACCCGCAGTTAGCCAAGACGAGGAGGGTGTGGGAATGGGTTTTGCGGTTTGTCGGTGGAGAGCAAAGGCCGGCGGCTGAGGATGGGAAGGGGAAAGGGAGGAAGAGGGGATGGGACCTCCCGCCGGATGATACCCAGTGACTTGACTTTTACATGTTTGCATATGAGGCGCTGCATTTAAGTACTACGCGTACGGTTTAAAGACTAGCATTATAGGCTTTTGAGGGCAGAGGCGGTTGGACGGAATATCATTACATTAATCATCAACTTGCCAAGTCGATATTACACTTTCTAGTCTAAGCTGAGAGTTGAGAGCCAGCCCGGGTATCCTCTAATCACATCCAAACGCATATCGTACACATAAAAATTCTTTTCGATTAAACGGCGACAGCCGGGGTCCCCTTGCCCTCCTTCTTGACGCTCTTCCACTGCAAGCCCAGACAGACGACAAACGCGGCCGCAGCGCAGGCTACAGTGACGTAGTACGTGTGTCTCAAGCCCACCATGTATGCCTCCAATACCGCAGGAATCGCGTCGGAACGTCCCATCTGCGTCAGAATGTTGCGGACCTGGTCGGCGCCGGCGTTGACGAAAATCGAAGGGTCGAGATCCGGCACGCGGCTGGTGATTCCGTTGACGAGACCCGTCTGGAACAGGTTCTGGGCGACGGCAATCATGATGGCACCGCCAAATGCCTGGAAGAACTGCACACAGGCCGTAGCGACGGGGACGTCCTCGAGAGGCAGAACGGTCTGAACGACGAGAACACCGATTTGGAAGCCCGCACCAATACCAAGCCCAGCGAGGACCTGGTAACCGAACCACTCGCGCATGGGTGTGTCGAGGTCGAACGTTGTAATCATGCCTGAGCCGACGGAGAAAAGAACGAGGGATGGCAAGATGATGGCGCTATAATAGCCGATGACTGAGATGAGAGCACCGCTGGCCATGCTAGCGACGACGGTGGCCAGCAGTAGGGGCAAGATCTTGATGCCCGCTTGTACCGCACTTACGCCCTGGATAGCCTGGAAATAGAGGGCTGCCGTTTGTTAGTGATCTGAAACATCCCGGCTCGTTCTGATTGACTTACAAAGATAGAAGATGAGAGGGAAGAATGCAGCTCCAAAGAAGCAGGCGAAGAGCATGGCGCACACCACGTTGCGATTCTTGAAGAGAAATGGAGGCAGAGTTCCCTTGTCGCCCTGCCACAGCTGGACTCCGATGAAAATGATGATCATGAGGCCGAAACCGACAAAGAGACCAATGACCTTGGAGCTGTTCCAGGGGTACTCGGCGCCACCCCATTGCAAAGCAAGGAGCAGGCAGATAATGGCGGGGATGAAGATGGCAGTGCCGATAAGGTCGAGCTGCATGAGGCGCTGGACAAGCGTCTTCCCATCAGGGTTGTTCTTGCGGTTGAGGTGAAGCAGGAAGAAGATGAAAACCATGGCGACGCCACCGATGGGCAGGTTGATGTAGAAACACCACCGCCAGGTCGCCTTTTCCGTGAATACGCCTCCTAGCAAGGGACCAGCAACAGAAGCAACACCCCACATGCCGCCGATGAGTCCAAACGCCAGCGGGCGCTTCTCAAGAGGCATTGTGTAGCTGAGAATGACAATCGAACCGGAGAACAAGCCTGCGGTGCCAATGCCGGCAATAGCACGGCCGACGATGAAGGCGGTCGAAGTAGGAGCCAAGGCACATACCAGAGAACCAACTTCAAAGATGAAGATGGCGGTGAGGTACGAGTACTTGATGCTGAAGAGCTTGTAAATGGTGCCATACATGGGTTGCAGAGCGGTGGTGGTCAAGAGATACGACGAGCCGTACCACCCAATGTCCTTGACGCTGCCATACTCTGAGGTAATGGCGCCGAGGGCCGGGGCGATGATGGTTTGGTCGAGGGCTACCAGGAAGACGGCGAGGCAGAGCGAGGCAATAATGAGGACGAGCTTCAGGCCCTTGGGGTAGTCGATGTCGTCATCGGTAGATTGGTGAGTTGATTCACCTTTCTTACTGTTGGTCTCGACATCGGTGGCATTGGCATCGCGAGGATGCTTCTCAGTGAGGATCGAAGGGTCGGCCGAAGTGGCATCGCCAGGCTTCTCGTCGTGATGCTTCGTATCCATGGTAACGTTTTCTTCCCAATGGGTGGGTGGGCGACGAAAATGTTGGAGAGTGTAAACAAGGGTGTAAGGGAGGTTTCACTTTAAGTGAAGAAGCG
The DNA here is from genome assembly GCF_014235925.2 of Colletotrichum truncatum. Classification (NCBI taxonomy): domain Eukaryota; kingdom Fungi; phylum Ascomycota; class Sordariomycetes; order Glomerellales; family Glomerellaceae; genus Colletotrichum; species Colletotrichum truncatum. Next base: position 6,204,407 of record NW_027222399.1, on the reverse strand, counting down.
ACAGAGGTGAAAGAATCTACGCCGAGATCTACTGTCAAGCCGTGGACAAAGAAGGGCTTAACCCGATGGAATGAGAGTGCAGATGAGACGAAAACGAAGAAAGAGAAGGCGAGGCCGCAGGCAGATACTTAACCATTAGCACAAGCTCGTCTTACACACAACATCTGAGTGTCGTGAAATTTCCCAAGTGCAACATCCATCCTGTCGGATAGCGACGCGGACTACCGAGGATACCCACCCCGATCTAGACATGCCTTGCAAGCCACAGGGATAAACTAGCCTACTCAACCAAAGCAATCAGCATTTAGCTCGAGCTTGTCTTCGTTTGGGTTGGTGGATAGAAGGGCTAGTGGGCGGACGATGGTGCGGACGAAACTGGAGCAGGGGAGGGGGAAGCCCACTCAGACGAAAGAAAAGAAAAAAGGAAATCTGTTCGATGACAAGCTGGCCAAGATGACGAGGTTCGATGATGACTACATCAAAGTCACCACGGTTACATCTCTGCTCAATGCATATGAGTGGGATACTTTAGCCCAGAGGAGGCTGAACGAGCCAGGGCCCCATGATCGTTCTTGGAAAAAAGGTTTACGACTCCTGCAGCATGTGGCACCTCCCTGAGGGTCTACTAGGCTGCTGCCATGTGGTATGGAACCGGGTTAGGGAGGGAAATGTGCTGGTCGGTCGGTTTCTCTCGGAGGTCGGCGAGTAAACATGTCCGACTGACACAAAGCCGGCCCGGATGATTGGTCAGTTCGCCCATCGGCACTCGCACTTGGGGTTATCCTTCTTTAGGATTCACGACGTCAACGACACCAAATTGCTGGGAATCCCTCTCGCTTTGTCAGCTATGGGACCTCTAGGATTGTAGGTTCCGGGGTCCCAGCGCAGGCCACGACTGCAAGCACATTCGGTGGCTTGCCCAAGGCCCAATCTACGGCATGCCCTATTGTTGGGAGCTCGGGGGCGTGACTCATCTGCTGGCTCGGTGTTTGTCGCTTGCGGCTCGAAATCTCTCCGACTGCAGCATCTTTCTTAGTCATGGTGGGTTTTCCGGACTTTAATCGGATGGAGATAAGGGTGTAGCACCAGACACTCTAGTCCTCATACCAGGCCACTTGCTTCCCATCGTATCTCCTCGACGCGTCATGGAGGGTGGCACTGTCGCGTACTTGTTGTTGTTGGCATCACGCCTGTGCGCATTCTTCTCGAATATGGCTTTCTTTTTGCTAAGGCAACTGGCCGCAAGGCGACTCCTGAAGAACAGGTTTCACCACCGTCAACGCTTTGGTGTCTCGTTCTTCCGACACTCGGCTCGGCTTCCAAATGTCTCCCTCCGATATGGACCCCAAAGTAGCTGCCGTGGCTTACACGCGGTGCGGCGCAACTGATCCAGAACCGTCGGCCAGCCCAAGAAGATGTAGCATCATCTTAAGCTTATACTTAGAACAATGTCGGCCGAGAGTAGCGACGACAACAGGGCTGACCCCATTGATGCTCTATCAATTTGGATCTCCCACCATTAGTTTCTGACATGTTATCCAATGGGTAAATTACCTTCGTCCGATGTCACAGCTACTAACAGAGGTTAGCCCGAGAAGAAGGTTGTCTCTGTGTGTACTTGAAACGCTCACCCTCGATAGAACATGACCAAAGTGGCTTATGTAACCCAGTCTGCACTATGCGAACAGAGCAGCCTACGGTCTTGGAGCATGTCGAGGCCAAGAAGCAACAGCTCTCAATAACCTTCTTCCCCTGCACAAGAGTCAGTCTTTGTAGGCGCTAATTTTAAAGCTGTGCTCCACGACGTTTTGGGGGCCGTTGTGGGGACCAACAGTACAGTGTGTGCACCTATGCCCGCTGTGGATCGAAACAAAAACGATCCAGAAGAGGAGCGTTCAGCGCCGGCCCAAAGTACCGGTGCACCCACCCTAGGCGCCCAGGTACATGGTGCTTGGTGACGCCTGTTTAAAGAGCCTCAGCGTCACCCGCCAAGCTTCACTGCAAATGGTGCCCTATCTAATCTCGGCGCGTCCAACCCTTGCAACGCCCGCCCGCCTCGTCAGTCTGCGCTTAACTACCTTTTGGACCTCCCCAATAATACCATACTGTCTATGAGGTTATTGCGTCTTCACTATTTCCTCCACCCAACCGGGCGTATAGACATTCCACCATGGGTAATTTCATTTGATTCAACTTTTTCGTCGAAATTTCAATGAACTCGCTAGCGCCGTAATCGCGAGAATCAACGAACCCCCAACCGAACGGTCCACCGCTGAACCCACCTATTGCCGGATATAATTCCCCATCCGTCGAGAGACTGGCCTCTCGACCAAACATTTGCCGCCATGGATCGTGCCATGGTAATGAGAGATATGGAGTACGAAGAATCTGCCATCATGGACGACGATAGGGATGTCGACATCGTCGGGAACGTGGGAACCACACCGCAGCGCCTCGCCTTGGGACGCTCGCCCTTGTCCAAGACGCGCTCCATGTCGGACGGCGGGACGCCCTCAAAGCTTTCGCCCTCGCCGCACATTGCCGAGCGCAACACCTCCAAGGACGACAGCCATATCGGGAACACGGGACCGGTGGCGACAGCTGCACCTCCCGTGACTCCCCACCGATCCGAGTTTCCCCTCCGCGGCCTCTCGCTGCAGATGCCTGCCAACTCTCCCTCCTCTTCGTCCGCCGTCTTCACCAAACCAGCACCGCTGTCCCCGAAGCTCGACCACTCCCAGATCTACGCAAGCCCCACGCATATCCTTCCACGTCGCTCGCGCGGTCTCGATTTCTCCCGTGCCGCGACCAGCCTGCACCACTCGACCCTTGCGGAGTCGTCGCCCGACTCGTCCCCCACGATCGGAGGCAGAGGGATGAACATCCCGGGAAGGAGGAGCAACGACTACGGCCAGGCGGAGCAAACGACGACCTCTTTGTGGTCAATGATGGGCAATCACGAGCGCATGACAGTCTCGAGCTCCCTGGGCAGTGCGAACCACCCGCTGGGATCCGATTCTTCATCCTCTTCCGACAACGATGACCTGATGGACGAGGACATGGATGAGCCATACATCGGAACGCCGCAAGCGAACAAGTCTCTATCGTCGGTTGGGGCGCATCTTCCCGGCGGGCCGTGGATGGGGGGAGGATCTCCTGCGATGAACAGTCTGATGAGCTTCCAGCAGAGGCAGCGACCGAGGAAACAACAGAGGAAGAAACACAAGCCCCCTCTGGGCCTCGGGTTCAACCCCTCCACTATGGCTGGGCTCTCTAAGTCACCGCCCAGCAACATGTCAAAAGACGTCTCGGCTCACAACCGGAGGGAGAGCATCAGCTGGCAGGCAAACCAGCTCCACATATCTGGGAGCGAGGAGGAGAGGGGAGATAACATCGATGGCATCCTCACAACTCCCAGTCGCGACGGGCAACGAACTACCGTTATGAAACGCGTGGTAACCCGTCGCGGAAACTTACTAGTGAGTCGACTTCCTACTCCTGTTCTGACCGACGTGTGTCCTAATTGTGACTTAGCCTAAAACGAAGAACTTTGCACGTATCAGGGCAGCTCTTTTCGAGGAAGGCGCACCCGTAGAGATGGAAACGCGGCGCGAGGCCGAAGTTGTGCGCCAAGTACGCGAAAGCGACGTGGACCTCGAGCCGCCCCGTCCACCACCAGCCTCAACAGCTCACTCATCACCGAATCTCGGTACACAGGAAGCTTCACTGGATGACATTCCAGAAAGCATGATTTCCGACTCCGCGATGACGTTATCAAGCAGCTTCAAGCAACAAGCACTCAAGAACTCCAAGGGCACCAAGTTTTGGGACACCTTTTCCGAATCGAGTAGCATCGGCACACGCACAACACCGCCGCCCCAAACTGGCCTGCCCCGTGGCTCTTCGTCTGGCATGAGCGAGGACATATCCATGGACTCGCCATCCCTCGGACCGACGGCAGGTTTCGCTATGGCAGCCAGCAGCGGCGAGTCTCAAAAGGGTGACACGCCACTCCTCGCGCAGGGCCCCCAACCAGCACCCAGCGCGGCGGAAATCACGCGGCGTATTAACAGCAAGCGCCGAAGGGAGGACGATTTCGACCCCGTTAGCTTCAAGCGCCGCGCCGTCAGCCCAGGCATGAGTGTGCACAACTCGCCCATCATGCAAAGCCCCATGCAGCGCGACGTGGCGCCGTGGGGGTCACGGCCCGGCAGTAACAGCGGCGACCGCGGCGGCAGCGAGTCGGGCAGTCTGGGCGGCACGCCGGGGAGCAACCCCAACGGCAACGGCCGGGTGAATGGCAACAAGGGAAGAGTCGGGTTTCAGGGCATGGTCGATACCAGTGACGGCATGATGCGGATGAGCATCGAGTGATTTGCGTAATTCACGTTCTTGGGATGGAAAAAATTAAGTCGGGAGGCTCTGGATAACTAACTTTGGGCGCAGTTCTACTTGCTGCGTATTGGCGTTTATATGGTTCGTTTTTTTCTTGGGGTGGTGATTAAACGTGGTGACTCTATTAACAAAAAGGAAAAGAGAGTGATGGAGGGCTGCAGGCGTACCATGGGAGATGGATGGTGTTTTCTTTATCGGGGGGGTTTTTTTTTTCTTCTTTCCTCTTCATGGGAGGGACGAGCAGTATATCCATAGAGCCGTTACCCAGCATCACACAAACAGCGAAATGATCATCTTTTTTTTACTTATTCATAATGAAATGATGAGTCTTTGTGAGATTCTAATAATCAACAGTAAAGCCCTCCCCCCCTGTTCCCTAAATGCCCTGGAACAGGATATGATCGAAGAAGATGATACTTGTTTGGCCGTGGTATCTTCCCAACGCCTGTATACGCCTTTGATGCTTCCAGCGCGCTCTCTCTCCCTGTCCTCCTCAGTCCGTCGTTGAAATGACCCTTAACATACAAACCATCATGCAAACGCAGTGCTCCTCTCAAGTCCAGCCCAGCACAGCCCAGCCCAGCCCAGCCAATCCTAAACCCTCTGTTCTGTTTTCAAATATTTACTCCACCCCAACCCCCTCCTCGGGGACCCTCAGACTGCCCAGCTTATCATCAAGCCACTTGGCCAGCTCCTCGGCATGCCGCCTCATGACAACCACACCAGCCGTGTTGACGCTTCCAACACTGCCCAAACTCGCCGTCGTGATCCCGCCGACGCTCAGCACACTATCTGCCTCTGACGGGGAGGCAGGCAACTGGTTCGGCGTAGCAACACCGGACCTCTCGCCGTTATGTCCATGGTGAGAGAGATGGTGGTGCACCGCCGAGTCACCGCCGGCAGCATCGATATGTTCCGCCAGAGGTCCAATGCAGACGAAGAGCAGACCGCATTTCAGCCGTCTAATAACCACAACGCCGGCCGCGAGCTGTACCGTTATCGTAAGCGGCTTCGTGCCCTCGGGGGCCTGGGTAGCCAGGCCGGGAGCCGTCGTCAGACTGCTCGCGTTTGTGGCGGACGCCGGGGGCGAGGAGTGGGATGTCGGCAGGGCTTCGGGGATGTCCGGGGCCGTGGAGGCGTGCAGAGCGAAAAGGGACGATGCGACTGTCGACTGGGTACGAAGCAGCGAGACGGGGTGCGGGGAGGCGTGGGCGAGCAGGCGGCCGGATGGGGTGGCAAGGAGCGCCGTGTGAAGGTGCGAGTTGAGATTCGCGTTCAGGAAGGTCGTAAGGCGTTTCGTTAGAAGGAGCGGCGGGGTTGGTTGATTGAAGGACATTTTGGGATGTTCTGGGTTTTAATCCCGTGACGTCGATGCGAGGAGTCCGAATGGGAGAGCTTCGGGATCGGAAAAGAGGAGGAGGGTTGAAGAGGGAGCCCGGATTGGGATGGTGGGTCGATGACCAACAAATCTGATGACGATTTGTATATATAGATATGTATGTGTGATTGCCTTTTTTGCCTTTGTGTGAATTGGCTTGGTTCAGTCTGGCTTAAATGAATGAGAGACGCGATTCGTCAATCAAAAGTGGTTGCGTCGGAGCTTCAGAAGCTGAAGCTGGAGCTGGCCCTGAGCTGCTAAGTCGAGGTTGTGGTGGGTTGAGGTTCGAGGTTTGGTCCACTGTCCGCAATCTGAATCGGAGCTGGAGCAATAGCAGCCTCACGCAGATGGGAAATTGGGCGACAGCGGGGCACCATAGCTGCGGTACGTACCTTTTTCTAACTAGCCTAGCAAGGACTCTAGTGGGCACCATTCACTGCAGTATTGACATGGCAGCTGTGGGGACGGAATGTGTCTGTCACGGCGACATATTAGGCTGGTTTAGTGATCGGCACAGATTGCTCCGGAGTAACGTCCTCTGTACATTTTGCGGCGATGTTATCACATGATGGATCCGAAGGACCATGATGAACGCCATCTAAATTATCATCAACGGGTTATTTAACCCAATCCCAAAGCCATTGGTATTTGGATGTTCGTGCTATGGAGGTAAGGGCCACAGGAGGCCACAATCTACTCCATCATGTCGTCCATCCCGTTCAGCGAAAAGAACTTGCCCCTGAGGTCGTCCAATACGTCCACGTACTCTCTTCCTTCTTCCGTCTTGTTCCGCCATTTTTGGTATAACACCTCAATCTCGTCGCTAAGATGCTGCGAGCCCGCCGCCGGCGTCAAGAGGTCGTAGTCCAGGAGCAGCCGCACAGCAAGCTTGAGGTACTTGGAGTATCCCATCCGCATCAAAGTCTCGTCGATGTGAATGTCCGTCTGGTCGTCGCACGGTTCGACACACTTGCAGCCCAGGATGTTGGGGTGCTCACAACCGCGCCCGAGGTGATCGTCACCTCCGATGCATTGGATGTTCAGACAACGCCGTATGTGGACGCAACCGCACGCCTGGCAGCCATCGAGGCTCGGGAGGGGGAAGCCGGCCATCATGCGAAAAAGTACGGCACCAAGGGCCCAGTGGTCGTCGCTGATGGTGTACAGGCGTTTGCTCTACGACTGTTAGCAATTGCTCTGATGGTCGACGCCTAAACTAACCTTCTCTCCGGTCACAATGTACTCATTCCATTGCTTCCTCATCTCATGCAGCTCCATATGGCCTTGCCTGGGCGCCAGAGGGAAGCCCTCGCTATTTGGGACAGGCTTCTCTCCAGAATACGTCGCCTCCCGCCGCGCCGGGATGCCAGAGACGAAAACTCTGCCGAACTTGCCCAGCTTGCATACACCGTACGTCTCCTGGCCACGCGAGTGCTGGAAGAAGACAGACTGGCCGCTGATGCCGCGGTGCAGGATCGGCATCCATTCCATGTCTGTCCTGACCCACTGCACCTCGCCCGTCTCCCAGTTTACTTGCTGGCGGTGGCCGTCATGGAGCCAGACGAGGGCGCGCAGGATCGACGTGAGGACGTGCCAGCAGAGTGACTCGGGTAGAAAGCAGTCGGGTTCGCGCTCCGAATGTCGATCTGCAAAGAGGAGCTCCAGATTGCCGGCGTCACAAATGTCCCAGATGAGGTAGTCCTCTGTTGCTTGAACCTGAGAATGGAAGGGCTGCTGGCGGAGATAGCCGGCAAGGGAAATGATGTTTTCATGGTTCAAGATGTGCGACACGTTACGGCCAAAGTTGCATTCGTAGAGCAGGTCCATCAGCCCCTTGATTTGGCGCTGTTTCTTGGTCGTGAAGCCCAGTGCATATTTGCCAGCGTCGTAGTACTCGTCAAAGTCATCTACCTTGCGGGCGATGAACTCTTCGCCATCGGCATATCCTATGTGCTGAGCTATTCTTCTCGCAAGCCAGATGTTTTCCTGTACTTTCTTGACGAGTTGGAAGACCGGCTGGGGGTGATCTTGGTCCTCCATTATGGTGCAATCAACAAGAATAGCTTGACAGAGAAGAGTTTAGCCATTGGGAAAGCGCACGTAGAGCGCTGGGTACAAGTCGAATTTGTAGCATCAGGATGGGTTCTGATGCCTTCAAAGCAGACCATCTTGATGAATGAGCATTCTTCAAAACGCAGTGCGATGGCTTCAAAGCACTCCTGGCCATGAATGCACCCACTTCCACTGCATTAAAGGCTCTTGCATCACAACAAAGACAGCTCAGACATTGTCGTCTTCTATTCAACGGCTTTCTGCCTTGGCATTCCGGAAGCGGTTGAGCAGTGCGCCTCCTCCGTATTTAGTGTCAATTCCCGTTGGATTCTCCTCAATCGCGGGCGGTACTCCAGGGAGGGAGAAACAGAAACATCTAACGGCGGTCGGACGAACTACGAAGCAGCCACGATCCCTTACCAAGACTTCGGCGCTGACCACTCGAGAAACGACACAAGCATCCACGACCATGGTCCAATTGCTTGGCGCAAGCAAGGACCGCGGAGTTCCTAGAAACATTGCCTCTGCTAGTATATCCGCCGCTGGTTCTTTGTCGGTCTTGTCTCAACAAGATTAGACTGGCAATAAAGATAGCCGAATGCCCGGGGTGATCCACGTGCCCTCCCCCGTCTTAAAAAAAAAAAAAAAAGAGAGAGAGAGAGAGAGAGAGAGAGAAAGGAAGATTGGCTAATAGAAAGCGAAATGTCGTGTTTCCCAAAGCGGGAGGTGCCCAATTTTCGAGCCGGGTCATGTTGGCCAAGACCTGCCGTCTGATCCGTACTAGTAGTGTGTTTGCAGCGTCTCCCTTCACGCTGTTTTGTAAGGGCTCTGAGCCCTGTTGGACGTTGACCGTTACCTGGGAGGGCTTGGGAAGGGAGGAGAGAGGCAACAGCCACTGTAGGGACCATGCGGACTAGCTGACCAAGTCGAATGACATCGGCGGACAAGGCTCAATCAATGCGAAAGTGGCGCATGGGCCATGTCGGAAGCAGAGGAGCACAACTGTGAAGCCGATTTGGTACCCCGGATGACGTTCCCGGGTGCTCGACATCATGCATACCGTGGTACGTTCAAGGGAAGCGCGTTTCATCGAGACAATCCCGGAGGCAACGTTGAGCAGAACTGCGGCGAGTTGAGACGGGATGCCCGGTTTATTTTAGTAGTTAGTGCGTGGAGTATCCATTCTGATTGTGACAAGCACAAACGATGGCGAGTAAGTGTGAGGTAAATTAGTAGAGATAGAGAGGCAGAGAGACAAGAGGCAGCCAGCCGAGTCAACCGTTCGGCACCCGACGGCAATGTATGAATGTGGTGGTGTTCGGTGGTCAAGCCACATGGAAAGCCTATCATTTAGGCGAAGGATCTCAATTTGACGACGGGCGCTATTAGCTTTGGGAAAAAGCTGACGTTGCCCCCTTGGAGTAGTAAGCGACCAGCGCGCGCTGCTTCAGGATGGTCGAAACAATGCAACCAACCGGGCACTCTGTCTCTCTGCTTGCCATGCCATCGCTTCGAGAAGCGCAGGACTTGGTATAATGGTTGGCTAGATGATAATCGGGCGCGTGTTAGGCGCGGCTGTAAAGACGAGGCCGCAAATCCTGTGGCCTTGCTCAATCTCGAACGACGTAGCCGTCTCAAACAGAGAGTGAGAGAGGGTGCTGGTCCAGTCAGAGAGCAGAATCTTTACGTAGTACATTGTAACTTGGGAGAGGGTCGATGCGGGCGGCCAAAGTGAGAGAAAGATGACAACAGGGGGGAGGAACGCAATGTGGGGGCCCTTAATCAACCCTATATGTGACCCTGGCCAACCAAAGGCGACAATTGGATGGGGAAATGGGACCTCAAACGCTCTGATGGAGCGCTAATCCTCTTCTATCTATTAGTGGCATCGTACCTGCGTTAAAGACCGCGCTTCTGTCGCTATCGCTCCACACACGCTTCAGATGCTCTAAACCGCCAAACAGCCCACCGGTGCCCTCTACCCTTGGGGGACCTTCAAGGGGCCTTCCAGGGGCCTGTCGTTGCGAATTCCCAACGGGAGGAGATTATTGGACGTTACCACCAAAAAGCCCCCCTTTTCCTTCCGCCTTAGCACCGTCTTGTCATGTCTTGACCCTCTGACCCTCTGACCCCCCCTCTCGCAGATCCCTCTTCAAGGCCTCCACTCCCCTCTCACTCGACCCCGTCACGTTCACGTCGATACTCTCAGTGCCTCTTACACACACTGGCACCCTCGAAAATTCCTTTCCTTTCTCTAGTTTTGGGAAGCCGTCCTGGGCCTCAAGAGGAGTATTCAACCTTTTCTCGACCGACAGCATTCTCATATCGCGTGAAAAATTCACGTCGTCCACTCATTCTCGCCTCGTCTCGTCGCTCATTCTCGATTCGATCCATTGCACCCCCGTCCGATCATTCGCTACTGTCCACATTGTATCATACCTCTACCCTTTTCGACATCCTGATACTCAGCCTTGCAACCAGCACCGGCCGATCAAACGCGGCTCTTCACCTCGAGAAAAATCACTGCCCAAAACGCTGTCAACACCGCCTTGCATTCCGCCTTCCCTGTGTCTTGTTTGTCGCATACCGGACAAGGCCGATTGAATGATTGACAGCCGGAGCTGAATCGCCTTGCCTTGCTGCCCTCACATTATTGCTACCCTTTTTCCCCCTCGTCTCTCCCATCTTGATCCACCCTCAAACGCCCGGTCGCTCGACTATGTCTTCGTGACTGTAGGCGGTCCGAACTCTTGTCTCGCAAAGTCAGCCCTTCCGACGCTCGACCCACATTCCGTTCTCCCTCTCATTCAAACTCATCTTTTTACTCTTGACCATCATCTCGTCTCTGGTATCGACTCTTCTCTTCTGATCGTCAACGAAAGAGCACAGTCGATTACTTCGCGGGCGAGTAACGACGTGTGCTGACGGCAGGTCCGGATTTGCGGTATCATCCTCACTCTCATTTACGATACAGGTCCCAGTTGGCCGTCGACAATTTTCATTTCTACATTTTCTCGACTCGACTGCGTCGAGATTTATCCGATACCGTTTATCCGTCATCACCAATTGCCCATAGTTCAAGATGGGTTGCCTCAGCCATCGTCGGAAAGACATTGAGTACAAGGCCGAACAGAAGTGGGACTACATCGTAGGTTGCCATCGCAGGCGTGGGTGTTGAATGCTACTAACCAAATTACGCAGAGTCTGAACGACTTCCGGTCCCGAGGATGCCTCACTCCTTTCGCCTACTTCTACCTCTGGCTCATGCTACTGATCTCAGTGGCCGTCTACGGCGTTGATATGTTCACTGCCATCAACCTGCTCGCCTTTGACCGATGGTCCTCCGAAATTGACCCTGCCATCGACTTCAAGATCTCGAAATGGATCTTCTCCATCTCCATCATCGCTTCCTTTGTCAACCTCGCCTTTGAGCAGTTCAGGGCTATGCGCGTTATGAAGCGAGGAAACGTCGCCGAATGTTATCTCGACACCATCGCCGTCCGTCTTGAAAGTCTCCGTATGGGTAAGGGACAGGGTTGGAGACGTTTCCTGGTTTTCGCCGAGCTCACTAAGAGCAAAAAGGGTGCCGAGTATATCGCCCTCTTCACCTACTTCAGCTTTCAATGTAAGCACCCTTGCCGGATTATCGAGGCATATACTGACATGAGCAGCCTGGATCCGGGTTATCGTGTGTTCCGGTCCCCGTCAGGTTGTCAACGCCCTTACGCTAAAGTCCGTCTATGACGCCAAGCTTGCCGTCCACGAAGCGGATGTTGGAGGTTCACTGTTGGGGTTCTTTGAAAAGATAAGACAGCTCGCCACGGAAGACTACCAGCAGGCCTTGATCTTGTCTGGTATGCTTTTCACCCTTGTCATTTGGGTCTTTTCCGCTCTCTATCTCATCTTGGCTGTCCTGTTCTACGTTTTCTTCCTTTTCCACTGGATCCCTAGAGCCGATGGTGGTCTCACCGGATACTGCGAACGAAAGGTCAACAAGGCCCTCACCAAGATCGTGACTGCCAAGGTCAACAAGGCATTAGCAAAACAGGAAACGGATCGAAAGAAAGCAGAGATGAAAGCAGCGCGGAAGAACGGCGAGAAGCTAGCCCCTGAACGACAGGCGACTCTCCCAACACTCCCCGACATGGGAGACCCGGACAAGCTCACTCAAATGCCAATGATTGGCCGCAGCGACACTTTCACAACCCTCCCTGCGTACGAGTCTCGTCCTGGAACCCCTGGAAGCATCGAGCTCGGCGCCATGGACCAGAAGCGGCCGCCCATGCCATCCAGAATGGGCACTACCACTTCGACCACCAGCTATTCCTCGCGCGCTCCTCTTGTGAACAGTGCTGCGGACATGGGCTACCAGCGTTCCGCTTCGCCTGCTCCCACTTTACCTCAGTTGGATCTAAACAACTACCCCCCGCCTGTACGACCGGGAACTTCCAATTCTCAAAGGAGTTTCCGGCCCCAGCTGTCACATGTGCACACCAACTCACAAAGTTCGATGCGTGCTGGCGGCTTCTCGGAGAGTCCCGCGACCTACTCTCCGGATACCATGCCCCCCTTCCCGCCCCCGGTCCGGTCTCCGACCGCTCGTACCATGACTATGGACAGCTACAACCAGCCAAGGCCGCCCCAAAACCCGTACCAGGGTGGTCGCGCCTCGCCTGCTCCCAGGGGCACCTACGACGATTACTCCAGCCAGTCCAACGGGCGGGCCAGCCCAGCGCCTTCGATGTACTCGACGCGGTCTGGAGCGCCTCCACGCGGCCCCGGCCCGGGCCCTGGCCCTGGCCCGCTCAACGGCTCCTCGTACCAGGCCTACCAGCCGTACAACCCTCAACGGAGCGCTACTGGCCCGATCCCTCAGCGCGGCCCGCCGAATCCCCCCATGCGGAACATGACGGCACCCATGCCTCCCCGACCGCAGGAGGACTACTTCGCCCGGCCGGGAACCTCGCAAAGCCAGCGACCTCCCCCGCGCAACCAAGGCTATGGCTACAACGACGACATCGAGTCTCAAAGAGACCCACGATACTAGGGCTGCCCGGCGTCTTTTTGGTGTTCATAGAGGAGCATTGGGTTAGGTTCAACAGCATTTTCTTTTCATAATGTTTTAACGATTCGTGGGCGTCAGCTTTTTGCGTTGGAAGACGCCCCAACTTTTGCACGAAAGGGTTTCTACCATTCCATCACAGTCCATATGGGCCCGCCTCCGGGCCTCTCCCCTGGATTTATGGCAGACTTGGCTCAAGGCCAAGATCTGGACTCGACTCTTCTTCACGACTTCTACCATCCTTTCGATACCCCCTCGATTTTCTTTTCACACTTTTACCCGATCTCATGTACTATTAGGAAACAGGACGCAATCCCCGTGCGGCGTCAAAAAATAAGAAGCCACTCGGAAGGACCGTTGTTCACGACCGAAAAAAGAGAAAGAGAAACAGGAAACTTTGTTGTACTATTAGTCAAATCCAAACTTGGCATCTTTTGATGACGATCCAATACCTCTTTTAGTGACCTTGCGACTCTCTCTCTCCCCCCCGCCATCGCGCTGCAGGGCCCCCGGGGAAATTTTTGGGGATATGTAAGCGGGGCGTCAGCCTTGATTGTCAATGCGACAGACCCCGGAAGGCGCTAGGGAACCTTTTTGTTACCGCCGGAGTGGGAGGTGGGAAGGGAGGGGGGGCCGCATCTCGACATTCGCTTGACATGGCGTGCCCGCCAGCGCGCCCTTTGGATGGATGATTTGTCACTTTTGCATGTCCAGAAACTCTCAAATCCCGAGCTCCCACATTGTCAATCCCCTTATTAATAAGCAACATGCGTCTTGTTGCATTACTCGGTCTTTCGCCTCAGTCCAACCAATTTCCTATGGTTTTTTTTTTTTTTTTTTTGGTAAATGGGTAATTTGGTATAGGTACGGCAGCGCATCTATTAAAGAGGAACAGCAGGTCAATCGGGGAGGGGAGTTTGTGCAGAAAAAAAGGAAAGCAACCGCACATGAATTACTCGTTACTCCTCACAAGCCTCTTCGCATCACATATACTACCGCAAGACAGCCTCTTTTCCTCCGCATTCACAACAAAAATGCCGGTGCTCACAGCGGAGTGGCACGAAGGCGAGATAGCAGTGCACGAGCTGCTCAAGGTCCCGCTGCAACGCTACCCGACGGCCGCGGGGCTCCCGGCGTCATACGGCTACCGTGTCGCGGCGGCCCCGCTGCTCGCGCTCGGCACGCTCGACGGAGATGGCCGGCCGTGGACGACGTTGTGGGGCGGCGACGCCGGCGCCGTTGCGCGACCTGTTGCCGAGGACGTCCTGGGCGTCCGGAGCAAAGTTGACGTCGTTGATGACCCTGTCATCCGGGCCCTTTGGGGCGGAGAGGAGAGGGAGATCAAGGAGGGCGAGGTGGTGCAGCCCGGCCCCGGGGGCGAAGGGAAGACGGTTTCGGGGCTCGCGATCGATTTGAGGACCAGGGACCGGGTCAAAATTGCGGGGAAGATGATTGCCGGCGCTGTTACGACGGTGGACGGCAACGGAGGGGGTGAGCTGCAGATCGCTGTCAAGGTTGACGAGAGCCTTGGCAACTGCCCCAAGTACCTCAACAAGAAGGATGTTAGGGAGAGGGAGGCGGTGGTGAAGGGGAAGGTGGAGAGGGGGCTGCCACTGTCTGATAACGCTATCGCGGCGGTTGGGCAGGCCGATATGTTATTCCTGTCCAGCAGTTACGGCGAGACTATGGATACGAATCACCGCGGTGGCTCCAAAGGGTTCGTGAGAGTCATCAGGAACGATGATGACGGGGTAGAGATCATTTACCCTGAATGTAAGTTCTCATCCCCCCCCCCCCCCATCTGTTATACTTGAAAGCGTTACTGACAGATGGCACCAGTCTCTGGGAACAGGCTCTACCAGACTTTGGGTAACCTCAAGGCCAATCCTAAAGTGGGCGTCGCGATACCGGACTTTGACACGTCCGATGTCCTCTACGTAGGTGTTCTTCCCTATCTTTAAAAAAGTCTACGGAAAAAATAGGCTAACCAAAGAAAGCTTACGGGAACGGCTTCGATCCTCGTGGGACAGGAAGCTGCAGCTTATCTGCCGCGCACCAAGCTCGCGATCAAGATCACCGTGACCTCGGCCGTCTTCGTCCAATCCGGACTCCCATTCGTCGGCGCCCCGCTGGAACCGTCACCCTACAACCCGCCTGTTCGTCACCTTTTCACCGAGCAGACGCAGCCTGGGGCATCATCGGCAGGAGCAGCAGGTACGGCTACTCTGATCAACCGTGAGATCATCACGCCCACTATCGCGCGCTTTACTTTCGGCCTGGAGCCTGCGGGGCGGTGGGAACCGGGACAGTACGTCACGTTGGATTTTGCACCGGAGCTTGACGTCGGCTGGAGTCATATGCGAGACGACGAGCCGCAAAGCTTGAACGATGACTTCGTGAGGACCTTTACCATATCCAACACTTTCGGAGGAGGGCAGAAGTTGGAGATCACGGCGAGGAAGAAGGGGCCTGCCACAGGGTTCTTGTGGAGGTGGAACCTACGGGTGCCGCTGGAGGTACCTGTGCTCGGCTTCGGTGGTGAAGAAGCGTTCAGGATGGGGAAATCAGCTGGTGACGAAGTCTTCGTTGCGGCTGGCGTTGGTATCACGCCGTTGATGGCTCAGGCCGAAGGGGTGATAAACTCTGGGACCGGGTTGAAGGTGTTGTGGAGTGTCAAAGGGGAGGACTTGAAGTTCGTCAAGGAGGTTCTGGACCGAATCGATGGGCTTGCCAAGTTGACCAGGGTGTTCGTCACCGGCCGGGTGGGTGAGACGGAAGATGCCCTGATCAAAGACGCCGAAGCCCTCGGTGCAGCCGTGGAAAGGAGACGGATAGAAGAAGGTGACGTGAAAGGAACCGGAAAGAAGTACTTTCTATGCACCGGCCCAGCCATGTTGAAGACGTTAAATGGCTGGTTGGAAGGGGAAGATGTTGCCTGGGAAGACTTTGCATATTAAGCCGGTTGAGTTGTAGTTCCGTAGACCAATGGCGATCATTGTAGAGAAATGCCTACAGAAATGATTACCATCTGATGACAGTCAACAATAGAGATCGAAAGAAATTAATGAATCGAGCGGAATTGACTCCGATGAAAATGGGCAAACATGCCAGCAAACTGGAAGCGAAGTTGCAGAATGTGCCAAATCGCGTTAGCGGCTACGGGCAAAAGAAGCATAGATCGAACACATCCCATAGGCGCATACGTAGTGGCCCCGCTGCCCATTCCCGTATTACTACGTAGTACGTCTCGATCGTGATTACATGTACTGCGTAACACTACGTACATTGTTCACAACAAACTCCCCCACACCTGTCACCACCTGGGCAGCTCATCGTGATCCTTAAAGGAGCAGCCACGATGCCACACGTTTTCTCGATGTGTGTCAGCCCCCAGAGGTCCAGAACCCGTCTGTCCTCTAATCGATTTTCCTTGCACCCATCGCAACGGGGCCATATCCGATGAACACGCTAAGCCCACAGCATGTTTTCTTCCCCATGCCTTACCTCCCAGGTCAGTCGAAACGAGGGGGGGCTCGGGCGTCAGTGGATTCTTGTTGGTTGGAACATCCGCAGACGGTTTGTCGATGCCAGGGTCAGCCTCAAGCAGGGAATGTGTTCGATTGAAAGCCCAAGTCCCAACGTTAATCTATCGAATTTTGGCCCAGTCAGCACAGCAGTTGCATGCCACCTGCACACCGATTGACTCTCGGCTTCGGTAGGCAAGCGAGGCACACCGGTGAATGCGGATTGTGGATTCGTATGCGATGCGATGGAGGACGCCTTTCCGGGGGCCTCAGAATCGGGAACCACAATTAGGGAGAGAGAGACATGGGTGGGATGGGAGACGGTTTGAATGAGGCCATCGTCGGGTCGAACCGTACCCGAAAAGGCTTAACAGCTCCCATCGGGACACGCAACTGATGCGTAATCATCCAGCAAAGTCAACACGATCCTCCACCGAGCGCCTCGTGCTTGACTTGGCCGCTCTCAACATCTTCATCCTTCACCTGCTCCTCCCTCAATTCCTGGCTGCTTTTATCGAAGCCTGGGCAGGCATTCGAGACCCAAGTCTACAAGGTAGTAGACCTCCCTTCTAAGCGAAGTAAGGCCCGGCAAAGCTCCCGGGCCATTAGAGGGATCGAGCAGAATTCTATCTCGATGTAGCAGCTCCTCGGCATGAACGAGAGCTGTCAGCACGCATCACGCCAGCGGTACGATTATAATCGGTCGGCCAGGGCAAAGCCATCGCCCAGACCGGCCATAGCTGGCCCTCTACTTTAAAGGACGCTTCATTTCAAGGTTGATTTGCCGGAAGCTCTTCCTTGAACAATGACGAAGAAAAGCAAAGAATGATTTACTTCGAGACGGGGGAGCTGCAGCCTGTCAAACAGGGTCAATGTCTACGATGGGCGTAAGATGCACGGTAAATCGGAAAATAGGATGGATCTAATCCGAATTTCTCCAGCAAAACACACCATTGGCATTGCCAGAGAGAGAAACAAAAATCAAACAGAAAGACAGAGATAGAGAGAGAGAAAGCTCATTCCAATCGGAGTGAAGAAGAGAGGGGGCTTGCAGGGGCCCATGCAAATTGCGGTAGTGGGAAAGCCGTTGTGGCGATCGCTGTGATCGCTGAGGAAAACGCAAATCTGAGCATCGGATTTTGCTCGAACACCGCACAAATCTACGTTCCAACTTCTTACGTAGCCCACTAAAGGTGCCGCGTTCGGTAGACCCCCCTTGTCCTCTTGGAGGGGGTCGGTCTGTTGCAGAGTGGCGACGCGAGGGGCTTCCCCCAATCAACAAGACAAGCACTGACAAACCGAAAAAGACGCTACCGAGACACCGATCCAAGACATGAACGCCGTCCCCCAGAGACCCTGACAGGACCCTAACACTGGGCCGACCATCTCTTGGGGTTTCCATCACTTTACAGTACCACACAGGTTCTTACCTGTTAGGCAGCTCTTAGCCCCTCCGACACCTATCAGTGCATCCATCCAACCATGACGCCCATCGCCATCATTGCTCACCCCGTGGTCCTCCCACTCCCCTGTGGGACACTCGTAGGACAAGGTTAATGGAGGTCTGCGAACCGTCCACATGGGCCCCCCTCCAGCAAAGTGTACTGCAACCTGTGTACCCTCTGCAGCTTGTTGATGTAATTGTCCATCGTCCATCGTCCATCGAACACCTTTACCAACCCTGTTTGAGTTCTCTCTTTCGGGGGGTCAAATGGCCTGATTTTGAAGTGGGAACCATATCTGGGTCTGTCAGTCGTTCTCACATTGGCCCACGCTATTTACTCAATGGTTGCAATCTATGCCTGACGCCTGTGAGGAAACATTTTAGCTCCAGATGAGCCGCAGTAGGGTATGCCTTTCAGGCCCCTGGGCGCTGAGAGTCTTTACCGATCAACGGACTATCAGACCCCTACGCAATTCTCCCCAAGTTCCGTTTCTATTCCCACCCCCCCTCTCTCCGTCCCCGATCACCAAGTCTGCCGCATCAACTCGCGATCAGCACCATGACATGAATGATGGCTCCGCTCGTAATGGGACAACCGCTGTCCTCATTCCCACACCCATTCACCAGATTACCACAAGTAGTCGTCCACTGCCTGATATTGTCTGCTTCAATGTGCTGCGTGTATCTTGTCACATTTCAAATAGCAGTAGTCCATCATCATCAGCCTTCCTCTCGGCTCCTCCACCAACACACACTCACTGCTTCACCCTTGTCACACTTTTGAATCTGTTGTGTTCTGCTCATATCTCTCAAAGCCGCCCACCTGTCCTATTGCCTTACCTACCGTTGCACTCGGCATATTATGCGAATCGCTTAAATTACCCTGTCACCTCATATTATCTTTAACCCAAAGCCCTGCTGCTGCAGCTCGACCCGTCCATCACCCCAGACGCTGCGCCAGAGCCCCTCCCCCTCATCAACTGTACCGCCGCCATATAATCACGAATCGTTGCGGATTTTGCTTCCATCATGGCCAGACAAGAGATTCAGTACCCCCCTTCTTACCTCCACACCGAAACGGAGCGTATTCTTTCATTTCGGACTCACTACAAAGCCACCACCACCATGAATCCTTGGGAATCGTGTGCGTTGCAAGTATGTTTATCTGATGAGAACTTCTTTTTCCACTTTTGCTGCAGCAACTAACATTTCATGTTTCCAGTATCAATATCCCGATGAAGCCGAGCAAACCTCCCACAGTAAACCAATTACTTGGCGGCAACCAATCGCTGCTGCTGATCCCATAATCTACCCTGGCTTATACGCCCCCAGCGGTTTCGACATGATGAGCATTCTGGTATGTTGGCAACACTCCTTCCTCTCTTTTCCTCCTTTCAGACTAACAGAACCAGCTCCGTGTCGCCACCAGACCCAACCCCAAGGTCCAACTCGGAGCCATCGACTGCTCTGTCGCTCTCCTTCTCTGCGATCTCGAGCAACCAGACACCCCCATCGTCTACGCCTCGGAACACTTCAGCCTGCTGACCGGCTACTCGAACAAGGAAATCTTGGGCAAGAACTGCCGCTTCCTCCAGGCACCAGGTGGCAAGGTCAGGAAACAGTCGGCCCGCAAGCATGTCGACAAGGACACCATCAAGAAGATGGAGCGTGCCGTCAAGACAAACGACGAGGTTCAGCTTGAGGTTCTCAACTTCAAAAAAGACGGCACTCCTTTCGTCAACATTCTCACCATGATCCCCGTATGCTGGGACTCCCAGCACTACCGCTACTCTGTTGGCTTTCAAGTGGCACGGGAGGATTAATTTCTCTCCTCTCACACTCGATCCATGATATTACGACCAGTTCTTCGTTATCATTCGGTGGGACTGGCTTTTCACCCTCATAACCTTTCTTTCTACATGTCCTTTTTCTTCAAATTTCGGAAACATCACACGGCAAACGACAGTTCGACGTTATTCACGAGCGAGGCATCTTCTGCTATCAGGCATTCAATGATACCCAAAGGAACGCATGCGAGTTAGAGCTCAGGCATCTCGGGGTTTGTTCTTTCTTTTTCATGTTCTCCAGCAGCGGGTTTTTCCCCCCCTGGTCCAAGGCGTTATTATGGTGTTATCAGACAACAAAAGAAGGCAGCGTCTGGATATCAGGTCACTTTCAGGTGCATAAAGATACCATTTACCCCCGCCGCCTCATTGGAGGCGTGGTGGGCAGCATTACTATCGGAGACATAGAGACGGCATGGGGGACGGCGTTTGTTCAAGTTATAGTCGGCATTGGCCTGACTGGGAAGACGATATTTCAAGGGCGGGCATTTATGATAGCTTTTCCATGATATCCTGATCATGATGATGTGAGATATATTGTACAGAGGCTCAGGCCGCTTACCATTGAGGATCATTTGATTTCGTCAAACTGCTTTTCCTGTTTACCCACTGTGACTGTCCGCGGTAGCGAAAACCCTTAAATGGAATCAACGTTACTGATGACTTTGACGCAATTTCAGTCAAGTGCCTGCATCTGTCCACGTACTGTCATTCTCTCCTTCCCTCGGAAACCCCGCACGACGGGTCCGTACGACTGCCATCTTCGTGGCTAGACCAAGTCAAGCAAACACCTGCTACCTCACCACCCCCAAACCGGTTCCCTAAACAATGCCAAACCTGGGCAAAGAACGACGCAAACGGCACTGACTTCAAACATGCGGACACCAGAACCGTGCCTGCCAACATATTACCTAACTAAGTCTGCCCCTCTTCATCTCAAGTCGTCGTCACAATGACACCTCTCAAGCGACCCATAGTTCCGGGTAACGTTTTTTCAAACTCGATCCCAGCCATATTGTTCTTTCTCCCGTAATTATACGAGACAAGCTAGATAATATTGAAGCAAAAAAAAATATGCCTCTCCGCGGACCCGTTCCCGTGAGGCTCTGCAAGAAGGAGGACAGCGAGGTGGTCAAGCTCGGCCCGATGACCATCTACATCTTCGAGGACGGGAGCAACACGGATAACCGCATCGGCTGCATGACGCTGGAGTTGCCACCGGGGACGTCGGGCCCGCCGATGCACTGGCACCGGTTTCACGACGAGTGCTTTCTCGTAACCAAGGGTTTGTATTTTTTTTTTATTTTTTATTTTGCCCAATGGATCATCGTGTGTTCTTTTTTTGTTTTTTGGATTTGCCAATGTTGACTGGGACTGCTGTGCGCAGGGACGGTGCGATTTACGACGCCTGAGGGGCATGTAGATGCCGAGGAAGGGCAGTTGATGGTCGTCCCGCCAAGGGCAATCCATACCTTCTCCAACCCCTCGGACAGTGTCCCCGCGGAGTTCTTCATGACTTCTACCCCTGGTAAGTTTATTTCGATGATTGTTAGAGTACCACGCTGACATGAGAGAAGGGTATTATATGGATTGTAAGTACAAAAACGGCTGGAGTGATGAGTAGCTACACTGACTGGATAGACTTCCGGATGATGGGCAAGATGGTCGAGGAGGGGAAGAAGCTTACGCGGGAGGACACACAGCACTTGATGTCGTTGTTTGGAACATTCCCGCCTGATGTGGAGTCTGAGCCGTAGAAAATGCCCGGGAGCTTGGTATCTACAACATCGATCTAAAGCTGGTCTGGTAGATTATTTCCTTAGCCGCTGTGATCTCCGCCTCCCAGTATCGACCGGTGACTGCGGCCCAACTTTGGTAGCCGGCTGCGTTTTGTTTTTCTCTGCACCCTTCGTGCTCCGCGACTTCTTGCTTGGCGGCGCCTCCACAGCTGGCTCTGGAGACTCTTCCTTGACTTTTTCGTTCTTCACAGCCTTTGCCTTCTTGCTGGGTTTCTCTGCGTCACCGCCAGCGTCCTTTGTGCCCCTCTTCGTCTTTGGGGGCTTTGCCTCCTCGCCATCCGCAGGCTCCTCCTTTGCTGAAGGCACCACCCGGCCCGTCTTCTTCTGCCGAGCCGGAGCATAGCAACTCGTCCTCCCGCCGACGGTGATGAACGCAAGCTTCTCGCCATTCGGCAGCACCGAAGCAGCGCCCTTGCTGCCCTTGCCCCAGCGGTAGTTGAAGAGCCAATCTTCCGGAAACTCGTCCGAGTCTCCAAGCTTATCGACAGCCGTCTGACAGACGAAACGAATCGCCTCATAAAGGTTGTGGATTTCTTTTTCGCTGAAATCGTCGCAGTATTGCTCCGGGTGTAGCTTGGACTGGTAGAGTACCTCGTCAGCGACCCAGTTTCCGATGCCACTGATGTGCGTCTGGTCCAGCAGGAGAGCCTTGACCGGGACGTGTCGGGACTGCATTTTTTGCTTGAGGTAGTCTTCTGTGAATACGTCGACATCGACGACAGGGTCCGGCCCGTTTTCTTTCAATGGAGAGTGATTTCTGATTTCATCGCCCGGGCAGTCGACGAGTCTGATGCGGCCGAACCTTCGCGGGTCGGTGAATGCTGCCTCGGCTTTTGGGCTTCCTTCAGTTTCAATATGGAACTTCCAGTACTTGGGCGGCCAGATGTCTGCTTCCCCTTCCTTCATCTTCTTGTAGTAGTTTGTATAGGCTGTCTTGTCTCCTTTGATGTGAATCCATCCTATGATTGTCAGAAACGACACTATTATGAGAGCCAAGTATGGTTACCTGTCATTCCCAAGTGCATCACCGCATGAGGCGGCCGGTCAAATGTAATCCTGGAGGAGTGAGCTTGCGAGCAGTCCAGGGAGAGACGCAAAGACCAACCAAAAGTACTTTCCCTGACTTCCTACAGAGACTACCTTCTTCCCTTTGACTGCCTTCTCAAAAGCCGGGCCACTTGTGCCAACCTTACCGAAAACATTCGCATCATCGGGAGCAGACACCTTGGCGATCTTCTTGCCGACAAGATGCAGGCGTAAGAAGTGCACGCACCGAGCGACTATGAAGGTCAGTCGGATGTGCCATGTTCCAAGTGGTTTAGGTCTCACCTTCAGCAATTTCAGGCATTTTTCCACTATGTACACTAGAGAAACAAAACCTACTAGCTATGAGGTTCTTTGGTATGACGAAATCCGGACCCTTGAGCGTATGACGCGACGACCTCATCGGCGGCCCACCGCGGAGGGACGCGAGTGCACGTGACATCCCCTGCCACCTCGGGTGGGTCGTGGCCGACCACACGCTGGTTTTTCCAGCTCCCCCCACATTCGAGGCTCAATTTTTCGGGACCCTTTAAATATTCGTCCTCCGCCGTTTCTTCACCTCACGATCTTCTTCTAACCAACATCACAGTCCAATGGCTTCGTAGCCTTGCATGGTCCGGTAAGTTCGCGCTCGCGCTCTTTTCTTGTTTCTCCTTTCTTCTGATGACACACCAAACACCGCAAACTAGAGTCTTTGACCTAATTGGAATGAAAACTCTGTTTTACACGTCAGTCTGATCGACACAAACACTTTGGCGCTTTGCACTTCGAGTTCTTTACCGCACTTGGAGCACGACGCTGACTAGATACAGGCTTATGCAGATTTAATTCTGACGCTGGCACCACTGCTACGCTCCTGCTTGGAGATGGCTAATTGAAAGGTAAGCCTCGAAAATTTTCTTGCGTTATTTAAGCAAACATCCTCCGAGAACCTGATGAACAAATTATCATACTACGTATGTTGGAATTACCGGCTGAAACTTATTGACGAAAAAAACTGGCTGTTTCTGATTGTTCTCCATTGATCTTTTTTCCATGTTACCTTGTTCTTGACATGACCCGTCGCTAACATGGACATCAGTCATCTCAGCTCCCTTGGACAAGGTACATACCATTCCTCGCTTCCCCGCCAGTCATCTTCTGATGAAACGGCACTGGGCTCCGAGAGTACCCAAAAGGGACTCGCTACATGAGCAGACAAGCCACTTTGCGGCAGGCCTAGAAAACCTCGCCCACTGATCTCGATGCGGACACTCGACATGTCATGACACGACTTCCAGCATCAGACGCTGACCCGTGACAGTGTCAAAGGAGCTGTGTGTCTTCTCTGTGGATTATGGCTCCAGCCTCTTTGGCGGAGCGTCGTCGTTCCGGTGCGGTCATGGTAGGTCGCATTTTTTTCTTCGTCTCTCATTGCCTACCTGATGAACACTTAGATGACGAGTCTGATTTGGATTTTCCAATGCGGATAACCTTTTACCTTTCCATTCATGCAACACTGAAATGCATATCATATATACACATTATTTGGAAGATGAGCATGAACATCGCTGACCATATCAGACATCAGATTCTTGAACATTGACCTTGCCGGACCCTTTGGGCTCAATGGTATGTTCCATCATTTTCTTCCATCCAGCCACCGGGCTCCGTTCTCCTGATGAACGATAAAACAAAAGACAAGCATATGTCAGAGCCTAACGGCGAAGCTGAGAAACGTTGACAACACGTCATTCTGATCAGAACCTCACATGCAATCTTCTTGGGATCTTGAAGAACGCAGAGGGCTAACTAGTCAGAACAGTGTGTACAACTTTCTTCTTTTCCGCGCTGGAATACAACCGCTTTGGTAAGCAATATCTTTTTACTACATATGTACCTTTTCCCCCCAAGCGTCATCATATGATGATCATAAAATTTTCACGACGGTCTCCATAGCCATATGCTTTGATGATAATGCCTTTGACAAGGCTCCCATACTGAATCTTGACGCTTCATACACTGTTTTCAAGAATCGTGAATTGCAGACAGTTGCTAACTGAAGTCACCAGATTCTGAGTTCATTGTTGGTTGGCCTACTGCCCGCTCTCGGGTCACATGTCTTTCACCAGTGTGGGTGGTCGAGGGGCCACTCTGGGACACATCAACTTCGGTGTATCACTACACAGAAGAATGATGTGTGTCGGTTCGAATCCGGCCACGGGTATCCCTCCTGCTGGATACACTCTTTTTTGAGTGGATCCACCAAGAGCAGCCGCATATGCGGTAGATACCTGCTAGTGTCGCAGTGTCGTTAAACCTGGAGCTCAGAAACCAATCCAGAGGCCTATTGAGGTTACACATGGGGCAACCTTGCCCGAAATGCTTTATGCAATTCCCGGTCATCACAATATGTGAGCTGAAGACCGACTAGTTCTTACTAGTTCGGGTTTTAAACAAACATTGTTGAGTGCTGTAGGGTTCGATCCCCTCTTGTCTAGTGCTTCTCGTGGCCGGTTTGGTGGCCAGTACTCAACTATCGCCGTGGCGGCCGCCCAAACGGGAGGGCAGTGCCTGAGGGCGTAAAACAAAAACTCCCAATTGCGAGAACCATCATTCTTTTCATTGTGCTAGCCGCCACTGTGCGACTGTATGAAGAAGAGGCGTATATGTCCATTCTGCTTTCATATTATAGAAGATCCATACGATTGCGTTGAGGTGTGTTATCGGCTTCCCAAGGTCGACTTCTCTCCCTCAAATGTTTTAAGTTATACTAGGTCACAATATCTACTTGTACTAGGCCACTACAAAACAAGCCAGAGAGTCAAGAACGCAATCGTTATTAGCTATCATTAGGGGTATCATTAAGTATCAGCAACATGATCTGCCAGCACATCGGTGCTCTTTTGTTTTTACCCAAACCCAAACGCCCAAGTAAGCACCCGTATGTATGTTACCGATGTACCTTTGCAAAGTCTATCCATGTTTTAAAAGGAATGCGCACCTGGGTCTCGCTAGAACTCTACCATGCCCAGCAAAACGACGACAGCGAAGAATGTTACTAATGCGCCAAACGAGTCGCGGGAACCGTGGACGGCACCGCCGCTCTTGGGGGTGGATGTGGCTGTGAACACACCCGTGAGTACCGTCGTCGAGGACGATGCGGCAGGTTGCGTCGAAGTCGGCGCTTGTGTAGCCAAAGGCCAGTCGCTGGACGCACTGTATAGCACGCCGTTGATGACTACACCGTTGCCCTGCTGGAGCATCTTGACCTGGTCATTACTGCAGGAAGTCTGCATAGCGCGCAGCCAGCACGTCGGCTCCGGCGAGTCGGGCAGCTTGTCCGTGTGGGTGGCGCGGGCGTCCCCTGACGTGTTGTAAACAGCCAAGTTGACCTGGTCGCCCGTCGAGATGGATGTGCCAAGGATGACGCGCGCAAAGACCTGGAACGCGGTTTCCGGCTGGTAGGCCGGAACGGAGTGGCCGGCCTGATAGATGCGACTAAACGATAGGTTTCCAAACTGTCGGACAGCGCCGCCAATGTATGAATCGTTCACAATGATGGGCGCGTAACCGGCGGAGCTGAAACGCTGTCCGTAGACGGACCCGGCCTGCCAGGCTAGATTGAGCGAAGCGGCCTCTCCACCCAGCCAGTTGCAGATATAGTCGCGGTCGCCGTATATGAGAGCAACACGAATGCCTCGCTCCAGGAGGCGGGCTAGCTTCGGGATCAAAGGACCTCTCATGTGGTCACCCGTTGCTTGGAAGTTCGTTAGAACCGCCTCGCTGGTCATGGTGAAGTTGACGACGGAGCCAATGGCTTGCTGGAAGCCCGCGGTATTCACATATTCGAGGTATGTGTTTGGCGGGAACGAGTCTGGGTTCTTGCGCGCAATGTCGTACCAGCTCCTCCCCGACTCTGCGTACGGTGTCACAACATTTTCGTTACAAGTGCTGTACGCCTGCGAGCACAAGCTGTTTACCTCTCTTACCGTGCCGGTATTGTTAGCATCATAAACCGAGTTAGCAGTACGGCACTGTCGTATAAGGTCCAGGCAGCCGCCGGTAGTGTACAGGCTACCGTTGGCTAGGCTTGCGCGAACGTCGTTCATAGCTTTAAAACCGTACGTGTTGTTTATGGCCATAGCTGGGTAGTATGCGGCCTGAACCTGGTCATCGATGCAGCCGTTCACAATGCCCAGGGAAGTAAGGTGGATTTCGAGCGTCTTGTTGGCTGACAAGGTTCCGTTTATGCGCTTCTCGTTTTGCGTCTCCCACACATCAGAGAAGACAGGCCCATACTTTCCACCGTAGCTCTCAGCAAAGAGGTTGATGCCAAGGGCGCTGTTGTTTGGGGGGTTGTACTGGGGGAAGGCGCCCAGAAACCCTTGCAGCATGTGCCATATTGCCATCGCGGCCGTCTCCGTGGTGTTAGCCGTGTTGTTGGTGTTCAATGAGCTGAAGGTGCCGTTGAGGAACGTCGCGGGCGGCTGGCCGTTGGGAACCGGTTGCGGTGGTGTCGACTGATTGGCATTAAATAGGTCTATTGAGCCATTGGTTGCAATATCGTAGGAGAAGCCGACTTGGTTAGGCTGTGAGGTCAGCATGGCTGCGAGATGCTTTGAGCGTTTGCAAGCTTTACCTGATCAATGAACAACATATTGGAAGCGCGGTCCCAGCCCCATTCCCGGGCAACAGTCTCGTACTGGTCCAGGCCTTTCTCAATAACCTCGCAAGGGCCAACCTCGGTGAACATGCCAAACAACGAACTGACGCCAGGCCCGCCGTTCAACCAAATGGTCATGGTGTCGGTCGGTTCGCGCGCGCCGACGAACCAGAAAAACATATTGGCCGGGAACGGGCCCGGGACATTAACCCATCCTGTATATTGTTGCTGGTTGTCATAGGCGGTTTTGCAGGCGCCCTTGGGGATCTTGTAGCGGACGGTGACGTTGCCGTCTACGGGAGAAGTGATTGTGGTTAGATTGACCGAGGTCGACGGGAATTGGGCGGCGGCGGAGGCGCAGAGCAAGCTGCCGACGGCGAAGGAGTGAAGGAAGCGCATGGTGAGATGTCCTGCATCGTGCCGTCGGCGCATATTACACTCTACCAAGTCGAGGGGGAATGGGGGGGCGTAGAGATGTTTATGGGCGCCGAATGTGCGGGCGTTTGGAGGAAAGAGAAAAGTGACGCAGTAAGACGAGTGTTGGAACGGAAAGCTGGAAGGAATGTCGAGGTTTTGAATGTGCTTATAGGGCGGGCTTGGCAGACGTGCCCCTGCATTTAGCAGTCCTTTGTGGGTGTAACGGCCGCCCACAGGAGCCGTACGGAGCCCCGAACCTCCAAGTTAGGCTGCTTTGTGAACTCCAGGACTCCTTCAGCTGGCTGCCACGCGGCCCACGGGGAGTTTTAGCGGATCGCCCAGCCGACATTCTAGGGTATCATTCCCGCTGGGGATATTTTGGGTGAGTCGAGCCCCTCTGCCCAACCACAGCAGCCGTCGACCCTGCAACCTCATCAGCACCATCCTGATCCTGGACGTCCCGTATCCTGCCGTTCTACCCGCTGCGCTGTCGGGCGTTCATCTCAAGTGCCAGGACGTCCCAAACTGGCTGAGTGCAGAACTCTATCCGGGATGAGCTGACATAGTGTATAGCGTGGGCCTCCGGCACATCATGAATGTATCTTTTGTTGATGGAAAATGGCAGTCAACATGACGTTTGTCGTGATCCATCAAACAGATCGTATCGGAGTCAATTGCAGGCACTCATAGATTGGACGACACCACAAGTTTTGAAAATGGATGGTAGGTATGGTACAGAGTCGTTACAACGCCCATCGTTCAAGACACCTCCTGCAAGTCGGCATTCCGACTTGCATATGCTCCCCCCCCCCCCTTCCTCCAATATGACCTCCGCATTCAGGTAACCAACCAAACCCAACCAATGCTTCCTACGTAAGTAAAGGTAATCAGGGGACTTCAACACCACTGGCGCCTAGAGAGATCCAGGGGGAAACAGCTATCCGCCACAAGCTTCCTTTGGAATTCAACAGCCCCCGATAAGCCTTGGTTGTGAAACATCATCATTCCAGACGAGTAGGTGTTGCTGTTGCTTAGATACGTCTGAAGTACACAGCTTCCTTCAATTGACCTTGACCTGACTACGACATTTCCACCATGCTGCATTCACTTGCTCAATGGCACAAAATACCACCAGACAGCCATCTGCCTAGTGGTAGCCCAAAGTGGTAAGCTCGCCTCGAGCCATCGCCAACGGCTTCCTAAATCTGTCAGGAGTTGGTGCGGCTGAAGCCGAATTGTCAGGGGTTCATTCACAGGTTCCAGCAGGTCAAATTCTCCTTCACTCCCATCTGTGGCATTTCAATTTTCAATGAAATCTTTGAGAAACCTTACTAGTGTTTATCCTGCCTGATTTCTTTCTTGTTGTTTCACTCGGCCCTGCTCAGCAATGAGCGCCTCCGCTTCCGATATCATCACCTACATCGGTGTGCCCCTGGCCGTGCTTGGCGTACTTCCCATTCTGTACAACACCATAGCGACCCTTGCTGCCCGTTCACGAATTCTGCGTATGCTCCGGCATGCCCGTCTAACAGCCCTTACCCGTTCGGATGTCGTAAATCGTGTTATTGAAGTCGATCTCCCACGCTACGCCGTCACACCGTGGGACCGTTTCGAGCATCAGGAAGAATATTGGTCTCTCGCTCGCCACCCCTCTTCTATCCCAGGCGGTAGCTGGACCACCTTCAACTGGCGCACAAATATTATTGGGCTCAAGACTCAACGCGTCGAATATGCCGACCAGTTGCGACAGCCACAGGTCGACGTCAGCTTTGACGAGCTGATCTGCTATCTCCTCGACCTCGGTGCTGTTCCCGATGCTCATGGTTGGAGGTTGTTGAGAAGCACCGGCCTGTGGACCCCGGTTGGCTGCACTCTGATGAAGAGCCCTGACGGCCAGCACAAGGCCCTCACCATTGCTCCTCTAGAAGATTCAGATGGTCACTTGTCACTTGCTGTCTCTTGGTCTTCCCATTGGATCACTAGGAGCCACGAATCACTGCCTCCGTACTGGGTCCGCCTGCCGCCCCCTGCTGTGATCGAGATCAAGGCCGATATCGAAACAAATGACGACGGAACCGCTGAAAAGGTAGACACGACTGAGGAACCCAAAAAGGCACCCTCCCCCGCGTCCTCTGTCGATTCCATCTCCCGCGCCGTAGCTACCAACGGACAGAAGCCCATAGCTTGTAAGATCTCCAACCACGGCCTCATCAGCGCAATTCCAGAAGATGGAGACCACCCTACCACAAGCCTTTACATTGAGCATGTACGGATTCGCCCCGGCTCTTCCACAGGGACATGGTTCGCGAGCGCTGCTACCGCCTATGGCACCTCCAGCAGCACCATTCTATGGAACTACCGCATCCCAGAAGATATCCTCGCCTTTGCTCGCGGCTCTTCCGTCCCCTGCGGCGTATTAGAGCTGCTCGGCATCGTTGATAGTTCGCAGACCCCAGAATGGGGCTCAAAACACGACGATATGAGAGATCGTATGGATCTCAGGGAAAAACGGATGCGAGAGCAGCTCAGTGCACTCACGGCTGAATCCCGTTTGAACCCTGCCCAGCGGGAACAAGCCGTTCGAGAACGCATTCGCAGGGAAAACGACCAGCGGCTAGATGACCGTAAGTTCTGCCTCAATTGCATGCTATGGTAGTCCTGCTAACAGTCCAGTCCGAGATCAAATGCGTCAGGACGTTCGACGCCGAGAGGCTCGAGAGTTCGAGGCCATCCAGTCCCCCAAGTGGGATGCCGCCCTAGTCGCTTCCCACAACCTCCGCTGGCTCCAGAATCACAGCCATGTGCCCTCGGACCCGACAAGTGGTTCTCTCCGTGCCGTTGCCGCAGGAATACTGCACCGCATGATTCTCGACGGCGCGTTTGCCAACGAGATGAGCACCGTGCTGAGCCAGTGGAAGACGTGGGCTGAAAACGGGGGAATGCGCCAGTCGGATTTCGCAGCTCTGCGTGACGGTCCCAAGCATTTTGCGCTAGCAAGTCTTCTGGTTGCGGTTATTAAGGATGCCGGTAGTGCTACGGAGGAGTCGCTAGGTATGGACCTGCAGGAGTGCCTGCGTATGTGGCGGCAGGTGAGGCTAGGCTGAATTTCGACCGTGATGTAAGTTTTGGAGACGATACCCCTTGTTATTGTACGATTAGGAGAAGTGGTTCTTGGTGCTTGTAGCGGATGCAAATGATTGTATGATCGAATCAAACATATGTGAGTTAAGAAAGAGAAAGATAAAAAAAAAAAAAAATGATGTCTTTTCTACATCGCAGGGGATCATCTCCATCTGGCACTGGGCCTCTCGTATCTTCGTAGGCCATTCGTTACATTACAAGCCTGTCTTCCTGCATGATACGCATGATATGCAGCAGTATGTTATGGGCTTGGCGCAAAACATAGACCATTGCCATGCCAACAACAGATGAAGGTCAGGAATAGATATTCCGCAAGCTGTTAGTTGGCTACTGGACTCCATGAAGGCCATCAAGATGTCGGTAGCTTCGTTTCGAGGCAATCTCTACGGCTTTTCCAAACGATACGCCATTTTCGCTCATTAATATCAGAGGGCCCCGAACCAGTGCATGTGTTGCAATCAGTTAATCCCTATTTTCACACAGGCTATGCCTAGTGATTCTTCATACTACCCATTCTGGTCCCGTTTGTTCCCATCCCGTAAGTCAAAGACGCCCCGCCAAACTCCATCGCTCTAAATGCAAACTTCCTTGGCTACTAAAGCAAAACCAGAAAAAACCTAACGGTTTCTACAGCTCGTCATCGTCACGATCAGAATCGTACACGATTTCTTCCCTCTCATCGTCCACCCACAAACTCTCGGGCAACATCTGACTCTTGGACAGTAGCTGCGAAGAGCCCAGCTGGAAATTGCCCGGCGGCAAGCGAATCGGGCTGTCGTCTTCCTCGTCCACGAAGATCGGCAAGCTAGAGTTCGCGTGGACAGGTCGTGGAACCGACTTGATCGGTGACTGAGAAGGACTTGAGGTCTGGCTTGCTGTGGTTGCCTGCGAGGGCCGAACCGCACGGCGAGGCGTGGGGTTGGACGGCCGGCTAAACGGAGTTGGAGGCAACGCAGGTTTGGGGAAGAGCTCTGTGCCAAATGCCCGCTGGCTACGGGTTGGTGTCTGACTTGACGGCACCAGAATATCTGCCTCTGATGAATGATGGGCCGAATGGTCATTGTCACTCCGAATCTGTTCAGCCACCTCCTGTGATATCGTCCGCTCAGCAGATATCTGTGATGTTTCCTTTCTGCCAATCTCAGGTTCATCTTCATCCTCCTCTCCGTTTTCCTCTTCGCCAAACACGGAACACCGTAGGTTGGCCATCAAGTGACCCACGACAGCCGGGGGAACATAGTTGTACTTTTGTGGTGGACCGTGTAGCCATCCGTTTTCTTGCATCTCTCCAAGAGGAACCGGATCGTTTAGCTCATAAACCTCGTAAAGACGGTAGGCGAACTTGGCGCCGGGCAGCTTGTGCCGGTTGAAATCAGCGTTGCCAATTCCGTCCTCGTCGATCTCGCCGGGTACCTTTGCCTCGCTTATGCACGCCATGTACCTCAGCTCCGAGGCTGGTTTGGTGATGTACATCCACATGCGCGACACAGTGCTCGGGATTTTGTAGCTTCGGAACTCATGGTCTTTGGTTCCGGCCACAATATTATCCATGTGCTCCGGATGAATTGAGATAAAAATGTCGGAACGGTCGGTTTGAGGGGCCATCGCACGAATAACCTCCAAGGGAATTCGCTGGCTTTCAAGCCCTTGTGTGTGCGGTGTCTTGGGCGTCTCCACGGCGGCTTTGCCTTTGCCTTTCGACGTGGGAGTTCTTTGGCTCTGCGTTGGGGTTTGAGAGATGGACTCTTCAGTCGAACCTTTGTTGGACTCCCTCGAAGCGCTCGAGTCGCTGTTTCGAGTTGGATCAGGGGACGATGTGATAACCTCAACAGTCTCCCTACGATCTGAGGTGTTGGAATGTACACGTCCAAGTTTTGGCAGAATGAAGGGCTGGGACAAAACCACCGTTGCCTCCTCTTCCTCGCTAGTAGCAGGGGCAACATTTTCCTTATCAGAGTCGCCTTCCTCTACAGGGGAGAGTTCTTTGGACGCTCGTTCCTCCGACGAGGTAAGTAGCTGGTCCATCTGAAGCTGTGTCTCTTCGCCGACGATACCGTAGCCTTCAGCCTCTTCATCCAAAACATCGAGAGCATCAGACTCGTCCTCAGAGTCGGCAATTTCACGAAGAGGTGACCTAGGCGGTCTTCGAGGGGATGGGCTGGTTTCCCGTTCATTTTCCTCATCTTCCGTTTCCTCCTCTTCCAAAGGTACGAGGCTAGCCGTAGGATGCGGTGTAATGAAGCGGACATTCTTTGCAGGTTGCAACGGCGGCCTGTTAGGAGAGGAAAGCTGGGTTGAATCTTGGCTGCCAATTGTGGCATACGAGTCTTGAATAGTCAGAGTTCGTGGCCGTTTCACAGATCCCGTAAGCCTCATTGGGGACATCATCTTGTTTGTAGACTTGTCCTTCAAGGGTGATCTCTTTGGGGCCGGGCTATACCTCGCCAGCATTGGCGTAAGAGGGCTCCCCTGTGAGGACGGAATTTCCAAAATAGTTCGTTTATTGGTCGGCGTTTGAGGCACGACAGATGGGGTTCTACTCGGAGGCTTTTTGCCGGGAACAAGATTCTCTTTGTCACTCGCCGAAGGGAGAGTAGGTTTTTCGTGTTCATCATCCGACGGTTGGAACTGCCAGACATCGTCATCTTCGTCTGGCGACTTCTCTGCCGATCTTCTTGACATCTGGGTTAGGGTCTGCGTATGAAAAGAAGAGCTCGGGGTCGGCTCGTCGCCCATTGTCTTCCTCCTCTTCTTCTTGGGTGCGGGTTCATCCTCGTCATCGGACAGATCAATGCGCACCGGCGACGAATGCCGAGATTCGTACATTTGAGTTAGGGTTTTTTGTTTTTGATTGGTGACTCGGGCTCTTGGTTTACGAGCGCTATATGTGCGGACCTCTGTTTTTCGATGCGGGAACTTGACCTGCTTGGCCGGCGTAGTGGACTTGTAGACTCGATCGGGAGGGGCATCAGCGGCCCGGCCGCCGGACCGGGTTTGTGGTGGCATGTTGAACGTTTTTGTCACAATGTGGAAGAGGCAATTCCAAGTTGACCGCCCTTCCAAAGTAACAATGAAGTATCAAGCTCGCGATGACGAAGCAGTCTGTGTAGCTGGATTACACGCTGACTTGTCCCTGTGCTGCGTTGAGGGCGCGTCGCGTGTGGGTGGAATCGATTTACGCGTGAGAGCGTGTGGTAGTGACATCACATGCGACAAACGGGGCGTATCTTTATACCAGCACTTCTACATGCGTAATTGAATACATTTTCTTTACCCCATCTCAACACTGTCTTCAACAACTGAGGCGGCTTTTATATCGACAGGCCGATTCTGAACCAATAGGCTGATTGCCTGGAGACTTTGAATCAGTTGCCATGCTGAACATATTTTCAAATCATGGACTGGTGTTTGCCAGCATCAAATGGTCAATCGAAATCATGTTTGTAGTGTTTTTATGATAACCTAACATTTCAGTTCCTAGTTGCGTACACCTTGACATGAAGATAGCGTTTCACCCCTGGATGCCATTCCAAATCTAGCACTCTAAAACAAACTCCATTCATTCCATCATATCATGCTTTTTATTTCATAATATCCTAAACCATGCTTCTCTCAAGACCATTGTCATGCTTGTGCAGTCTATGGGACCATGATCATGACATTAGTCCTTTGCTACAGTTGCTGCGGTTTCTTCGTGTTGCGAAGTCCACTTTTTTCTTTCTTTTTTACGTCGGTTAGCTGCTAAACTCTGTTGCGGATTACTTCGAACGCCTTGGATGACAAGATGTAGTGTGTATAGAGACGCATCTCGTCCGGTCTATAGGACAGTGCTCAATGAGCGGGCAGCTTTTTCTTAGTAAAGTGGTGCAGAAGGCGTTTAAATTTGTGCCCATGTTTCTCAGAGGGCTTGCCAATAAATTTGAGGACTGGAATTGTCCTGCTCTGTGCCCGGTAGTAGTCCTCGATATATTCCTCGATGAAGTCCTCTAGGTCCACACCATTGATGTCAAGATCACAGGCGTGTTGCTGATAGTATCGAGCCATGGCCTCATGTCTCAATCTGTTGTCATCCTCTGTAAGCACCGACTGTCCTCGAGATGTATTCACCAACATTTTTCTTCGTTTGGCTTCTGCTTCGATGGGTTGTATACTGTAATTTCAGTTTTTGCATTAATTGAAACTAATGTATGTTGCACGAGCTGGAGCAAGTCTCGCTGTAGATGCAAGGCGCCTAGAAGGTCTTATTGGATTCGATTGGGGTTTGATAGGCAACCTTTTTTGAACAAACGTCAAGGAACGTAACAAAATACTGATATTGGCCAACCTTGGACCTGGTAGAAGCCTTTTTATAAGAAATGCTGAGCCGATAATGGAACTGTCTCCGAAACCATTCTTCAGATACTGGTAACTAGGTTAGCACACCAAACCCACCCGAAACTCAATATCACAAATGTAGGCCATAGAGCAACACGAAATGGTTGTACAAAGAGGACTCTAGCGCGGTAAGTTATATATACATCAGGACCTTCTGATTTATTTCTTGGGCTCCTCCTTCTTCTCCTCCGGCTTCGGCGTCGGCAGCTTGAAGGTGTCGGGGCGTCTGTCCGTGCCAGCTCCAACTTGCTCCCAAGCACTGGTACCACCCTCAAAGTTGCGGAAAGCCTGGGTGAGCTCGAGGGGCTCGGTGACGATGCGCTTCTTCTCCTCGTCGTATCTGATCTCGGTGTAGCCGGTAAGGGGGAAATCCTTTCGCAAGGGGTGGCCCTCAAAACCGTAGTCGGTCATGATTCTGCGCAGATCGGGATGATCGGTGAAGTAGACGCCAAACATGTCGTAGACCTCACGCTCGTACCAGTTGGCTCCATCAAAGAGGGGGGTAACACTGGGGACAGGCGAGGCCTCATCGGCGTAGGTCTTTACGCGGATGCGGGCATTGTGGCGAACACTGAGGAGGTTGTAGACGACCTCGAATCGCTGGTCTCGGGTCGGGTAGTCGGCAGCGGTAATATCACTGATCTGGGTAAACTCGGCCGAGGTGTTGTCTGGAGAATTTTAGATGATAGTCACAACATATCTCGACGGATTGGCGCTTACACTTCAGGAACGAGAAGGTGGGGATAATTCCGGAGGGAGAGACGTAGATAGTGAGCTCGTCCTTCCAGACGGAGATCTGCTGGACGTACTTGGGCAGGCAGCCCATAATCCAGGAACCGTACTTATGGAGGTTATCGGCCTTAGACTCGTACTTGTCGGCAGGGTTGACGAGAGGAGCCTTGAGGATACCGATGTGTTCGCGAGGAGACTTCCTCACGTCAACGGCATCCTTGGGCTGGCCGGTCGGAAAGCCGGCCAATTGAGGGATCGAGGTCGAGAAGCATCGAATCTCTGTGGGGCGGCAGTTGCGCAAGCCCGCCAGAGCCCTACTACGGTAGAGCTTCGTCGCCATTGTCGCGGTTGTTGCAGTACTGGGGGCTTGATGCCTCTGTGGGAGTTGGTTGATGATGCTGTGCTTCTGTGATGCTTGGGAATTGAAAGAAGCTAGCCGGATAAGGAACGCCCTGGGGTGAGTTTATCTGACGCCTTACCACATCGGGCCAGCATTTGACTAGAGTCAACTTTGTACAAGCGATTCTAACATAACATTTTGAAAGAAAAAAACTCCTCAAAATACAGAAACCAAGTTTTCTTTACAAACTTTGTCTAACTCTCTCTTTTCAGCTCACGTTGCTGTAGATTACATGGCTTTACTGCCCTTCCAATACCAGTATCTCACGGTGAGGGTGTGCCTAGAACCTGCTGACTCGCCTCATTCTAAGGCTTTTCATTGGCTTGTATGGCAGATCTAATCACGTGATACAGATCTAGTGGATTTGCTGACCTAAGGTGCTAGCGCAGCAGGCGACCCATCTGAGAAAGGCTTTGGCTTCATCTGTATTGAACAACTTCCCTCTCCTTACCACCTCCACCCAGAAATCGACCACTACCCTCCCGCAATACATCATTACCCCCCGCAAATTGTCACCATGGCGCCCCAAGATACCTTCATCGAGGAGGAGGAAGACACATGGTATGCTACCCTCTGGTCTTGCTGCACACGTCTCGCGCTGGCTACACCTACTACATTATTAGGCAGCATGAACTAACCTCTCCCAGCCCGCTATGTATCGAAGAGTTTGACTTATCAGATCGGAACTTCCGACCCTGCCCCTGTGGCTACCAGGTACGGCGATTTCTACGGCGACATGAAAAATATTGCCTTCGTCGAACACCGACCTCTGACCGTTTCATAGGTGTGCCAGTTCTGCTTCAACAATATCAAGAACAACATGAACGGCCTGTGTCCTGCATGCCGCAGACCTTACGATGAGAAAACGATACAATGGAAGGTCGTTACCCAGGAAGAGTATGTTCCCCTCACCTGGCCTAGCGGCGTCTGGTTGACAGAATTTTAGGGTTGCCGAGTTCAGAGCAAACATCCAAAAGAACCAGAAGAAGCGAGCTCAGGAACAAAGACAAAAGGAAGTCCAAAAACGCGAGGCTGAGAAGGAGAACCGCAAAAACCTTGTCGGCGTCCGGGTTGTTCAGAAGAATCTGGTTTACGTAACTGGTCTGACTCCAACAGTACGAGAAGACGAGTTGCTCAAAACGCTACGGAAGCCTGAGTTCTTCGGCCAATATGGAAACATACAGAAGATTTCGATTAGCAATCGGAAGAGTCAGGACGGCCAAAATCAGTCACTTGGCATCTATGTGACTTTTGAGAAGAAGGAGGATGCGCAACGGTGCATCCAAGCCGTGAACGGTTCGCAGAACGGCGACCGCGTCCTTAGGGCTCAGCTCGGTACAACCAAGTACTGCTCAGCTTGGCTGCGGCACGAGCAGTGCACCAACAGACAGTGCATGTTCCTGCATGAGCTGGGCGATGAAGAAGACAGCTACACCCGGCAAGATCTGTCGTCGATGAACAGCATCAGCTCGCAGCGGCCTCTGGCGGGTGGATCATCCAACAGCGGTGGGAATAGCGGTGGGAGCAGCAGTGGCGGTCCGCCAAGAACTGCATCTCGGCAACAGAATACACCCTCAGCAACCCCAGCTTCGCAGCCCATGGCACGCACTTCGAGCAAAGATGGATCCGAAAACGGTGGCGATGGCTCAGCGCTACCCTCGTCAGCTAACTGGGCGAGAAATCCTCAACGCAGTCGCAGAGGAAGCCACGCTACCAGTGGCGCCGCCTCTAGCCCTGCAATCTCGACATCGCTCCCCGCAACCGCCGAGGCCGTACCCGAGGCTGTCGATGAGACTCCGTCAAGGAGTGAGACTCCAGCACCTACGACCGACCATAAGTCACCGAAACTGGGCATCATAACTGATGGCAAGAAATCTAATAGCCTTCCCGAAAACTTGCTCAAGGCCCTCCTCAAGGCCATGCAAGGATGTCCGTTCACTTACCACGCACCTGATACGAATCAGTTGGAGACCATTTATCCTCCCATGTTTGACGCTCGTGGCGGAGAGAAGCGAAGAGCGATGCGTGAGGAGGAGGAGTCACGCCTTGGCGTAGACCAAGAGCAGCAAAGCGAGGCTCAGGAGGCTTCTGAGGGAGAGCCTGAAACCGGAGGTAGCCTCGCCCTCGGCGGTGAGCCTGAGGATCGTGATGTTGCCCGGGATGTTGGCTTCGAACAGCGCAGGCCCGGAACGCAGCCACCCATTCAGCGCAACAACACCGAGGGCCTCTTTGGTCCCGCTCTTGGCTCGGGCTTTGGGCAGGCCTCCGTAACTTCTGGCTCCGTCGCCGGCAGCCGGTCGATGACTCCTCAGCAGCAACTGTTCATCCGCTCCCAGAGCGGCTTTGGTGATCACCTACCCCCCGGCATTACTACTGCACAGCCTTCTGCTGTCCAACAACAGGGTGGGAACGGCCACAACAGACAGGGTTCGAGGTTCAGCTTTGCTAACGATAGCACCGGTACCTCAGCGTCGGTCAAGGTGGCCGCGAACCCTCGTATCATGGCGCAGCAGTCTGCCATGATGCCGTCGACTTTCCACTCACAACCGGGCAGCCAGTACTATGCATCATCTATGCCTGGACCTCCTCCGGGCCTCAAGTCGACAGGCACGCCACCTAGCATGTTTGGACAGGGCCACTCGTTTGGTGGAAGCTTCAATGCGTCCAAGGATTCTGCTGAACTTCTTCAGACATTGATCCGGGGCCGGGGAGCCAACGGTCAGGGTCATGATGCTGGTAAGCGTGAGTACATGTTATCTTCTTTTTCTAATCAGTACCCATCCTCTACCTCCTCCACCCCAGCTCCTGCTTCGGGCCTCCTGGCGTCGCTCTACGGTAACCAGCCTGGAGCATTCCAAGACTTCGGTCCCAAGCAGAAGAAGAAGGGGAAGAAGCACAGACATGCTAACACTTCCTCCTCTGGGGGAGGTGGCTTAGTTGATCTTGCAGACCCGAGTATCCTGCAAGCGAGAATGCAACACCAGTCGCAGAGCAACGCCGGAGTCGGACAGGGACTGTTCGGTGGTCAGAGCCAAGGTGGGTACAACCCGAACATGATGTACAATACGCGTTTCCCGGGCGCCGGCTGGTAGCCCATGGGATGATGCGATAGATGAGGGGTGGTGTTGGTCGTTCAAAGGGATTGTTTTTACACTTCATGTATCATGAGAGGGAGGGCGTCGCGGCATGTCACAGGCGGACGACCGTCCTCGAGGGACCGGGAGCACAACCGCACATTACACGCATTGATTCAGCGAGCATTGCGGGAAAAAAAAACATCAGGGCCGCTCAGGG
The DNA here is from genome assembly GCF_014235925.2 of Colletotrichum truncatum. Lineage (NCBI taxonomy): Eukaryota > Fungi > Ascomycota > Sordariomycetes > Glomerellales > Glomerellaceae > Colletotrichum > Colletotrichum truncatum. Next base: position 6,164,862 of record NW_027222399.1, on the reverse strand, counting down.
GAGTGGCAAGGGTTGCATTTGGCGTCGTCTCGTGTTTCTTCTGGGCAAACAAGGACCGACACCTACAATCGTCCCGACATTATACCTCTTTTTCTTTTGGACTCGCATGTCATGGTTTATGGGGTCACGTCAGTCAGGCAAGCCATCATCGTCTTCCAATCGCCTAATGTACGTTAACTTGCAGACTGTCCTCTGGTGATGAGGATGGGAGTGGCATAAGGACAAATATAGCATCTTGCGCACACATTTCGCTCGTTGTTTTCACAAATCATCAAGGAAGACGATGATGGCAGCCGTGACTTGATCCTGTAAACCTGCACCGCATGTATATATGTGCTCATGCTTTGGCGGCGTTTCCTTTCGTCTTTCCATCCTGGCTAGGGAACCTTGGCTAACTGGTTCCCTAGATGACGAGCTACCCTCGCTCGATGAGGCGACCAGTTCCGTCGATGCCCTGGTCTCCGATGATCCCATGCCACACTTTGGGGGCCTATCGAGGCCTGCCGTCCCGACCCCGCCGCCTGGTCTCGGACCTCCTCAAAGAACGGCATCGCCGGCCCTACGGCAAGCGCCAGTCCCAGTTGTGCCCCTCACGCCACATGCGCCAACAGCTCCGAAAGCAACGCCTACGATGGCCAACGTCGTCCGGGCGGCCACTCCCGACCTCACACCTCGTAAGAAGGTCCCCGGATCTGAAGCTAAGAAAAACATCAAGGCTCTGGCCATTGAAAGCGGGCTTTCTAAGGACATTGCATCGCAAGCATCCCCATCCAAAACCAAATCCGTTTTGCAGGAGGAAGACTTTCCTGCGTTAGACGCTGTCAAGGCGAATGCTGCCAAGGCAAACGCTCAACGACCCGGGACACCGGCAAGGTCTGCAGTGTCGACACCGAAAATTGCACCCGCGAGCATCAAGAAACCTCAAGCGGAACCTCCTGCCTCCTTTAGTGAAGCTCCGAAGCCAACGCCCAAACCAGTAGAGAAAAAGCCTGTTCCAAGTGTCCTAAACATCGCTGCAGCCACAAAGGCCGCGCAGCTGAAGCCCGCGGAGCCCACAACGGCTGAGCACTCTGATTCTTCAGCTTTTCCAGCTCTGCCAACCCCTACAACTGCCAGCGTGGCATCTCCTGTCACAAGAACAGCACCCAAGACGTTACGGGTCGTTCCGACACCCAAGACCGAGGTGCCCCCCGCGTTGGTAACGGGCGCTTTCTCTGCCGCCGCCAGAGCCGTTTCCTCTGCTTCTGGGCGTCCTGGAACCCCGGCGAGCGAGATCATCAGTGACAGCGCTTCCATCGTGTCAGCGTCTATCTCTGCATCTCGTACGAGCTCTCCCCCTCCCTCAAAAGTCGGGACTGCTCCTGTGCGTGCCACGACGAAAAGCCAACAGCGCAAACAACGCAAAGAGGCTCACAAGGAGCAGTCAGCATCCATTGTTGAGACAACAAAGCAACCGGAGCCCGAAGAACAAGCCCCTATCATTGGCCGCAAGAAAAAGCAGAAGAAGGAGAAGGCACCTAGCCAAACGTCTGCGGCAGCCAAGAAGGCAGCCGAGCGCGCTGCTACTCCTCCTGTACCACTTAAGATAGAAGAGCCTCCCGCTCCTCCGAAGCCTATCCTTGAGAGGACAGTCGTGGATTTGCCCCCTCCCAAGGGCAAGGCGGCCAAGACCGCTGCTAAGAATGCTAAGGCTTTGGAGGAGAAGGGCAAAGCCAAGGAGAGTATCGCTGCTCCCGCGCCACCCACGCCTCCAGCTGCGACTGCAGTCTCCATGGTGGAGGAGTCCCAAGACATTGCCGAAAACCCCAAGACTATTCCCGAGGTTGTTTTCCAAGACCTAGTTAGTGTCGGGGAAGCTCCTCCTGCAGATCTTCTTACTCTGCTTAAGCCTCTCATGGAGCAGAACACCCGCCTTGATCGAGCACAAGCCGCCGCCCAAGGCAAAAATCCTCCCCCATCTACGACAACCAAGGGCATTATCACCGAGTCGGATCATGCTACTCTTCTGTCCGGACAGCCGGTTCGAAAAGTAATTGAGGGTCAGCGTGTGCTTATTACTCCCAACGGCGACTGCCTCCGCAACCTCACAGAAGAGGAGGAAGATAAATACCTAGAACTTCAGATGTTTGTCGCTGAGGCGAGCGACCAGCCCGATAGCTTTGTGGCACCTCGCCACCAAGCTCGTCCCGGTGGCTTCTCCCTCATCAAAGGTCGCGCCGTGCCGAACGGGCCTCCGTCGTACTTCCCGCCGTCACCTAACGCACAGAAGATGTTCTCCGATGACCCGGTCAACAAGATCCAACGTGAGGAGGCCATCAGCTACATTAATCAGTATGTCCTCCCACGCCTTAACCTCGGCAACACGAACTTGTTCCCAGGCAGCTGGAAGTCAGCTCCTGGGGCCAAGGACGCCCTCTCAGCGCGCGAGACGGCTGCGGCAAGCCTTAATTCCCTGGCTCCATATATATACGGTCACGACGCGGCTGCTGGTGCTGGCATCTACTCCGCTGAGAGTGGTGGCTCTGGCAAGGACATACCTGAGGATGAGACTCCGTTCGGGGGCCTTGACTCGCCTCACCAGCAGGGCGAAGCGGCGGTCAACGCTTCCGCTTCCGCGGCGTCTGCTGCAGCAGCCGCTGCCGCCCAGGCTCACGCGCAACACGGCAGCGCCAACAGCGCGCACCCCAAGCTTCCCGGCACACCTCTTAACAGCATGACACTGATGAGTGTCGAAGATGCCGAAGCCGCGCTCGCTCTGGCACGTAAGGAGACGGAGAAGTTGGAGAAAAATCTCAACCAGGCCATCAAGCGCAACCGCCGACTTCTTCTCGGAAGCAGATGACTAGCCGTGGGATTGGTTGAGATTGTTGAAAGAGTTGTTTTAGCCGTAACCGTCCAGACTCTCATGTTAGGAGTCGGGGTCGTCGGAAGTGTGGTAAGCATGCTATCTGGGGCTAGGGGCGCTGCGAGGTGGTGATTTAAGTTCTCGACAAGGGAGTAAGCATCCCTACATGCAGCGGATTGTATATGTCTTTTTGGAGGACATGTAACCCCAGCGTTCAGTTTTGATACAATTATGTTGTCTATGCTACAACATCGTTGCGTGTAGCAATACCTGTACAAAGATTTGTATTCTAGAAAGCGGCAAAGGGTAACCAGGGATTTAGGACCAACTGGCCTAAGGATGGAGCGGCATTGCTCCCAGCGGCTTATTAGCATAATGATAGCATCGATACCCATTCACCACAACGCATAAACTGACCCACTCTCAAATGTGATTTGGTACTTAACTCCAACCATGAGCCAAGCCACGAGGTAAGCCGAAACTGCGTTAACGAGAGCTAGCCAGGCAAAGCCGGCTGTAGAAACTTACATGGACGCTGCTGCAATAGCATTTTGGCACTCGTAAGTTCGTGCTAGCAGTTGAAACTGCCAGTGCGCAGGCCAATATCTAGATTCAGTGCGAATTAGAGTCTAAACCGGTGAAATATCATAATGGTAAGAACGAGAAAAGGTGGCGAGAAATTCATCTGTTGCGTACTCGGCTCAGGATTCAACGAGTGCAATACAGGTCCATGCAAAGTTTACCAGAGGTCTTGACTTATGTTGACACAACATAACCGTATTAAAGAAGAAAAAGCATCGGGGGTATCATTTGCTAGACTCCTTGGCCTCATCCATCCCCTTCCTCTCCTCCTCTAGATCTCGGTTTCTCTCTGGGGTTTCCCTCCTCTCCAGGTCCTCGCCACGAACTACGTCGAGCTCATCTCGCAACTTATCCGTCAATTTTTCCAGTATCCATTCGGATTCGTCTAGACTACCCATCAGCGGCGATTGCGAGCCTACCCAAGACCATTTGTCCTCGTCGGGGCACTCCGCGTCATTGTCTCCGTCACCTCCGTTCAGCCTCTTGCGCTTGCTCTTCTTCTTCGAATGAATGTGCGGGCGGGCCTTGCGGTGAGTCGCAGAGCTACTCTCGTCTTCACCTATCAGTTTTAGATACCATGCCCACTCAGCAAAGGAGTACCTGCGGGGCGGCTTTTGTTTAGCGTGTTGGCGGACGGCGGCGATTTCGGAGATGAGAAGGTAGTGGTAATCTGCACGTGAGGTAGGGAGGGCAGCAGTCGGGTCACGAACGCGGGACCGGCGTCGTTGTCGGGGCTTTTCGGGTGTAGGTCCCATGCTACGAGATCGTTCCTGGTCAGGGACGAAGGAGGGATCAGGGGCGGATGAATAAGCGTCGGTATCGTCTTCTTCTCCTGAACTGCCTTCTCTCAGCCGGTGGGCGTTCCCGAGAAAGCCTGGTGGTAGCTCGTCATCCTCGCTGTCTTTTAATCGTTTGAAAACCACGCCGCAGGTCCATCGATTGAGAATAGACACAAAGTCCTTGCGGAATCCACGCTCGCCTGGCAGAATCGTGATGTTTCCGAGCTCTAGAGTGGCATCGCGAACAGCCTTCACTACAGTGTCACCCGCATTGGAAATCATGACTGTCATTGTTGGCAAAGCAAGCAGGGACCAAAACACGAAGAACGCCTTGCCCGGATTGGATACAGGCGTACGGTCACCATAACCGATGGTTGTAAGAGTCACGAACGCAAAGTAGAAGCCCTCGAAGTAAGACCAGTTCTGATATGGGCGCTCGCATTCCTGGAAGACCTTGGCACCTACAAGCCAGAGGACGAGCCAGGAAGAAAAAGATATGGACATGGCCAACCAGCGACGACGGACAGAGGCGGAGTCCTGGATTTCGCGCATCAGATTGAACTCCTCCTGCCGGCGCTCGAATTCGGTTGTCGGCAAGGGGGAGCTGTCAGGGGATGCCTCTTCATTTGAATGGATAGGCTTTAGAATGTCGTCCTTGCCTTTCCGGGTCATTGTGCGGATGAGTTGCCGACGTTTCTTCTCGACCATGCGGGCGTCCAGTCGTCGGCGACCGCGTTCAAGGACTAAGCTACGTATGGAGCCGACCACTAGACCGAGACTGATGACTCCGATGAGCGCATATGGGATGAGTAAGGCACGGCCTAGTGGTGAAGCGGCTGCAAAATCGCCGAAGCCAACAGTAAAGAGCGTGACGTCGGCCCAGTACACAGCGTCAAGATAGGTCCAGCCTTCGATGGTGGAGAACACTAAGGCGCCGAGAAGAAGGTACAGGAGAAAGAGGATGGTCTGCAGCATGAGAGTGCGCTGGGCGGTGGTGAGTTGAAAGTCCTTTGCGTAGTGGCGAGTGTAAGCGCCATAGACAGTGACGACCATGAGCGAGGCGGTGACAAAGTAGAGAATGGCGGCAAACATGCCGTAGTAGAATGCCTGGGAATTGATGTACTCTTCACGAGGCTCGATCACCAGGGGTCCAGTAGCTGTGGCGTTGAGGGCGATAAGGCAAATGGCGGAGATGTACCACCCCACAATGGTTATGGGTTGTGCAAGGGAGAAGCGGACTCGGCGGGCCATGTTAAGGAGGAGAAATATGTTGGAGATGATGGCTATGGCAAGCTGGATGGCATTGACGATGATGAGCCTGAGCGTGTTAGTGCGGTTGAGAACAGGAGAGAGTGAAGCAAACCATTTTGGATCCGGGATGAAGGCGGCCGCATTGATATCGGTGCCCGGCGGGAAATGTTGGCGCCATGGCCGGACGAGGGCACATATACTGAAGGCCGATGCAACGGGGCCAAGAGTGCCGGCGATCATGGGGAACGCCGAGGAGGCGAACCACCATCGGCTACGCAGGTCAGGTTTTGTGCTTTGAGAAGCGGGACAGACTGTATTGGCGGCAACACGAAAAGAAGCCCAAAACGTTGATGCTAACGAATGCAGAAACACTGACAAAAGAATGCAAAGTCGACAGGACAGAACTCTTACCTGGGGTCTAAATGGGCATCATCATTCTCGAAGCGCTTGTCCCGTTGAGCCTTGGACTGCTCCAACTGGCCGATGCGCTCCTCGATGTTGTCGCCCAGATCGGCGTCGTTCATCGCGTGTACTGTTGAGAGGGTCCAAGATAATCGGCTGACGGTTCACATCGGCCAAACCCCCAAAACGAAGGCATCACCGGAATAGCCACAAAACAGCCGATGAACAGGATTTGCCGACGCTCTTCACAGTTTCTGTAAGTGAATACACTGGAGGAAAAGGGGTAATGTCTCGATCGTTGTCGAAAATCAAGGCCTTGGCCTGGAGCAGGACCTAGGTCCCGAGCGGAACCAGTTGTACCCGGGGTCCCCCAGATCGAGGTTGGACGTGCTTCGCGATGACGTCTTTGGTGGTTGCGAAGATGGTGTGCAGCTCAGACGCAGCTGGCTTCCCGGGCCCTGCTTCCCCCTATGGTTTGTTTCGATGACCAGGGACGCTTTAGCGGATAACGGGCGGCGTTTGGTGGCTAGCTGCTTAGTCTGACGAGTTTCGAAGGTCGTAATTTGGTAAGTTTCTCTTCTTTGCAACTGCGCCGTATGTCTCTTGAGATGCGGCCAGTCGTTGTGTATGCAATCCATACTGGGTAGCCATCTTTATATCTTGGTCCCTTGGCCACACGAAGGCACTCACTCATCAACAATAGATCAGGTTACCCATGCATGCATAAAAGAACTCATGATTTGCTGCTCGTGTTGACTCAGCGATGCCAGGGATCAGAGTCGTGATGGGGGTGGAATGACGAGCGCTGTTTGGTTCCTGGGATGCCCACGCGCTGTGCTTTACAGTGTGTTAGCGATCTTTACTCCGCGCTTGGAGACGCTAATGAGGGCCACGGGGGGGCGAGACGTGGATCCCTTGGCGAGAGCTTAACAGCGGACGAGTGGGGGGTTGCGGCGGTGCAGACATGGAGACGGAATGACCGCTAGTTGGTCCGAGTTCGTCAGGAGGTCGAAAAACACGTCAGGGTGTCTGTGGTCTGTTTAATTATTTACATTTTGCTTTCGGCGTCGACTTAATGAATTTGTTGAGTCAAGTTCAGTTGGCTGTATTAACACCGGTTGAATATGAAAAAAGAAGCGTTTAATATCACATCATCTTTTCGAGTCGCTATTTTTAGAAGATGATAAGATGGCCGAGGCATTGGCTGTCGTCTGGTCTATCACGTCGCGTCTTCCAAAGGCGATGCTTTCATCAATCTAAGCCAGCCCCTGATGGCTCTGTCGACATTGCCATTGGTTCTTCAGGTACCATCACAGTAGAGTATGTCTCCATTTTCATCCCCGTAGATTTGTATCTAACATATCAAGCCTCCACAATGTCTTCCGCCAATCCTCATCAACGCCCCTTGTGATATACATACCACCAGTCTCACCACTTGCGGGTACGCGGCCGGCTGTACCCGGGTTTCTTCAGCCGTATCCAACAGCTGTTATCAACTACCGGTGGTCGGCTCCGATCCCCACCTCCGCGTCTCACGCCGAGGAGGAGCATGACTTCACTACACCCCTTCAGTGGCCGACACCCATCCATGACATTCTGGCCGGTTACACCTGGATTGTCGAAAACCTGCGTCCAGACCGCAATGCCCGCCGCGACTTGTACATCTACAGCTCGCACGCCGGCGCCAGCCTCGCCGCATCCCTGGCTCTAACGGAGTCTCATCATCACGAGCGCGTGGCCGTCCGGGGGCTTGTTGCCTGGAACGGTATCTACAACTGGACCATGTTCCTCCCGGATCACAAGGTCAACAAACCACTGACCGCGCGTAGTCGGAAGCTCCCGCCGCGGCCCGAGGAGGGCTCGGCTTTACATCTCCTGCAGAGCGAAATGCCTGATCTGTTCCGGAAGCCTGTGGACTTGTTCGATCACTTCGTAAGCCCAAGCCTGTTCTTCCAGACGGCGGGGATGCTTGTACCCCCTACTTTCGCGCAGGCCGCTGCGGTCACATCGTTTTTAGATCAGATGACTTCAATAGCGCCTGATCAAAAGCCGTTAGACCTGATGGCCGCGGCAGCCACCGCGTTCACGGCCCCGAGGCGGAGCGCACTCATCTTCCCGCCAAGGCGGTCTACCCTGAAGCTACCTGCAACATTGTTTCTTCACGACAGCCCGCCGGTGCCAGTGACGAAACGGAAGACGAAGAAGACTGTGATGACGAGGAACCGTAGGGCTGGGGGGCACACATTCGAGGCTCAGACGCTGGAGTTGGCAGGGCTCATGAGGAGAAGCTTAGAGAAGTTGGAATTCAAGTCGAGGACGGAGTGGGACGAGGACTTTGACGCCGACGCTGAGGCCGAGAAACGAGTGAAGGTTGTGGATGTTGGAGAAAATAAGGGCATGGAGCTGGGAGAAGAAGGCCAGAACGTTATTAGGAGGTGGTTAGAGGAAAGGTTTTGTTCATGATACCCATTCCACTCTGCTTTATAAATCTACTTGACTCATATTTAACTGTCTGTGCTTCTGTGTAAGCTCACAACTAAGCTGGGCACGTGACAATCGTGAACCATCGGGTGGAAGATGAAGTCAAGGTGACTGTCAAGTGAGGAAGGACCAACTGAATACCTCAGGCGCCACCGACTTCCTTCCTCGCCAGCAGCAACCTATATCATTGATTCCTCTTTCCTAGTTGTTATCAGTTCGACTAGACGCAGGTGGTCTAGTTGGTCAAACCCGAGGGTTAAGGGCGAAAGAAATATCACGATCGGGGCCCCTGATTACTCGCGTGACGCGCTCAGTTCGATTCATCGCCTGTCTCGAGTTGAGGGCGTGTACTTTTCCTTTTTTCTTTTTTCCCTCTGTTATTTCTCCCTCTCTTCCTGGCTACTCTTATACATTTTGGTTTCATGTCGCACAGTTTTGTAGGCTTAGACATTATGAGTTTGGTGATAATCTGTTATGGCAGCTTTTGTCTCCGTGTATGTATCCTAAAGTCTTGTGGTCTTGGTTATGGGTTGGCTGTGATGATATAATATTATCTTTTGTGAGCCGCAGCCAGGCTCTTAGCCACTAGAGTGAAATACAGCCACATATGGAAGTAGTCTTGGGCTAAATCGAGCTCATCTCATATTGAAAAACAAGTCTTGGTTACAATTTCTCTAGTAACAGCTTCTCATAGAGTCCTAGCTGTTTTTGCTGTGTTTTTATGTATTGAATCAATTTGGGTCCGGTTTACCAAGCTAATCTGCATCACGCCTTGGCTGCCCGTATAGTAAGGAACTTTACCTAAGCATGTGCGCTGTGTCTGGCAAGGTGGGCAGGTGTGTAATATTTATATGACTTAAGGAAGCGGTTGAAGTTCTGACACGCTCATGTGTGATTGAGAGACACACAAGCCAAACAACGCTGATTCCCACTTTTGAGATACAAGATTAGCTGCTGAGCCAAGATATATTATCAACGTTTTTTTTCAGCTGTGTATCACTTTTTGGATGCTAGTGGGTATATTCTTTGACCATACGACAACGTCTGATACAAGACCCCTTATTTGAGGCGATACAGTCATAAGAGTCGACATTTCACAAACCGCGTCACAAATGCACCAACATAGCAAGGACAGACACGCTTTCTCAGTTTTCCAGGAGAAAATGAATGATTAGGACGGGCAGCCACTCCGCCACACATTCATCTTTCGCCAGTCTGTCTCTTTATTCTCTCACTGAGCTTCAGGCATAGCAACAGCAAGCGGAACTGTTCGCTCTCCAAGACGCGCCTACACATTTCCGCTGGGTTGACCTTGAGTTTTGAACCTCTGTCCAATGGCTTGCGGCAAGGACAGGCCTTGGCAAAATTACTTGTCTATCCAATCAATCCTGGCTTAGCTCCGCCGACCAATCTGGTTTTCGCCGCCAAGAGGGCGGGCCACTTGCATTATTTTCACAACCACCTCCCATGTTCAAAGGGAAAAAAAAAATCTGATCTCTTGACACCACTAGTTTATTTGCTTGATTAATGACAATATAAGGTACTAGCACCTCTGGATTGAAACCAAGCCATCTGTCGGCTTTCTTCCTACAATGTTTTCAGCATGGACTAGGCCACTATACCGGCACTGCTCCCGTCAACCCGCCCCAGTACCGCGGGCGGTCCTGCATGATATCCCTGACATAAACTCACGTGCGCCTGTGGAAACGCACCCACATTCCTGTCCTCACCCACCCGCTGTGCAAGGCGAGTCACACATAAGTTGCAGATCTGGCTTCTCCGACATCGCCAGTCGCTTACACTCCTGTTCAATCTTGAGTACTGACACGGCCTGATGGTCTAGAGGTATGATTCTCGCTTTGGGTGCGAGAGGTCCCGGGTTCGATCCCCGGTCAGGCCCCAATCTTTTGTTTTGCTCCTAAATACCATTGCATGTTTTTAATTTTCTTTTTCTATTATTGTTATTCCTCTTCCTCGCACTTGAATGGATGCATCATGGTTCGAAGCTTGCATGTTGAACGTCCAGCACACTACTGTGGCCGTGGAATCATTGATCATATAGATGTACTAATTTAAGCTGAGATACCTCCAGCACTCGCGCGGTTTCTGAACCAGTCAAATCTTGAAGTTGAACCTCATATGGGCCCAATTCAAAAGATCATGGCCGACCGTTGAGCCCTAGCACATACTGCGTACTCGGTAGTGTATGCAGAAATCACGATTAGCGCTGTGAAGGCATAAGTGAGTGGATCGTCAGAGCAGCTGGTGGACTGCACGTGGCTTGTATTGGACCCCTCCCTTGTTTCGACGGCTTTTTTGGACGACATTTCCGCTGAGGAGTGATGTGAGGATCAACGGGCGAGTCGAGATGAGGGATGTTACAATGGGCACCCGCACCAATTTCGAGCAATCTCGAGCAATCTCGAGCTTTCGGCCCAGCGTTTGGTCTTCAGTATCTATCTGATTGCTCTCTATCTCTCTTCTGGAGCAAACGCCGAACTAGCCTAATACTCCGGGATCCCCGTGTAAAGCTGGTGAAATGACGGCATTTTGTCAGATTTGCCCAGGGTAGCTGTGGGCTGTACGCCTGCAACTTGCAGAAAATTAACGATAACTCGATGCCACCCACCAGGGCAGCCTCCTGATTATTGGTAGTAATACCTGGCACCATCGCCTCTGGTCAACCAAGGGAGAAAGTGTGTGAGTTACGAGAGCACGGCAGAAAGGCGACAGTACCTTGGCTGCAGCTGCAGCTGCAGCTGCAGCTTCAGTAAGCTGGGAGACAAAAGCAGGGTTTCAGCACCCGCTGCTCGCCCATCCTGTTCATCAAACTTTGCCCGCGTTCTACGATACGAATGGCGCGAGGCTCCGATTACGGGTAAAGTCTGAAGGGGGAGCGATGCTCTAGCCACTCTTTACAGGAAAATCACGCTGGCTGGCTCAAGAATGATTGAAAATTTGAAGGAACTTCTCAACTGTTCATCTCAATCCCCAGACCCCATGCTGACCATATAATGACTCCCCAAGCCTCCTGCCTGACGTCTTCACTCCTCAGATCAAGCTTGTGCTTGGAGTGTGAGATGTGCTTAGTCCGAATTTAGTCTCTGCTTCGAATGGTAGCACTATTACAGTGTACGTAGTGCCAGGGCTAAGCTCAGGTACGTATCGTCTGGGGAGGACGCCTATTGCGTTCTTGCACTTTCTCCGTATTTTGCTAGTAGGGGGTCTACAGGGGTCGAAAGTCTGCTGTAGTTTGGTGTTACTGGTAGGGATGGCAGCTGCACGGGCGCTGGGTGCCGCCACTAAGGGAAGCACGGGGGTACCCTCGCCCCATTGATTGTCACTGCCTCAACAGGGCACTCATGCAGCCCATTGGACACCGTCGCCAAGCTATCCCAGCTCTTTACTTTCGTTCCACACTGGCACTCTCCGTCGTCTGGCCTGGCCAAGCCAGGGCACTTGCAATGCTGTGCTGAGACGAGACCATCTCCTCCTGCGCGGCTATTTATGACTACTTCGAGGCCCCAATACCGTTTCTTGGTTTCTTCCGATTTATTTTTCTACCGCGCTCTTTGTCGGATCCGTACCCAGCGACGAACATACTGTCTGCCAGTCTACCACCACAGGTCTCATCACCACACACACCACATCATCTACTAACACTCACTCACATCAGCAATCATGCCTGGAGTTCGTAAGTGCCACTCTGTTTCTTTCTGAGTGACTACACATGGCGATTGCACCGTACTTCGCTCGCGATAGCTGTACTCATCGAGACTTCCTTGATTTCTCAACCAGCTATGATTTCGATATCAAATGCCAAGAACTAGCACTAACACGGTACCTGAACAGCCATCGACGCCCTTGACAACCTCAAGGCCAAGTTCAAGGCTATCTTCAAGAAGAAGGACGAGAAGAAGGCCGACTCGAAGCCCACTGAGCCCACGCCTGCTGCTGCTCCCCCCGCTACTACTACACCCGCTACCGAGCCTACGAAGACTGAGGCTGCCCCGGCCGCCGCTCCTGCCAGTACGTGTATTATCCCGGGCGCCAGAGACGTCCAAATTCATCCATACGTCCGAACGAATTTACTGACAAGTACAGCTGAGCCAGCTGTTCCTGCTGCCGCTCCCGCTTCCGAGCCGGCCAAAGCCTCTGAGGCCGAGGCCAAGCCGGACGCAGCTCCGGTGACGACCGAAGCCGCCAAGGCCCCCGAAGCCAGTATGTCCCAATACACATGATCCACTCGGCGAAAGATATCCGTCATTAACGCGCTTCTAGCTCCTGCTGCTGCTCCGCCCGTGACTGCGGAAGCTCCCAAAGCCGCTGAAGTCTCAACCGCCACCCCTTCGACACAGGTTACCGAACCCGCGAAGGCTGAGACCCCCGTGATCACCACCACCGCCCCGGCCGCTGAGACCGCTCCTGCGCCTGCACCCGCTGCTGCTGCTGCTGCTAGTATGGCCGCCCCTCCCATCATTGCCATAAGTGTGACCTTAAAGTCCTTTAAAAGTACTAATTAATGAATGCAGCTGAGACAGCCGCACCTGCTCCGGCTGCCGAGCCTGCGAAGACGGAGACTCCCGCGGCCACTGACGCCCCCAAGCCTGCAGAGAAGGCCGAGGAGAAGAAGGAGGCTCCTCCCGCCTAGACAGCGTCGCCAGACATCTCTCACTTTGGTCTACGATATCTCTCTGACGATGACGCGCACCGAAATGCCCACGAGCCGGATTCCGATGTGCCCACGGAATGTGCGGCGTCGAGTGCCTAAAGTGTGTCGGGGGTTTAACGGCAACGAAGGCGGAGTTTTACGGTATGCGTGACCACGTGGAACGTTCTGCACCAGGGATAAGGGGACGTATGGTTATGGTCAAGACCTTTGCCTATTTTGTTGATTTGTTTAATTGTCGGGATACCCATCAGTCGAGTAGTTGAATCAAGCGCATTTGCTTAGACTTTTTCTTGTTGGTACTTTTGAGTCGTCTTCTCGACGGAAGACTTCAGTCGAGACTGTGTCGAATTCAGCATCCCCAGTTGAAGTGCAATTTGAATTCATCGGCAATTGCCATACCTTTGACTGTTTATCAGTTACTGGGTGGTATTCTCCTCTCTAATTCCCTTGTTTCTTTTACAAGCCATGCTAATTTCTAGTTTTGCTTGCATCACCATACACCTTGGATCACTCTAACCCTTGCCTCATTTGGCCCATGGTGCCTTGGTCAGTGTAATCTGCGCATCCGTCGACCCACCCTCGCTACCGCCTTGCGGTTGCGCACCCGGAGCTGGCATCGGGAGCATGCCCGGGCCAGGAGGCGTCCGCGCCGAAGCCGCCGAAGTTAACGGCGGTTGTCGTGAATAAGGAATGCCGCCCTGAGGAGGCATCCGTCCCGGAGCACCAGTAGCCCACGGTGCTGCAGTGCCTGAGCCCTGAGGCGGAGGGGGCATCCGGCTTGTAGCTCCCGCTGCCCATGGCGCTGCTGTACCTGCGCCGGGAGGGGGAGGGGGAGGCGTTGTTGTCGCTGGATATTTATATGAGGGCTGGTTCGCCGCGTGGACAGACGGTGCTACGGGCGCTGCGTCGGGGTCCTGGTCCCAGGAGAAGAGGGAGCCAAAGGTAAAGTGCTGGACGACAGGGAACTTTTGCAGCACTTCGGCATTAAACATCTTCAGCATGCCCTACAAGTCATAATAGAGTCAGTGGGCCGTCAACGCTTCCTGGGGAGAGAAAGCCTAACCTTGTTAATCTTGCCCCAACCGTCGCGTACGCCAGAAATGTCGAACAGAATGGGGCTGTGCTCCCAGAATGGACCCTTCTTTACATCATTGATGAAGCCCACGGCTGAGAAGTACATGTTTTCACTCCGTTGTTCCTCGACTACGGCTGGCTTCACGATGTCTCCCGTCTTGGGTGCTCCGCGAACTGAGCCTTCTAGCGGCATGGGCTCCGCTGACCCCTCCGTAATGGGCGCTGTGAGCTGGGCGGAACCAAATATGTAGGGCAGGAAAGAATGGTCGTCCAAGCCCCAGACGCCGTGAGAGCCCGCGGGTTCTAGGGTGTATGTGAGGATGAGTCGACGGACGACGCGGAGGTAGGGCTCGATTACACCGAGGACGATGTTGCGGTCTGTTTCGGATGAATCATTTTCTGTGCCGTCGGTGAAGAACGACAGTTTGTACAGAGCGCCGAGGAATGCTAGAAAGGAGAGTTCATGGCCCGTGCCGAAGTCTAGTCTCTGCGAAGACCCGAACGATCCCAAGAGATAGGATAGAAGCTCGGAGGCGGGCGGCTCGGAGGACGCTGTTGTCGGAAATTCGAGGACGGAGGGTGGTAGATGTTCGGACAACAGCGCCGGGGCGCGCTCGGCTAGGAGCTCGTGCCATTTGCGAAAAGAGACGTTGCCAAAGCGGCGCGGGCCGGGGTCTGGAGGCGCGAGGTCGATGAGGGCCTCGGCGGCAGAGAGGAGGTTTTGGAGTGCTTTTATTGAAGGTGGGAGGCGGTCGCTGGTAGATGAGGGGAGAGAGGATAGAGGGAAGGTCCTCGCGGGCCCGCCCTGCGGAGAGCGGCGCGGGCAAAGGGAGCGATTTAGTTGGAGGAGAAAGACAAGAATGTCACGATAGGCGGTTGTGGTGAGGAAGGTCGCGAGGTCAGTACCGGTGTTAATGCGCTTGGTGGGGGTGTGGAAGCTGTGAGGGGTTCGTGGGAGCGGTTTGAGAGACGGGAGGGAGCTTGGAGGTTTTGGTGTTGCGCCTGTTGTTGATCCGGCCACTGAAGAGTCCATATTGATTTGCGGCAGCTCGTGCAGAGCTGTTTGGTGTCTGTTCGTATGATCGGAGTTTGATAGCTTTGGGAAGCTCCCGGCGCAAGGTTGCTGAGGATGGAGGGGCGGGTGACGACATGTCTGCTTAGTCAGCGGACTGACGGGTTAGTATATTAGTGGTCTCAGTAAGTTTCAACCTCGTTCGAGTAGGAAGGAATTAACTTTCGTTTTGATCGGAGATCTCCATAGTTCGAGATCAGATGCCAGATTTGAACATGCGAAACGAAAGATGTCTCCAAGGAGGCCTTTATTAAATACGTCTATGCTTAGGTTCTACTCTCATTAACTCTCGGTCCGTCTGAGCACCGCTGTCGGTCTCTAATTAAGGACACTGAATATGTACTTCGGTGTGGCCAGCTCTATCGTGCGAGTTAGAGCTCAGCAAATCAACCAAACTTGGAAAGCACAATGCCATTTTTGGGGCATCTATTACAATTCGAGACGCGCGTCCTCTGTCTTGAGTAATGTATTCTCCCACGCACGCGTCCGAGTGCGAGCCATTCTCGATCGGTTACAGAATGATTCTCCTCTTCGGAAATTTTGGCGTCTATTTCAGTTTATCACTGACAAACTGCTTGATCTGATCGCCGTAGATAGTCGGATACTGCAGGTGAGCTACCGGATCGTTGCCGTTGCAGCAGAAAGGGTCAGCCGAGTCACAGAAGGACTTGATGTTGTCTCCAAATGGGCACTGGAAGCCTTGGGGACGCGGTGCGAACTAATTCCTGTTAGTGGTTGCACATGTCGACATGGCGATGGACTCACCCCCTTCTCCTTGCATGTCCCGATCTCGTATGGCAGTCCCGCTACATATCGCGGGTCGCCCATGAAGATGGCAACCTTAATCATCCCCAACGCCTGCTGCGAGAAGAGCACGTTGGTGTCTTTCACGCCCTCGATGCTGTCACCGCCGCCACAATATGCGTTATCCATGATTTGGGCACCCTGCCGTTGATCAGCGCCTGTGGTGTGTCTGCTGGTATTCCACAACTCACCTGGGAGAATCCCAGCAAGACAATCTTGGTTTGAGGACACTTAGTGTTAAAGTCGTTGATGGCCTTGGCAACGGAATCTGTACCGTTCTTGACCGAGTCGGCGTAGCTCACTCCAAGGCAATCTGTCCCGCCACCACAGGCAGGGTAGTTGATGGGCTCGTTCGTGGCCCCTTGGTTCGCTTTCGTGAGGTCATCCACGATTTTGGCCGCAGCACCGAAACCTGGCGGTGCAGTCGTCTCCCGGGCTCCAAAGATGTGGATTGGTGGGCAGTCGTTCCCTTGCCTCTTCTGTAAGGAGTGAGGCGTGGCCATGGCTTGGCTGGCGAGGAGGGCAATTCCCAGGCTGAACCACATTTTGGGCTACACCAGTTGCTGGAAGGTTCTTCTGAAGGAGTGACTTGAAAAGAATCAAACATTAAACCCACGCGAACAGTCGTTGGCATATGTAGGGTTTTGGGAAGCGTAACGAGCAACAAGAAGAACGGCAACCGCGACTAACAGGAAAACCAACTCGCTTCCGAGAGTTAACTTAGTGGCTTCGTGGTGACGAGTTTTCGGTGGCTAGAAAGGATAGACTATTGCTTTCGAACTAGATTTATCGCTTCTCCGACGGATGAACCCATAACTCCGGCATCCGCACTCAGCAAGCTACGGAGAGCACCATGCCGCATGGAAAAGACCGGTGCGTTCACCCAGCTTCCCGTCAGTTCCCGCCAAGGCCCGAGTAGGGACGAAACGGACGCGGTCGCCACCACCATGCGCTCCGAAACTGATGACAACATAATGCTGTAGCTCTGGAAAGCTGAATGGCGGGAACGGGACATGTCGCACCTTTCAGACGATGGCTGTGTGGTCGCTGTGCAGCATAATGTAGGGCGGGGAGGATGTTTCCAAGAGAAAATCAGACAGAGAAGCTAAGGAGCTTGTGAAGATCGGAGAGTAGTTCAGACTGTCTTGAAGGTATGAAACGTGGTGGAGTCGTTGATTGGTCTGGAACACGTCGTCGTTTGACATGGACCGCCATGCTCAAGGACTCTGTGTTGACTGGTTAAAGTAACCTTCATTAGTAGAAAAGCGCCGCGGAATGGGTAGTTTTTGCTGCCATGATGCCAGTTGCTCTCGCATCGGGATATCCTCACCGAACCTACCAAGGAAATTTGGCTACAAAATATCTGATTTGGTCAAACTGTTGTGTGTTTGAGCCGCTTTGAAGTAAGCCTTGCCAGGACAAACATAGCCTGTATTAATTTAACCTACCACTTCTTGCGTTTCTAAGTTTTCGAGATAGGAAATGACGGCCGCAAGGATCGTAAGCGTCACTTAAGCAGCCGTAATTAATAAGAGACGACAAGGTTTGCTTAAGAAGATGCGGGAATCCCTGAGGAACAACTTGTTCGGTGAGTTGTCAAGGGATCATGTTGCCAGACACTAGACTTCTCGATTTGGAGAACATGTGAGCCGAGGCTGGCAAAATTCGGCAAAGGAAGCCCAAAGGGTAGCTGCGATATAGATGCCCGAAGGAACAGGTGCGCAAAACAGATCCCTGAGTAAAGACCACTTGGGTGCTTGTGCAGTCTCAATAAACAAAAGCTATGACGATTTTGTTGGTGGTGGTATTTTGAGGCCGCAAGAAGAACTGGGTCAAAACTCGATTGGTCGTTGAGCCTGCGCCCACTATGCCACTCGTATTTCCTGTCAGAGGTACGAAATTGGATATATTGATGCTCAATCAGGAGTTCCAGCTAGTTGAAATATTCTCAATCACAAAGCTGACTTATCAGTTAGTGGGGATTCATTAATGTTTGGCCAATCAGCATGAGTTAGAGCACTCTGCGTTGCTTGAGCTTCCCGACGCGTTTGCGTCGCGTTGGGAATATGCCGTTGAATGATGAGCTTGAGAATTAGTCACGGGACCTGAAAATCCTCGATAGCCACCATTTGTCACTTGTCAACAACACGTCCTGGTAGGCGCTTGTTGGCGCTCAGTTCAAATGCCGGCTAGGACAAGATCGAAGCCTGCCGGGCAGGGAACTGGCCAACGTGACAGGAACCTCACTGATACGATCAGTGATAACACCAGCACCACGCCAACACGCCGCAGCAGACGGCTAAGGCATGATACTGATGTTCTGGAGGACCCTGAACTTCCACAACCGAAGAGGCAGCGAGAAAGCCCAAGGTCTGGAGGTGAAGCCTCTCATACCAATGTCAAGGACGGCAGAGTGAGATCAGTATGCCAGACCTTACCTATAACTTAGCAAGATGCTTACAAGCGTCGATAGATCGAAAAGAAAACTAGCCTCAAACGATTAGACACCAACTTGCGAGTAAACACACCAAGAAGGGCCGCGGATAATACTCAACGCACCCAGAAACGCCAGCAGTCTGAGAGGGCATATCGAGGACCGCAACAACTAACAAGAGGGGCTGAAAGACCACAGCCTACGACGCTAAGCAGCACCCAAGACATTTCTTTGAATTATGAACTCGACAAGCTATTTGACGTTTATGATGTGCCCACGAGCCCGCCCCCGAACCCCCAGACCCAAAAGCTCGGTGCATCCTACCAAGAGGTAGAAGTCGTGGGTTCTGACCCGGAAGAAGAGCTTTTCGTTAGACAAGAACAACACGACGACACGCGCCTGTACGATGATCCGACAATTATAGGAGCTTCAGAAGAGGCTGGTCAAAAAGAAGCACAAGCAGGTGAAGCTGCAAATCAGGAAGAACCACCTCCGGCTTCGACGCAGCAGCTGGCGGATTTCCTCGTTGACATGGGCCCACCTCAAGAGGCCCCTAATAAACATGTCGACATCGCGTATCCCGACGATTGCTTCATATTCAACGCTCCTACAGGTGAAGACGGGTCGACGGCAGCTACCCTTAAGTCCAGCGCTCTCAAACACATGGTTGACTTGATGAGCGGAACGGGTTGGGCTCAGCATGTTGGCATTAGCACTATTCACGCCGGCAGTACCCAACTTAGATCGAACTGGAACCGGCCTTACTGGGAACACTTTGTGTTTTTAAAGAACTTTTGGCAATGTATGCCTCGAGCGCCTCAGTTTTCCGAGCAATGCCGCTACTTGCACACGTCCGAGGATGCGGCCAAGGCAAAGGAGTCGATCAGGGAGGTGGACGAATTTGTTCGTGCAACGGTACAGCGAGCCAAGAAGATCACACGAGGACATGAAGAAATCATGCCCCCTAAACCGTCTACGAAGGACCTTTATGAGAAGATTATCCCGATGCTTGTATATACCCTCCACGGCGTCTTTCTAAGGGGGGTAGAAAGCAAGGTGTATTCCTGGCGTGGGAGATTCACAAAACCGACTCTACAGATCATGGAAAGGCTGCTGGCCTGGCTCGAAAGGTTACATACGACAATGATGGACAGCCTGAAAAGAAGGCCGCGGGACCAGACGGGGAGCATGATGACCAGTCGGAGCAAGCTTGCTCGCTATCTCGTGGATCTCAAGGTTGAAATCAAGGGCACGGTGGCCGAGATCGACGCTGCCCCCGAGCGCAAACGGATCTACAAGGAGAGACTATGGCAGGCGATAGAAAGAGAGGAGCGCGCGCGTCAAGAGGAGGAAGAGAGGAAGCGACGGCAGCGAGAGCTTGTCGACCGGCAGATAGCAGAGCGCCTCAGCCGCACTTGGTCTGGGTTATCACATCCAGAGGCACCTCAGCCAAGCCAAGAAACCCGATACAATGCGTCACAACAAACGGCAGCATCACGACAGCTTCAAGCGTCTGAGCCAACAACAAGACCTGGAATGGACCTGGCAGAACTTGTTGACCAAGACGAATCGTGGTCTCTGGAAGACGATAAGCGTCTCCTGAAGATTCTAAGGACCACATCAAAGGTGGAGCTGCAATACCTTGCGTGGGAGTTTGACCGCAGCATCAACGAAGTAAGCGACAGGGTGGAATTGCTGAAACACGCCGCCAGAGAAGCCGCCATTAACAAGAACAAACCATTCCCAGAGTTTGCGATTGTCTAGATGGTGCTGGGATGGTTTTACCAATGGCAACATTAGTTAGTTACGAGCATTTTGATTTGAGTGACACCCAGAGTATGCTATGCGCGCAGTTGTCGGCATCTCAACGCGAAGCATGTAAAATAATACAGGTTGCTGGCCCGGAATTACCAAACAGCCCCCGTCTCTATGCGCAGGGTTTGATGAGTGGCAGGAAGCGTTTCGGTATCCCATCATGCGGTTGCAGAGACAGGCCGCTACATGAATCATGGTCAACTGCGGACCTGCAGAGGGCACGACAGAATGCCATATAAACTTTATAAACAAGCACAACGGTGGCTCACTTGATGGTAACGGAATGAAGGCTAAAGTAACGCTAGAATCTGAACAGGGTCACCATTCGGAAACGGATAGGCGAAGAAGAGGCTTGTCCGCGTACTAGTAATGTCTCTCCCACGTGGGACATCCAAAGCAATTCCACCAGTTCGTGCCATGGTCGTGGTTGTCGGCCTGCGGCACATGTGGACGGAGACGCACGGAGAACACCTGTGCTGGCGGCCTCCATTTTGCATCTGCCGAAGGTTTTGGCTTTTGGAGATGGTACTATGTAATACACCATAAAGGTGCTGCTGGGTCTCTTAGTTTTGGAGGGGTGCGCTGTCCGTGGGGCTCGGCAGATGAAAACGAGAGCTGTTGGGAACTGAGAACTAGGGTTAGTCCCTGGAGGTGGCATCATGGGGCAGGCTGGGCTCATCGCGGATGGGACGGAACGAAATGGAATGGCCCAGAGGAACGGATGAGAATGTAGATCACAAGTGTGAGGGAAGGAATTCGGGCATGTTGCGGCGATGTTCTGCATGAGCTAGTAAAGAGGAGCTTGACGTTAGGGCAGCAAATGTTGCATTTACTGATTACTGTTGATTAGTAGCCATGATGCTGTGGACATGGTTCGACTTGGAAAGATAAGTCTTGAGGTTGGCCGGTTCTCTGATGAGTATGAAGTTGGTCGTCAGTTCCGTGTTACAGGCATGCTCTACTGAGGGACACAGTAGAGCAATCGGGCGGCGCACAAGCGTGCAGTTATTGGCGGGCACTGGACGGGATTTACACGTGCTGTGAAACGTTGACTCCGAAAGAAAATAGGTTTGCCTGGGCCGATGAGCAGAATATCCGGTTGGCATACAAGAGGTGTAAATTAATTGCCGATGAAGCTGGAGCTTGAAATCGGGAAGTGTGGTGGTGGCATGACCAAGGGCTACAAGGCGTCTGGCTTGTAGGAAGTGACGAATTTGGCATCGTCCCATCCTGGAACTCGGCGAGCAGGATAGCGGCAAAGGTGATGTGCATGGTTGCCGCGATTTGTTTTCTCCTCCGAGTCTCACAACCGCAGCGCTGAAGTCAGCCGCTGAGGAGGAAAGGCGGCCGTTAGAGACGTCAATCTGCTGCAGTGCAACCCACCCCAGAGCTACGTACTGGGCTGAACGATGCAGGTGCGGGGAACCCTTGAGTTGTCAAAAGAGAGAGAAAGAGAGTAAGTAAGCCTGCGATGTGCTCGGGCGTCGGGACTGAACGGCGGTTGAGAGGATTGGAGATGGCAGCTGGCTTATTTTCTGGAATAGTGGAACAGTATCCGTAAACATTTGACAGACACAGACACGGCGCCAAGCAGGAGAGTGAAATTTCCAGCAGTGTGACAACCATCATTCAGTCAATCAGTCAGTATTTTGTCAGCCGTCGGCAGTAAAATCGAGAATCAGTGGGATTCGACGCCTGTCTTGTTTAGGGCCAAAGGTATTTGACGAGGTGCAGAGTCGCTTGGAACGAGATGTGATTGGTGCAAAGGGAGTGTATGTTAGAGGAGGCTGGGCTGGAACGAAGGCATGGGTCGTGTCTTGGATTATGTGGATGTGAAAGAGTGGGCAGTCTGACGGGCCATGGTGTCTTCGGGCCAGAATGTCGGCAATGGAATGTCGGATCGAATTGTGAGCCTGAATGTTTCTGATAGCCCCTTTCAGACAAACCCTTTGCGAAGTCGATGGCAACAACAAAGGGAGGCAACGAGTCAGGCTTTTCAAGGTGGCGTTCGGCAAAAGAAGGGAAAGTCTCAGTCCCTGAGTCGCTGGCTGAGAAATAGCTCAGGCTCAGAGACCACCAAAGGCGGAATGAAGAAAGGGAGACAAGGAGAGAATAGCCCTTCAACACCGTATGAGAGCAAGAGCACCTTCTGAGTCCATTTTCAACTGCCGTGTCCCCCACCTGTTTCCATAGCCATGTCATGCCTGTTTCCAGCAGACGCCGGACCCTCTTTCCCCCGCAGATAAGGTGTCCAACAGTGGGTCGCTGGACCGTGTTTTCCGCCGACACTTCGCAGAGAAAGAGAGGGAGAGGAGAGAGACGGCTGGCAAAAGGGTGTCACGGTTGGTGGCCAGCGGCTTCTCTTGCCCATTCTGTCCAAAACTTCTCATATCCCACATACGCAGATACATCATGGACAGGGAACTTGGCCTCTCCTTACTGCAGCCATCGCGTTGCTGCTTCGCCTTTCTCCATGGCACGAACCTACCGGTGGTATCGGAAATGTCGGCCGATAGGTTCGATCTGAATTACGAAGTTAATCCTCGCCTACCATTTCCGTACCCTGTTTTTCGGGTCTAACTCGTCCTCACTTAGGACGAAGAACCACACAAATGCATCTGCCGAAGATGGAATTGGTCATGACCGACCTGAACATCCACTCTCCAAGACCTGGTCCCCCCCTCCATCGGATCATTCGTCATATTTCAGTTCCGCGCGCATCCTCTGCCAATGGCAACGCCCTTGAAACCTTCGGCAGGCAGTCGGTTCCCCCCCCCCCCCCCCCTTCACTCTAGCTGTTCAAGTCACAATACGGCACGGCAGTATCAACGTTGCTGAGAACCTCGAGCTATACTCGCTGGAGAACGACCTGCCCATTGCACGTGTTTCCTCTGACACACACATACAGCAAAGGGACACAAACGGCCATGACTCCAAGGCCAAATAGCCCCGGCTCGGTCCCCCGGCAGCGGAAACTCCCCCCTCCAATTCCCCCTCAAAGACGGGCCCACCCAGACCAGGGTCACCCTCCTTACCCCAGGATCTGTTGCGCCTTGCCTAGGCTTTCCCCAATATTTATTCTGCAAGCCTCTGAGTGGCCGCTATCCGCTGCAGTCCCCGGGGCCGACACACCTACAGTTGCTCAAAGAACGGCCGACGCCAAGTGCTGTGTAAGATGCGACACGCTATTTGCTGGTTGTTTTTTTTCTTCATCGTGACGTGGGGTGTCCCCCCTTCCAAGAGGCGATTCCATGCAGACTTCCACGCTACTACGTTGTCTGTGCTGCCACTACTCTCTACGCGACCTTGGACACGGACAGGAATCGCTTTGTGACTCGGTCCAACGACCGTTGGTGCTGGCCGTGGCCTAATGAGCAGTGAGAAGGAAAAAGGATTACCCCCATGGTAGTCTCGTCTGCTCCGGACAGTTTGACAATGCTCCGGTCCTGGTCATCCCGATTGCATATTCCATCTGAATTTGCCATCATTGATCAGCCCTTCAAATGCGTTGTTCTCGTACGGCTCTTCGGCATGGCGTCTAACACCGCCTCTTTCGCTACTCATCCGCATCCACACCCGCCCGCTCTCAAACCTGGATCCCAGAGACGCAGAACCCTTGTGAATTCTAACTTTATTTCCAGCTCTCTTGTCTCATCTCTGACGAGACAGACGCCGGCGCCAACACTTCATGCTTGAGAGAAATCAGGTCGTCTTCTTCGAGGGTGACCCATCCTACCCACATTTTGCTCATCTGCGTTGGATCTCAAGGCCTTGTAGTGTTGCCTACCCTTCCCGAAGACCGTCCCCTTACTTGCCGTTTCCGCCGCTGGATGCCCACACAAACTTAAGCGCATCTGCCATCCCGAATGACGCCTGTCTTCTCCACCACCGAGGCACAGGTGCAGCTGCAAGTTGACCACACGGCATGCCCCCTCGCATACCTTTCAGCCCCATAAGATCCTGTCGATGCGTCCCAAGATAGAAACTGGGTAATTTGCTTTCGGTAACTAGTTCGGGTAATCGTCTGGTCCGTCTCCTACATCAACCTGATAACCGCCCCGTTGGCATTATTTACATTTGTTGCAACTGGCCGCATCTACGTGCAATTGCTCTGCAGGGAACTTGACTCCCAACTTCATCACCTTCTCAGCCAAAGATGCACGGCATTACGGAGACTTTACTAGACACACTTGCCCAGCACTGGCTGTCAATAGGTCTATCACTTATTGCCGCCTGGCTGGTCAAAAACCATTACCACAATGGTCTAAACAAGTACCCTGGGCCATTTTTGGCTTCCCTGACAGACTGGTGGCGTTTCTTCGATGTGATGACTTACCGTCCGGAGGTAACGCATCAAAAACTGCACGAAAAGCACGGAGACATTGTTCGACTAGGACCCAACACCCTCTCGTTTGCCGATCCTGCTGCCTTGAAGACCATTTACGGGTTGAACAAGGGTTTTGTCAAGGTAACATCCACTGAGCCGTTGTATCCTTCCCAAGCATAGCTAACAGGACCTAGTCCGACTTCTACATCGTCCAACAGTCCGTGGTCAAGGGTCACAGGCTGCAGTCGCTATTCAGCTCAACGGACAACAGCTTTCACTCGCAGTTCCGTCGTTGCGTTAACTCGGCCTTTTCCATGTCGGCACTAGTTCAGTACGAACCTTTTGTGGACAACACCACCAAATTGTTCCTGTCCCAGACTGAGAAGTTGTTCGGAGGAAAGCCAGACGGTTGCGATTTCACTACCTGGCTGCAATTCTACGCGTTCGATGTCATTGGAGAAATCACTTACAGCAAGCGTCACGGTTTTGTTGAGAAGAATGAGGACATCGACGGCATCGTGGCGTATTTGAGCAAGCTGTTCCTCTACGTTGCACCGGTAAGGCTCCACGGTATCTTTCATCAGCAGAGGCCCGTCACTAACACTCCGTCAGATCGGTCAAATCCCCTTTCTCGACCTTCTTCTACTCAAGAACCCCATTTACCTCAAGCTTTCACAATGGGGCTTCATTGATGCCACATTTCCCGTTGCTCGTTTCGCTCGTGCCCGCATGGCCGAGCGTCTTCCTCAGATCGACGCCAACGACAAGCCCTTGCTGCCTGTGACTTCGGGTAAGAAGCAGGCCCAGCAACCGGACCTTTTGTCCAAGTTCCTTGCTGCTCGCGAAGCTCGCCCGGAATTCATGACGGACGTGCTGGTGCAGACGATGGCGGTGAGCATGGCATTTGCCGGATCCGAGACGACGGCCATCAGCCTGGCTGCCGTGTTCTATTATCTACTGCGCACGCCAACAGCACTTGCACGGCTGAGAGAAGAGTTGGATACTTTTGGCAAGGAGGGTGGCTTCAGCGACACCGAGACAGGACTTGTTACGTGGACTGAGAGCCAGAAGTTGACGTACCTTGACGCCTGCATCAAGGAGGCCTTCCGCATGCACCCTGCCGCCGGATTGCCACTGGAGCGCATCGTTCCCGAGCAGGGTGCCGAGATTGCCGGAACATTCGTTAAGGGAGGAACTATTGTTGGCTGCAGCGCGTGGATCATCCACCGACGACCTGAGATCTGGGGCGAAGACGTCGACACGTACCGGCCGGAGCGGTGGTTGGTGGACGAGACCAAAGATCGGACGACAGAGGAGCAGCGTATTAAGGAGATGAACGGTATGATGTTCCAGTTCGGCATGGGCAGCCGGACATGTATCGGAAAGAACATCAGCTTGCTGGAGATTTACAAGCTGGTGCCTTCCCTCCTTAGGAGATTCGATGTAAGTGCCTGTTCATATTCGGATCGACAAGATGATGCTAACAGCACGTAGATCAGTTTCAAAGACCCGAGCCAGGAATGGGAACTGGTAAATGCATGGTTCGTCAAGCAGAACAACTTCCACGTCAAGTTCGGCAGGAGAGAGATCGTCAAGCCGAGCTCAGCGAGAAAGCTTCTTCCACGTAGTCATGATGTTGTTCGTTAATGTACGATGGGTGATTGATGAAGCAATGATGATAGATGCAGAGTATCACGATACTGTTCACATGTCTATACAATTACAAATTTCACCATGACGTGTCCTTTTTTCTAGCTCAAACGTGACCGATCTACAGGATATCTTGCGGCAACAGGGACAATTAAAAACAACAACAATATGGGAAGCCAACCTCCACTCACGCCGTAATCACGCCCACTCAAACTCGTTCTTCAGCCCCTCAGCACCGCTCTTGTCCTCGAAGTCGAGGAACCCGCAGATTCTGCCCTCCGGGTCCCATTCCTTGCGGGCCTTCATCAACCTCTTGCCCTGCTCGTCGCCCCAGAACTTTGTCCGGCGGTACCGGAAGTCGGCATCTCCAAGGTAACTTCCCGCAGACTGCTTCTCAACATCCGCCATGACGTCCCTGACCCAGCCTAGACACCTCTCGTCGTCCGCGGCATCGGGGTATACAGTGTACAGCGCGAAGTAGTGATCGCTCTGCATGCTCAGCGCCATGTCGGGCATTGCCTTGACTTCACCATCCTTCTTGTCGGCTTCAGTAGCCGCAGCAGCGCCGGGGCCGAGTTGCGGCCGGCGGGAGCACGGGTTCATGGAGTAATAGAGCGCGAAGGACTGCGGCGTGGGTAGCGTCGTAAAGGCCTTCTTTAGTACAGCGGGGACACTGACGTCGTTGGAGACGTAGGCGTTCTCGGAGATGTACCGGTGCGCGGGCGGGTTGGCGCCGTCCTGGTCGCAGTATTGCTGGGGCAGGGACGTCGGCGTTGCGAAGACTGTCGATAGCGGGCGGGACGGGTGGCTTGAGTGAAGGGGAATCAAGGGGTCAGGCGTGGGGCTGAAGGAGAGGAAGTTCGCCATCACCTGCGGAGATGTTGCGCCAGGGGGTGTCAGAGTGAGGAGGACGATTTCCGTCGTCGGCGAGGCGGTTGGGCAGATCTGGGGACGGTCAGTCCAAGGCACATATGAGAGAAAGAAAGTGGGCATGAGCATACTTTGATGACCCAGTTCAGAATCTCCTCGAACCGGTCTAGGGAATAGAAGTAGAGAGACTGGTACATGCCCGTCAACGGACGGGTGCGGAGGTGGAAGCGGGTGACGATGGCGGGAAACCCGGGGCCGGAGCCACGTGCCGCCCAAAAGAGGTCAGTGTTCTCCGTCTCGGAGCAGCGCAGCTCTCGACCATCGGCAGTGACGACGTCGATGGCGACGATATTCTCACACGCCCAGCCCCAATTCTGATACAGTCAGCGTTAATCCTTAAAAGAATTCTCCAGACAACGGTCTCAGGAAAAATAATCTTACTTTGCAATTCCAGCCCATGCCACCCTGCAATAAGAAGCCTCCCAGCCCGACATCAGGACAATGGCCACCAGGAAACCATCTCCCTACGCCCTCTTCGCTGTCGTCGTCGGGCCCGCCAAGCTGCTGGGCGAGGAATGAGTTCAACTCCCTTCCCGTCCTCGCAGGCGCGGCACTAACCACCCCGGTGCTCTTGTCGTAGACAATGCCATCTTCACCACCAGTCCCCTCCCCCAGATAGCCGAGATCAATGAGTAGAGCTTCATCACGGACAGACCACGCAGCCCAGCTGTGACCGCCGCTGCGCACGCTCACGCGCCATCCCTTCTCTGCGGCGAGCTTCACGGCTTCCGCAACGTGAGAACGGCGCGTTGCCTGCACGACAGCGACAGGGCGGCGCGAGAAGTCCCGAAGGGCATTGAACACGCGGCCCCAGACGGCAACGGAGTAATCTGTAAAGGGCGTGTCTTCGGCATAAAGAATAGGCAAAGGCGGCACGGGCATTTTGGCGGTTGTGCGTCTTTCCCGTAACTTTAACGCTGGTACCGGGTTCGTGGGGAGTTCTGTCTTTCCGTCTTTCACGACTGTGGGAAACTAACAACGTTGTCGCTGAATTGTGCGAGATCCGGAGATTCAAAATACCCGTCCAAGATCGAAAACGAAGAACCGACGATAGAACAGATTTCCAAACCTCGTGGCAGTTCTGTTAAGAAGAAAGAATGCTTCCCCCCTACAGATATGGCCAGGAACGATGAAGAGCTTCAGAGATCTAGAACCCCTGCTATCGGCGGAACAAAGACTCTCTCTCAAAGGAGACAAAAAAAGACCACTGCTGGCACCGAGTCTGGAACCCTGTCTCGGCGCTGTCCAATCCCACGCAACTGAGGCTAAATGTAGCTTGTACAGAAGCGGCGAGAGAGTCTAAACGGACCTTTCAGCCCTGGCACGCCAAATCTTGAGCGTATCTGGGAGTTTAAGTCAGTTTCCCTATAGCTTTATAAAATTCGTGGGGAAGGGGGGAAAGCCAAACCTAGTTAAAGCTTAATAGGCAGTACACGAGAGAGAGAGAGAGAGAGAGAGAGAGAGAGAGAGAGAGAAGAAGAAAAAAGAGAGAGAGAGAGAGAGAGAGAGAGAGAGAGAGAGAGAGAGAGAGAGAGAGAGAGAGAGAGAGAGAAGAAGAAAAAAGAGAGAGAGAGAGAGTTCAAGTCGTCAGCTCAAGTAAAATTAAGCAAACCGTTCCTTCAAGTCAACGGACAGAGTCGAACCACAATCTTCTCGGTAGATGTGTATTTCGAGGTCAAAGAGTCGATTGAATAAGCTAGGTATGGAAACCAATTGGTTAATCAAGCAGGAATCTTGGACATTGGCAAGGGCAGTTAAATAGAATGGTTTCATCGCTTCGAACGCGAAGTCACCCTCATTGAAAGCTGAGGTTTACTAGTCATCCCCCCACACACCCTCCACTGTAACAGGCGGGACCTCTTCTTTACCCCTCCACTCACCCGCCGCCATTCGTCCAAACGATTCGTGTCTCTAGAAGAAATGTCGCCAGATGTCCATTTTGTTTCACGGGATGCGGGAGACATTTGCATTCTGTTCAGGGTACTTGGGCAAGGATGTGGCATACCCCTCCCTCCCGGGCTGGCCGCTTACGAAGCTGCCGTGGGAGGGTGTGGTCAAGGCGACCATTGGGGGGGGGGGATAACCTGACCAATTACCCACTTATTTAAATGAATTATGGGTCTATCTGACCAATTTTATGATTGGCTGTATTGAGGTGAAGTGGGTCCACCTGACCATGGAATTTTTAATCGGTCAGGTGCACGGACCAGTTACTGATTGCGTCCCACTACTGATTGGGGTGCATACCCCATATTAATATTTAAATCCCTATTCCATTCTGATTCTCTTCCTTTTCCCTCCGTAACCCTTTCAAATCGTATGCGCCCCCCCCCCCCCCTGGCGCACCGATTCCTAATTACTTCCGAATCAGTTCAGAAATCCGACATCATGCCTTCATACAAGGATTCTGTAAGTACAATGGAATCGGTTTAGGATCGATTCAGAACTGATTCAGAATCAGGACGATTACAAGACCTACAAAGAAGGTCTTCTCCAGGGCGGCAAGAACCACCGCATGGAGGATCTTCCTCCCTTCGAGTTCAACGAGGTAAGTGATTCAGAAGCGATTCCACAACGATTCAGAAACAGTTCTGAATCGATTCAGGCTGGCGAAGTCAAGCTCGCCCCTGGCGAACTCTACTGCCGCTGGGGTGGTAGATCCAGCAGCATCACGTGCACCAAGGTAATTCAGAATCAGTTCCGGATCAGTTCAGAACTAATTTCGAATCGATTAGACGGAGCGGTTCTCGAGCGAGTCGAACCTCAAGAACCACATCAAGAAGCACAAGCTCGACGGGGTCCCGGCCAAGGTTAAGAGCCGCAAGTCCGGCGCGAACTCCGTCGAGGAGAACGATGATGCAGCTGGTAAGTGATTCTGAACTGATTCTGTACCGATTCTGAACTAGTTCTAAACTGATTATGAATAGAATTCTACGACCGCATCCACGGCATCGCCATCGGCGCTCGCGATGACAGCGAGCTGCAGACTCCTTCCAAGAAACGGAAGGCGCAGACCCCTCCCCCCCTTCTTGCCGTGCCCACGCGCAAGCGGGGCAACCAAACTGTGGTAAGTGATTCTCAATCGATCCGGAATCCTTTTGGAACCCATTCTGCATCGATTCTGCAACAGATCAACTTCGCCGAAATGCGTCGCGCCGCCGGCTTCCCTGCCAAGGGCAAGTGCACCCACTGCACCACTGCCCGCAATGCCAGTAAGTTTAGAATCAGTCTTGAAGCAGTTCAGAACTAATTACGAATCGATTCAGAATGTCCTCCCGCCCTTCGCGATCAGGAATGTGAGGTCTGGGCCCGCTTTGAGGATGATGAAGAAGATGAGGCCTGAATCAATTCAGGATCGGTTTGGAACCAGTTTGGGACTTCTTTCGGGACCGATTTGGAACCGCTTTAGAATCAATTCTTTATAGATACCCGGGGCGTTCGGTTTTTAAGCTTTTTTTTAAAAAAAGCATTTCTAAATCAATACAGAAATGATTTAGAATCGATTCTCTACCTATCCTATATGCTATCAAAGTCCTAACCTTCTCCGCCGCTCTGCTAACTCTAGTTCCTTTTCTTGTAGTTCAAGCTTCTGTTTTTCAACTAGAAGTTTTCTTGCTTCTAATTCTAATCGCTTTTCTTCTAATTCTAGACTTTGCTTCTGTAAGTCAAAGTCATCTTGTTGTCCCTGTCTGATTTCGTTTCTTAAGTTAGAAATAGATGTTCTTTGGAGAGTATTTGACCTAATAACCCCAGAAGATGAAGCATGGGAAAGACGAGGGGATCGATTCCGAATCGCTTCTGAAAGACTTCGGGATCGATTCGGAATTGAGGATGGACTTCTTGAATTAGTACCCCTTGAGGGACTAGACGTAAAGAGTCGGGTTGATAAAAGCCTTTCAACACGTTCATTATCTAGTTGCTCACGGGATTCCCTCTGGCGTTGGCGTTTAAGTTCTAAAATAATTTAGAAATAATTATTAATAAATATTAAAGTATTTTTAACTTACGTAAACGGCTTGCAGCTGTATTATAACGGCTAATAATAGAAACATCTTTCCAGGAAAGCCGGATTCCTAGTGTTGTAAACACTGTATCCTGCTCTAAAAGATGGCGATCGTATTCTGCACATCTAAGTACTTTTGAATTAGTTCTCAACGCATTCCAAACCAATTCCGAATCAATTCAGAAGGGATTCCAAACTTACTTCTGGATACATGTAAGTAATGGTAAATACCGATTACTCCAAGTATATGAGGCTTCATGTAAAACCTCAACAGTATTTGTATTAGGTATGAATTGACTCCAATCTGATAAGGGGATTTTAGAGCAGTTCTGATTAAGTCCAGCTGCAATTGTTTTTCGGGCTTTATGTTGAGCCCATGCTTTTATTTGAGGTTCAGCTAAGTAAATTAGTTCCCAAGTGATTCTGAAGCGATTCGGAAGCGATATAGAATTGTGGGAATTGCCGGGCATGGTTGTACTGAATCTGTGATGTAATTAGTTCTGAAGTAGTTCGGGATCGATCCCGGATCGATTCAAAAGTAGTTCGTTTACCATTCTCCAAGGCGATTTAATATCCTCCTCATTTAAAGTCCTTATATCAATAACATAAAGGACTCCATTCTCACTTGTTTCTGGATATTCTATAAATGTAGGTAGAAAGATTACTTTTTGAGCAAGTACATGAACATCCCTGAGGCTATTATGCCCAGAACGGGTTGCCTCTGATGAAACAAGTGTTGGAGGTATTTCTGAATCGGTTTCGAGTTGATCCTGAATCGATTTAGAACTAATTCCAAAGTCGTTCTCATATATCCCTACCTCCTCATTTACTGGTAAGCCAGACTGGGCCTGGGCTGGTAGTTGATAGTAAAGATTTAAGTCTTCTTCAGCTTCTGCATCAAGACTAGTAGGTTCTAATAGAGGACTTATTCCCTCTAGGCGAGGGAAGAGATTTTCAATCGATTGAAGAGCCATTGTAAATCGATTCGGAACGGATTTGGAAGCGTTTAAATGTCGTATGTTCTTACAAAAAGTATGTCAAGGGTGAGGTTTCAAACCGCGCTAAGGAATTTCAACCTGACCATAGCTAACTAGCTGACCATGGTCAGCTGATCTCAGGGTAGCCCCACAAATCACAAAATAAGTGGGTAATTGGTCAGGTTATCCCCCCCCCCCAATGGTCGCCTTGACCACACCCTCTGCCGTGGCGCACATCAGGGCCGAGCCACTTCAGATCCGGTTACTAGGCACTGCCACCTCGTGGCTTGTGGAGCCTACAGAAGTCGACCACGCAGTACACACGCACGCCACCGAATTCCGGCTACTTGGGAGCAACATGACACCATTTTCTGGTTCGCAAACAGTCATCTTTATAGCGAGAGGAAAAGGGGGTATCGTCCATTGCTACCTCGTCACATCACGCACATTCCTCCCTATTATCCGCGTTCGACGCAACGCAGTACAGCACTCGGCAGCTCTATCCCTCTCTTACAAGATCAAATTTGGTACCAGTAGGCAAAACAAGCACCCCTCCTCACTGCCAGGCAGATAGACATTCCGGCCGACATAACCCCCGTGCTGTATTAAAACGAAACCTCAAGCCCCGGCCATGCGGGGCGAGGAGAAACGGCCAAAAGCCATGCGTGCGACAATCGTCAGGCGGCGAGCCTGCTAGCCAAAACCAGACATGTGTGCCATCAGTAGCGGGGGGGGTGCTTAGTTGTCGACCCGCGGCGACTGCTGGAAGTCCGTGATGGATTCCAGCATGGCCAGGTTCTTCTCCTGCATGTCACGGTCCATGTTGTGTATCTGGTTCGCGTTGACTCTAGCTCTTTGTAGCTATAAGCTTGTTAGTAACTCTGTCAAAAAAGTAGACGGGGAGCATCAAGCAGGGCGATCCCACCACAGCCAGTGCCTCGGAGGAATGGTCTTCTTCCTCACCTTCCGCGGGCTCATTGGACGCGCCGTTCGCGTCGTCGTCGGCATCGGCGAATCTGCTAGCAGCAAGACCCTTCGGCTTGGCGGTTGCTGCGTTGGCCTGTGGTTGTTAGTGCCAGCTCAATTGTGACTGTGACGCACGTACCTTGACCTCCGCAATCTCAGCATCCTTCACCTTGAGTTGCGCTTGCAACTCCTCGACGCCCTTCTCCTTGTCGGTCAAGGTACTCCTCAGACTCTCAATCTGCTCCTCCAGAGCCCTGCGCTTGGCCTGCTCCTCCTCGACGATCTTGGTCATCGTGTCGTTGAGCTCCTCGTAGTCGGCCTTGTAAGTCTTGAGCTGCTTGTCAGCCTCCAGTTTGGACGCCTCGAGCTCCTTCTGGGCGAGCGCCAGGTCCTCCTTGACATCCTCGACTTCCTTCTTGGCAACAGTGAGGCTGTTTTGGACGATGTGAAGCTCATCCTCGAGACCCTTCTTGACGTTGGCGAGCTGCTCACGAAGACCGTCCGCCACGGAGGTATCGGGAGGCGTGGGCGACTTGTTCTTGACCGCATCCAGAGCTGCCTCAGCCTCAGCGCGAGCCATTTTCTCCAGCACAACAGCCTGGCCAAGCTCACCGATTTCTTGCTCAATCTGAGCCTTCTCGGCCTCGGCCTTGATGGCCGTCTCCTTCGCCGCCTTGAGAGCAGCCTCGAGCTCGGAGGCATCGGCCTTTTGCTTCGCGATCTCTGCGGCAAGGGCTTCGCTCTTGGTCTCGTACTGGTTCGTCAGCTCTGCAACAACCTTCGCGTGAGCCTGCTTCAGTTCATCAAGCTCGGCCTGTGCGCCAGAGGCACTCTGCTGCTTCAGCGCGTCCAGCTGCTCGGCGTGCACAGCGATCAGCTTCTCGACTTCGGCGGAGTGAGTGTCGTCGAGGCTTCGCTTAGCCTCGGCGAGGGCGGCGGCGCTCGACGTCTCGGTCTCCCTAACTCTAGTGAGAGCCTCCTCAAGCTGGACCTTCAGTGTGGCGAGCTCCTCAGAGTGCGCGTTGCCGGCCTCCTTGGCAGCGGCCAGCTCGGTCTGGTGAGCGGCGAACAGCTTCTCCTTGGCATCGGCTAGTTCAGCCTCGTGGGAAGCAGTCAGTTTCTCACGAGCCTCTGCAAGCTCGGCCTCATGGGCAGCTCGCAACTTCTCTGTGGTAGAAGCAAGCTCCTCTTGGTGGGCGGCAATCAGCTTTTCTTTGTCACCAGCGCTCTCAGAGAGGGCCAAGGCCTTCTCCTTCTCGCTGGCAATATCGGCCAACAGCTTTTCCTTCTCACCAGATGTCTCAGCTTTCAGAGCCTCGACAACCTCAGCGTGAGATGCCTTGAGCGACTCAATTTCCTTGGCCAGTCCGGATTCGCTCTCGCTCTTGAGAATCTCAAGCTGCTTGGCGTGACTGTCCTTCAAGCTCTGGAGCTCAGCGAGCTGGGCATCCTTGTCGGCGGAAGCGCCGCTCTTGGCGCCCTCGATCTCCTCGGCGTGGCTAGCGCGAAGGGCATCCAGGGCCTTCTGATGCTCGGCCTCCTTAGCCTCCAATGCGGCCACAGCGGCGGCGAGCTCAGCCTTGGCCGCCTCGAGGGCCTTGGTCTGGCTCTCGGCGGAATCAGCCTGGGATTTTGTAAGATCGCCGTGCTGGGTCTCGAGTGCACTGTGCTTGGAAGTGAGCTCAGTATGCTGAGCCTCGAGCTCATTGTGCTTGGCCTCAAGGTCGTGGAACTTGCGCTTGAAGAAAGCGTCTCCCTTGAGCGACTCAATCTCCTCCTCGTAGTCTTGCGAGACCTGCTTGAGCTCTGCGTCATGCTTCTTGATTTGGGCCGAATGCTCAGCCTTGGCCTTCTCAAGAGCCTCATCCTTGACAGCAATTTCCTCCTTGATGCTGTCAATCTGCTTCTTGAACTCCAGAGCCTCTTCCTGGGCCTGGGCGAGCTCAGCCTGGGTAGCGGCGAGCTTAGACTCAACCTCGGCAACGGTAGCCTGGACAGCAGCCAGCTCGGCCGTCTTAGCATCGAGGTCGGCCTTGGCCTGCTCCGCGGCCTGCTCGGCAGCTTCGAGCTTAGCCTTAAGCTCAGCAATCTCGCCCTCAACGGCGGCGAGCTTAGTCTTGTGAGACTCCAACTCGGCGTTCACCTTGCTCTCGTGGGCGACTTCGAGCTCGTTCTGCGATGATGTGAGTTCATCAATCTTCTTCTGCAGCTCGGTGATGGCATCCTCGTGGCTAGCCTTCATCTTGGCCAGGGATTCTTCCTGGTCGGCAGAGGCAGTCTTGCCCTGGCTGGTCTCCTCGGCATGCTTGGCCTCGAGGGCTTCGATTGCGGCTTGGTGCTGGCCGGTCAAGGACGTCTGCAGCTCTTCGAGCTTGTTGGCATGCTCCTCCATGGCCTTGTGGAGGGCGGACTCGCTTTGCTTCAGTTTCTCCTCGTGCTCGGCTTGGAGGGTCTCGAGGGACTGCTTCAGCGAAGCGAGTTCAATCTCAGCAGCCTCCTTGGCGGCGATTGCCTCCTTGTACTCGCTTTGCTGTTTCTCGAAGTCAGCATCAGTGGCGATAAGATGTTCGTTGGCCTCATCCACCTGGTTCTCCAGCTCGGTTTGCTTAGCTTGCAGATGGGCCACCTGGTCTTGGTGGGCCTTTTGGATATCATCAACCGCGCTCTGCACCTGGGCAGCCTCTTTGTTCGTGGCATCGCCTAGCTGAGCCAACTTTTCATGTGACTGCTGTACTTGTGTCTTGAGTTCAATAAGTTGAGATTCCTTCTCATTCAGCTGCGATTCCTTCTCGGTGAGCTGTGCCTTGAGCTGCTCAATTTCCTTGGTCAAGGCCTCGGAAGCGCCAGAGGAATCCGGTCGGATGGACGGTCTTGAGCTTCTCGTGGCGGTGCTAGAGACGGAGCCGGCGGCAGTCGACAGGCGCTTTTTGGCCTCGGCAACGGCGCCAGTGCCGGTGGTAGCTGATCGAGTGCTAGTCGAGGACGGGCGGGGAGCGGAGCTGATGGAGGACCGCGACCCCGTCGACGAGGGCCTCAAGGCGGACGAGCTGCTCACGGAGCTGGTAGGTTTACGAGCGGCAGCCGTGGCAGCACCGGTGGTGGTGGTCGAAGTCCTCTTCTCCTTGCTTGGCGAGCTGGCGGCGCTGCTGGAGACGGTCGAGGTGCGACGGATGGTCCGCTTGGTCTCATCTTCAGAGGCAGACACACTCGGCCGCGAGCGGTGAGTGGCCGTGGACGAAGTGCTGGGGACCTTGCGAGTGGCGCTGCTCGTCGTGCTGGTGGTGCTGCCAGGAGGACGGGTAGGGGGCTTGCTCAGACCGCCAGCAACGCGGGAAGTCGATGCGGTACCAGCGGGCTTCGCGACGCTCGACGTTGACCCAGCAGGGCGGCGGACGGCCGTTGTAGTTGTTCCCGAGCTCGAGCTGGGCTTCTTCAGGGAGGAAGAGGCCGAAGCGGTGGACTTGGTGCTCGGAGAGCCGGTGTTGGCAGCAGCGGCGGCAGCGGCCTTGGGCGCATCGTCGTGCTGAACGACCTCGAAGCTATCGGCGTCGGACATGGTTGGAGATTATCGTGGGACGGCGAAGAGAACGTGTCGTTGAGCAATTCTGTCGGTGCATGTCAGGTTAGCCAGGAGTTCCGAGAAGAGTTCGGGTAGCTGCAGGAATTGATAGACACTCAGGAGAGCGGGAGCGACGTTATGTCTCACTGGGGGTTAGGCAAGCAAGGGCAAGCTGCATTGACCCTTGAAAGAGAGGAATTTGGATAGGACAAGGGCGGAATTGGGTCGAACTGGCTGGACTTACCTGGCGACGTCGTCGTACGAAGTCTGCTTCTCCTTTTCTATCCTTTGGACACTGGAGCTCCTCTCGCCTTGGGTAGAAGCACCAACAAAACAACTCCAAGGAAACAGGTTTGATAAAGAAAGATACACAGAAGGACACAAAAGTGGCCGTTAAAACTACGAAACTCTGAGCTCTGATCAGTAGCGAGGCTCAGTAGAGTAGAATTGGTATCGAGAGAGAGAGCGAGAGGAAGGTGCGGGATAGAAGGACGAAGAGGTGAGAGGTGTCTAATTAGGTAAGGTACGGACCAGGAGCATATAAAAAAAAAAGTTGCTGAGAATGCGGCGTGGATGGAGACACTGGGGACACACGGACACGGCGTGGACATGTCCAGCTAGGGTGGAAAGGACCCCTTCGGATAAGGTGATGGGTGCATGGGATGTGCGTTAGTATGGGGACAGGTACAGCGGGCAGTCTGCACCAGATGCTGCACTAAATGTGCGGGTGAACTGGCATTAGGCGGCCCTTGCAGCACTGACACCCGACAAGCACAGCGCCGCCCTGATTGTGCGAAGCTCCTCCTCTTTACACCAGAAGGGCCAACAGTGGCAACGCAGCGGCGACAGGGGGGTTCTTGCCCACATAGCAGAAAGATGGGAGTGGATACGAGGCGGTCCGTTCTGGAATATGGAATATGGACACATAGCGGTCATCAGGGACACTGGGGTGGGACATTCTATCCACTGCAACCTCCCATCTCCTCATCATCCTTTTCCCCTAGAGGCTGCTGGGCCAGGACAGCACTTTAGGCAAGACATAGGGTAACCAGCAAGCCCCCGGCAAGGCGATAAGGTGCACCAAACAAACCAAACATTTATCCAGCCAGCTTGAGGAAAGTGCTGACAGCGGCACTCGCTTCAGGAGCTCGGGCAGTGGGACCATCCCAGGCTTGTCATTTGCTGACGAGGGATATTGGATGTCAATTGGCTTTTTGAAATACGTGCTCCATACGTACCGTTCCCCCTACCCTTTTTTGGCTGGCGCCCGGCTCGGTACTCGGTACCTTCCTTCCTCCCCTTACACCTCCACGTTCCAAACATTACCTCGCCTCCAGGTCCCCCCATCGTCCTTCACCTCGGGCCTGGGAAGCGCCTGTTCCATTACATTTATGCATCCATGGAAAACCTGTTTCGATTCGTCGAGATGCCTGGTCGCCAGATGCTCACAGGATCGACGCAGGTATGGCATTGACGACCGCCCAACTCTGATGTAACTGGCGCCGCAACGTATCAAAACTGTCTCTCTGTCTTACGGCAAGCGCTGGGCAATATTGATGGAATGAGATGGAATGGATGGATGCCTTGGAGAGAATGGTTGTGGTCCGTAGTGCTTGTGGAAATCCCCGAAACCGCATACCATCGTCCATCACCCTCCAGTGAAGTAGCTTTTCAGCGGCAAGCCACATAGAGCTATCAAATAAACCACCCTGAAAACCCCTGAGCTAACATGGTTAGCATTTCACGTGTGGCCCCGTTACCGCCTCTCTATCACCTCTTTCTACTCGTGTCAGATCCCCTGCGAGAAGAAGGGGAAAAAACGGCCATGTTACGAATCGCAAAGGGGCACGAGCGACCTGCCAATATACACGGAAATTGTCCTCAGGTAGCCCGAGCCCCCAGCGCTTTTCATCTCATGGCCCCCCTCATCATAGTCATCGGATAAAGGCACGTGTTTATTCAAATTTTTGTGATTTATCGATTTCATCACTTTGGTATTTCATCCTGTCATAACTCCAAGGCACGGTCTAGCTGTCTTCTCCCTTTGGCAATCAGAGCCGCCGAGATGGTTTTGCTGGGTCCCATTACCAGAATTACTAACCAGGGACCATATCGCTGTTTTTGCCTCTCCGCTTCACCCACTAGAACCTTGCTGTCCTCCCACTTTGGACATGTCTTGCATTCAACATCCAGTGTGGTCGCAAATACCACAGGAACTCCTCCACTGCTCGGTGCCCACAGAGCCCAAGGCGCCCAATCGCTGATGCGTTGTCACTGCGTGTCAACGCAAGCCCACTGCGCGATGTGGCACCTCACTGTTGGCCCGCCTCAATGGGACGGCAGCAACCAACTAACCTGCATCGTGGCCAAGGGAGCCCGAACCATACAACTCTTCATCGGAGAATAACAACGAGACGGTGCCTGAATGTTCGTTCCATGCCTAACTTGATCTCCGGGCTTTTCCCCGTTCCATGTGCCTTTTGTCAACTGCTCCCTTACGCCACTCCGGCATGGTATGACTCGCATCGAGATCGTTCGTACTCAAATGATCGCTCGCTGTAAACAAAGAGAGCCATTGTGATCACTGTTTCCTGTTGTCTGAACATGCTGCGTTTTGATTTCAAGCTATGTTATCTAATGAGATCCGCCGCAAATCCTAATCCCCCTATTCTCTCCATGAACTGGTCCCCACAGACGATCGCAAGGTGCCCTAAGCACTTAAGGATAATAGAGCGAGAACGTTGAAGCTTCGGGTTTTATTAACTTCAATCTAACATTACAAAGTTCCACGTCTAATAATCATCATCGGAATCTGTGTCCTCGTCTGGAACCAAGGCACGGTATCTTCGGCTTGCCAAGTCCTCCTCGATGCCACCCTCGCTCTCGGGGTCAACATATCCCTCTCCGCCGAACAAGCTAAGTGCGACAGGAAGGAAGATGAGGGCATGGGTGCCGGCAAAGATGACAAGAGCGAGCCATACACGGAAGTAGTAAATCTCAAAGATCTTGGACCTTGTAAATGCCAAAACGCAAACTCCCAAGAGTTTGGTAACAGTAATACCAGAGAAGACGGAGCTGCCGACGTTGACAAGGGCCGTCCATGCACGTGCATCACGTCCGCGGAAGCGGTTCTTAGCCCGTTCCATAACGGTACGGGATGGGAACATGAAAGCACGAGCAATGTGTGCACAGAACTCGACACCAATGCCCACGCAAATAATCAAGTTGACGAGTGAGACAGCGTTGAGCGACACCCCGAACACTGCCATAGCGCCAATAATGTCGACAACTGTCATAACAACAGTGACGGTAACCACAAGAGCCGTGAGAAGGGACCCCAAAAGGACAGAAGAGATGACAAAGATAATAGCCACCGCCGATCCAAGAAGAGTGCCCGTCAGCGAGACGATGCTGGCATATTGGTCGAAGAAAATATAGAAGAGACTGTAAGGGAAGACGTCAACGCCGGTCTGGCGCGTGATATCAGATGCGATTCTCCGAGCGGCTGACATGGCGTTGATAAAATCGTCCTGGCTACGCAGGGGGGTGTGCATGGTTCTGAAATGACTGGCTGGGATGGTGTCTCTCTCGGCGTCAACCACCACAGCTTGACCGTATGAGGCCTGACCACCCAGCGGGCAATCATCATTGGTAGGAGCCTTTATGAACTTTTCAAGATAGCGAATGAACTCGCCATCTTGAGGCATGCCGGAAAGAGTGATATTCCACGGCGGATTACGGTCAGCAAAGCACGCCTTGCCATTCTCCATGCAGCACGAATCACCAAGATCGGGGTTGAGCCAAAGGAAGTAGTCATCAATCCAGCTGGCTGTAGGCGAAGAAATGTAAGAGACTTCCGGTCGCTTTCTCTCGCCTTCGAGGATGTTGGTGAGCGAAAATTGGTCGCAGGTTGTGAACCTGGCGCAGATCTCCCGTTGATGGTTTCGCTCAGTGGCGTTGAACTCTCTTGTAACAAAGTACACAGGCGGGCCAGTTTCCAAATAGGCATAGAGATCGTTGAAGTAGGGGATGAGATAGGAGCCGTCTGGGATGGCGACGCGCTGGTCAAGACCAAGCTGGACCTCAGGAATCAAAGCAATTCCGGCAGCAAAAATCCCAAGGAAAACGGCAATGATGATGGCCTTGGCTTGCCGGGCAAGAATGGCTGGGGCGTAGGTGCGGCGGATAAACTGCTGAAGGAGGCTCTCCTCGGGCACCTCGTAGAACCTGGCATTAGCGTTTCCGTTACCGCCGCTGAGGTGTACGCGAGCGGCCTTGACTTGAATGCAAGGGATACAGTCGGCTCGATGGTCCTCGACGCGTATTTGGTTCATGGCGAGGAAAGATACAAATAGTGTAATCTGGAGAATAGCATTGATGAAGACGGCTCCGGCGGCGTAAGCAGCAAAGTTACGAACTGCGGGCATGCCAACGAAGGTTCCGAGGGCAAACGCAACAGTTTCGGTTAAAGCAGAGAAGAGGATGGACGGCCCCATGCGGCCCAGTGCTTTGGCAATCCGCTCTTCGACCATTTCGTCGGGGTGGCTAACGTTGACTCGCTCGAACTCGTGAACAATCAGGAAAATATTGTCCACACCGACAGCTAGAACGATGAAAGGAATAACTTCAGCAATGATGAGTGTGGCTTTGAGGCCTGCCCAAGAGAAGAGGCCGATGGAGGCGCTGATAGACATCAGCACGATCAAGATGCCAACAACACCGAGGCTGAACTTTGACTGAACCAGAGCAACTGCAGGGTTTCTCATCATATCACGAACCGACAGTGTAGTAGAACCAAGGGCCAGGGAGGCGTAGATGAACATGATGATGTAGCTGATAATCACAATCTTGGCATCGGTGTTGGTGGACTTGTTGAGTTCTTGTTCCAAACTGGCCTCCGTAGAGAACGACAGTCGAAGTCCGCGAGCCTTGGCCTCATCTTGAGCGACGAGGAGGCGGTCACGCAAAGCGTTTTCCCAATCCATGGCACGCTCCACAGCAGGGCTGCCTTCGGCTGCATTGCTGACAACCCAGGTCACCGTGATAGCGGTGGCATCAACGGGGTCCTCATCGTAGCCACCAAGAATCATGTTTGGCTCAATGGGTTGACCAAAATCAGGGCGACACTCGACAGGCGACTTTGCACACTGCCTTAGTTGATCTTGCCAGTTGTTGCGTCCCACAAGCGAGGGCTCATTCTCAAAGTAGGCGGCCACAGATTGTACAACACATGCAGAGCCGGTGGGCTTCAAGCAAATGTCATTAAGAGTGGCACCGTATTTAGAGCCCTTGAGTTGCTTGACGCTCTTTTCAACCTCCATCCACCAGAGAAGAGTGTCGTAGCTAAGGACAGGAGCCGGGCCACCTGGTTGTTGGTCGTTGACCAAGAACACCTTCTCAGCACGATAAAAAGGACCAAACTGTTCATCAAAGAAGGCCTTCTCCTTGGCGGCAGGTGAGGTAGGACTGACCCAAAGGCGGGCAGGGTCCCGTTCAAGATCGAATCTGACCCAGCCAGCACTGAGGATAATCACAACAATAAGAGTGACACCAATAGTAATTCCTTGGTATCGTGCCGCCGCATGTCCGAGCTTGCTAAAGGCCGCGTCACACCACGTGTTGATCTTGTAGTATCGCTGAGGCCTGTCGAACATCGCACCATTCTGGACCAGGTCGCCCTCGTCTTCGTCGTCACTGGGAGACGCGTCTTGAAGAAGCCTAAGCCGCTCGCTTTCCCTCCTGGCACGGCGTCTCCAGTAAATGTGTCCACCGACAGCAGCGATGGCGGAGAACAACAAAATGCTGTAGGTGAAAATGGCCGCAAAAGAAAGGCAGGGCAGGACGCCAACATGACACTGACCCGGCTTCGAGACAGCTGGAAGCTCCGGGCAGACTTCAGGGCAGTCAACACAAGCACAGCGGTAGTTGGGGTCCTCGTCGTTGCACTTCTTCGGCTTCATTTCTCGAGGGGCCATACCGGGCTCACTGTATTCAGTAGGGAAATTGATCTGGAATGGTGATCCGATAACCTTTTCGTCTCCTAAGAACTTGAGGAGCTGAGTGTAGTTCTTAGCACCACCTCCAATGAAGTCAATCGCCTTGGAGTTGGACGGTCCAAATTTGACCTCCTTGCAACTGTCGAAGAACCCTGTTCCGTATTCTTTAGAAATAAGCTGGTCCAGTTCGGTCACCATTTCCTTCTTATTTTTAACCGCCGTCTTAGTGACATTTAGAAACAATGACTGATCCGGAGAACATGTAAAGGTACAAAACATGTTGAAGAAGTTGTCCTTGCAGGCGGG
Organism: Colletotrichum truncatum; assembly: GCF_014235925.2. NCBI lineage: Eukaryota > Fungi > Ascomycota > Sordariomycetes > Glomerellales > Glomerellaceae > Colletotrichum > Colletotrichum truncatum. The sequence goes on along the minus strand of NW_027222399.1, from coordinate 6,121,937 downwards.
GCAGGAGGAGATAATTTGATTCGGAGTACCGAGCTCGGAGGCGAGAGATTTGACCTGCACATGTCAACAATGGTTTCCAAAGCTCCTTCAGGGAGTAGTTTTACCTGGTCGGCATCACAGCAGACTGGTCCGGAATTCCATTTCGCACCGCAGAGGTCGACAATCTGTTGTCGGAGCTTCTCGTCGGGGTCCTCGGCCAGCCCGTTATCGACACAGGGCAACTGCTTGCCAAAGAAACTCTTGGAGCCACAGTGCCCTCGAATTGCGCATCGTCCGGCTTCATGTTTAGGAGTATAGGGCTCCGCACTGGTGAGCCCAGCCAGCAGCAGTACTCCGCTGGCTCCGAGGAGCTTCCACAGTGCCATGGCTGGTGTGTTGCCGCGCAGCGGCAATATTTGGATTATTATTCGACGGGTAATTCTTGAAATGAACACGAGACGAAGAAGAATGTCAACAAGAGTAATGGCACCGTCAATTAAGCAAACAACTGACGACGGCGATGAAGATTTGGGGTTGGGGGAATGGTGACGGAGGGAGTGTAGGAAGCTTCCTGGAAGCTCCGGTAAAGTTAGTTGGTGGTCTGGTTGTCAGCCCAGGCGCACTTGCGACACTGAGAAACTGCCGCCCGCGTGCCTGGTCCTGCGTCATCCTCCGCACTGATTGCCCACCTGCCACGGGCCTGCACAGAAGTGGAGACCTCCGCTTCAGCATTCCATTGGTGGTCCTCACACCAGCCACCGAAACGTCCTTGCCCAGCAAGTCAATGGCGTCACGATGATTATCACGTGGCACATTGATGGACCTGCCTAATGGGGAGTAGATAGCTTGATCTTATGCTGTCCGTTTCATCTTGCTTCTCGGACTAAGAAGTAGACCCCCAAAACGAGGGCAAAAGTAGTATTCATCAAAATGTAATGCTCGATCCTTTTCAAATAGCCATAATAAGACCAGTGTGAGTATGACAAAATGAAATCCAGTTGATATCGACGAGCTTATTAGTGTGAGATCTCTCAATGATGAATCTGTAACTGTTTTGACAATAACCTGTAAGGAATCCGTTTGTAACAGTTGAATATAGGAGTTAGTTTGTCGCATAAGGAAAGGTCGGCTTTATTTGGAAACCTTGTACCCTCCCCTGACGCAAATTCCAATAGCCACTCCGGAGCACTGTATGTCACACTTTCATACGAGTGTCATGGTAGACCCTACCAACACAGTTGATGGTGATGGAACCCAATACAATTTCTTGAGCTTCCTGTACAAGCAAAACGGGCTTAACTAAACTGTCACTGAGTGAGGTAGATCTTGTTTAAAAATGCCCAAGAGGACTAGAATAAGCATAATTATACCGCATTTGCTGTGGTGAGACTGATTGGACTGGTGGTTGATACGCTGGAACTCTCGTTGTGTAACAATGGTCAACGTGTACAGATGTGATACAATGAGCTGAGACCGAATGTCTAGCTTTTGCTGTCAGTAGCGTCTTAGTACTTATGATCAATTCTGTTTCCAATTATTATGATTTCAATATGATCTACGGTATATACTTGGTCAACCGTTTGTGAGGCCTTTTCAAGAGCAACCAAGTCAGTTGGTACTCGGCTCACGCAACATCGACTGACCTAAGACCCCATCAAAATTGGTCAGACTCAGGTTCGGGGCCGACTACATTTGCAAGTAACATACAGGATGGTGGACAGAATGAGACTTTCTTGATGGGTACATATTTAGCGTAGACACCAGTGTATAAGCCGGCAGACATCGTCTTCAAACCCAGTACGGGATGCTATACTGAAGTTTGATTACATGGACCTTACATTCACTGTTTTCAGGTCCTCAAATTGCCCCAGTGGAAAGACTGAGAAGCCACCACTAAGGCTGTTAGGAGGCGTTCAAGAGTGTAAGATACCCCACCCTGATGTAATAAATAGTGATAGGCGGTAATGGCGTACTACACCACCCGACACTACCTGCGAAGTTTACACGATGGTAACACGTTTGTAAATTTAGATAGACTTGGCTAAGCCATTTGAAGCCAGGATGAACAAGAGGTAGCTGAAAAGCGGGTGCTGCAGTCTTGCCATGCTGGTATAGCTGGCCGCTCCGGCCCGGGATTGACGACCAGCCTGCAGAGTGGGATGGCAAGGATAATTCACATTATTAAGAAGTTTGTCAATCTGCATTCATTGATTCCATGGAAGAAAGGGGTACGCATAGTAAAAACGGAGGGGAGTTAGAAGAGCTCATACGCCAATCGTCCATATGCCTGGTTGCTCTGTTAAGATGATTTCGCAAAATCCAACCGTGAGCCAAACCAAGAGAGAATAAAAAAACAAGCGCAATAAATATCTCCCACAAGAGGCATCCTGAACTGTCTACTTCTCCTCATCCGTCTTCTCCCACCTGAGAATCTTCGGCCCGAAGTTATACCACCCATAACCTTCGATGGTAGCAAGCACGCAGAACCCCGACATCAGCCAAAACCTGCCCCTGGGGCTCGATGTGACATGTCGGATGCTGAATGCCGGAATCTCAATGTCCTCAGGCTTGTTGCCGTTGGTGTTCTTCCTGGGTCCAGCGGTAGCGGAACGGGAATGAGATGTAGTGGAGAGGGCAGAACGCTGGAGCGGGCTCCGGAGAGCCGTATGTGTGATGCGTGCTGCCGATATTGCGGACATAGTTGGATGTATTGATCTGAATGAAGACGAAATATGATTAACTGGGTGCTTCGTATCGCTTGGAAGGCTGGAATTTTAACTGCTGTGATGATTGTGCTTATTTTATTTTTCTACACACTTCATCACGCTGGGGCTGCCTTATCTATGTTGCCAATACTTGTGACATAGGCACCCTTAGTTTCGAATTTACGAAGGATGCGCCAAGCGTTATCATTAGGCGGCATGGTTGAGAGTTAAGAAGTCACCGAGCCGGATCAACCCGGGGAATTGTGTGGGGCCGGATGCCACCCGGAGGTTATCGGGTCAGACTGCGCCTTCTGCCCAATACTGAACTCGTCCTAAGAACTTCCAATTGCACTTTTGGGCATCATGTATGACACAGCATATATTCCCTGCCTGTGCATCTTATATTTACGCAAGTTCATTGCGTGCACCCAAAAAGAAGAAAAGTTGTAACGCCCCAAAGCCTATTCCAATAAATAATGCCACCTCCCATCATGATCTCTTAATCGTAAGCGGTTTAAATGGCTTTCTCAACCGATCTATAGGTGCAATCCCTCCCTCCTTCTTTAACGCCGCTGGTCTCGTGAACCCCCTGAATCCATTTGTTGTAGTTGTTGCATGCAAACAGCTCGCCGGTCGTTCCCGAATAGGTGGCGGCTGGTCTTTGTCCTCGTTTTCCTTTTCAGGAGATATTGGCTTCGGTGGAGAACTTGAGAAATTGGTGTAGTGCTTCTTGGGTCCTGCATCGCCACCGAAAGTCGATTTAAACGGCTTGACAGGCATTCTGCTAGCGCCTAACCTGTGACCGGCAAGACCAGGTTCAATGGCTGTGACCGGTCGTTGGGCATGGTGCAGGTTTGGCAACTCGGGAAGCTCCTGAAGAGCCTGCCGGGAAGGAGCTGGCATGCTGCTAATATCTGATAGTTCAGATTTTGACCTTTTGACGAACCCCAAGAGGCTCTGCTGATCGGCAGGCCGCTTGGTGGTCCCTCTTCTAGGACCTGCAGACTTTTGAGGGGCGGCATTGCGCTCCTGGCCTTGGGCCGACGCTGCCATTTCTTTTGCAGCTGCCAATATCGCTGACTGAGCTGCAGTAGCGGTGGTGAAACCAGGCAAAGAAGACATCGTGAATGACGACGCAGCATCCATGGTCGTGGATGAATGCCATGATGTTGCCGTTTGGGAGTCATCCTCCGAAGCTGACACCATATGCGGCTTAGAACGCCGTTGCAATTGCCGACCCTTGCCATTCTCACCTTCTCCGAAAGAATCTTCTGGATCTTCAGGGTACAGATTGTCTTCAGGTCTTTCCATGAGCGGCAATTCACTGTAGACCTTGTTCTGCGTCGGAATGCTAGATTCTCGTCCGAGTATCCGACCAATCTCTTGCAAGATTCCAGGTTCGAAAGAAGGGCCACGTTTTCTAAAATATGGGTGAATTTCCGACGGAATGAATGGCGACACTTCGGTACGCTCGCCTCCGTTACCTCCATTCTGCGAGCTGTACATCGGACAGCTGAGGTAGAGAAGAGATTTCGCCCTCGTCATGGCAACATACAACAACCGGCGTTCTTCATCATGGTCCTCGGATCTCATGTGAGGAATGGACCCGTTATACACGGCGGGGACAAAAACAACCGGCCATTCGAGTCCTTTGGCAGCATGGATTGTTGATATTGTTACCAGAGGCTTATCCTTGGTATCACCCTTTTGCGCATCCGATGCCAGCGAAACATTTGCTAGAAACCGACCAAGAGCGTCATTCTCCTGCATTTGCGGAACCCCATCTATTTCTGGAAGGCGATCCTCATCCGCTGTCGCGTTCAGGTCTTTCATGAAGTCTCCTGCCAAGTTGATGAATTCTTGGACATTGGCCCACCTCGCCTCATGATCTTCCGGGTAGTTATCTTGGAGGTATTTTTGAAAACCCAGCTGCGAAAGGAGATTTTCAATCAGTTCCACCAGGTGGTAATAGGGGCTCCCGGTGGGCGGCTCTTCCATCTTTCTCCTGATGCCAGAGACCAGCCTAAGTAGTTCTCCGCTAATTTTCTGTTCCATGGCTTTTTTGATGTTAGTTTTGGCGATTCTGTCTCCCCGGCAGTGTTTGTTAAGCAGGGCCCAGAGGCTCTGCTTGCTAATTTCTGACTCTTCCAGAAGAGCCTTGATGGTGGTCTCTCCAATACCCCGGCGAGGGACGTTAATGATGCGTGCTACTGCGTCGTTGTTGTCTGGTTGATAAATGACACGCAGATAATCAAGAATCACCTTGACCTCAGCGCGGTCGTAAAACTTGAATCCGCCAACCATTCGGTATGCAATACCTGCCTTGCCGAGGGCCGATTCAATGTGCCTGGAAAGGGAGGCCGATCGCAGGAGAATTGCCACATCATCATGGTTCAGCATCCTGCCCGCCATAAGCAGCACTCTTTTGACCTCGGAAACCATCCATTCAGCCTCGGCCGCGGAAGATTTCAGTCGACGAAGAACCGGCCTTGTGCCTTTGTTGTGAATGGGTAACAGCACTTTTTGGTAACGTCGCTTGTCCTGCTGAATGACCTTCAATGACACATCCAAAATAGCTTGCGAGGAACGATAGTTTTCTTCGAGAGAAATCTCATCGGTGTCGGGGTAGTCCCTGAGAAAACGATACAGGTTTTTAATCTCGGCCGATCTCCATCCATAAATGCTTTGGTCTGGGTCCCCCACAATGGTGATGCGCTCCCGTGCCTGTGCGAACAGCTTCATGAGCTCGTACTGAATGCCGTTCGTGTCTTGATACTCGTCGATAAGCACGGCTTGGACATTGGCCACACAAGAAGGATGCACGCGCATCAGCTCAACACATCGCGTTAACAAATCATCGTAATCGAGCAAATTCGATCGTTCGAGATGGCTCTGATACTCCTGATAACAGGTCTGCAAATCGCGGCTCTCGGGCAACTCTTTACCGTTAGGTTTTGGTGTAGGCTGAGCGTTGCCCTTGGCCTTTTTCTTGCTGATCCATGATCTTGCCACTGGGGGGTCCACGGCTAGCTGCAAGCGTTTGCATATCCTCTGGATGATAGACCTGGAGTCTGAGTCGTCTGCGATTCCGAACTTCTCGTCAAGTCCGATTTTCTTGCCGTAAGCAGCCAGATACCGACGAGCTATGCTGTGAAATGTGCCGAGAATAACTCTCTTCCCCTGGTCATCTCCTAGGGCTTTGCCGATGCGCTCCTTCATCTCCCTCGCGGCCTTGACGGTGAATGTGGCGACGATGATGTCTTTTGGCGCGAGCCCAACGTTATCAACCAGCCATACAACTCGAGAACTCAGCGTATGTGTTTTTCCGCTGCCAGGCCCGGCGAGGATGGCAACCGTAGCCGCCTTTGACGTGACGGCTCTGCATTGTGCAGGGTTGAGGGTAGCCAGAATGGATTCAGCCGGGCCGGGGGCCGAACTTGAAGAGGTCATCTTGTAGTGCGATCATGGGAGACGACGGGAAAAGTATTGTACCATAGATAAGGTAAAGCAGCGCGGTGAGCTGCAAGGACTTGGCTCCGAAATCGTGATGTCTACGAACGCGTCTGGCCACACGGGAGCCACAACACCCCGTGGATCCTGGCACGTTGTCACGTGCACCTAGAAGCTTGCAAGATCCCTCGCCACGCACGTGCCAGCATTGACCTTCCGTTGCCATTCACTAGCTGACAACGCCAAAAATGGATAGACCGGCGCAAATGAGCGCCGGCTCCCCCCCCCCCCCCCCCCCCCATCACAGTGCCGCAGCCACTAACACAACTAATCTGATTACCAGGCTACTGGGCAGTTAGTATAGACAATTCAGTTTGTCCTCAGCACATGTCATGCGTTTGAGAATCAAAGAACCTTTTGTCAAAAGTCTACTTTCAACTTACTACAAGCTTGTCCGAGTCCGACGCCATCGTCAAATGTCTATCGGTCGAGCCACCACATCGCCTTCGCCCGCCCAGACTGTCGTTCGTGGCGCTGATTCGACGAGGTCTGTTTCGTTTCCTCAACTAAGAATATCATCCAGCCGTTCCCACCCTGCCACCGGTCTTGGAGGGTATGAAAAACGCTCAATCGGGCATGGAGATAAGCATCGCTCGGGTAAAGTCTGTTTTTGCTTTGATGACTCGCGGGGAGAGCCTTTTCCGCCGCAAGCGACACGGACCCTCACAAAGTCTTTTTTCCTCTTCACATTCGTGACACGCAGTTCAACGGGGCAGATGGAAGTCAACGTCTCATCGGCCCCCAGCCAGAGAAACTGTCACAACCCTATCACCGCTGCTTTCACGTTCGACAAAGTTGCGATCATCACGCTTTAATGCTGAGCACAATGTGAAGTCACATTGGGCAGAGTTCCCATTCGAGGAGGCCTGTGATGCGATGCCGTAGAAGGTAAGGTCTTCGCAATATGTCATGGCCTATTGCAGCATCGCATGCGGTCAGAGAAATAAGTGATGGGTCGAAGCAGGGATGGGCGCCGCCGGAACTGCTCACAAGTCAGAACACAAGGCGAGAAGCGAGGGCAACGACCGACAGCTGACCCGGGAACGCTCGTCTTTTCACTCCTGAGAACACTGTTCGACATTGTGAGTGGACGAGGGGCCTGGGGCCTCGCCGGCATGGCATTGCCCTGCAGCGACGAATTGAGTTGACAGAGTCGGTTCGGGTGTGGCACGGCGCGGGGTTGGATGTGACGGAGCAGCCCAATCACCACCCTAGCGGCCCTCCTCGGCGCTTACGGCCCCTGTCATCACGTCGATCTGTCCAACCACATCTTGGGAAGCCCTTGGGAAGCCCTTGGTACTCCCGCCTCCCTCTGCAGACGACATTAATAGCCACGGGCCATTTTGGGCGCTACTGCATAGTATCTCGTCGTCGCCCTCATGCAAGTGCGACCGCTTCATAGACTCGTTCCTGGGGGCTTCAGCAAGTCAGATTCGAGAGCAGCCAGCCAGCGCCAATCTCGACGCACTGCCGAACCTCACCAGCCGCTATATACCCTTTGTACGCCGCATATCCGAGCCTTTCCATGTAACTTCTCCATCACAATGTGTTTCGGACCCTCCTTCAGGAGGTAAGATCATCAAAGCTGGATTTGACTTTTAAAGACTTCCGGTGTCCCTCACCACCATGAAACCCGTCCAAGCCCCAACCCATAACTATCGTCTTCTTTTCTTGACCTTCGTTCATACCTTCTTTTTCTGCAGCCCAACACATGCAGTACCATCTGTCCATGAGTCTCGCAACAACAACCCTTTAAACATCAATTGGGATCCCGCCCCAGCACCCGAGGACGGTCCGCCCGCATCTGCAAACGCTTTGAGAGATCCTGCTTACCTGCCCTACCAAATTGGTGCAATCGTCGGTTCATACGGCGTGTCATTGGTGCTGGTCGCCGTTTTGTTGCTCATACTCTCAAGAAGACGTCGCGAGGCCCTCTCCGCAGGTGACAACGAAGTCGACTTCGACGAACCTAAGTCGTCACCGAGACTTACAATAGAGGTGCCGAATTCGCCCAGAAGCATTCCGCGAAGCCCCGTCCGCAACTTTTCATACCCTTCTCCAGAGGACTACCAGACCCCCGAATATCCCTCTCCTCAGACGCCTTACGTGGCCCCAACGCCCACGTCAACGCTGCACGCACCAGGGACAGACTTTTCCGTGGATCAGAGAGTCGTCGCAAAGGACAAGAAAATGGCGCAGACGCAGCTTGAGGAGATGTACAAGTACGTGATGGAGCAGGAGGAGGCTAAAGCGCAAGGCATCACGCTGCAGGGCTCGCCGGTACTTTCGAGCAATGCGCAGTTCCCGCCGCCGAACAACGCCAACTTTGGCAAGCCGACGCTCAAGAAGGAAAGGCACAAGCCGGCCAACTTGAACCTGTCAGAAGACAAGCCGGAGAAGCAGTCGCGAGCCTCGTCCATCTTTTCGGCTCTGCGTTCCCCCAAGAAGAACAAGCATGTCAAGGGTATCAGCATATCATCGCCCATCATGACCCCCATGACAGGAACTTTCCCAAGGCAGGAGTCGCAGGAGATGAACGCTATCCCACCGCGGCAATATGCGCCACCGCCGCCACCGCCGATCCCCACAGACCAGATTCCGTACGGGTTCAATCAGCAAAACGGCCAGGTTTCTCCCATCACCCCGGATCACTCGCCGGAGAGCACGCAGAGTATTGATGAGCGGATCGGAGGGCAGATCCCTATCGGCCACGTGCGGAAGCCTTCTGCAGCCCCATCTGGCTACGCCGTCTCGGAAGTGGATCCCAACTCGGCCACTACGGAAAGGTCAACGGCCCCGCTCATCGGTCTCCCGCAGTCTCCCAAGCCCGGTGCCCGCTTCCCCACCTTGCCCGCCTCTCCCAAGCCCGGTGCTACATTCCCCTCATCACCTCAGCCGGGGGCCACATTCCGATCCAAGGCTCCCTCAGCCGTCCGCACTGGCGGTGCGCTACCCCTGCGTGCGTACGAGCCGGCCCTCAGCTCGCCATCCATGACATCGCAGACCACCAAGCAAACCGTGTTTACGCGCACGGGACCGCTGTCGCCGTCGGGAGCGCGCACGCCGGCGACTGGCATGGCAGTGCCGTACTCACCGTACCAGCCGTTCACGCCTTGCGTGCCGATGACCCCATCGCTGGTGACCAAGGCAGACCGCAAGAGGATGAAGAGGCTGGAACCCAAGACACCGACTTTGGAGATGGTCAAGAGTGACGACGACATTTGGTGAGGCAGGGGAGAGAAAGTTAGAAAAAGGAAATACCATATAGACAGTGGACAGCAAAGGGCGACCCGGGTAATGTGACTACGATACGTTTTTTTTCTCTCTTTGGAGTGAGGGATGTTTTTCAGCTTTGTCTCCTTCTGGATTTTCCTTTGACCTTTGCCGCCTATGTGTATGCATACCATGTACCGTGTACCGCGTACCACATACCACACACACGCACACGGAATCCCATGCCACACAACAGACGACTGGAAAGATGGGTGGAAAGGCGGAGTCAGAAGAAGGGATCAGAGTTCATGGCCAGAGTCAGGGAAAGCAGGAGGATAAGGATAATGGCATGCTTCTGGAACCGTGATCTAGCATCTAGGTATTTAATAAGGTTTTTGCAATCTTCACCCAGGGTTCGTGCCATGTGTGTCGAGGACGAATAAGCGTTTCAAATGCGGACCAAACGAGAATGAGGGTGTCTCGCATCCTCGCATGTCGCTATGCTGATCGGCAGGGGTACGGCGAGGTTAACAGACAGAAGAGTGTTTTGGGCGGAAGGCGCACCGTAAGAAAAGCCGGGGTGCGTTAGCGGGCATGTCAGGGCCCCCGCGGAGGGGATGCTGGACTGTGTACCGTGGCAGGTTGGGTTGCAGTCATGCCCCCAATGTGAGACAGATGCGAGGCGGGCGTAGCTGATTAGAAGAGAGCGGATGAAGGTTGGACGGACGCAAGGAAGGGAAGGAGAAAAAAAAAAAAACATGGTTGGAACGAGGCACCAAGAGGACCAAGCACACAAAGAGCAGCGCCAGGCCAGAGCGAGATGATCCGGAGAGTAGAGCAAAAAAAAAAGAAGGGGAAAAAAAAACACGGGATGGGCGGGCCAGACATGCAACGAGGCCCCGACACCAGGGAGAGACGATAGAACAAGCCACTGGCGGAGATGTGGTTCCTGAGATTGGCAGGATAGGCTGGAACTAACAGTGGCCCATGGCCGTTTTCAGCGGCCGTAGCACTATGAAAACGTGTATTTTTTGTTTTGTTCTAGGGAGGCTTATTCGATGGAGGTCTAGCGAACCGACCCAACGCTACGGAGAGCGCCGGTGGAGGTGGAGAAGACGGGTTGGGACGTCAGGCAGTTTGGATAGAGAGACACGGATACTGTCCGGGTACTTTTTTTTCCTTTTTTCTTTTTTCTCCTTCCATTACAGGTTCGTCGTTGACGAAGAGGGAGAGAGAGGGAGGAGGGAGCCCTGCAGCAAGTGAGCATAATAGCACTAGTGCACGTGTGTACACTGGACCTGTAAAGCTGGCGGATAGACTGTGCTTGGGCTGGGAGCGTTCAGCGCAACGCCCCTCCTTGAGCGTGTTGTAATAGGCCAGTTCCAGTGGCTTTCTTGGCTCAGTGGCGTATTTTGTCGTGGTGGAGCATTGAAAATGAAGATGAAGCAGGGCAGTTTCTGCTGTTGCTCCTCCTCCCCCATCCCCCCCGGTCGGGCGCCGGGCACTGTATGGAACAACACTATCATAGTAGGGGCTAAAGATCAAATGTACCATCACAGCAATTTTCATATGAGAAACTACTTTCTCCTGGTGGACCGCGCTCAAGGCGACGGCAAGGACGGGGGGGAAAGGCACTCGGCCCATTATCAGCTGCACTTTCCCATTTATCGTACGATCTGCCTCCATTTTCTTTCCCTCTCTCTCAATTCTTGCTCTCCTTCCTCTCCTCCCACCCAAGTCCCTGCCTGCCCTTTCTTTCGCGATCTTAGCATTCCAGCGCTCTCCATCCGTGTGTGCCTGATTATCCTACTGCGCAAATCAACCCCAAGCAAGCACCATATTTCGTGCATTCTGCATCCCGACTCTGTGCTGCTGACCCCCCCGGTTGCAGTGCCGACAAACGCCCCCCTCTCCCCCCCAATCCTAAGCACTGAACACCGCCAACCGGGCCAGCGTCATACGACTTCGAACTGTTCATCTGGGTCTCCCTCCCGGCTGACACCACTTCTCAATCCCCATCCATCCATCGCCTCTTGCCGACAGTCGTACGACCAGACTACAATCCCGCTGCGACCACGCCGCTGTCTGCCGTCAATTTCTCACGTTCCGCACCTGTCCGTAATCTGGCCCCTGGGGCCCCTTTCGACCGATCCATCGCGACCAACCGGCCACTCACGTCAAGTCCTTGCAGTCGCCGGGACCTGGCCCCCCATTTTCCAGTCCTGAGAGGGCCGTTCCGACCTTCGATGAATTGAGCATCAGGCCATAGTTGCATATACACCGCTTTGCAACATGGCCGACCAGGATCCGAACGCCTTATTTGGGCTCGACGAGTCTAACCTCGGCGTGGCGCCGTCTTTCCTTGACGACTCGGACGGCCAGAACGTCAAATCTAACTCCAACGGAGCCTCCAACATCGCCAGCGACAATCAGTCCTTCTATGACGCCAATTGGGGCTTTCAGGACACACCCCCGTACGACTCCTACAACATCGCTGCCACTACCGCAGCCGGCGCCACTCCTCTATTCCAGACTTCCGCACCCTGGGACCTCTCTCCCAACCAGCAGCAGCACCAGCAGCAACGACACCAGCACGGCCTCCCCAACGTAACTGCAGGCCTTGATCAGACCATCGTAGCCCAGGCCGGCTTCTATGCCACCACCGCCCCCTCCAACCATCACCAACGAGGAGGCCAACTCCATACCCTCCCTCAAGAGACCCTGAGTCTCCTTACCCCCGCCCAGCAGGAAAAGCTGCGAAATATCGCCATGCCCGCCCACCTCCAGTACCAATCACCCAAGAGCGAGCCGAGCCCCGGATCTGCCACCAGCGACCACAAGGCAGCAGGACTGTCCTCTCCCGATGCCCAGGATCTATCCAGCAAGGCCAGCAGGAAGCGCAAGTCGTCCGCCGAAGTCGACGAAGATGAGGACGAGGACGACGAGAACCAGCCCATCAAGAAGACGGCGCATAACATGATCGAAAAGAGGTATCGCACCAACTTGAACGACAAGATTGCCGCCCTTCGAGATAGTGTCCCTAGTTTGAGGATCATGTCCAAGAGTGCCAGGGGAGAGGATACGACCGAGGATCGCGAAGAATTGCACGGCTTGACGCCTGCCCACAAGTTGAACAAGGCTACGGTGAGTTGCGTTGCCCACGGTTAATCAGCAGGGCAGTACTGACAGTCGCAGGTCTTGAGCAAGGCGACCGAATACATTCGCCACCTCGAAAAGCGAAACAACAGACTGCTGGACGAGAACAATGCCATGCAAAATAGGATCGCAGCTTTTGAGAAGCTCTTTATGGCCGGCGCAATGAATGGCGCCATGAGCCCGCTCCAGCAGCCACCTACCCCGATGCAGTACCCTCAGGATCAGTACATCAACACCCCCATCGGAACGCCTCGAGGCGAGCCGACTCAGGGAATTATCCCCGTTCCCGAGGATATGAAGCGCATTATTTCCGCCCAGATGGCCGCCGGCCAGCCATACCCCGTGCCGCAGCAAGCCTACCGCGGAAACCCCGCTCTGATGCGACAGCAACAGATCCAGCAACAGCAGCAGATGCAGCAGCAGGGCCGCTGGGGCAACACAGGTCCCTACTTTGGCAAGCTGATGGTCGGCTCGCTCGCCGGTCTAATGATTATCGAGGCTGTGCGCGAGAACGAGCAGAGCAACGAGTCTCCCGAGGGCCGTGGTCTCTTCGCCCTTCCTGTGCAACTCCTCAGCTATCTTGGGTCGAATTCGCACATGCATGTTGGCGGGTACTACATTTCGCCCGCTCAGATCATTTCGCATCTCAAGTTTTTGCTCTTCCTCGGTACATTTTTGTGGGTCTTTGTGCCCTCCCTATTTGTGCCATCTCAGAAGAGGCCGAAGAAGGCGCAACAGCTCAGAGAGTCGCTCCAGGCCGCTGGGTCTGTGGCGTCTCCGATCCACGTGCGCCGACAGGCCTGGTTGACGGCCATTCAGACCGTCTGGGTACCTCAGCACAACTTCTTCCTCGAGGCTGCTGCTCTCCTCATGAAGACGATGAAACTCAGCGTTCGAAATGCGATTGGCGTCCATGGATACCAAATGCTCACCGGCCTTACGGAGGAGCAGGAAGCTGCCCGTGTCAAGGCGTGGTCTATTGCTCTCGACGCTCAGTTGGCTGGAGGTGACGTGGAGATCAACAAGAGCCGCCTCACGCTTACCCTCTTGGCATCCGGCACCCTTCCCGATACCCCGTCTCGACTGATGCTGAAGGCTCTTCATGTCCGTGTGCTCCTCTGGGATCTGGGTGCCAAGGGTCTACACAACACTGTTGCTAAGAAACTTGCGCGCTCTCTGTGGAATGAGGCGAGGAGCCTGAACCGCGTGCTGAGCCAGCTTCGCCGCAACTCAGAGCAAGTTGATGACGATCTTCCTGAGCACCTGGCTGCCCTTATCGAGCAAGAATGCGATGACGTTCTCAACAACACTGTTATTCAGCGAGCTTATAATCTGGCTTGGAACCTGCCGACAACTGAGGGTGTTGCTGAGCACAACGATGGAATGGACTCGGTTGTTGATGACCAGGCTGTACGGTCTCCTTTGGATGCTGTTGCTGCATGGCGATCCAGCCAGACGATCCACCGTGCCCTCATCACCAGCCTCGAGGCCGACAAGGATGATGGTGATGCTCCGAGAGTTGTCTCGACTTGCCTGGACACCGCGCTCAAGACAGCTCCCATCGGGTCCAGTGTGCAATCTCGTGCTCTAGTTGCCCGCGCTGTTCTTGTCGATGACAAACGCGGTGCTAACATTGCCGCTGCTTTGCAGAACATTCAGCCTTCCGGTGAACAAAAGTCTTTAAGCCAGATTGCCGCCATTGTCGATTCCTCCTCCACTGTCCAGTCACCCGATGTCCAGATGGCGCTTAAGTGTGCCATGGCCATTGCTCACCTGCAGCGCGCCAAGTCGACGGCCGCTTACCCACAGGAAGGTCTTCGTCTCGTCGAAAAGATTGCTCGACCCAGCGCCACTGCCAACATGTCACTCCTTGGTTGCACTGCTCTGTTCAAGCTCATGGAGGAGCTTTTCGCTCGCCAACCCTCTACCGAGTCCTTTAGCACGTCCCTGGAGCGTCTCGCCGGCAGTCTACGCATCTGGATTGGTAGTGCGCCGGGTGAAAAGTGTGGGCTGGAGCAAGACGTCCGCCACAAGATGGTTGACCGCTGCCTCAGCATCACCAAGAGCGTGGTGGGCATGGAAACTGATACGGGCTACGGCAGCATGAGCGAGTGCGAGGAGGAGGGCTGCTAACAAGATTTCATTTTTCTATGTCTAGAGGCGGTATCTCCCCTTACTACATACTAGATGCACTTATTTCCTTTCTTATTGTATTTTCTACGGGTAGGGCATTGGATTTGGCGTCATACTAGGTGAGGATATATGTCTTCGACTGGCGTTTCGTACGGAAGCAACGCGACGACGGCTGGAAAAGGCTGGGACCAGCGGATTTTGCATGAACAGAGATGGGGCGTCGCTTCGGGCTGACATTGATCTCCACGAGGACTGTCATGGTATGGAATGGGAGAGAGGGAAATACGGTCTGGGGATATACACGTGTCGGCTTCAAAAGTTGCGATGGGATTTTTCTCTATAATTGATGGCCGTTGGCCGCCACTATGTAGAATCAATATCGACATTAGTCGTTGCGAGGACATGCAATAAGGCTTCATTGTGATTTGTGAGAATAAGTGGTGTGGGAGGGAGAGGTCGAGCCTTGTCTGCTTCTAGCAGGTGCAGATGCTGGCGTGGGTGTGACAGATGACACACACCCTTTTGCTTTGACTCGGCGTTTTTACGATACAAAGTTTTGACCGCCAAATGGCTGGGGGTAACGGGGTGACTTTTGTTTGTTTTTCTGCTTTGATGCTTGGCCCTCCATCGCCGATCCTTGTCAGACAGTATAGGGGAATCTCCTGATGTATGATGTTTTCGATGTTGATGTTGATGTTGGGAAATGACGACCACAGAACTGATCACCACACGACACCTGTCAATACGTACTTCCATATTGGTACTCCGTAGCTAAACCAAGAACCCCAGCTGGAGACAGCACGGCAGTCCCATGTCCAGCAGAGAGCCGAGTCCCCACATCTCCACCTTTCAAAGCTAAATGCCCCCCACCTGCCAAAGATAAACAACCACCGTCGGATCCGAGCCAACTTTTGTTCCCCCCTGCGTTCGCACGGCACATGACCACCGAAAAGGGAACATCGTCAGGGCTCGGTTATCAACGTCGCAATCTATCGTGCGCGAACGGATTTCGGATACCGCCCGCATGAGATATCTTTGTGTTATCTACGGTGGGTGATGACTGCCATCCAGCGAGCTGGGGTGAGGCGTAGAAGTGTGCAGAAACCGGGCATCTGCAGCATCGCCAGGAAAACGATGCCATCCATGCTGGGAGGATACGCAGGATGCTACTACCGCGAGCTGAAAATCTTGTTGTTTTTCAAGTGAGACTTTGGCGAACGCCCCCCTGCGCACCAGTTCACATTACTCCTCGGCGAAGAGTCGAATCGGAGCCCATCCTGCCGCGACAAACATGCCCTCCCTTCAGGACGACATGTCCAATGACGGCAACGGGTGACCCCAATTGCAACTCCCCGCATCCCATAGGACACCACCATTAGACACAAACCCAATCAGACTTCGATATCCCCGGGCGCCATGTGACGCAAGATTACATCTGGGCAAGGAAGTGCACATCGTCTTGTCTCGTTGAGATAGATGGCCGCCCCGACCTGCTTTTATTGATTTGACCTGGCCTGCCAGCTAGTCAACGTTGCGCCGCCATCAGGAGACGGGCAAATCAAGATGGGGGCTTTGTCGGCACACTTTCCTCTTCCCGAGGCACCGGCATTCCATCCAGGAACAGCTAGCTGAGAGCTCGGTTACAATCTGTCGATAGTCTGTAGTCTTAGGAACTGAGCGCTCGACATGGCGGTCATAAAGACCGCCGTGCCTATTAGCTATTAGCTCCCCTTTAGCTTGGTAGAGGATTCCCATTCTCATCGCCCATCATGCCTCGACACCTCCGTTCTGGCCTTGAGCTGCCGCGGCGCTCATTCTTCGTCGTCTTTGCGCTTATATCTCTTGTGCTCCTTGCCACTGTCGGCTTCTCCAAGCGCGGCGCACCAGGAGGTCCCGTGTTGAACATCCGGCGCGATGATACTTGGAAGTCGCACGCAAATGCCAAGACGCGCGCTGCTCCGGCCGGTGATAAGTATTTGATCGGAGCAGGCAAGGCCGATATTACAGGTCCTGTCGTCGAGATTAACTTTGCTGGGTATGCGGACCTAGCGCAGGTGGGAACTGGCTTGCGGCAGAGGATCTACAGTCGCGCTTTCATTGTTGGAGATGTCAGCAAGCCGAATGATCGATTTGTTTATCTTGTGCTGGATACACAGGGAGGTGACACGGCCGTTCGTAATGGTATCCTGGAGGGCGTCAAGGCTCTTGGATCCGGCTACGCCATGTACAACAAGAACAACATTGCCGTGACGGGCACCCACAGCCACGCCGGGCCGGGAGCTTGGTTCAACTACCTGCTTCCTCAGGTCACCAGCTTGGGGTTCGACAAGCAAAGTTATCAAGCCATTGTTGACGGTGCTGTGCTGTCCATCAAGAGGGCTCATGAGTCCCTGACCGAGGTAAGACTTTTTTTTCTTTTTTTTTGCAATGTTGTAAACCCTGACTAACTGGCCCAGGGCTACCTTGACGTCGGTACCACAGAAATCACCGACGGCGCCATCAACCGTAGTCTCTGGGCATACCTCGCTAACCCTGAGGCGGAGAGAGCCAGATACAGCGCTAGCACCGACACAACCCTTACCCTCCTCCGTTTCCAACGGGCCTCTGATGGCAAGAACATTGGCGTTTTGACTTGGTATCCTACCCACGGGACGTCGATCCTGCAGAACAGCACCCACGTAGCAGGCGACAACAAGGGAGTGGCTGCGTATCTCCTCGAGAAAGACCTCGCCGGGGATTCGAACACCGCCCCTGGATTCGTTGCTGGGTTCAGCCAGGCCAACGTTGGCGACACCTCTCCCAACACTCTCGGGGCGTGGTGTGACGATGGTTCCGGCCGACAATGCAGTCTTGAAAACAGCACCTGCGCTGATGGCAAAAGCCAGTCATGCCACGGTAGAGGCCCGGCCTTTCAGAAGCTGGACCTGGGCATTTCGAGTTGTTATGAGATCGGCAAGCGGCAGTCCACCGGTGCAAAGAGAGTCCTCGTAAGTTGATCATCATCGAGTTTAGGATACAGCTGACCGAGTAGAACGCACTTGCATCATCATCGACGCCTATCACCGGTACCAGCGTGAAGTCTTTCCACTTTTTCAAGGACATGTCGTACTTCAAGTTCCCTCTGGCGGATGGCACCATCGGCCAGACCTGTCCCGCCGCCCTTGGCTACTCGTTCGCTGCCGGCACAACGGACGGCCCCGGTGCCTTTGACTTCACCCAGGCCGACTCTGGCGCGCCCGATGCCAATCCTCTCTGGAAGGTTGTCTCTGGCCTGCTGAGAACACCCACAGCTGCGCAGGCCGCCTGTCAGCAGCCGAAGCCCATCCTTCTCGATGTGGGCGAGATAAGTGCACCTTATGCCTGGAGCCCGAACATTGTCGACATCCAGCTGCTCCGCGTTGGCCAGTTTGTGATCATCGTCGCCCCAGGCGAGGCCACCACCATGTCTGGACGCCGTTGGAAGTCTGCGGTTAAAGATGCTGCCAAGTCGATTGTCAGCAATGAGCCAATTGTCGTCCTGGGTGGGCCCTCCAACACCTATGCTGTAAGTCAGCCGTCCCCGTTTGCGTCCCGACTAACAATCACAGCACTATATTGCCACCCCTGAAGAATATGGCGTTCAGCGCTACGAGGGCGCCTCGACCTTATTCGGCCCCAACACTCTCCCCGCCTATATCAACCTCACCGTTTCTAACATCGGCTACCTCTCACCCTCGTCCACATCCAGCCCGCCGGCCGGCCCTTTACCCCCCGACAACCGCCAGAACTCGCTTTCATTCATCACCGGCGTTGTTCAGGACGGCTCCCCTGCCGGGCGTTCGTTTGGGTCTGTCATCGTGCAGCCGTCTGCATCGTACTCGCGGGGCGCTGTTGTCAATGCCACCTTCCAGGCCGCCAACCCACGCAACAACCTCCGCCTAGAGGGCACGTATGCTGCGGTTGAACAGCTCCAGAGCGGCACGTGGAAGCAGGTGCGGAATGACGAGGACTGGTTCTTGGTCTACACTTGGACGCGCACCAACTGGCTGTTGGGTCACAGCGAGGTAACCATCAGCTGGGAAACAGGCGGTGATGGCGCTCCAGCTGGAACGTATCGAATCCGGTACTATGGCGACTCGAAGCCGTTGATCGGGTCGATTAAGGCATTTGAGGGTGTAACTAACAGTTTCACGCTGGTGTAGCCTCGGCGGTAAGGACAAGTCTTGACTCTGTGATTTGCTACTACGTTCTGGCCGTGTGCTTTTCAGGTTTGGGTACATTTGGACAGAGACAAACGAGGACAGATGATAGGTTGCATGGTCAATAAGATAGTAGTATTAAAACAATGTACGGCCCGTTCAACAGGGAACATCTGCACTCATCAATATGACAGTTTGGGTATTCTATTCACGACTTGTCGTTCGTCATATCCTCGTTGCTCACGAATCGCAGGAAGTCGTAGGATTGATGCCGCAGGTCTTCTTGTGTGGCCATGTGGAACTGAACACCGGGCGTAGGGCTGGTGGAGACGACAGTTTCTGGTGTATCCTGACTTTCAAGGCCCCTGGATCTGCTTTCCGTCGTGCTACCAAACTAGTCACGTGCCAGTTGGAGGGTATCGGTCATCTCTGTTGACAGCACGCGTAGCCATCGCTGCTAGCCAGCGGCGGCGGCGATGCGTAGGGCATGTCTGGGTTACGAGTGCTCTGGCAAAAATCCACTAACTGGAGAGGCGATTTCAATGTCGGGCAGAGTGATGTTACGCCTTGTTATAGTCCGTCAACTTTGGCTGTCAAATATCGACAGCGATGTGTAAGTCTCGACGTGGTCGCGGGACGACTTGTTTGTTTCCTGTATTGACGATCGACTTGGTCGTGTGAACAGCAGGCATTCCCTGACTACGGTGACCCAGGTTGGCAGGTGGACAAGGTCAACACGATAGCTTTCAGATGGATAGCATGTACATCATCAGCGTCACACGCAGCAGGATCGTGGCACTGCTACACCTACGGAAGCGTAGGGAAGGAGGATCAGATTTCTTCGCTGTATCCCTGGGCAAGCCAGAGCACACAATGAAAAAAGAAGTGTTCGCGTCACCTGGAGGCAGTGTAATACCAGGGACACTGTGGGAGGAGTCATGTGCAAGCACAGAGGACTTCTCCCTTAGACCAAAAATAAGAATAATCACGATTGGTCTCCTTAGAGACCTTTCAGAGATTAAACTGAAAAGAACAGATACTACACTTGATCTAAGCCAAAAGGCAAAGAGAGCTAAAGAAGAAAGAGAAAAAACAAGTAAAGTTGCGCGGGCTGGCGAGGTATATATAGGTTTTTTTTGTGGACTTACTGATTGGGGCACGCGGGCTTTTTGTCGGACCGAAGGTGGATTTTCCCCTTTTTTTTTTTCATCTTCTGTGGGCCCCCGGCTAAGTATCGGCGGCATGGCAACCAAGCTGTAGTCGTCTCCACTAAAAGATAGCACAATTATCGTATCCGTCGCTCGTACCCATCTTGCAGAACATCACCTTAGCCTTCTTTGAGCGGCATATTACTACCGCAACAAAACCAGAGCAGAGGATTGGACGAAAGTAAAATTAAAATTATATGCTAATTATATACCCACATGTAGTAGGTAAGTTCAGTTAAGTGTTCAAATCCGCATCCTCCACGACTAGGTCGTAACACAGATTTGCATCACAGAGGATGTGACGTTTGTCTCTTGCTGTGCCACAGTATGCTGGTCGTTTGCAGTCTTGGGTGCAATTCGTTTCAACTTAATCATTTCAGACTTGCATTTTCTCGGATATCTTTACTGTACGCTAATCTCAGTCCACGTGGCCGAGCCCGAGTCTCTGGGTCTGCTCTTAGCAGTCACTTTATGTCGTGACGGATGCAATGCGCCCTTAGATCTCTTGTGATTGACCTTGCTTGCAGTATTCTAGAGAGCCTCAGAGAGATAACCAATACACTTGTAAAGACCTGTCTGACAAGACAAGTCAAATCACAGGCATGTAATCAAGTTTCTACGGCAAACCCGCAAGTAGCCTGCTCTATTTGTATCGACCATCCTATTCCGCCAGAGTACGAGGCCGTGGCAGTGGTTAAAGCAGCGATAACGATTTGGCGCCTGTCCAGTCAGGTATGTGGTATACCTGCCTAATCCGGAAAGAGCTCACTACTTTGGGAAAGCTCTAACTTGATATGGACTAGATCCTTGCTGCTTGACCGTGCATCATTTCTATCTTGCAATTTTCAATGTTTCTGGAGCTTACATTGCGTCGATTTCCGACTCGCCGGCCTATTCTAGCTCTCTATTAGAATAGAAGGGAACTATACATACAGTAAGATGACGCAGTATTCTTTACCAAAGGCCGTCTGGGCTATGTGGAGTCATTATAATGTGCTCCCCGTTGAGGGACGTTACTACCGTACTGCTATCGATTGAGTCGTTGAGCTTTACCCCTCTGATCAACATAACCTACCGTAATGCAACAAAGGGAACGAATTGGAACTAGAGCGGTGAAAATGAAACTCGTCAATGGTGACCACTCCACTAACAGCTCTATAAACATGTGGCTATGTAGCAATTCTGTCATTGTCATAGAGTTTCCAAGTCCAGAGGGACAACCACAGGCAGCTACATCCAAAGAAACTACAACTCATATTACATCATGTATCTCCTTTGGCAACAGAAGATAACAATAAACCAGACCAACTTCCAAGTAAATCCAACAATCTCTACAACCCAAATCAATACATCATCTCGGCCACTACATCCCGGCGACATCCAAGCACAATGAAATTCTCAACAACAGCCCTCCTCGCCCTCGCCGCAAACCTCGCATCAGCCGGGCCAAAATTGACAAACCCTGAAGGCCCTAGAGTAATCGGACCCCTCGAAGGTAGCCCCTTCTGTCTACACTCGGACCAGGGCCTCGACGGACACACAATTATGCCGTACCTCTTCCACGGCTTCATCATAGAGGCGATGACAGTCCGCGACGTCCCTGCCGTCTGTAACGATCTCTGGGGTGGCCTGGCGCATTTCGGAACCACATGCGGCTTGATCATGAAGCAAAACTGTATCGAGATCGAGCCCGGTGTGTTGAGGTGGGAATTTTCTGTCGGAAGCGCGTGTCAGTTGGGGCATATCCAGGCTGCTTGGTACGAGGCCACGAAGAACAAGTACGGGGCCCTCGACTGTTTCGTAAGGGAATGAAAGGCAAGAGTTGACTAGGCTTGACATAAAAGTGTCTAAAGGGTTGTTTCAAGGGGACACAGAGACAATCATAGAGAACCGGTTGGATCGTTGTAATATCATCGGATATGTATTTGGTATTCCACTTCCAAATCTGCCAAAAAAGACTGCGACGTACAAGTGACATCGAATTCGTAGACTGCACATAAACGACCGTAATTCATTCACGCCCATCTATTGAACCAACCCATATTATATGCCCGCTTTTTCCAATGCACCGACCCAAACTCCACATGCAAACCACCCCCCACTACCAATCCGGCGCACTTCCGCAACCACCGCCGACCAGTAACTGTGCCGGCTTCTGCATCTTGAGCGGCGCCAACGGCTTCACACCGGGCTTCTTGGCGCGGTGCCCCTTGAAGTTAATCTTCTTGTCCAGCTGCTCAAACGGCGAGCTGCCGGCCTCGCCCTTCTTCACCATCCACTTGGCCGTGCCCAGCGCGGCGTCAAGCTCCTCGACTGGAGGCAGCTTAAGGTAGATCATGCCGTCAGGGCGCTCCTCTACAGGGAATGTGGCAATGCTGACCTCCTCATCGTTCTTGCAGTCACCGTTGGCGAGGTCGAAGTTGCGCTTGTGGTATGGGCAAGACACCCATGGGGCAGATCGCTTGGCCGTGCCGTTGGTGCTGCACGACGAGTCGGGCTTCTTCGCATCATCGCAAGTGTCGGTACCCAGGTCCTCGCCGATGAGGCCGTCTGATAGCACGAACGAGCGCTTGTGGGGGCACATCTGCTGCGTTGCGTAGTACTTGCCACGGATGCGCCAAATGGCCAGCTGAGTGTCGCCGCGCTTGACCGTCGCCGAGATACCGTTGGGAGTCTCGTCGGCCCCGAAGAAGTGACTCGCCGGTAACATTGGCTGCCATGCCATGCTGGTCCACTTGTTGATGAGGCTCTTGAAGTCTTCTTTGACCGACTCCTTGGCCCAGTAGACCGGGCGGGGCTGGTCACGATCGAGCTCGACCTCCATGTGCTCGACAGTCTCCTCGGTGTTGTTGAACTGCTTGAACTTGGCTGCGATATGGGGGTTCTTGATGGCCTCAGCCCACTCATCGAAGAAGCTGTCGACAAGCTCCTGCATCTGAGCCTCTAGAGAGGCGCAAATGCCAAGCTTGTCTTCCAGGACGACCTCCTGCAAATACTTGATGCCGCCGGGGAGGTTCTCAAGCCAGCGAGCCGTTCGCTGCAGCTTATCGGCAGTGCGGATGTAGAACATAAGGTATCTGTCGATGATAGGGATGACCTCGGATGGAGGAACATCCTTTGCGAGGAGTTCCGAGTGCTTGGGCTTGGCGCCACCGTTGCCGGCAACGAAGATGTTGAACCCCTTCTCAGTAGCAATAAGACCGAAGC
This sequence comes from Colletotrichum truncatum, assembly GCF_014235925.2. Classification (NCBI taxonomy): domain Eukaryota; kingdom Fungi; phylum Ascomycota; class Sordariomycetes; order Glomerellales; family Glomerellaceae; genus Colletotrichum; species Colletotrichum truncatum. The sequence goes on along the minus strand of NW_027222399.1, from coordinate 6,098,648 downwards.
TGAAAGGTTAGCTGTATGTTCACCTGCGGAATGTGTGAAACACTTACTCCTTGTTTTGGGCTTCAGCGCACTCGCGGACACAGCCGCTGACACCACCCTTGATCTTGTGCGGCGCGCGAATACTCTTGTACCGCTCCTCCAACCGGACGGCCATACCGACACTGTCGCCAATACCGAAACGGCACCACGTTGTGCCGACACAACTCTTGACTGTTCTGAGAGACTTGGCGTATGCATGGCCGGATTCCATGCCGGCGTTAACCAGTGTCTTCCAAATGTCAAGGAGATCCTGCTTCTTGGCGCCAAACATATCGATACGCTGCCCACCAGTGATCTTGGTGTACAGGTTGTACTTGCTCGCCACCTGGCCGATGACGATGAGCTTATCAGGGGTAATCTCACCAGCAGACACACGGGGAACGACACTGTATGTGCCGTTGCGCTGGATGTTGCCGAGGAAGCGGTCGTTGGTCTCTTGCAAACCGTGCATTGGGGTGTCCATGACGTGACGGTTCCACAATGAGGCGAAGATGCTGCCGCAGGTAGGCTTGCAGACCTCGCAACCAAGGGAGGCGGGGTCATTTCCGGCCTCACGCATGACGTCCTCGAATTTCTTGAGTTTTTTGACGAGAATGATGTTGTATAGGTCGGCACGGGAGTAGTTGAAGTGTGCGCAAAGGTAGTTCTTAACCTCATTACCCATGGACAACATGGTTTTGTTGAAGATGGTTGTGACTAACGGCATGCAACCACCACAGCCCGTTCCGGCTTTAGTGCAGGCCTTGACCTCGCCGATGGTCTTGCAGGTGCCGTCCTTGACCGAGTTAACGACGTCTCCTTTTGTCACGTTGTGGCATGAGCAGATCTGGGTATCATCCGTCAGGTCGTCGCCATCGTCTTCGCCCTCTTTCTTGGCGCCTAGGATGAGTTCGCTAGGAGGAACATCCAGCTCCTTCATGTTCTTGACCAACGGCACGAGCTTGATGTAGTCTTTCGTATCGCCAATCATGATACCGCCAAGGAGATACTTGCCATCTTCGGTGAAGATGTACTTCTTGTAAATGTTTTGAAACGGGTCACGGTATGTGAGCGCCTTGACAGGGGCAGGAGGAAGGCCGTTAGTCAACGTCTCGATAGTGCTCTGCTCGTCAAGCTTTTTCGTTTTCCTAGCCGCTTTGGGAGGTAAGAATTTCGGTCCGTCTGTGTCGGCAAAGTAGTCGCCGAAGCTGGCCACGTCAACGCCGAGAAGCTTGAGCTTGGTGCTGAGATCTGGCCTCTTGAATGAACGCGGCTGGTGCAGTTTGGCTTGTGTCAGGTTAAAGGAGAGAACATCGGCCATCTCAACACCAGGACCGATCAGACCATATGCCATTCCTTGCCAGCTGGCGCACTCGCCGATGGCGTAAATGTCGGAGATGCTAGTGCTCAAGTCATCGTTGACGATGATGCCACCACCACGGTCCGCACACTTGATGCCGGCGCTCCGGGCTAGCTCATCTCTAGGCCGCACACCGATGGCAAAGCATACAGCTGAACAATCCAGACGCTCGCCATCTTCAAACAAAACACCCTTGACATGGTTGTCTTCAGTGGTCTCGATCTCACCAACCCTTCTGCTAAGAAGGATCTCGAGACCCAGGTTCCGAACCTGGTCCACCACCATGGCGCCCGCATCTTGGTCGACCTGTCGGCTCAGTACCCAGCGATTCCTCTCGATGATCTTAACTCTGTTGAAGCATTCCAGGTCAACCATAGCCTTGGCAGCTTCCAGACCGAGCAAGCCGCCACCTACGACTGCTCCGTCAGTACCTTTTCGGGTGGCGGAAAAGGCAATCAATTTGTTGAGGTCGTCAATTGTGCGGTACACGAAAACGCCCGTTGCGTCGTGACCGGGAATGTGTCTTGGAAGCACAGCATCTGAACCGGTGGCGAGGACCAGGATGTCATATGGCACGACCTCACCGTTAGAGCATGCTATTGTCTTTGCCTGGGAGTCTATGGCGGTGACTTTGGTATTCACATGATAACCAAGTGCTCCTTCAGGGGCGTTGCGGTACTATAATGTGTTAATAACTTGAGTCAAGGTCGCCTGTCGTACAAGATGTCTTACCCATTCTTCAGGGTTAAGGTATAGGTTTTCAATCTTGCGGTGGTCGAAGAAACTTGTCAGGCCCACACGGTTGTAAGCTAAGTACGGCTCGTCGCCGATAATTGTGATTGTGTACTGGTTGGATCGCGCATCCAACTTCAATATCTTTTCTCTAAGGGGTTGTCAGAAAGATATTCCTTATCGTCGTTGACATACTCACACGAAGGCTAGGCCGACCATGCCCAGGCCGACAACGACGAGTCTCTTTCGTTCGGCCATCGTGAACGATGCCAAACGCTACTGAGACACGAACAAAACTAAGAGTTGGCGAAGAGCGAAATACGGGAGTAACGAAATCAGAAAGAAAGAAGGAAGGAAGAGAAATAGGACTTCTTAGGTGGCTAATATTGATTCTCGACAGCGCCATAAAAGACGCATGGCTCTTTCTCAGCGCATATTGAAGTCAGTCAAGCACGATCCGCTGGGATCAGCATCTCCGGTGCGTTGGTCCATGACGTCCTAAGGACAGCAGCGCCTGATTGGTCACAAGGCTCATACGACGAGTCTAAACGAGCATTTCCACGGTTGAAATCACAGTTTTGGTGGCCCGGGCGATGGCTCGCATGGCTCGCATGGCGGGCAGGGAGAGTCGATGTCAAGGTGGCACGGTATTACAAGTTGGGAATTGTATGGCGTCTAAGTCGATCGTCTTGATAAGGAAGCACCATCAGATGATAAGGCCACGGCGGACGAATCAGAGGCGCAGCACTACGGGCCGCAGCGGGCGGCTCAAGCTACGCCCGCGGAGAAAGGCACAACTGGCCCATTTTCGTCCGCTGTGCCTTCCCACTGAAACCGTGGGCAACTGGCAAGGGGGGCGGCGTGGGGAGACGTTTTCTTTATTTTTTGCCTTGTTGCTTCCTAGGAGAAAGGAAGCCATCCAAGCCCGTAGAGCCAGCACAACCTGTCCGTGATAACAGATAAGCGGGAGCTTATTTGATTTCAATTGGCCTTGATTGGACAACCACTGCCGATATCAGCACGCGGGCTGCCTTGGGAGATACACATTTTGTTCCAGATTGGCTTCTTGCAGTCCTCCATCTTTAATCCTTATCTCAAGCCCCTCTGCTTGACACTCTGTTTGCTGTGCGTTATTACGGACAAATTCCAACTATTCCCAAGATACGATCAGAACCCCCCTGAACGGACACAATGCTCCACAGAGCCTAGCGACCTTTTTTTTTTTTTTTTTTTTTTTTTTTTTTTTTTTTTGGTTCTTCATTTCCATTGTGGCGACAATTAGTCTTCCCGTCTGATCATTTCTGATACCACTGACATCGAACCACGAAAAGGCGGTCGTGCATTAGCAATCGGAATTCGGCTTGGTGCTGACTGGACCAAACACAAACCGCTTAACGGATCATCGAGTGGATTCAACCATACCATGCATAGGTAGTAATTCAAGTTTTTGACACACGGGCGCCTGGTCAAATCCGCATTGTCACGTTGGGCAATGCTGTCATATTTCGATGCGCACCCATCAGACATGCCGTGTTTTCGCCGATTAAGGGTATCACCAATAGTGTACAGTATATTACAAAAACTTCGGCTGTCACGCCACTCGCCTTACGCCGAAGAAATAATTACCGACTTTTTCGCTTCCCTTGACCTCCTTCCAGCCAAGACCGGGCACGTAGACAACGCCCAGGACGCGGGGCATCTCCCAGCCCTTGCCCATGAACATGCCCTTCAACTCGTGATCGTTGATATACTTGCGCCAGTCGTGGGTGCCCTTGGGAACGATACCCAGTATGTCCTCGGCGATGAGGTTCGTCGTGAACCAACTGACCCACGTCCGCGCAATCGTGCTGCCGACAAGCCATCCACCAGGCTTGACGAAGGGGGCGCACCGGTCGAGAAACTCGGCGGGTGACGAGACATGTTCTACTACCTCAAAGACAGAGACAACATCATACAGCTGCTCCGGCGTGGCGGGCAGAGGCAGGGTCTCGATAGTGGCCGACTTGTACTCCAACTTCCCTCTTAAGGCGGGGTCTCGCCGGGCATGTGCTTTCGCAATGGCGAGGACGCCAGGGGTCGGGTCAATGGCCGTCACGGCGCTGGTATCGGGGAGTCGGGCGGCGCTCTCCGCAAATATACCGCCGCCGCAGCCAACATCCAGGAAGCGCGTCGGTGTCGATGGCTTGTCGGGTTGGCTGGCAAGACAGTCGCGGATGAAGGTGTGACGGAGCGGGTTCATCAGATGCAGGAGCCGCGAGGATCCCTGGGGGTCCCACCAGTCGGCGGCGAGAGCGTTGAAGTGCTCGACTTCATCGGGAGAGACGGAGGAGAAGGTAGAGTTGAGCCGGCGGGACGCTGCCAACCCGGGCGGCGTTCGGAGGAGAGGGAACGTCGTAGCCGCGCGGGAGGCTTCTATGAGAGGGGCTGCCCGCCGCAACGAGCGCAGCAGCGTGGCTGCTGAGCGTGACGATGCCATTGGCGACGTAGTGGTATGGATGGTGGTGTGCTGAGGATAAAACCTGAGCAAGCAAAAAATTGATGACAAAGCAAGGATGAGAAGATTAAGCTACCTTGCTGGGAAATTCTAGCGCAGCCTCGGCGGTGTTGCCGATGCCGTCAGTGCACAACACACACTCACAGTCCCCTTCCCCCTTGTCCGCCGTTGTGCTGCAGATGCAGGCACGGCAAATTCGTCAACACAGGCAGCCTTAAAGCATACCTCGGGCTCGGATACGGATGGACCCTTGTTTTCTTGATCCAGACGACAGACCCGGCGCATCAGCCGCCGAAAATAAATCTCAACTAATATTCCGTACTACGTAGCATGTTGAAGAGCCACGATCAAAGAACGGGGCCGCGCGGGTGCTTCCACAAAGGTTTGTCAGCGACAGTAATCGCCAGGCGGGGCCTTTCGGGCAATTCGCAGTAAGCTCCGTCCTTATGTAATCCCGCACTATCGGTTTCCGCCGTGCCACCTACATAGTACCGTAGAACATGGGTGGGTTTATGCGTGTACGTAGGTACACGCAGCTAGTGGTAGTGTAGTGTAGTGTAGTGTAGCTTAATAGCACCTGTCAGCAAGTGGTCCGCTGCGCAGTCAGAAACCCGACCACCGACCGAAAACCAAACCTACAGGCCGACTCCTCGGTGAATTCGGCGCCAGATCCAGGCACATGGGTGACAGGCCTAGGCCCGCGCATCATGGGTCAACCAATGCGAGCCGAGCGGCCCTCGGAACCTTCTCAGTAACCACCCTGAAGATTAATAACGTTTAGGTATCCTCCGTCAGCCGGCGCATCGCGGGTGGTTTGATCAGACAACGTTATAGGAAAAAGAAGGAGGTAGCAGCATTATAAAAAAAGAAAAAGACCGGATACAAGGGCAATTGACCCCTCCGACCACTTGACGGACGAATCGCTCATACTATTTGCCGGTTGCTGCCCCTCATTCGCATGACGGAATCCCTAGCGGCAGTGAAGAAAACGGGACCCTTGCCATAGAACTTTGCCCACCCGCCAACACCACTGAATTTCCCTCGGAACCCCTCCCCCTCCTAAACCACGGCCCATCAGTAACCTCACGACACTTCTTCAACCTTCACCACCGCCACCACCACCATCACCACCACCACCACCATCCCTCCAAACCAGCCCCGGACACACAACGACCATCACCCAGTCGCAATGCCCTCCTCAACAATAGACGAGTCAAAGTTCGACTCCATCCCGGATGCCATTGAGGCCTTCCGTAAGCAATCCCGCGCATTCCGCATTTCTACATGCAAGACACGCGCCAGTCAAGCTAACTAAAAACTACCGGGGCGTAGGCAATGGAGAGTTCCTCGTCGTGCTCGACGATCCCTCGCGCGAGAACGAAGCAGACCTGATCATCGCCGCCGAGTCCGTCACGACCGCCCAGATGGGCTTCATGATCCGCCACAGCTCCGGCTACGTCTGCGCACCCCTCGGCCCCGCTGTCATCGACCGCCTCGAGCTGCCCCAGATGGTCACCTCCAACGAGGACTTCCTCCGCACCGCCTACGCCGTCTCTGTCGACGCCGTCGACCCCGCCGTCACCACGGGCATCTCGGCCCACGACCGCGCCCTGACCTGTAGGGTACTCGCTGACCCCAACGCCAAACCCTCCGATCTGCGCCGCCCGGGTCACGTCCTTCCCCTTCGCGCGCGCCAGGGCGGCGTGCGTGAGCGGAGAGGCCACACCGAGGCTGCTATCGACCTCTGCCGCTTAGCCGGCAAGAAGGAGGCCGCCGCCATCTGCGAGCTGATTGACGACGGCGTCGCCGTCGAGGGCCAGGCTGTGCACGAGAACCCGGGTATGCTGAGGGGCGAGCAGTGCATCGAGTTCGCAAGGCGGTTCAACCTCAAGGTGTGCACCATCGCGGATATGGTCGACTACCTGGAGAAGACTCAGGGCAAGCTGAACGTCAACGGGTCGTCGTAAGGGCAAGGAGGCTTGGAGCATGGTGGATAGGCAAAACAAACGAAGCCGAGTCCGATGACCGGCGACATATACCCCCCTCCCTTGTAGGGTCACAGAAAAAAAGGCGCTTGGGATATTCGTCACATTAACTACGTGCGCTCGTGTCGGCGCATTTGTGTTACCTGGTTGGTAGAGCAAAAATAACGAAAAGAAAAAGAAACAGAAAGAAAAAAAAGACACTACTTTGATACCAGCAAGTGTTGTTACGGCCAATGTACGATATTTTGTCTGATAACTTTAATGAGACGCACCTCCCCTTTCTCTATGATGAGGACAGGTGGGACAGCCTAATAGTGCCCTGCCATGTACCTGCATCACCTCAAGCCGCCGCCCCCTTGCTCTGGAAGCGCCCGCTCGCTCATGCACTTTGGCACCCTTTATCGCTTTCTACTGCCAATCGCCCAGATATCGCCCAGATCGCCACTCACCTCGTAGGTGGTGTTGGCGCGGGGGTAGTCCGCACCCCGATCCCAAGCCCACATGTCTCGGTAACTGGGATCGAGCGTGCCATCCAAAACCCCTACGGTGTACTCGCCAATGACGGGCAAAAACTTCCACCCGTGGAAGGAGCCGCCAGTAGCTATGTACAGGTTCCCGCAGCGTGGATGAGCCGAGATAATGAAGTCGTGGTTCGGCGTATACGAGTCCCTGGCTGATATCAGAAAGATTCAAGGTTGGGATGAGACACAATGGCACACTCACCAGCAGAAGCGGTACTCTTCAATCTGACAGCCCGCTAGGTCATTCCCACACAGTCCTACAAGGGTCCTTCGAGCAAGCTGTTTGATATTCTCGGGGATTTCCTTGGGGTTCTTTGCCCAACGGGTCAAGTTTGGCACTTGCGGGACAAGAGAAATCGTCTCATTCGTGAGCGCGTGCTGCGTCTTGTGGGTATAACAAGCGTCGCAGTTTAACTTGAGCTGGCCGTCGCGGTACGATACCAACTCCCCTGTATCAGATTAGCATTGGGCTTTCCGTTCATGGTAGGCACACTTGCCCATGACTCCAGGTACGCGATTCTTAAAGACAGGGACGGGGTCCGCATCGAAGCGTGCCTTTAGTTCTCCTTCAAGGCGCACCGTGAAGCTCATGGCACCGGTGGCTGTGAGCCTATGCTTGGCATGAAGCTCCTCTCTGTCAGGGGCACTGTCGATGAGCAAGGGAGCTGTCCGGGCACCTGTGCACAACATGACGGTTCCCCTGATTTCCTCGCCGTCACTCATCACGACGCCAGTGCAGTCATTGTCGCTGCCAAAACTCAACTTCTTCACCTCTCCCACAACAGGCTCGACTCCTCGTCGTATGGCTTCTTCGCGGACACTTCTCAAAGCGGCCTCCGCCTCCACATAGCCGAAGTCGGGATTGTACATGACCTTTTCCAAGTCCCCGAAGTTGGCCGCGGCAAAGACTGTCGATTTTGCCCGCACTTCTTCCAGAGTCATCCACTTAGACTTGGTGTCGAAGCCGAGCTTCCTATATGCAGCAAGGCTGTCCTCGTTGAAGGTGTCTGGCTGGGCACGGTACATGCCGACTTTGTGAAAGTGCACCGAGTATAGAGGATCATTATGCCACTTTTCCATGGCCTTTCTTGCCATAACTATCAGACGACTCTGATCATAATCATATCTGACAATTTTGGATATGTCATGAGATGCCGAAGTTGGGTCAGCATACCGATCCGGATCAACGAGAAAGACTTTGCAGTGTGGGTATTTGATAATGAGTTCAAGAGCCGTTGAGGCCCCAAAGATGCCGGCGCCGACGATTATGAATGGTTCTCTCGACTTGACGACCATTGTTTCTGGTGATAAGGATAACTTCTGCCTGTGTTGGACTTCTCGAGTGCCTGAAGTGCGCCGATGAGTTCCACCTCCCGACAGAAACTAGGGGTTCTTATAGAAGGGAGAGTACGAGAATTTTCGACTTGGGGTCGGAGAAGACAATGTCCTATATTGAACCCTGATCTGCATCGATGTCCAACATGTCAGCCAACTTACACAGTCGCCCCCTCGTATACACGCCCGCCATGCATCGACATCCACTCGAGGGCCTCACCGCATCCTCGAAAATAATTACACTCCCTGGATGAGTTCCCGTCATAATGCGTAATATTCTCTTGGGAATCCTTGGGTTAACTCTCCAGACAGCCGCAGTACCCGGGACATAAGCAAGCTGCGGCTGTGACAGAACGGGAGGAACACGCATCGATGGAGTCTTAAGCGCACCGCAAAAGCCCTTGTCCCGCCATCACATCCAGCTGTACAGAAATGGGAGGGTTGCGGCGGAAGCGGATACCCGGCCATGGTCTTCCCGCATAGCCCGTCTCTTCCTCCTTCCGAGTGAGATGTGAAGAGGCAGGTTCGACCGGGTCAAGCAATGAGCGTTTCCCGGAAGACGGAATTGCGATCTGTCAGAAGTCCTTCCCCCCCAGCGCCGGATATAGGCGGGGGTGCGTAGATTTGAGCGAGGGAACCGACCGCTTCGTATGTGGCAACAACTCAGAACGGACCGGGTGGGTGTAGTAAGTGAGCTGGAAAGGCATGGCAAGCAAGGGGCTTGCTGAGGGGGGTCTCAAGATGTGGGTGTGGTTGGAAACCGCGAAGAGGAGACATGATCTCGAGTTTTCTTTGAACAATATCCGTACCATGCAGAGTAAAAGAAATTGATTGGTCAGGATAGCATAACCCCGGCCTCCCTCGTCAGTAGCGTTCTTTCCTCACTAAGTAATTGAGAGTCTAGGATCGTACACGCGCATGAGGGTTTGAGGCACAGGTAGTGGCAAGCCCTGGGTGAACGTCTCCATATCGCCAAGAGCGGACGTGTTAGGCTTCAGTTACTTCCTATCCAAAAATAAGAAAAAAGATAAAAAAATAAATGACCACAGGGCCTGGGTCAGAGGAAAAGTGAACGTGGGGTTTTTCGAGCCTTCCTCATCGCATCCCCATTGTCGATGTCGACAAATCTGAGGTCGGGGTGCGATTAGCACCGCAAGTCACAGTAGGCGGCATGGGAGGAGATCTTGCTTGTCGTCCACTCCTTTTCCGAGTCATACATGGCCTTATTGGTTGTTCATTCATTCTTTTCTTTTCTTTTTCTTTATCCGCTTACTGAGCCAGGCGTTTACAAATACTTGCACCAGCACCGGCACAACCTAGCATTGTCGTGCGGCACTTGGATATCCGCACCGGCAGTGCTGTGTAGTAGTCTCTAAAACCGCCTTAGGGTACTTCACCGATTACCTCCACGATGGAATATCCACATCCCTAGCCCCTGATGTGAAACTGAGGTAAGACTGCCAATTTCAGAGGGGGTGAAGGTTTAATCTAGGCAACTCATGCCACCCACCAACATTGCTCCCTCCCTCGCAGGTTAGTGTTAGCGCCAACATCTTTTCGTCTCGGTACTCTCACCTGCCTCCCATCTACGAGCCCAACACTTTTGTATTTGAGGAAGCAATCCGAAAGAAGGAGTCTACCATTTTTATGGCCATACATAGATATGTAGTGCTCGGCCGATCGTCTGTATTAGAAACTTGTCTCCGAAAAACACGGCAGAATAATCGTCAGATTCGCGCTCGCCAGTCTGATCCTAGGTCGATCTTCCACAATGGTTGGTTACACACGGCAGCTAAGTCGTGTTTGGGGAACCCAAAAAAACAAATAAAACAAAACGACGGGGCTTGCTCCGTACCGCAGCAGGCAATGGCACCATATCCCAAGCCCTGCAAGGTCCGGAACCGGCCAGACGGGAGACTTTGGGTGACTTTGATTACATTACCTAACCAGCCAACTCCTTCTGCCTCCTCTATCATTGAGCTGCTGACCACCGAAGCATGCCCTCCTGGTATCATGTCGGTAGGTAAAATTTGGTCTCCTTGCATAGCCACTGCTGGAGCCCTGTACGCTTTTGCCGGATGAGCATACAATTGTGCATTCTTACATTCTTACATGTCACACGTCCTTCCTCACAGGTACCGACTCCGCTCTTATGCGACGAACTCTCGTTTGATACTGCTGGTCTTGGACATCCTGCCGTCTCGCCAACGACAGAACTGTATCGTCGTCCATCCTCAGTGGCGCGCATAGAATATCCCATGTCTTACCAGTACCACGCATACCACAAAGATCTCAGCGATACAGAATGCCCGGCTGCGCTGATCGGAGCGTTTTCTCCGGTCTCTTCTATTCAATAATCAGGGTTGTACACAAGTATGGCATTGTGATTCAGAAATCTTTGCATTACTTCATACAAATCCATGTTGGGGACCAGCCTACTGGTCCATCATATCCTGAGCACACACAAAACCCATCTTACTGTGGGCTGTATGCAATCCTTCCAACCAACCAAATAACCGTGGTTGTCCCTCACACCGTTCTGCGCCGTTCCCTCATCCCGATGAAAGATGGCCCATATACAAGCCTCAGACCTTAAAGATCGTTGGAAATCCTGCTGATATGTCGTAATAATACATTGAAGCCAAAACTCCGTACTTCGTGTCCCCCATGAATCATAAGCCCGAATGAGGCACGCTGTCAGAAATCAGAAAATTATAGAAACCTTCATACTCTTCCATATCTTGCCGCTGGGGGCACCGCAATTCGAGAAACTCTGCCCCAAGAGCTATTCTGAAGACCTGACATCCGCAGAACTGAGCGACGCCTCAACCCCATTTTTTTTTTTAATTACCCCAGGACTCTGCAAGACTACCTTCGAGACATAGGGATGGGATAAGGCTGATCGTGCTTCACATTCTGCTGATGCCTGACAAGTTGATCTTTTCTTGCAAAGCCCTCTTTGTTCGGGCACCCGGGCAGTCTGCATTTGTGAGGTTTGGAGTGCTTTTGTAAGTGTTGTCTGCTGCTCGTTAGTGAAATGCTTAGGTTGATGGAAGTGAAGGTATCTGTACCTGAACATGCAGTTGCGGCTAAAGATTTTAGGGCCGCCGTTCGGATTTTGGCCTCCTTTCTGGCAAGTCCGCCAATGAGGACACTGGTAGGTGCCTTTCCCTCGGTGCTTCAGAGTATCCATATTCCATCCTCTTGGCCCGTCCTTAACATCATCGTTCGTGTCATTGTCTCCAACATTGTCATAGTCTTCGTCGTCCCTCATCTCATCGACAACGTCGTCATATTGTGGGGAACCTGGGCTCATTGACCTTCGGTCGCTGTAAGCATGAGATGTCGCGATGGACGATTGCGACGCAACAGCAGAGAAAACCCCCATCCCTGTGGACGTGGAGATGGACGACCTGGAGCTGGATTCCGTAGGCGCATGGTGCCTGGTGGGCTCTTCGGGACTCCTTTCTACAGGAGATAATTGTTGCATGATATCCTGCATATCTTTCACAGCCTTGCAGGCCACTTCCTTTAATTGTCTGGCAGTTGTCAGCGGCCCAGAGTCTGTTCAAACGAATGTGCTACATACCGAAGAGTCTTGCGCTGGTCTCTTGCGAGCTCGAGAATTCCCACGCCATGAGTCCTTGAGCAATACGCTTGATCTACAATGGTGTACCCTGTCGACTGCAGACTCTTTTCATCCGTGAGCTGCTCGGCGAAATAGCCTGAGCATTTGGTGGCATGGATGACGAGGTTGCAGTAATATGATAACACAGCCTCCTCCTTACTTTTGACAGGAATTTTGCGCTGATACTGTTGGAAAACATCCTCCAAAAGCCGATGGCCTTCGTCCTCGTGGTTGACTGGTTGCTCTGTCTGGAGCAGAGATGAAATGTTCAGGGCCGACATGATAGACGGGAAAGCATAAGCTGAGGGAAGCAGCCGGCACGCAATGATCTGTGCGAAGAGCTGTGGGAGCAGTCGACTAGTTTATCAAAGCCCTACCAGTTAACAAACGTGACGGGGAGAGTTGGGTTGTGGTCTGCGTGGGTGTGGATGACCGTTGGGACGGCGGCTCAAAAGGCTACGTCGAGGTACGCCAAGTGGGTCGTCTCAAGATGGATGAAGCGAACAATGTAGTGCAGTCTAGACTGCGGCGCAATAACAAAAGCGCAACGCGGAAGATGATGTGAAAGAAATATGATAGTTCTGCTCGAGTCCAAGAAGAGCTTGGGTTCAAGGTTCAGGTCACAATTCAGTAAAAGTCGTAGGATTTGGGCAGGGGGAGAGGAAGATGGAGACGAGTGGAGAGGGGTCAAGAGAGGTGACGGGGAAAGAGAAAAGAGATAATCAAGCAGTGATAGCAACAGATTGGCAACGAGGGGACGGGAGGAAAGCTGCTGGGGGGAGGGGAAGCGGCGGACACCCAAAAACCCACCTGCCCTCAGATTGGAATGGGAACAAGGGCAATGGCAACGGCAGCAAACTGGACTGGGAAAGAAGTGGAACAGCGTGTGGGTGAGGCGTGGAGAAGGAGGGCGTGAGAAAGTTGAGGACGATGGCGAGGATCTGGACGAGGGAGGAGCTGGAAGTTCGAAGGAACGACCTGGGGAGTGTCTGATGTGTGTGGTCTCTATGTTGAGTTGCAGCGGAAGTCCCTTGCCTCTCAATACGCCCGTAATGCTCCGTTAAGCCAGACTAAGGTGAGGGGGGGCAGACACGATAAACCAGTGAAGAGAGGGTTGGCATTCTGCGTGTTGCTGCATGTCTAGGACAGCTCGGGTTCGGGGGCCAATGGCCAGGCGCATGTCTGATAAAGTAGACTGGATAGTAAACGGTTGGAGACCGCGTGCGCGTTGCTACTCTTTCCTACCTGACCTTGACAGGTACTACGTGACAAGTGTAAGCAGAGAGAGGAAATGGGGGGTGTGACAAGAAGAAGCAAACATGCGGCTGGCGACAAGGGCAGCAGTGGTCCAGAACGTGGGCGATATAACAGAAGATGGGGGAGCGGGCAGGCACAGGGACCTTGCCGTGGGGCGGAGTCAGCCTTGGAAGCCAGACCTTGTCACCGTTCACCCTGATTATATTGGTGCCTTAGCTTGCGTAAGTGTGTGAAAGGTACGGGTCATCTTTTTTGTTTGGAGCTGCAGCCGGGGTCTAGTTACAGATACAAAGTGGGAGTTTGTTCGCTTGCTCAAAGACTAGGACCAAAAAATAGGCGGTGTCGGGATCGTATCGGCGGGATGGCGCTATCTAGACACTATCTTGCTCGCAGGTACTGTGGAATGAAGCATGGTGCAGATGCACGGAGCAGGATTGGGAACTTGTGACAGGAGCAAAGCAGTAGTTAGGAGCATGGGCCAGGCAGAACCAGGCAGGCCTAAGACATTGGTGGCGGGCGGGTGACAGTTGGGGGAGTCTGGCGTTGTCGGGTCGTTGGTTGCTGTCTAGGATGTGTTTAGTGGTGTCAAACGATCAGAGCAACTGGCGAGTGCTCTTTCGCATGTCTTCAAAAGGAGGCTACCGATATTGCTTGCTCGCTGTTGCTCCTGTTAGTGCAGGGTAGTTGTGGTGTTATTAGACGTCTATGTTAGTAAAGTACTATGTAGATGACCATGTTGGCGTTCATGACAATCCAGGATCTGGTGGGGGCATCAGGACACCGATCCGTCAGGCACCATGTAAGTTGCCGGGGGTAGGATTTCTGGCGAGAGAAATAGAGAGAGAGAGAGTGAGAGAGAGAGCGAGAGAGGCGAGATCGAGGATGAAGAAAGCTGAGGTCGTGATGCGCCTCGACACCTTCTTGGAAGTTCCATGCGAGACAAGGCCAAGCGAGGGCTCGGGTATACTAGACTTGGTCTTTTGGCCTAGGGGGAGAAACGGGCAGCTTACCACCCCCCGACATCCTGGCACGCTAGTAAGAGGCAATAAAATGTCAATCTGTTTGCTCTGCTGACACTCCCTTTTCCCGCTTCCGTCGTCCCCGGGTGCCGATGGGCGGGGGGGGTATCCGACTGTAACAGAAAGAGAATCGAGGGAAAAGAAGAGGACAACAGAAATTGCAAGGTGGAAGTGGAAAGAACATGGGGGAGGGGAAGGGGAGGGGAAGCAAGAACAAGGGTGTGTCATTGGTCGAAAGCCAGGGTGCAACAGGCAGGCACGGCAGGTCAACGGATGCAAGCGGCACCTTCTCTTATTTTTTGGTATCTTTTAGGCCAGGTGCAGTGATGATCGGGTTGGTCGCAAGTGTATGGGATAACTGCAGGTGTCTCTGATTTGGGAATGGCAAAGGCTGCTAAGCTGCTGTAGGCGTTGGTGGCGGGGAAAGGGAGGGGATTGAGAGCGATCGTCCACCCACACCTCGTCCTTGTTATTGCCTATGCTACCTAGATATGCACGACTTCTCACTCATGTCTTACCTGACATTCCTCCTTTTTTTTTTTCCCTTTCCTGTTCCCTCCTTTTTTCTGCCCGCTCTACTTTCCTTCGGCCCCGTGATACCACTACTACACTTGTACCCGAACATCCTTGGTGTTTCGGCTTCTCCTACGCTTGTCTCGTCGTTGCTTTCTCATTGCACGTTAAACATCACGGGCCGTACCAAAGAAACCGACCGGCCAGGAGATGTCGAATTAAGCTCACACCCCGTCTCTTCCCGACTTTGGGTTCGTCTGGAATGACATCCACAAGCTAGCAGTTAGTTGTTAGCAAGTCCAAGCCCAAGTCAAGCCTCAGAGAGCAGCAACATCAGTGCATTGAGCCCTTGGCATCTTTGCGCCGTACTAGGTATGCACTGTACCTTTCTCACTTTCTTTCCTTTTTTTTTTTTTTTTCGCCCGTAGCCCGCGCACGACGCAACTTGACGTGTCGTTTCTCATCGTATTGCAGGGCAGTATCGTGGAGAACCACTTTCACCCGAAGTTGCAGTCTTCTCCGTCAGGTCCCTCCTTTCTCTTTCCCTCCTCCAGGGTCCCGGTGGAGGAAGGATCCGCCGCGTGTTGTCTCCTTTTCCCCCCAACTGCACGGTAGCGATAGCGGTCGGCAACGTAGCCACGACACCCGCGGTTATGGGTGGTACCTTCCAGGAGCAACAGCTTTAGGACTTGCTTCATTCCTTTCATATCCCTCTTTCCTGCTGCTGCTGCTGCTCAAGACCCTCATTTCACATCCGCTTGCCGTCATTGTTGAAGGTGCACCTGCTCCGGCCCTGCCCTTAGCCGGCACTACGCTTCCCGACCATCCCGTGTCAGCAACTGAGTTACACCAGAAAGTTAGACAACTTGGTTGACACCATCCAAGACACTGCATGACTGCATGACTGAATACCCCTCCTTGCATGTCTACAGGTCTCTCTTTTCTCAAGCGAGGTAAGTACTCCCTCAACTCCCAGTTAGCGTTCCTCTCTCACTAACTGGTTTGTACCTAATAGTCACGTCAATGTTACAGTCACGCTAAGGCCAAGCAGGACACACAGGGCGACCTATTACCATTTTCCCCGAGTCTCACTCCCCGCTGCTTTTCCTCCGGCATCCGTGCTTTCCTCCACGCTACTTGGCGCTACTTCCCGTGCGGATAAGACAACCACTACCACCACCACACACACAGAGACACACAAGGCCCAATACCTAATACCGTCCCATGAGCGGGAAGGTCCCATTGGATTGAAACTCTAATTCGCGGCCGCCAGCCAGATCAAGACATTGCCGACATATCAGGTCATTTGACAACTTGCATTTGCCCTTGTCTTGCGTCCTGCCTTCACATTTTTTATTCTTATTTTTATTTTTGGTCTGACCATCTTTCAATACCAATCTGCACAGCAGGAGACACACAACCTTACCAGACACGGACAGGATTCGATTTCTCGCAGACGACATTCTAACCCCTACATTGCGCGGGAACATCCCGGACTCTTACACCCCCTAAACCTCCTTGGCAAGACAGCATAAACCATTCGAGGGTTGCTCTTGCCCTTTTCCGCGGGCCGCCATCTACCAATTGGTGCCCTGGCCCTGAGTCCCATGGCAGAAGAGTAACGAATTCTCCGTCTGTGCCCTTCTTGCCAACAGATACCCAACGCCTGCCTGACTTTCACGGACTCGGTGGGGAGGAACTTTCCTCTGCCTTTTTAAGGAAAGCGGGCCCGGTAGAAGTGGGTCATCAGACACTAAGGCCCCGACATTTCGGTTCCGCGTTGTCCGATGCCATCAGTACCCGTTGCCTTCCTTATCTTACCTTATCCACTATCATTGTCACTGTCGCTCTTAACGAGCTGTCATTGTGTGTATCGTCCGCTCTTATTGCTACGCCATCTGGGCGGTATCCGCTACATTTTTTCGTGTTGCTGTTACGCAATACCCAACGACCTAAGTAGACGTTGCAGTCAGTCCCAAGGCGGCCCGTTTCTGGGGCTGTTACTGGTCTTGGGCTTTGTGCTTAGCGTTAGTTCGGCGAAGCCAGAGGCCCCGCCTACTGTTCTCTCTCGGCTCCATTCCATATTTCCTCACTAGGCTATACCTGCACGACGCTAACCGCTTCTCACAAGCATCCATCTTTGATCCCTCCCTTCGCTCCACTTTGAATTCAAACACAACGCGACTTCTAGCTGTTATTCATCGGCGCCGTTCACTGTCCCTTGCTGGGGACCGTTTTGATGCTGGAGCTCGTGCCTTAA
Source organism: Colletotrichum truncatum (assembly GCF_014235925.2). Taxonomy (NCBI): domain Eukaryota; kingdom Fungi; phylum Ascomycota; class Sordariomycetes; order Glomerellales; family Glomerellaceae; genus Colletotrichum; species Colletotrichum truncatum. Next base: position 6,081,526 of record NW_027222399.1, on the reverse strand, counting down.
CTGAGTTTAGCAGGCTCATGATAACCTAGCTAGTGTTGTTGTACCCATGGCTGGCCGGCTTTCCAAAAGGGCGAGAGATCCAGATGTGGTCCTTTTGACGCTCAACTTGACTTCGTCTCCTGTGCCTAATCCCTCTCCGTTACCATCAAACGCTACAATATTGCCCTCTCCCAGTGTTAACTCTGGGGACCAGATCAGCCATTCAAACCAAGAGGAAACTTCAGGCCCGCCAACTCGGCGGCGTCGTCTGTCTAGGTCGTCATCAAAAAACAGCCGATCTTCGGCACAGGCCCTGTCAGGTAAGCCCATATATTTCCTTGGCTCATCTGACACCTTCCGCTATTTTTGTTTCGAGGAGAAGCTCAGAGAAGGCAAGGAGGAAAGAGGGCAAAATAAAACAAACAATTAAAAAAAAAAAAAAAAGGCGTGCTGAGAGGTTTACAACAAGCAACGCACACTGAATATTAATAACAGATTCCACTCCCTCGTCTCGTCCATCTGGGCAAGGGCCTTTGCACGGCCCACCACCTCCCCCGCCTTCGGAGCTCATTGTAGTATTTACGCCACAGATTCCCCGTCGTCCGCTAGTTGACCCAATTCTACCAAATCCTTTTGAGGACCATGTCGACAAGCGACAACTTGAAGGGCGCAAGTACCAAGTCAGCGAAGAAGGCCCCGTTGATGGATATGTCAAAATTTCCAGATGTCAGTTCACTCAGGGGTTCGAAAACAACGGCGATGAAGTTGTTCGCCCAACCGATACAGTGCGGCTGACGCTATCTGCGTTCCCGGATCGTTGGTTTGCGGACCTGAACCCCATTGACAGGACGTTCTTCAGCTTTTGTATGTCAGATTCGCGATTATTACGGTAATAGAGGCGCTGACTCGCTAGATATCGGCGCATGGTGTGCTGGTCGGACGGTCCTTAAAAAGACCAACTGCTGGCTACAAGACATTGCTCAGATGGCTCACAAGGACGATTGTGTCAAACATTCACTACTTGCCCTTGCCGGGACATATGTGTTTGATTATTTACCTGATATGGAGCACAAATTGGCGGCTCAGGTCCACTATAAGAAGGCTGTGATCTTACTGAGTCTACTGCTAGGAAACGCTCGACAACACACTCCCAGCACCCGGGATGCAGAAGCTTTGGTTGCTGCAATTGCTCTACTGAACATGAACGACGCAGTTTCTGAGGAGCACTGGCGGGAGCGAAAACTCACCCCTCGCTGGTTGGAAGGCGCACGCCTCGCCTGTCGGGTCCTGGATATGACGAATCCTGGTCACCATTACCGAGACCCATTGAACGTTCAGCCTTCTGATGCTCGTGTTGGTAATGCCGTTATTGCCGGCAGAGCCACAATCCTTGCTCTTCCCATGGCACGTCTCAATATCGAAAACACCAAGGATGGACAGTTCGCTTGGTTGCTTCAAGGATCTGAACTGAGCACCCAAAGAATTCACGGTGGATGTGGCATGTCCCCGTCACTGCTCCACCTCTTCTCCCAAATCACCCACGTGGCCGCCTTCATCCATGACGACCCGATTGAGTATGAGTCCACAGCAATGCCTTTGGCATATAAGTTGCTCGATGATCTTAAGAAGCTGTGCCAGTGGTATGAATACGAAAAAGCTGACGGGGACACAAGAAACATATCGATAGACGTTCACAGCATCCGCGATCTGCTAGCTTCCGGTCACCTCGACGCCCATGGCGCTATAAATTCTGGCGAGGGCATGACGGCTTCGACTGCCGAGGCTTGGCGGTTCGCCGCTATCATTTACCTGCAATGCCGCCTCCTACGGCTTCCACGCACCCATCCAGAAGTTTTATTGCAAGCTTCCAATTTGGCAGCGACCATTCGTGTCATGCCAACGTCGGGCTACATGTTCACCGCCCAGGCGCCATTTTTCCCGGTATTTCTGTTGGGCATCGTAGCCATAGAAGACGAACATAGCCAGTGTGCTTCACAATGGTTCGAGGCGGTCACTCAGACGAAGTGTCGCTCGGTAAGTTTGGTACTGGCCCATAAGGCGACACCAGCTGACGAGTTGCCGCCACAGAGCGTCCCGCCTGCGTTTGCAGCCTTGAAGGAAATCCGTCAGTGGATGGCCGCTGAACTCACAGACGCATCTCTTCCTATTCCCATATCCGTTTCGGACCGCTATCCCTGGTGGGAAGACGTGGTAGATCACGTCAATGAGGCCATAGGTATGTTATGCTTGGTCTAGGTGCATAAAATTGTAGAGGATCACATTTGAAAGGGCAGAGAGGCAACTAGACTTGACAAAAACGTGTTCTGTATTTGGTACTACCGTTGCGTGGTTCAGCCTCCCTTCACCCATTGGGTGTGTTGTAGGTGCGTAAGCTTGCGGTTTCCCATCGCTTCACCCCTTCCCGAGATGTGTTGAGAGACGTGTGACCTGAACCCACTCCCCTGTCCGTACTTCTTCCCTCGAACTTCCGCTGAGCAGCTACGCTCCGCGGACGTTGGCGGAATCAATGGCCTGTCAGAGGAAACCTCGGCGCTGTGGTCACGGCGTATGAGGTACTGGCGCATGTCGGAGCCATCAATAGCCCAGGACCTGATAACCTCGAGGCCAGCCTCAGCACACATCTTTGTGACCATCCATTCAGGACGCTTATGGGCGTCGAACCAGTCCAGCTCGGTACCTCGCCCGATAATTTGGATACCATCCTCCGCACTGCCGCGAGCGGCTGCGGTGACGGCAATGTCTTGCTTGGCCTTGAGGAAGAAGCGGTGTCGTCCCTCGTCCTCCTCGATCCCCGCGCAAATATCCCAGTCCTCCGCCTTGAAGACTCTCTCCCCGAGTAGGCCGTTCGCATGCTCCAACCCGTTGCAAAAGAAGTCTTGAAACAGCGCCGGATGGGTATGGTAGGCGTCCCAGACCTTGGCAGACGTAACATCGTGGCCGTCCATACCGGCGAGGATGAGATCGTCACGGCGCATGAGGGCGGCCCACTCGCGGAGAGAGTCGACAGCCTTGTGCCATGGATCGTTGAAGAGTACCGAGCCCAGAGAAAGGAACATGCGCGGCGACGACGAGGGAAGGGCGACACAGAAATCGATGCCGGCCTTGAAGTCGCCCCAGAGGCCCGCCATGTGGACACTGCCACCGGCGTGCTCCGGAGCAAGGAGGTCGAGGTTGGTGGTCAGGGAGCGCGAGGAGATGTCGAGGGCGAGGTAAGTTGCTTCACGGCCGAGGCGAGTCAGCTGGTCGAGGAGGAAGTTGACTTTGCGCATGTCACTATATATCATTACCCCGAGAGTTAGTTACTTGGTCAATCACAGTTTCTCCTTGTCTTTCTTCCTAGACGATCAAAGACAAGCTATCACAAAGTGTTGCCGTGCTCACCCTGCACCGAGATCGACCATGATGGCCCCTTCAGGGATGTAGTTGGCAATCTCTACGCTGTTCTTTTTGAAGAGGGTAATCTCGTCGCGTGTCTGGTAGAACTCGGGCGTGAATATAATGTCGGCCCAGATGGCCAGGCCCTTGTCGTCGTAGAGTAGCTCGTCGGGCATGGTTGGGGGCGGCTGGCCACTAAGGGCGGCCATGGCGAAGACACGTCGAAGATCGTCAAGTATGTTGGACGACATGTTGCCACCGCCTATGTCAAGGACGGTTCCGTGGTCAGGTATTCTGTGTGCCATTTTGAGGTGAGATCTCGTCATAGTATAGCCCAAGTGTGTGCAAACGTTTGTACGTGGTATATATATTTACGTGATGAATGGTCTATGATGGAGGGGGAATATTGTCAAAGTGCTTATAACAAATGTCAAGGCAAACGTAAACAACAACAAACAACGATCAGGAGGAGTTGTACGGCTACGGACTGTCGCAGCAGTGTGTTCCACTGCCTCTATTTTATATTTGTTTACGATAATGCTGAGCCAGCAACCCTTCACTGCACTTTCCCTTGTGTGACCTGCCCGTCCCCTCCAACGCTGGTTCACCAGACGCCCACTCGGTTACCTGTCATGGCGAACGCATACATCGGCAGCCCCAGTCAACTGGAGTCAAACTAACATACCGCCCTGTCCCGTGCCTTGGCATAGCCGTCGAAGCAGCATTGGTCCTCACCGGGAGATCCACAACGGCAAGAACTGGATGCCAAATCCAATGAGACATTTGAGATCAGATCCATAAACCTGACCGACTTTCCCTCTTCACCCACAGCCCGGATGCAACTGGATAGCCCGGCTCATCGATAATCGACTCATGTGAAGTACACTGCATGAAGGGCGACCAAGCCAGACCACGAGGCGCCGGCAACGAGAAGACGCCAACTGTGGGGACGAGACGACAAGCAGCACCTGCAGGAAGTTGGTTGTCTCCTAGCGGTCTAGCCAATCGCTTACTACAACCAACTACTTTCACCGCGGGGGCCTCCTGCCAAAAAGAGGCTCGTCCCGGACGGGCTTCGAAAAGAACGGCACAGGGCCAGCAAATCTTGTTCTAACGCGGAGTTGGATTCTTTCGCCATGTGCCCTTGTTTCTTGTTGGTCCACGATGTCACGCTCGAGCGAGACCCCATGTTCGGCCGTAAAAAATGGGCAGCAGCTGACCTAACCGCTTGGTAATGTTTGTCCGTCTAGGCACGCAGAGGTAACCCATGCCCAGTGGTACCGAGCCGACATATCTTACACACGGCAGCATTGAGGGCTCCGATAGCTTTACGGCCAACTCAATCATGACGTACATTCGACGTACCTCGGGCCGCCGTATCATTCTGATACTCAACGCACCGAGCCGCCGGTCTGCAAGGGTCAAACTGATCAGTTTACCGCTGCCAGTCACCAGATGCTGGCCTCATCACTCACCGGTTCGAGACAACGCGCGCTTCGCGTGCGCATAGAGAGGCAGCCTGGGAGGAGCTACGCCGCCAGGGTGCCTAGACGTAGGCCCTCTCTCGGAATGGAAGTTGTCCAAAGACCCGTGACCGATGCATTTCTAACAGAGTTGTGAATGCGAACATCTGAACGGGTTATCTCCTTCGGCCAGGAAGCATCCGTCAAGGACCCTACAGTGGTCCAAGACTATCCATCCATCAGGCGCCTAACGGCAGCACGTCAGGTATACTCACACCAGCATCTGCACCCGCCTTGCAAAACGTGGCACCACGTGATCGGCCTCAACCTGTCTGATACGTATGCTCCTAGATTGGTGCTGTTTGCAGTGTTGCAACGCCTCCTAACTGTTACCTATTTAGCTGAAGCTCGGGTATTAAGCTTGGTTTCCGGTAAAATTGGCCCGTGTATTGGGCAGTATTGAGGTCACCGTGCCGGCCCCGGGCGGCATCACGGAGCGGACCGCTTGAGAAGAAGACAGCTATTCAGCACGGGGCCTCCTGACGGCCTTTGCGGTCGTGGATCAACCGCCTCATTTCGGGATGCAACCCTGGCACGTTGCGGACCAGCCCTTAAATCCTCTTAGCCCCCAGCCCTTCACCACACACCATTCATAACGCCGTTCTCCTCGTAACCAAGGGATTTGGGAGCTGCAGCCGGAGTTCTAGGCAAGCTGGCAACAGCACTGTCAAGGTGGGTCGAGTAACACCTGTCGTTGTCTATTGGTGATGCTGCGAATGCAAAACATGTTCAAGTGTTTCGCGCTGTCTCTCGCATTGAAGTTACGAGAGGTGACTCGCGGCATGTGCTGGCCGAGGTCAGCAACTTGAAGGGGTGGTAATTCGTTTAGATGTTAGGCGGGTATCACAGCTGAGGTTAGTCAAGCAGCTGCGACAATATGCCTGTCTTATCGCTTTCTGTAGGGATGCTCTTTGACGCTTGTTGGTTTGTCGCGGCGGGACCGCAGGATTGACAGCGACTCCACGGCCGCTCGGCAACGTCAGGTCAAACCCAGAACCCGACTCCAAGCATGAATGCAGCAGGGTTAGCATGGAACTTGGCGATCATTCCCAATGCACGCGCCTCAGAATACGCCTGGCGCGGTATCACTATTAGGACCCAGCTCCCAGTGGAGAGTCCACTTTGTCAGGTGGTAGTAAACACACCGAATAGTATTGACATCAGAGCATCGTGAGCGGCTTCGCAAGTTCCGGGTGCGTGTTCACTTCCCCAGATTGGATCGTCTGAGCAGCAGTTCATATTGCTCGGTAATCAAGAGCGAACCATCTTGTCAGATGGTAAGGAATCCAATCGGACGGGTGTGACCCAGGGCGTACCAGGGCCAGCATTGCTCCCGTAATGTTGTTAAGCCCCATTGTACAGGTGAACTGCCCGGAGTCAGTCCAGATCAGGTTGTTGTCCTTGCTGGGCCCTCGTCATGGATCTGCTTGTTGGAGTCATTTGCAACGCGTCAAAGGGCCCGGTTCCGACAATCCCTTATACGCCCATGGGGCCGAGAAAAGCTTAAGGTCCATCCATCCTGGTCCCGCAGAAATCCGAAGAAATTAACCACGACAGAAGTCCTCTGATTTTTCTGACATCTTTTGGGCTACCGGTTGCAAATGTGCGGATATGCTACGCAGCCTCTCCTTTTGCACCACATGATCCTACGCAGGCTTGTTAGTTCTTTTCGGCTCGATCTACCCGTGCAGCAACACGTCTGGCAAACCGTGCTCCGTATGATACAGCAGCGGTAGGGATATCGCTGCTGTCGGACCCGAAGAGGGTGGGTGTGGAGCCGGCCGCTCAGCCTGTTGGAGTTTGAGGTCTCTCGAGTCAGTCTTGGACACTCAGCGGGATTGAATTTGCAGTGGCGGTTTCAGGAGGCAAAAGACGGAGAGATGCTTGAGCGAATAATTCGCCTCTTCTCGCCCTTATTCGCCTGCACAAAGAGACGAACGTTGAAGTGATGCCCGGTGGGAAAAAGTCCAATGGTGCCCAAGGTGGAGAGGTTGATGATCTACAGTTCGGCCGGGTGTCGTTGGCGGCCGTGATGGTTGCGTCGATGCATTCGAGAAGCTGGGGGGGAAAGCCTACGGCGAGTCTGTGTTGAAAACGAGGTGTCGCTGAGGCGCCCGAGCGGTAGAAACAAGCGGCAGAACTTGAGTGGTAACAGCGTCGTCGATCGTTGACCCGGCCACCTTCCCTTTCGCGTCTCGATCACGCCCATTGGACCTCGTGGCAGGCGATCTATTTCAGAGACCGCCGTAGCTTCGCGTGAACGGTCCTGTCTAAATTGGTGGCCGTCTGTTGTGACGGACACATTGCTTTGGTCCGTTTTGCCCCCTGCGAGCAGGTAAGCTCCCAAGATGATGGTGGGACAGCGGAAATGCCGGTTCTGACCTCAAGGAGGCCCGTCAAGAAGACTCTTAGATTCCGGTTCGATGGTTTTGGGGCGTTGCTAACCCTGGGTTGCCGGCCCTGGCCATCCGAAGAAGCAAGACAAGGTCTGCCTGGGTACGCTGAGCACCCACGTCATATGCACTGTCTTTCTAGCCAGAAAGGGTGAGTATGGATAGGTATGGGGGGATGCCATTGACACGCTCCATCAAGGATGAAACAGAGGAATAGCTATCATCATTGCATTCTCTTCTCTTACAACGTGACTTCCATCAAATGTCTCTCAACATGCAACCCCAACTTGGCGGCAGTGGCTGACGGTCCATAGGTGTGCGTCAAGTACGTAGCATGAAGAGACGGAGAGAGAGCATTGCATTGCTGGTCGACGGCTACCTTGGAGTCAGTTCATCCCACTCAGCTAAGTTCAGCTAACAGACGTGGTTTCCTCGTGTGAGTGGGTCTGACGAGATTTAACATGCAAATCCCTCCAACTGCCGGCGACTGGTCTGACACTCCCTGCTGCCGTCATCGTCGCCGCCGCCGCCGCCGTCGTTGTCGCTTTCCCCTGTGAGACAAGGAGGGCACTCCGTACTAGCCAAACTGATCGTTTCTTTGCGCGCTCGACAGTGGTGACTGACAGAGACGCGGTTTGGGCACGGGCGTTTCATGTCCAGATCGAGAACGGATGATGGTTGGGTTGACTTTTTTTTTCTACTCATTTTCCCTGAAACTGAGAAAGGGTGTTATGCTATAGTACTGAACGTCTAACGGGACAACCGTCGATGAATGTTATTAAATTTGCTACTAGTTGCGGCCACAATTTGAAGAATGGGGCGGGCGGGTGTGGCTACTATTCACGACTCCTTTGTTTGGTCCCTTTTTTTTTTTTTTTGCCCCTGCCTCTCCTCTCTCTTCAACCTGCCCTGCCCCTGGTCCTAGCTAGTTTGGTCTGCGGGAAGCCATCCCGTTGGCTGACATGCGCGCAACTGCCTTGCCGCCATAATGAGTGTCGGCCTGGACCTGGGAGTGTTTTTGGTCTTGGGTGTGTCTTGGATCAGACTGAGGCTTTGGTCCTGTCTTTGTCCTTGTGTGAATTGGATGGGGGGTTGACGGAGAGCGCGGGCTGACCACGCCACAGCATGGACATTAGTATGTTAGTGGTTTCCAAGTGTGATCAGGCCCGGCGTTCGTCGTGTATGTCCGGCTCAGCGGTCGCACGTTGGCAAAATACATTGCCTGATAAATGTCGTTGCTTGAAATGAAGTTGATAAGAGGCTGAGGGGCTGTAGCGTGCCGCTACCGCCCTGTAGCATGGCGAAATCATTGAGGATTGATCTTTGGAAGGTTTGATTTTATGTTTATTTTATTTTATTTTCCTTTCTGGATTAGCACGTCGGCGTCTGAGAGCACTGATGATTTTCCATGCTGCAGCCGGTGCTTGCTGCTAAAGGTGATGTGATGTATCCAGCCGAGCGGCACGGGTTGAGCTACAAAAATAGACAAAATTTAGTTTTGCGACCGTTCCCAAGGGCTGTTGATACATCGTAGCCTCTCAAAGGGGGTTAACCAAACAGGGATGGAAACCGAGGGTGGCCCCCAGTGCATGGTTGGTAAGAGCCACGGATCATGTTTGGTCAATGAGCCAGGGCCGTGTGGGAGGCCGCAGGGACTTTCATCTAGTCCGAGATGCACAAATGCAGGCACGGAAATGGTTGACATCGTACTACGTAATTACGCTTTTTGGCAGCTCAGAGCTATCCACTGTCGACATTGCTCTACACTGTGGGCAGCTGCGGCTTTACCAAGAGCAGGGCCCATACAGCCTGTCTTGAGCGGGGGTCATGGCACGCAGAATATCAACGGTCAGGGGTGAGGGGGGACAAGCAGATATAGCACAATGTTAAGCGAGTAAAGGAAGAAGAAGAGGAGATGACGGCGATGACGATGAATGGAAGCTTGCATGGAACAATGATCGAAGCCTCCAAGGGTCTTTGCATCAGAAATCACGTCGGTACCCGTCAATCATGCTCCTGTACAGCCCGCTGTTGCTGATCTGACATTGGTCTGTCGGCTGTCCAGGAACAGATCTCTGCAGTAGCGTACATAGTACCTTTCTCAAGACATGCCAAGGGAGGGCGTGGGTGTCAAGCATGCAGTGTACCTACCCAGCCGCCGGCAGGCAAGGAAGCAGTTCATGGGAGTGAAATACGAAGATTCAGCCCGCCACGTCTTCGAGCTGCACATGGTATCTTTCGTGTTCCTGTTAGCCGTTGCTAACTCCTGGGTCGTTTTCGTCTCTTTTTCACTGTTCTTCTTTTAAACTGGTGTCATCTTGAAAGTCGACCGGCACTCCTGAAACAGAATCCCCAATGCGACTAAAACAAACCGCAAGAGACCAAATTCAGTTCGCGTTTGTTGTTTGGGACAATGCTGGTCGCTGAACCTCTTCTTCGCCTTGCGGAGCCTCTCTTCTGTCATCGACTGACCGCCTGTCTCGCTCATCTGCGACCGACCGGTTATGCCTGTTCTCGACCCGTCCGTGCTGGGGTGCCGGGCCCTTTCTCGCTTCTGCCAACCCCACGTCTTCCATTCTCCCTCTCTTAGGTCGGTGGTCAAAGCCACCAGATTGCTCGTGAGCTTCGACTGATTGGGATCTTTCTAACTGCAGTAGCGCGACCCGCCCTGACTATCGTTGTTCAAAGTTGCCTGCGGCAATCTCCGTCCATGCTCAATAGCCCCAAAGACCTTGTCATCTGGACCACTCTGAGAACCATGCATGATGGATGTAATCAACGATGGCTGTCCTAGCCATAGGACATGCCGTGCCATGCGACGGCGACTGTGCCTGAGCTGAAATGTAGAGACACAGACCGAGAGAGCATGAGCCCCGGTCCGTTCTGGTGAGGCGGGTACCTTTTGTAAAGGGCCGCTCGTCAAAAGGCCCGGCCCATGGGAGTCTGAGCTTCGGCAGCAGAGCCGCAGGATACTACACTGGCGATGGAACTCGTCCTTTGCCTTATTGTTCTCGTGATAAGTAATTGTGTTCTTCCCGATGAGCCCATTACGTCTTGATTGTCAAATGCGTTCAACTTTTATCCCTTTCTTTGCCATCGGCTGTTCTGCTTTCAAACAAAGGTATTCGAACAGGCGGTCAAGGCAACAAACAGCCTACAGAGGTGCGAAGGTCATCGATGAGGACAGTGTGTTGTCTGAGATAACCGAGTCGGCCGTTTGTCTGCTGCCCACACACCCCCCATAGTTGGATTTTAACGAGCTGTCCTTGCCGTGAACGCCGGTGTTCTAGTCCGTCCGCGCGAGCCAGTTCAAGGCTGATACGACACAAGGCGCCTTGTTTTCCAAACCCTGCCGTGTGCAGCAAGAAGTCCGTGTAATCTTGCTTAGTCGGTTAATTACCCGGGGACCCCTGAAGGCGGCCAACCTTCTCGAAGCATTCCAGAAGGAGTGGGGAGATAAAAGAGGACTTGCAAGGGCCACTCGACCTCGGCGTCCCACCCTCGTCGCAGATGAAGCAGCGAGACGGCGGCGCAGTCCATCCCTTTGACGCAGTCGTAATTCCATGGGAGCTTCCGCGCTATGAAATTCCTTCTAGAAGCTTTCTGGAAACCTTCCCCATCAGGCTTAAGCCCAATCTCCTTCTTTCATGCATGGACCATCATTCTCCCCACGCGTCCAGCTTTTCGCCAGGTTTGTGCTTTCCCTCCCCTGAAGCTCCTTGTCAGAGATGATGACGGCGGCACCCCTTTTTGGCCGTTACTCCCTAGCTCAGATGCTCAGCTGCCCTGCGCAAGCGCCGACCTAGAGATGGCAGAGGCCAAGAGAGTCCACTGTGAAGATGCTGATCCTCGCTAAAGGAGGGGGGCGGCCCTTGCGTCCCTATGCTTCTTGAGAGGTCAATTTTCGAATTGAATGCCATGTTTGCTGGCGGATCTCAATCGAATACTATGGTACAACAAGCAGGGCCCGCCGCAAGATGACCGTCATCGAAGGGGGGTTTCCCGGCAAAGAGGCAGCAAACCCGGCGCGTCATTCACCATTTTGAATTAGAAACCCCGCTAACGTGCAGAGTACTCGAAGCCGTCGACAGAAGCATGTACTTTGGTGAATGTACCGAGCCATGGCCGCACAGTGCTCCCCTGACTGTCTGAACGAAGCATGGTGACCAGTCTAGTTGTAAAATGTAATACTAGCCTGCTATACAATGGACAACGGTTCAAACGGCTTTCTGTATGGTTTGAGATAGCCATTATTAGGCCGCTACCAAGTGCACACTCCGAAAAAAGAAAAAAAGAAAAAAAAGAACACATAATGTTGGCATGCTTTCCAGTCCGCATGATATAGGCCCTTATTCGTGCTAGGTCTCTGCATCTCTCCGGCGCGACAACAACAGTTCTGTCACCTTAAATTTTCCATGGCAAGCAATAGTTTCCAGAAGGAATGGGGTGCTTCCATGACCTTGCCCCTTTCATACTTGCAGAGCTTGGGTGCCCTGTACATTGTAGCGTCACATCCTCGCAAGGCCCCTTGGATCGAGATTGCCCTTGCAAAGGCGAACAGATGCCCAGCTCTACTAGTAGACGTCAGTGAGAGAACCGAGCAGGAATGGGTTGAGGAGGAGAGAAGCAAGGGGTATTCAAACAGCTCCAGCGCAACTTTGTTTCGTGGCTTTGAAGCGTGCTTTGGAGGACGCAGTCAATTTCATGGTGTCCGAGCGCTCATTAAATGACACTCTGTATCTCGTGTCAAAACGCTACGGTCATGGGCATAAAAATGCACCTTTTCTTTGTCTTGTAGTCAAAATTGGCCGCCAAGAGGAAGGCAGTACACCAAGAGAGAATTGGCAGCCTCTGTGGTGGCTAGTCCAATGAGCCATCTTTTGTGAGGGGTGTTGTGTGGGAAATGAACGGTAATGAGGTACACATTTAGCCATTGTTGCAGCGGATTGCAGCTCATGTAAGGTGCTGATATGTCAGACACAGCCGGCATCCCCTCGCACATGCCAGGGATGGGGAGAACAAGTGCTGCGAGGCGATCTGTATTGCAAACGCTGCAAGTTGGATGGTCTTGGGCTCAGGATAAATGCGAGATGGAGTGGCTCTGACCACACTCTGCGCGTGCTCATGACAGCAGTTGCTTGACAAAGAAGTCAGCCAGCCGCAACGGCGGTTGCCCAATCGAGGAGGGGAGTGGCCACATGGAAGCTTTGGAACATTCGTCTGGCACAGGGTCAGAGCGTCGCCAAGTGCACCTTATCTGACGAGCACTGGCGGCGGCGGTTGGGCACCCGAGCAGTGCCGACGGGCACATTTCGTCCATCTCCAGGCTCAGGGATAGTACGGCTGGCGCAAAATGGTGGGGGCTGCTGTCATTGTCATGGCCAGAGTGGTTGGATGCCGGCACAGACGGTATATGCTCTGTTGTGTGTCTTCTGGGGACGCAGAAGGCTCACGAGCCCCAACTGTTGTCAGTCCACAAACGACCAGACTTTCAGCGACAAGTCAGTTCAGACTTCAGCGGTTCGAACATCGGGCAGTCCCCAGCAGCTTGGGAAACAGATGTGAGCAACCACCCCTGCTCCGCCCTATCGTAGGTTTTGTCTGTGGGGATGCGAAAGGTAATTTGGTGTCTCAATCTGGCACTTGACTGGGAGACGAGAGACCCACTTCTTGGTGGAGATGATGGCAGAAATAACCCGATTGTTTGATGATGACGAGGCCAAACGAGAGGAAAGGCAAATAGGTGCCCGGGGGTGGAGGAGGGGCGTTGTTGTCTTGTGCCTTAGGCGAGCCAGCCAGTAGCCCATGGTCTCGTTGTGCCTGGGTTCCTAGCGAGGGCCCCTGAAGAAAGAGAGGTAGAGGACAATAATGATGATGAGCAGCGGAGGCGGTGTCGGCAGCCAGTTGCATAGAGGACGTAGTACACACGTAGTCGTGATTGAATGAGGATCCCCTATTCTGATTGATATTGCAGATCAACCTGTATTATCTAGTCTGTTTTCTCAACGACTCATTTAACATGGACATGAAGCATTGGTGATGGGCGCTGCATGGTGGTTGTTCTGTGTTCTGATGGCAAACAGGTACTGGCATTAACTCAGTCCTTGCATCAGACAGAGGGTTTCGGTACGTAGCGAAAAGGGCAAACAGGGCAGGAGAAGTATCGAAAGATTAAGCAGACAACTTTGGTAAGGGGTTGCAAAATGGACAGGCTTTGATGAGGAGCGAGAGAGAGAGAGAACGAGGCTTTAGCAAGATGAAGGTACAAATGTCAGGCGCATGATGCCTGCTCCTGTACTTTAGTTGTTGGACAAAAAATCGAGCGAGATGACTAGGACTGAGGTTACTTGAATTCCTTCTTCTGGACCTCAGTGGTAAAGGTAAAGGCAAAGGCAAAAAAAAAAAGGCAGAAGCAATGGCAAAGGCAACGAGCACCAGCTCGCAGGGTGGTCCTAACCCCTGGGTGGGCGGTGGCCCAAACCGGCAGCAACACAGGGACGATCGTCACTGACTCCAGGTTCAGCAGGCACAACAGAAGTGGAGTGAGTGAATGGAAGGGGATAAGCAGAGAAGGGAGAGAGAAGTGCTTGAGGGTGGACTGTGGGCCCCTTCTTGGTAAAGACGGATGACACACTGTGCGCACTGGGTACGGCAGGTGCGGCCTCTGACAAGTATGTGTGGCGTGGAAACTTACAGCTTGTACGAGGCAGAAGTATCGAAGCCGGGTGGAACTCAGTGTAAGGAGGGGAGGGAAAGAAGGAAGAGGAAAGGACGTGGAAGGCAAGGAAGGGCAGGGGTGGGAGGAAAGCATGGGGCACGCACCCTTGCTTCCAGGGCAGGGCAGGTACTCCCGTACCCTTGTACCTCCGTACCCCCGTTTACCCCCGTTCGTGCCTGCTTCAGCGTAAAGGTCCCCAGTGTCCCAGCTAAACCGTTCGTTTCAATTCACCTAAGCTTCCGCCCTTGAGATTTCTCACTTGACCTGACTTGGGGGGAGGGTGCGTGTGCGCGAGTCTCCGGCGGCCTGAAGTGGCTCTTTTGCGCTTTTCCGTGTGTGAGATGAGCGCGCGTGTGTGTTAGAGAAAGGGAAAGGTGAGGAAGGTAGGTGCGTGGGTTGTGTGTATTATGAGATGAATAAGATATGTACATGCGTAATGAATCTTCTCACCTCCCAGTCTGTTCTGTCCGATGGCTGGTCGTATTCATATTTCCTCTCTCTGTCTCCTTCCTCTCATTCGATTCATAAAGTAAACCCATTTCTTTTGTCCCCATCACGTCCACTCTTACCTGGCCGCAACCTGGCTCCTCTGATCGATCCGTCACCCCCTCCCCTTCTTTTTCTTCCTTTCTTCCCCCCCGGTCTCACTAAAAGGATCGTCCCCCGTGGTTGACATTTTTTTATAACACCTGCCGAACCCCGTCCGTCCGTCCCTGCGCTCCGCTGCTGCGTCACAGCTTCTCCTTCCTTCCCCTTGCTCTCTGCTGTACCTCACTCAAGGGCCTTCTACCTTACATATCTCAACGCTCCCTCTGCAGTAGCGACAGGATTTAGCCAACCGTGCTTTCTTTTTCTCTACTTCTTCTTTTGCTCGCAATTGACGACCTGTTCCGATATCGAAAAGGAACTGGGACCCAGCATTTCGAGATACTCTCGCCGAGGATACACCAAGTAAGTTGCATCATTTCTGTTTCCTTCTCCCATACCTCTCTGATTGTGGTGGTGTGGTGCTGCTGTTTCCTTCAAGTCGATGTCGTCGTTTGTCGTTTTCACCTCCTGTTTGCCGGCTTCAGGTTGGCTTGCTCATCATCTGCGTTCCTGGGTTGTCGGTGCCGTTTGGTAACTGCTACTGCCGCTCCTGCTGTGTCTGCAGTACGTACCTTGTCGCGCTGCCCTGTGGCTGCCCTGGTCTATGCCTGGGGCTGTCCAGCGCCTTGGTCACCTCGCCTCACCTTCTATTTTTTTTTCCTCCACGCTTCCTTTCCGTCCACTTTTTCCCCCCTAACCCTGCCGGACCATCTGCACCCCCGATCATAAGGTTTCTTGGCCCCTGTTACCTCATCTCGTCCGAGACCTCAGCACACGCGAACTTTGACAAACACTTCCTCGACACTGGCTAGCCCTCGGCCTCGGAGGCACCAGTTATTTCCTTTACCTCCTCTTTTGGCCCATCCATCCCACCACAACCTCCTCCTTCTGGCCTCTGTCGCCTCGTTTTCCATCGTTACGACCACTAACCACAGGCGCGTCTACTAGGACACCCCGACACGACCGCCTCTTCACCTATTCGCTCCCTCTTCCTGCTCAATCACTTCGCGTATCCTAGTAGGAAATACACATCATTTGCCCATCGACCTGACGAGTGTACTGCACACGTCTATATACCGACGATTACTCGAACAAACTGTGGTGGGCTGTGCCTCCGTCAATCAAGAACACAAAGGCCTTGTGGCCTGTCGATATTTTACCAACACGACAGCAACCCTATTTTTACATCGTTCTTCCGAGTCGTGCGATTACGGATCCTATCCTGGTTCCTTTCACTAGCAGCTGCTGCCAGAAGAAGTCCTGGATTGAAGCGTATTTCTACCCTGACAGATATCTCGACGGCAAGGACGAGCAGCATACTGGTCTGTGATCTTTGATCGGTCTGTCCCGGATTTTTTTTCAGCACCCGTACAAGGTAAGCCTGCAGTCAAAACCCATCATTCTGATTCAGCTCGAATCCGCCACCAGGTGCTCCTGGCACCTCTAGTCATGCCAGAGGGTACGCTGGGCTATCCCCGTGTTCGTTTTGCCTTCCCTAACCCTGCCGGTGGAGTCGCACCCAAAACGCTTCCTACTCGTGGCGATGCGCGTCCCCCAAAGACATCCCTTCTCGAGCCTGTTCTTTCCAAACCTCTCGCCCCCTCAGTCGCTTACTAGACTAACTTTCCCAAGAACACACAGTCTTCTTAAACCTTAAGTCACCTTTGTCTGACACAAAACTATCCGAGAACCTCTTGTAAGCTGGCCATTCAAGCTGCAGAGGCCCCAACAACCGCTAGCGATTTTCATCGTAATATGAGGTCGCCAGCTCCGGGCGAAGTAATGGACATTGGCAACTTGATGAATCAAAGAGGTGCCGCTATGCAACAACACGCTCCCATGCCCACCGGATCGACCCCGGAACGACAGATGCCCCATCTCCCTCAGCTCACAGCGAGAAACATGCCCGAACCACCCATGGACCGCGCTGGTTCTCCTCATGGCTCAGAACACTCTCACTACTCCCGTCACACTATGGACGGTGTCCCGCGATCGTATCCTTCACCTAGCGCCATGGTTGGCGCCCCAATGCCCATGCAGGTGCCTGTTTCTCACATGGCCCCGATTTTGCCTGGCATTCCGCAGGATATGTCTCATGGAATGCCTCAATACAAGGCGCCTGAGCAACAGGCACCGCAACAGCCTACGAAGGCCTATCCGTGCAGCACCTGCGGCAAGGGATTCGCCCGTCGAAGCGATTTGGCTCGTCACGGTAAGGTTGACCCCGATCCTCTGTCAAAACAACAATACTGACTGAAGATAGAACGCATTCATAGTGGCATCCGTCCCCACGTTTGTGACTTTCCTAACTGCGGAAAGCAGTTCATTCAACGATCTGCACTTACTGTTCACCAACGCGTCCACACCGGAGAAAAGCCCCATATGTGTGAACGTTGCGGCAAACCTTTCAGCGACAGCAGTTCCCTCGCCCGTCACCGCCGCATTCATTCTGGCAAGCGTCCGTACAAGTGCCCTTATGCCGATTGCCAGAAGACCTTCACCCGCCGTACCACTTTGACGCGACACCAGAATCACCACACTGGCACTGTCGAGGAGGCTGCTGCTGCTACCGCCGCAGCTCTCGCTGCGCGCGGAGCCGTTGCCAAACCGAACTCGGCCCGCTCTGACGGAGATGCCATGTCTAACCGTGGCTCGCCTCTGACAACGCCCTCTCCCGGTCAGCGAACGCTTTCGATGTCCCCTAGCGCAGACAGCATGCACCGCGCCAACGCCGAGTTCCAGTATATGGGCAACAGTTCGCTCCCAGTGCACCTTCAAAGGGACATGCACGTTGGTAGTCCTGCATCGACATCCTCGACTGGCTACAACACCAGCATCAGACCTACTTCCCACCCTACGGGCTACGGGCCACCCCCCACACTGGAGCCTAGCGTTGAGCAGCATTCTGGTCCTGGCAGCGCAGGCGGTAGCCCTCACATGGGCAGTGTTGGCTGGCAGTCCCCATCTCATGTGCCATCGCCTTCGCATAGCAGCAACGGCGGCAACGGATATACGTACCCCGATCCCGATGCCTACCCAGCTGCTCCCTCCCTTGGAGGACAGATGTTCTACGGCAATGCTGCACAAGTTCGCCGGCCTCAGAGCACAGAGCCCCCTGCCGCCTACGACCTGAAGGGTCGCCAGAGCGAGCTGTGGGCGGGTGCTCACTAAAAGAACCCATGGTCAAACATCATACCCAAATTATCCTTGGCTTTTGTCGTCTTTGATGACTTGAGCTAGTCCCAGGATAATAACTGCCACGACAGGCCAGGAAGAGTGCAGTTCCAACCATTTCCTTAGTGTGCTTATTCCATTTCTTTGCGACACGAAAAGTTTGTGCATGGCAAGGTTGGGGGAGGGTAAATACATACAACTTTAATACTACGGGCTGCACCGGGACTGGGTCAGGGAGATACCAAAAGCACGGGCAGCCATCTGGTTCGATTTACACGCCTTTTCTTTTGTTTTGATAGACGGGCGGAAAGCACACTTCATGATGACTGGGTTCTGCCGCATGGGCGGGTATTGGCTGGAGGTAAAGGGCTGGGGGAGTTTCCAATACAGGAGACGAGCACTCTTGGGCGGCATGCCGACGGATCGGCGGGGAACCCCGATAAAGGAACTGGACCTCTGTTTTGTTGCGGATCTTTGTATGCAAACCTGTACTAGACAATGAACGCGCGTAGCTTATTCTTCTCATCTCAAATTGGACTTGCAGGCCAGTGAATGCACCCGCATCTGCTTGTATGGGGATGTGACCAGGGAAGCTTGAGGACCGACCTTAGGCTGGTCAGTGTGCTGACGGGGTGCACATGCAGTCTGGAGCGTAGCGTTCGTTCGTTGGAACGGGACTGACGACCCACTGCACTTCACGAGCATGCTAAGAGGTTTAAAGGGTATGTTGATGCAAGCGAATTTGTGAGAAAGAGACATATATCAAAATGATGTGGCGTACCGTAGCGTCTTCTTACTCATAGGTTCTTAATAGTGTTTGAGATGAAAGTAGAGCAAGATGAAAGGGGCCATATCCATCAGGTAAAGGCAGTGTCAGCTATCAGCCAAAACATCTCGCTTGACGAAATCGAGATTGATAGACTATTTTATGTATCTGCATCGGGATGTCTGCAGCAGTGATCGTGCATGGCTATGAGGTAGGCAACGAGAAGGATGAACAACGAAGAAGGACAATAAGAGGTAAAGAACAAGACCTGGCCGGTGCACTACGGCCTCTTTGCTGTTTTTGGTGTCGGATTGATGAGAAAATCAGAAAAAGAATTGGGTAGTGAAAAGGGGATTTGTCTGCCGAATGTTGACTCCTCATTGGCTGACCAGTGACGCACAGACGGGAATTGGACCTGATTGGCTGCATATACTCTTGGGGGGCCTGCTGTATTCCGTAGTGGGAATTGATTAGTGAACTTCATTCCGCCTTCAGATCGTTCCGAAGCTCAGACACCCGAATCTCCAAGTTCAGTTCGTCGGGGCAGGAAGAGATGTGAGAGCGTACCGGGAAAGGAGTGAGGAGGAAGGGGCAAGATCATGGTAGACGACACTCGCGGCATATTGTCCGGTCCGTTGAATCGGTATAGTGTTTTGGATTTTAGATCACTCAGGCGGAGTGTTCTTGCGGAATCAGAGGGTATCACATACCTGATTACTACCCAAGGCTAATAGGTAGAAGAAATCATAATTGATAGGAATACTGAGGGGTGTTGGCGCAAGTCGCCTGGGAGGAAGCCGAAGGCACGGAGATGCCTGGGTGCCTGTGGGCTATTTATCCCATGAGAAAGAGCACGAAGATCTTGATTACTATTCATTGTGTCTCTTGATATCGGCCGGGCGGCGCCCATTTTTCAGCCCGCTTACATACGTTTCGAGCTCATGCGCTTTACCGTGGAATCCTGCTCAAAATGGTGTGTCGTTTCTTCCCTCTCGCCTTGTTCGTTGACCCGTGACCTGCTTAACCTGCAGATGTTGACCATACTCCCCAGAGAGATTTGACCCCATCTGGAGCCGAGGCATTTACATGTCGGGTGATACAAACACCACAGAGAAACCCGCCACCCAACTTCCCACTGAGAGAATCCTATCTCTCGGCACAACATTGCGGCCGCCGATATGACTGTTATTCAAATTGAAGCCGTGACCGACTTGCTCTGCCCGTGGTGCTATGTCGGGAAGAAGAACCTCGACCGCGCTATCGATATATACCGGGAGATGGACCCATCCGTCAAGTTTGAAGTTGACTGGAAGCCGTTTTATCTCATCCCAGCCTTGAAGAGTTCAGGTGCGTTTATGCTACTTGGTCTTTTGCTACGTTTGCACTGATATGGACAACAGGTTACGACAAGCGTGTCTTCTACAAACAGAGGTTCTCTGTGTCAGGAGACTACGAAACCACATTCTCTCGCATTTCCTCCATCTGCAGCCAGGCGGGTATTAACCTCGACGTCAGCGGCACCACAGGCAACTCCCGCCAGTGCCATAAGCTCATTGCCCTCGCACTGCACAAGGACCGCGACGTTCAGGATCGGCTGCTGAACGCTGTGTTCCGGGGCCACTTCGAGGAGGGCGCCGACATCACGGACCGGGGGTTTCTGCTGGCGGCGGCAGCGGAGGCGGGACTCGACGAGAATGAGGCCGCGAGTGCACTCGACAGCGTAAGGGCTGGGGAGATTGTTGATGGGGAAGTGCTCAGTGCCAGAAAGGCTGGCGTCACTGGCGTCCCGACCTTCACTGTTCAAGGGCGGTGGAGAGTTGGCGGGAACCAAGAGCCAGATATTTTTCTTAGAGTTTTTGAGCGGGTTGCCGATGAGGGTTGAGAGACACCAAGAATCGCTGGCTAGTGTTTTCCCCCATTTCTTCCTAGCCAAGTCAGTTGGCATCGGAGAGCAGTAGCAGACGATACCATAGCGATGAGCTTCACATCTAGCAACTTTCTTTCTATTCATCGTATTTTCTGCCCGTTTATCGCGGGAGCACTTGTTTCTGACCGGCCGTGACAAAGCCAGATTCGAAACATCTATAAGGCCGAAAGCAAAAGACACCTGCCCGGTTCGCCCCGAAAAATAGACTCCCGTCCCTCAAACGCCCAAAAATGCAATTTAGTGTGTTTTCCGCGCCTACCGCTTGGTCATGTGACTGTAATCCTTGAGCAGATGCTCCATATGGGTGTTGGTCGTCTTGCCAGTGCGACGGACAGCGCGCTTCTTCTGCTGCTTGCCCTTAGGATCGACTTTCTTGATGGTACTGGGGTCGGCGCTGGCAGGTTTCTGCCCGACCGATATGAGCTTCTTAACGATGTCGTCGGTGCTGGGCACTTCGACGGCGTTCCACATGCGTTTAAACTCGTCGTCAACATGGTGGTGGAGCGAAGCGTCATCAAGCCAGATCGCACGAGGGTGCTGTTCCTTTTTGGTTTTGACAATCAGAATCTTATGCTCGCGCTCCAGCTCCATCAAAGCCTGGTCGCAATCCGGCCAACCGTCTTTGAGGTCCTTGACAGACGTTCCCTCTGCATCCTTCTTGCTCTGTAGGTGGCGCAGAAGCGAAATCTTGTCCTTGACACCGGGAATGATAGGGCGATGCACATAAGTGCCCGTTTTCCACGTCTGCTCCGAAAGCTTTGGATCAGGGACCCACTGGATGCGAGGGTGCCTACGCATGGCTTCAACGAGAGACTGCTTATGCTTATCGGTGCTGCGCGTCTGGCCGAGATGGTCAAAGATTTCGGTGGCTGTTTTGGGCTCGTCTTTCCCCTTCAACCACTCGAGGGCGTACTGCATCTGGGTGAAGACCTCCTGCCCAAAGCTCGTGTTGGCCGGCTGCGAGTAGACGACTGCATTAGGATCTCGCTTGCGCTTGGTCGAAGAGGAGGCATCGTTCTTAGACGCGGTGCTGCCAACAGAGGGCGAGGGCGAGGGCGGTGCAAGGGATGGCTTTTTGGAGTTCAGTTTGCTGGCAGCCGAGGCAAGCGAGCTGTTGAAAGCTGCCTTCTGCTTCTCGAGGAGAGACGACATCTTTGGATATTATTTGATATGCAAGGCTGTAGGATATAATAGGTTGGCCGAGAACCAAGGAGGGAAGCTTTAAACAGCAAATGACTCAGAGGGTGCCCCAGGAAATGCACTCGTCCTATACCGCTCTTATGGCGCCTTCAATGCGGAATCGGTCCTCTCACGAGTCACCACGCAGCCTCACGGGCAGTTGCGAATGTATTGTCCAGAGAGCAGGCTCTAGAGTCGCAGAGAAAGTAACTGCCTTAACCTTTCTAGTACAACTCGTACAGTCAAACCTATCGCCTCTTCCGTTGTATTCCTTTGAGCTTTGCTGACGCGATGACGAGCTTATGTGGTCGCGTTTCGTCTGCGGCTTCCTGCCTCGTTCTCGTCTTCGCAGTCGCTTGACTCGGTTCGCCTCCTTGTATGTCACTCCTTTACTGCCGCCGGTAATGCTGTTTGGACTTCTACAGTGTAGTCGGCGGAAGCTGCGGTCAGCCGATTGACAATGAAGATGCGGGTTGTGTGACGTGGACGGGCGATCTTTGATGGTCTAGTGGTGGGATGCTGCTAATTCAATTCTCTTGGACGTTCGACGTTGTGGCGTTGACGAGGCTGGAATTGCTCAGCCACGAAACAATCGCTATCACGTATCAACGATTTTCCGATATGTATGTTTAAGTTGTTGGTGTCTAACCCCTTCTCCCTTGTATGCACAGTAATATGTGCGCTATTGTGTTTACTGGCTTACTGTTACAGTATTTCCCTTTCACAAGCATTTCTCACAACTTAGGTCCGAGGAAAGATTCGGAAGGACCAACCCTCGGCGCGGTTCACTTTCCGCTGGTAGCAACCCGAGAGTGCACAGACCACTCACCGTGGGAACACTTGTTAGCATTATTATGGACAAACTGCAAATCGATTTAGAGAGGCGAATGTCACTACTGCTACAAAGGTATCGGAACAGCAAGTGTGCTGGAGTTTAGAATTTAGTTCGTGGAGTTCCGTTCACTTTTGGATATTAATGGTTATGGAGACGCGGGTCCTGCGATACCTACTTAGTAGTTGGCTATAAGCACTGGACAGACAACGGACAACAAAAAACAGACGAGAACCACGAATTGCCTAGAGACTAACTCAACATGAAGTAGACACACGTTCTCCATTGCCAACCATATCCAATGCTGCGTATCCACTCCAAGCAACTGATTTATCGTCCATTAGCATCGTGACTGAACGTATATTCTATTAAAAGCATATCTTCACGCGGCGGAATTGGCTCAGTCCGACTGACCGCAAGACCCTCCACCGCCCGAACCGACACCCAAAAGCTCCCTTCGGCCGTCCTCGCCGAGTCGCCGCTTCACTCGCCAAATCTTGTGGTTATAAAAACGGAAGTCCAGTAATCCCCCGTCACGTCCGTCCTACTTGTCCATTACAGACGACGCGGGCGCGTTTCCCTTCTGGAAGTGTGCACGACGACGACTTCCCTCCTCCTCAAACTCAGGTGATACATGAAACCCGGATGAGTAGCTTATGCAGCGGTCTGCTGTTGCTGCTGCTGGTACTGGTAGGCGACGTAGGCGAGGACACCGCCAATGAGGAGGACGGCGTACAGACCGACACCGAAACCGGGGCTCTCGGTGTGGCTAGCGGAGCTGGTGGCCGCGGCTTGCTTCTTGGGGGCAGGGTCACCGGGCTGGATGAGGAAGACAGATCAGTACCACTTCGCTGGACCGGGGTTTACTCATGCATGGAAGAGTTTACTCACCTGGCGCTTCAGGTTGCCAATGTAGAGCTGCTCCAGAGTCTCACGAGCCTCGTCGCTGTGGCCGACATCCTCAAAAGCCTCAGTAGAGTCCTGTCCGCCGACATCAAGAAGAACCTCCTCGCCACCGCTGTGTAAGAGATCGAAGTGGTTAGTTTGGACGAACAATTGGGGACGGGGGGGAGGAGGACGGCGTCCATTGGGGGAGCGAAAGCCTCAACTTACGGGTGCTCGTCGACAAACTTGGTGCAGTCGTAGATCTTGTCATGAACTACGATGTAAATATCCTTCTTGGTGTTGTGCTCGGCAACATCCTGGTAGGTGAGTTCGAGGACCATTGTGACAGATTTCGCAAAAAAATACCCGGGGGTGATTTTTGGTTGTAAACGTGTCTCCTTTTTGTTGTGTTTGTTGGGAAGAGCAAACAAATCTGCAAGGCGGTCTGTCGGCGGTAAAAAAGGATGGGTGGATGCGCAATGAGGTTGAAGAAACAAACCTGTTCACGGGAAGAGACTTTTTGGCGAGATTTGGTGGTCGGAATTGCACAAGAGGAATCAGACCAGAGGAGCGTCTCTCGGATGTTGTTGAGCCCGGTCACTATCGCGGATCCAGGTAAAATTGGGGGGGCACAAACGCTGACAGCTGATGGAAGCTTCTGCTTGGACAGTGGGAACAATGGGACAGCTTGGGGGGACAAAGGACATCGGGGGTCCGCTCGGGGAGGTTACGGGCCAATAAGGGATATCGAAATTAGTGCACGGCACTTCTGATTCGCTGATCTAGTGGGTTATGGGCCTGCAGGGTTTAGGGGAATTGACAAGAGGCAAGAGAGTGTTTACTGGTTGTTCAGGGCCTTTTAGAGGACTGAAAGGAGGTAGGGACACTGGCTGAATGAGATTGAGACTCCGGCGGGGACTAGAGTGATACCGCCGTCCCTTTTCGGCATCGCATTCGGGCACTTTGTCCTCAATCCACTACTGGCTGCCAATTTTACCATGGTGAGATCTGCCCCAAACCCGCTCTACCCACCGGCATTCGTACCTTACCTCGGACCTTGGAAAGCCAAGCCACGTTTCCTTCCCCGCCCATTGAGACTTGACCGGCTGGCTTCGAGTCAGGGCGAATACTTGCATGGCTCTGTATGTGGACGATAAAGCATAAACGATGAACACCATCCTTACTGCCCAACCCACCTGCAACTAGCTAGTAAGAAAGGTTAGCTCGTTTTGGAATGCAATCCCCTACGTAGTAGATTGCCGGACTCGTGTCGGGATCCGGTAGATGTGGCTGGAAAATATGCCCACATCTACAGCATCTGGCGCAATCACTTACTCAGGTCTGAATTTCAGCCACAGGGTCCGGCTCCAGTCTTTCGTGTTCGTATCCTTGCATTGCCAAACCCAAAGAACCCCCAATTGTTTGCTCCGCCGCAGCTGGCCGTTCCCGCGGGGTTCTCTTCAACTAGATACCCACATCACACCCTCTGATGACTGGTTTGGGTTCTCGGCGATTCTGCCTGTCGGAACGTTCCTTATCTCACCGTTCCATGGGGTAGCTTGGACGTAAATGGCGCTCGCGGACTTCTTGCCCGACGGTAGCCAACCCCGGGTTCCACGGAGCGCTCGGAATTTCCAATTCTTGGGACGGCACCTGATTCAGATGGACGAATCTCATGTCTGAAAAATGTCACCCTCCCCTTATTTAGCTGGAGCAACGTAAGGCCAGCATTTTTGGCTCTTTAGTCACTTCTCCAAACCACGGAGAAGCTCGTGACCCGCGTGCTAATCCACCCCCACGATGACGCTTGGAAACTCGGGATGATGCCGAAGTATTCCGTGCTGTCTTCGGGATCGAGATGTAAGCCGCCCGTGCTACTACTATAGTAGCACGCAGCCCAGTGACAAAAGGCGGGGAACGCGCGGGGTAGTAAGAAGGCTCTTGATATCGGCTTCTGACTTGGGCTATTTCTAAACCCATCCCCTCCGTAGGACAAGTCATTTTGACCGGTAAGACTCGCGATACTTTGCCTAAAGGGGCAATTTTCTCCGATATATTCCTCTGCACTTGTTGCATTCCATCCACTATTGCATGGGAGAGTTTTGGTTGGTGTAGTATCGGGGCTGCTTGACGTCAAGTCTCCAGTCTATACATGCACCGAGTCCTCGCTGTAAAAACAAAACAAATAGACTTATTCCAGCTTTTAGACGACCTTCGCCTGCCTGTGCGGAAGGAAATCACTCTAATGCCATGAGCTCTAACTAGACACCAAACCCACATCGCCAGCTTATCGCCTTGAGCTTCCCCCACCAATATCTTGACCGAGGCGGTATGAGGTGATCTTGTCCCACTCAATCTTCTGTCGCGTCACTGGCAGCTGCCGTCTCAGACCCTTAAATGCTCCCTCGCTTAGGCTCGTGAAACCTCTGTTCAGCTCCTCCTGGTACTTCTTCTCCGACGTCGAGATTTCCTTGACGATGCCAGCGCCTGTGCCGGAGACAGATGTCTGTGTAGGACGGCTGGTAAGCAATCGGACGTTGCCGTCTTCGTAGTAGTGTACGTCAACCTTGACGGAGCCCCCGAGGCTATCGGACGAGGGGTCGTAGATGTAAAGGGAGCGCCAGCGGCCGTTCCTGGGAAACGTCAGTAAGGTGCAGCAACTACAATAGATGGCACGCACCAGAAGTTGTTAGGAGAGTACTTGTTCGAGACAATGATAATGGCGACCTTCGAGTCGTTCTCAGTCGGGTAAACACCGTAAGCGGCGTTCGGGAAATGCTCTTTCACGTAGGGGCCGAGACTCTTCAACGTTGACTTGCTGTACCACACTTAGCGGAAGCCCGTATATCCGTACCGTAGAACCTACATCAAGTCTGCATTTGCGCTCTCCAACACGTAGCTCTTTGCGTTGCTGGCCTTCTGTGTGCTGTGATCAAAAGAGAAGCTCGTAGAGCTTTCTACGTCAAAGTACTGGCCATCGCCAAGCGAGCTGTGAGAGCTAATAATGACCTGCAATATTCCCTTAGCTTCCGAGTGCTTCTGCATAGCTTCACTTAACCAACCTGCTGGCTGCCCCCTGGCAGCTTCACCGTGATAAACTGCTCCTCATTGTACTTCTCGAAAGCCGGCTCGAGACTGGAGACAAGTTCGGGATCGGATACTGTGAGTGATTTGATGTCTTTGTCGCATTAGCACCTGTCGAGCTAGCTGCAGGATCGAATGGTGAAAGGTGATTACCTGCGATGACATCTGCGAGCTTCAACAGGTCAGCTTGGCATGCCGCACGTGGGGGAGAGCTGGAATTACCTCGCCTGGGGGAGCACCCTCCACAAAGGAGGACACAGTCTCGATCTGGGACATCTTGAAGGGAAAGCTGCAAACTTCGATCTCGCAGTGTCGCGTCAGTAGGTGATGATGTGGATGCGATGCTGAGCTGTTCCCGATGTTGAAACGTAATGCGGGGCGGTTGGAGGCAGTACAGGGGAGGAAGGATTGGCCAGGAAAGGGGCATTTATTGTTAGTGCGGGACTTCCACTTTCGCGGAAAGAAGCGGGCAAAAAATGTACTTTCTCATCGCCAAATCTCAAGGAGGATAATGATGCTCATCTAGCAGCCTTCTTTTTGTTTTCTAATTTCAAAGCTTGCATACGTCTTTAAAGATCGATCGCTACGTTGCTATGGGTATGTATTAGAACGTGGACGCCTATTCTGCCCCCAATATCCGTCCCTCATCTTCCGGCTCAATAGTCAAGCACCCGCCTTATGTTATCATATACCCCTACACAAGTCAGCTTTTGATTTGCAACATCAAAAAGGGCACAACTTACTCGAAACATCTGGAATGTTGAACTTCTCATACAGCAATGGTGTATGAATGCTCCATCCTGCAACTCTTGCAACGGGGGCCTCCAGTCTGAGGAAGGTATCAGGGTCTTCCTGGATGGCCGCGGCAACCTCAGCGCCAATGCCGGCGTTAACCATTGCCTCATGCACAACAATGCAATGGCCCGTCTTTCGGACGCTCTCAAATACGCACTCCTTATCCCAGGGGTAGAGAGTTCTGAGATCAATGAGCTCCACGGAGATGCCCAAATCTTCCTCAGCCTTTTGGATGGCAGACATGCACGTGTACAACGGCTGACCATATGATACTATCGTCACGTCCTTGCCTTCCTTCAGAACTTCCGCTTTGGATAGCGGCAAGGTATACGCTCCCGTAGGGACCTGTTCGACAGCCGCGCGATAGAGAATCTTGGGCTCCATGAAGATGCACGGGTCATTGCTGCGAATGGCCGACAACAAGAGGCCTTTGGCCTGAAGAGGTGACCTTGGCATGATAACCCGCAATCCGGGAATGTGCGTAAACAAGCTCTCGGGGGATTGAGAATGGTAAAGTGCGCCGTGTCCGACACCACCGCAGGGCATGCGTACCGTAAGACCGCCTACACTGCGTCCACATGCACCATCTCTGTACCGGAACTTGGCGGCCTCATTGACAAGCTGGTCAAAGGCTGGGTAGATATAGTCGGCGAACTGGATCTCTGCCACAGGCCGCATGCCCTCCGCCGCCACGCCGATGGCGAAGCCCATAATGCCCTGCTCTGTCAAGGGTGTATTGAAGATGCGATCTGCGCCATAGGTCTCGGCCAGCTTCATTGTGCATCGGAACACCCCGCCAAAAGCGACATCCTCGCCAAAGACCATGACAGAGTCGTCTTCGGCCAGCGCGATCGACAGAGCGTCATTGATGGCCTGAAACAGGTTCATCTTCTTTGTCGTTCCATTGCGAACCTCTGCAGGCAGTTCTGCTGTGCTGAGAGCGGTCTGAGAAGAATGCGCAAGGAGAGACGTCGTCGAGTAGTCGACGGGAATATTGAGTTTCGCATTGGGAGGATGCGTAGAGTAGAGCCGAGAAACGGCAAGGGGGAGCTGGCTCGATATCGACGGCGCCAGCGCTCGCCGAAGGGGACGCATTGAGATTGACCTCATTATGGATGATTCTGAACCGACAAACTTCATTGAGAACCAATTCCCTAGATGACAGACGGTTCAGAGAAGGAGGAAATTGAAACCGCCGGCCAGACGAGGGAAGTCGTCCCTAACCCGAGGGATGCGGGTGATGTAAGTTCGGCTTGCAGCGGCGTTCGCGGGGTCGCAGCGGTCCTTGGCGGCCATGTCACTTAACGCCCTGATAAGGAAGGGCCCGAGCGATTGTTGCCTAGCCAACAGCCGAGTCGCCAATGCAGCGCCAAAACAGGGCAGCGGAGATGAATACGACCTTGGTAACCTTGGCGTCAACACGTATATACCTCTGGAATGGATGCAAGTCAATAAATTCCGGTAAAACGGCTGCTAGCACTTCCTGGACTGCATTCCAGTTCGACGAGCAATGGCGCCCGGTGATTCCTCGAGAGAGTCGTCGCGTCGACCGCGGGACTCAACGGGCAGGAAACATCACCACAAGAAACGACGCTCACAAGACCATCACCGGTCAAGACGACCTGCGACGGACTCGGGAGAGAGTAGGGCGGAAAGAAGCTCGCAAGCGCTGTCCGCAAATGCGCTGGGGAAATTAAATGAGGAGAATACGAGAAGACACCGAAGAAGGGAATCCGACGCGGACAGGCCCAGAGATGCGGCCAGAGACGCAGAAAGGGAAAGAATGAGAAGAGAGAGAAGAGAAAGAAGAGAGAGAAGGGCGCAGCGTGAAGAGTACAGGGATTCGCCCAGAGAAAGACCGCATCGGGTTCGACGTGACGAGTACAGTGATGTGACCTACGAGAAACCGCGGAGAGAGCACCGGAAGAAGCGAGTGGTCAGCGGCGCCATCCTCGAGGAGGGCCGAGGCTCGCGGGGGTTAAGAGGTGGCGGATGGAGCAGCTCAGATAACAGCATTGAGAAGGAATACCTTGTGGGCGATCCCCCGAAGCCGATCAAGAAGCGGAAAAAGCTTTGTGAGTATTCCCAAGGTGGGGTTGCGATCACCGACTAATTGCAGCAGGGATTTGCCTTGGGATATGCCTGGTTCTTCTCATCATCATTATCGTCGTGGCAGTGGTGGTCAGCAAGAATAATTCCAACAAGAAGGAAACGAAGACGGTAGACCTCAATGGTCAAGATAAGAACAGCATCCCGATGAAATGGCGCGGTACCTATCTCGACCCGTGGTCTTGGGCGGACACGACCGACTTCAACGTCACTTTCACCGATCAGATGGTTGGCGACCTGCCTCTTATGGGTCTCTACACCGACTGGGACGACTCGAAGCGCGCCAACGATAAGGTCCCGCCTCTCGACGAGGCTTGGGGGTCGTATGGATCCAGGCCGGCACGAGGAGTCAACGTTGGAGGGTGGCTGAACCTCGAACCCTTCATCACGCCGTCTCTCTTCGACTACGACTCCCGCCTAGGAATCATCGACGAGTACACGCTCTGCAAGCACTTGGGTGCCAGGAAGACGGCTGAAGTGCTCGAAAACCACTACAAGACATTTGTGACGGAACAGACATTCAAAGAAATTGCCAACGCCGGCCTCGACCATGTCCGCATCCCTTTCAACTACTGGGCCGTCGAAGTCTACGACGGCGACCCGTACCTGTTCCGCACCTCGTGGAGATATCTCCTCCGTGGCATCGAATGGGCGCGCAAGTACGGACTCCGCGTGAACTTGGACGTACACGGCCTGCCGGGCAGTCAGAACGGATGGAATCACTCTGGTCGGCAAGGAGTCATCGGTTGGCTCAACGGCACCGACGGAGCCACCAATGGGCAGCGCAGTCTCGACATGCATGACCGATTATCCAAGTTCTTCGCGCAAGACCGGTACAAGAACATTATTTCGTTTTATGGACTGGTCAATGAACCCAAGATGACGGAGTTGAGCGTTTCGGACGTGATTGCGTGGACGGAGAAGGCATACAAGCTGGTCAAAGACAATGGTATCCGCGGCATCGTGGTCTTTGGAGATGGGTTCATGGGCCTGCACAACTGGCAAGGGCGAATGACGGGGTACAGCGACATGGCGCTGGATGTGCACCAGTATGTCATTTTCAATACGGACCAGATTGCGTTCACACGCAAAAAGAAGGTCGAGTATGCGTGCGACGGCTGGACAGAGCAGACAGTGCAGTCGATGGACACATCGACCGGCTACGGGCCGACACTCTTCGCCGAGTGGTCGCAGGCGGATACGGACTGTGCGAAGTATGTCACCAACGTTGGCTGGGGTAACCGATGGACGGGTACGTACGACACGGGCAACTCGTCGACGTCGATTCTTACGCCGCGATGCCCTACGCAGGACTCCAGGTGCGACTGTGGGGTGGTCAACGGCGATGCCAAGGGGTTCAACAGCGACTACAAGAAGTTTTTGCAAATGTTCGCCGAGGCGCAGATGCATTCGTTCGAGAAGGGGTGGGGATGGTGGTACTGGACCTGGGACACGGAGAGCGCGCCGCTGTGGAGTTACAAAAAGGCTCTCGAGGCCGGAATCATGCCTGCCAAGGCATACGACCGAGACTTTGACTGCTCCGGGACCATTCCGTCTTTTGACAGCCTGCCCGAGTACCACCGTATGTGAGGGGCTCCTTGGCAAGGCCGGGCCGGACGGACAAGCGGCCTTTTTTTTTCAGTTTATTTGCATTACTATTGGCGTTTCTGGAGTAAGCAACTTGCATCGCATAGTAGTGGACGAGACACATAGATTGACGGGGCGATGATGGATATGTAACGACAAGGGCGGAGATGACGGATGTAGTTGGTCATGTATGATAACAACGCCTAATGGAGATGTACACGAATACTCCGTGTAGATAGTTCACACCAAAGATAGTATTGCCGGGACTGAAATCAGTCAGACAGGCACAACACATATTTTACTGACTCAGACGGATTCTGGCTGCGTTAATCATACGGATCTGGCTCCCCATTTTTAAGATGAACTCGACGCTGACATGATTCCATGAAGGCACAAATAGCGTGTGCTAAAGAACCACTTTTGCACGTGGTTCCCCAAAGCTTACATTAAAAAGACCAGACAGCTGTCAAGAGTGAGCACAGACGGGGCTAAGATGGGAAGAGAAAAAAGATGGATACAACTGGAAAAGGTTAAACGGTTTCGACTTCGCGGCTTCGGCTTCCTGGAAGAAGCGAAGTGACATGGATTCTGGATGCTAGAAGGCGAGGGTGGGGGAGAAGGTAACAGCGCAAGGAAAATTCCATTGCATGTCTCTGGGATCGATCCGTAGCCCACATGCCAGGTCTCTGGTGTCGAACGGGTAATTTTGCTGTAATCGAAATTAACTATAAGACCGCCATGAGAAAGAAGGGGGGAAAAGCCAATCTCGATACCACTATGTCGTAGTAAGCCCATCCCCATCCTCCATGAGCGGCTATTAAGTAGATCGGGGCAGGGAAAGCCCAAACTTAGTCAGGCCATGTGGAATTCCGCTCGATCACTGTTCAAGCTTTTTTTTCCATCTAGTTTTCTAGAAGTTTGATCTAGAACCAATTTGATAGGGTTGACAGTTCCTTGTTATTATTACTTTTTGCTTTTTTGTCTTTTTCTGGTTTAGCACGCTTTTGAACCCCCAAACCGTCGCTGTAGAAGGAGCCAAAAAAGCATCCCAAAAGAAGGGAAGAGAAACATCGGTAGGCGAGCCCCCCTCATGTCTCAGCTCGGAACGCAGATGCCGAGAGTCCCCCGGTCGGCGCAGCTTTAGAATTGGAAGCTGTGACTCGACCACTTTCTAACGTCATGTTTTGGGAGGTGCCATTTCCGATCCTCGCCCCGCATCCACCCGACCTTTGGTTATCATGTTTTTTTCCTCTTTTTGCAATATGTAGCTGCTGCTGCTCACTAACAACACTGGGCTAGGCAAAAGTAGTGATGAATGATGAAATGATGTGCTTACGCCCTACTACCGAATGGGTATCCTTCCGTCTGACAGGTCCCATTCACTCGGTCACCTACTCTTTCTCTCGCCCATATGTTGGTTCGGATGCGATTCATCACCTCGCCTCTCACCCACCACATAGTACGCAGTAGATCGCAGGGTCTATGGGTAGCGTCATGCACCCACTTCCTGAGGTGGGAAGGATGATGCTCTTCCCACTTTCGCTATTACTATCGCCGCCCATGACGAGGTCCACCCCTTTTCCAATCGGGAGGGCGGGTTTTCCCTAAAGGCGAACCCGCGCCAAAGGGTCCTGGTCTGGGCTGAATAATCGTCAAGGTGATGGGAAATTTTACCTAAGAGTGCGCCCTACGACTGGTGTTTGCCCGTTTTTGACTAATGTTCCGATATGTGATTCCCAATCCATCTGCCCCTTCGCGAACTGTCGGGAGTTCCTCGCGTTTGTAGTCCAGATTTGTCCTCTCTTTTTTGGACCTCGCGCTTCCACCCACATAGATTGAAGCGTCACAATGAAAGAGGACCCGTTTCTTATAACATCCAAATAAATACCCAGTCCCTTTGTGACACTTTTGTTTGCAGCAGAATCCCCCAGAGGCCTGCCTGGCAACCATCCTGTCAAGATCCACAACCGCTCCTGGAACTCGGAACCCGGCCCATAATTATCTGTCGTTTCCGTACATAATACCCGACATCCGCAATCCGCTAAGGTCAACGATTGTTATCAATCTCGTCTTTGCCATCTAAATTTTTTTATTAAGGGGAGCAAAAGGGAGGAGAAACAGAAGAGAAAGAACAAGAAGGGGGAAAAAAAAAAAACAGACTGTTGTCTGTAACGCCAACAGCCATGACAGACGTCGAAAAGGCTGAGAGCCGCTCAACGAACCCCGACTATGACGACGCCACCATCGCCGAGGACTCGGGCTTCGAGCCCATTCGCACGGGCGCCGCCCCTACGCGGTCGCTCCGCCAGTCACGGTCCCTAAGCCGGACACGGTCGCAAAACGGATACAGCGTCGACGACTACCAACCAAGCGATGACAGTCCGCAGAGGGAACCGGAAAAGGATCCGTTCGAAGTTGGTTTTGATGGCGGTGACCAAGACCCCCTGTGCCCGCGTAGCATGGGCAAAGCCAGAAAGTGGCTCATCGTCTCTATCGTGTCGTGTGCTAGCTTTTGCGTGTAAGTGAATGGGTCCAGGGTCTAATCCGGTGATCCGGTGTGGCCAGCTGTTGACACAAGACAGAACGGCGGCTAGTTCCATCTACACATCAACATATGCGCAGATGGATGCAGAGTTTGGCAACTCCAGAATCGTAGGCACCTTGGGCTTGTCAGTCTTCGTGCTTGGCATTAGCTTGGGCCCCATGTTCCTAAGCCCTCTCAGTGAGTTTTACGGCCGTCGCCCCATCTATTTGGTATCATGGGCCATGTATGTCATCTGGATCATACCGTCTGCCGTTGCCAAGAACATTGCGACCATGATCGTCGCCCGCTTCCTCGACGGCCTGTCAGGCAGCGCATTCCTGGCCGTGTCTGGCGGCACTGTGAGCGACCTTTTTGCGCGCCATGAGCTTCAGGCACCGATGCTCATGTACTCCCTGGCCCCCTTCATCGGACCTTGCATAGGCCCCTTGATTGGCGGATTCATCAACTATAACGCTAACTGGCGCTGGACGTACTACGTGATGATAATTTGGGCCTTCGCTCTGCTGGTTGCCATCGTCGTATTGGTGCCTGAGACTTATCGTGAGTGACTCTGGAGGGTGCGCCCCTGGATTGGGGCGAGAGGCTGACTTCTGCGGTTAGATCCGATTGTTCTACGGGCCAAGGCACGCAAGATCCGAAAAGAGACCGGCGACGAGAGATGGAAGGCCCCCGTCGAGAAGACGACCAAATCTGTCGCTCAGACCATCGGTCTGTCGCTGATGCGGCCATTCCAGCTTCTCATCTACGAGCCCATGGTTCTCAACCTCTGCATCTTCTCCGCCATCCTTTTGGGTATCTTGTACCTCTTTTTCGGCGCTTTCCCGCTTGTTTTCACGACCAACCACGGTTTCAACCTGTGGCAGGTGGGCATGACCTTTTTGGGCATCCTTGTTGGCATGTTCTTCGCTGCCGCGACCGACCCCTTGTGGCACCGTATACGTAGTCGGCTCATGGCGGACCTGGAAAAGGAGACAGGTGTTGAGGGAGCAAGTGAACCAGAGTTCCGTCTTCCACCAGTTATCTGCGGCGCTTTCCTAGTCAGCATCGGCCTCTTTTGGTTTGGATGGACCACCTTCTCTTGGGTGCATTGGATCCTGCCCATCATTGGGTCCGCGATATTTGGAGCTGGGTGAGTCGAATTTGTTTTCCTTTGCACAACATATCGCAAGTATAACCCCAAGATGGAAAAAGGCCCGTGGCTTCCCAGCATCCCCATGCTGGGACATGAGATGCCCGTGATCAGTCACGCAGGCTCCCGTTTGCAGATTCATGTGCTGGCGTACGCTTTTTGCGTTAGTCACGCTTTGTCATGCTCCGCGGGCCCATGGGATGAGCTTGATTTTCCCTCCTCCTCGACTGCGCTCAGAGAGAATGCAGCTAACCGTCTGGGCGTCCCGCAGAGTGGTCCTTGTTTTTACCGGCATTTTCACGTTTCTTGTAAGTATCGCTGTCCCACCGGCTGCCTTCGGTGGCGGACCAGGGGTCTGGAATCATTTTCAGGCCCACGAAGTTGTACAACAGAACGGTGCTAACACTTGGCTTGCAGGTCGACGCCTACCCTTTATATGCAGCGTCAGTGCTTGCTGCGAATGCATTTGTGCGATGCATGTTTGCTGGTAAGTGCACTTGTGGTACCAACGCTCTAATCCACTCAGCTGGGTTGTGCCATGTTTCGGAAAGTTCTAACTTGGATGTCTTTGACAGCCGCATTCCCGTTGTTTGGAACTCAAATGTACAACAAGCTTGGATATCCCTGGGCGACATCACTCCTCGCTTTTTTGACCGTTGTTATGCTCCCGTTCCCGTATATTTTCTTCAAATACGGCAAGAAAATCAGAAGCCGCAGTCGCTTCGCGAAGACTGCTTAATAAGGAAAATCTTGACGGACAGATATCGACAAGCAGGCTGAAAAGAACGAGAAAAACCGAAACAACTGGCACCCACACAGAGTCGGGACATTGGTGTACAGCACCAACAGAAGTTGGCTTGGTCGTAAGTGGCCGAAGGCGTCGCACGTAGCCTTGATGATGTTGTGGTTGCCTTATAATATACGCGTTCCTGACCCAAATTGTTGAGACGCATTGCCACTTGGCATTGTTGGACAACTTCACAACTGGGAGTCAACCTTGCACTCAAGAGATGCGACTGTTGATCGTGGCGATCATCATCCAGACGACAGTAGCTATTGTCTGCAGCTGCCCAAAAGTGTTAGACTGTCATTGATGGAAGAGATTTAGGCAGTCTGGCCCATCGTGGTCGTGGGTAACGCGACAGGAGCAGCCCGTCGAGTGGCTGCCAATAACAGGCGTGAGAAGCGATTGAATTTGTGCTCACATGCAACAAGATACCCCCCCTTAGTGGTTGCTAAACTATAGATAAGAAAATAGAAGACAGAGACG
This sequence comes from Colletotrichum truncatum, assembly GCF_014235925.2. NCBI lineage: Eukaryota > Fungi > Ascomycota > Sordariomycetes > Glomerellales > Glomerellaceae > Colletotrichum > Colletotrichum truncatum. Next base: position 6,045,647 of record NW_027222399.1, on the reverse strand, counting down.
CTCGGCAGTTCGGTTATGGCAATGTTAATGCAATGTGCGTAGCAAGCGGTGCTTGTGAGTCGCATGTCAAGTGAAGATGAAGTTGGTGTAGGGGATTTCGGCCCTCGGTTTGGACTTAATGTTTACCGTGAGTCGTGACTGTGAACGTGTACCTCCGTCGTGGATCGTATTAGATCTCACATGCAGCGGTTTGGATATTAGGGATGTCAAACGCCCAATAGAGTGGCTTGTAGGTGCATTGTTAACGTAATGCTGTGTTACTGGATTAGGTCATCTTGACACAGAGACGAGGGTATCCAAGGAGCCGACGCAAGACGGAGGAGTCAAGTGGTAGTTCTTATTAAAAGTTAAGTTTCAGAAATGACAAGATTGGCGAGGTCGACAAAAGAAATCTCAGATGAGCTCAAAAAAAGCAGAGCCATCTCTGGTCTGGCCAACCTGGTCCATTTTGCGAAGAAGTTTGTGTGATCAGGGGACCGTACTAAAATGGGATGCTCGGACTACATCTGGGTCTTAGTGGCCTGCCAATCTGCGGGTGCAGGTGCGTCGATAGTGTGTGTCCTGCAGGCGGCAGGCCAGTAGGACTAATTATACAGACTTTTAGGTACCAAGTACAGACGAGAGATACACTGGAAAATTGCAGAGGAGGTCCGCCCAGGCACTGTAAACAAATGAGTTGTGCCTCAATGACATGCCAGACCACCTTGATGACGCTCCCTCTGGTGGGCCTTAAGCGAATCTGCTGGCGGATGTAGGTACTGAATACCTCAGCCCTGAGCGAGTGTGGCGCCTTTTCTCGATGCCCATTGCCGCGATTTCATGTAACCGATACAGAGTGGGGCGACATGTGTGTACCCACACAAACCACCCACATTCTGTCAAGACCGGCGAATCGAAGGCCTGATATTTTCTCCAAGAGAAACCCCGCAGCTCAGCGCGCAAATCTTTGACCAACGGCAGCGAGGCTGGGATTCCATCCCTCGTCGGCTGTGTAAAACTAGTAGGCACTGTTGGAGTACTTTGCCGACCTTCTTTTCGCTTTCTCGTCAGATCCGACAACGACCTCGCGTGCTCCTCTTCCACCCGACCGAGGATAAACATCACAACCCAAGAAACCGACCTCGACCCCAAAACGACGATCTGCAATCCCCAATTGTCCCTCCGCGACTGCGATTCGTCCTGTGAGGCCTGACGTTGCACTGGAATAGTCACCGCCCGCGTGCTCTTGTGTTGATGCTTGTCGGCTTCAAGGGCCACGGTCACGGCTACTTGCAGACACTTCTCTCGGTCTCGACCTCTTAAATCCTCCGTCACATCACCTCGGCCCAGCGCCCGCCAATTTCCTGTCCGCCTCTCGACCCTGTACTTATCTTCGTCTTCGTGACCTCATGTGGTCCGCGACGCGAACACCGGTCCCAAAACGACTGCGTCAACTATCGAGTCCTAATCCTACCGTGACGAGCACGTAACACGAGAAACGCCTCTTTTCTCTCCACCACTACCTTGCTGAGGAGTTCTAACTGCTGAGAATACGAGCTTCAGGAGATCAACGCCCTCCCTTTTGCTGGTCTCTCCTGCGCCGGCTTACCTGTGAGCTTCTCGCTTGCATCCTCCTGCGGCGCACCTGGCAAAAGTGGTGAACCAACATCTTCCCGTCCATATTGTGGGAGCGCACAGCTTCTATTCTTGGTCTAGCCATTGAACGACCCACGTTGGAGCGAGACCTTGTGGGCGGCTCGACTCCTATTCGCAGACTCAAGATCTGTTGCGCGCGCGTAGGCCCTGGAAGTCAACAAGTTACGCTCGTTGTGCACTTTACCCTGCCTGCGGTACAAGTCAAATCCCAGCGTGCGAGACTACACTTTGACTGCAAAAGTTACCTCAGGCTACTTTCCGCTTTCCTCACCACGCTTGTCAGCGCGGCGTTGGGGCACACACTCGCACACGTTTGGGATTAAGCCGTCTAGTTGCGCAAACATAGCATCAAGGAATTTCATTTACCGAGGCTTGCAGCGCCTTGCCGTAACTACGGCAGCTTGTTCGTTGTTGTACTGTTCTGCCAAGGGGAGGCTTGTATATAAATCAAGACAAGATGCCAGACGGCCTCGAGGACCCTGGGACTGAGGTTTCGGATCCCATGTCCGATAATGACCACGAATACGACGACGAGACGCCATTAAAAGACGACGACGACGAAAAGATGGCGGAATCTCACGAAAGCGGCGCCGATAACAACGGCGAGGTGAAGAAGAAGTACGATCCTAAGGACCCTTCACGGCCGAGGAGGAAGAAGGCTCGCCGGGCGTGCTTCGCCTGCCAACGAGCCCATTTGACTTGCGGTAAGCTCTGCCCGGTTTCTCAGGGTCCGGCTCGCGATAGTCTTTGGTCAAGTGAATGCGTGTGATATGATATTGTCACTCCTCCGTGGTAATTGGGGGTCACATCTTTGTCTTGCTCCACTAGTGCAGCCTCTTGTGATGCAACCTTGCTGATGTGATGGCTACAGGAGATGAACGACCTTGCCAGCGATGCATCAAACGTGGACTGGCGGACGCCTGCCAGGACGGTGTACGCAAGAAGGCAAAGTATCTCCACGACGCTCCTCCTGAAGCTCTCCGGCCGGTGCTAGGCCCCAACTACAACCCGAACGCGGTCCCGACCCGTCCCAACGGCCAACGGCATCACAGCGGGGCCTCGGACACGGCATCGACCGCCGGCAGTACCTACTTTGGCCAGAGCTCTGCCGCATCCTTTCCCGTCTACTCGGGCCAGCAAACCCCCGTCGGCATTCCTGAAGGCCTTCCGTTCCAGGCGCAGCCATCCCCGATATCGCCGTCCTTCCCACAGCCGGGCAACAATGGTCGTTCAATTGGCGGCATGATCTCTCCCCAGGTCACCAATGACCCCTTTAATACGTTATTCGATCCGAGCAACCCGGCCATCTTCAACTTCGATCTTGAAGGACTCAACTTCGGCAGCCAATACGGCGCTATGGAGTTTGGAATGCTCGGGCACATGTCGTCCGGCGCAGCGGAAACACCGCCGCGGGACGGTTCATTATCTGGACCAAGTGGCGAAGTCAACTTCGGATCCACAAATGTCTTTAGCAATGGCAACAATCAGTTTGGCCAAGTCTACGATAGCGGTATGATCAACGATTTCATGGGTATAGACCAGTCTTCCAACGGCATGTACCAACAAGGCAACTTGCAACATGGCCTCCCACATGCCTACGCCATCGCTGCTGGCCCAACAAGCCTACATAGCCCAAGTACAGACAACACTGCGAGCCCGCAACCTACTAACTTTACGTTTGAAGGATCTCCGAGTGGGAACTTTGGCGCCGTTGGAAACTCCCAAACCATATCCGCCCCCTCACGTCCCAAGGCCAAACCTGGTCAACCCCAGAAGTCAGGCCCCCACTCCCTGCTGGGCAAGCGGCAACGCGATCCTTCGTCAATTTATGAGACCGTAAAGGAGCCGTATCCCTACCTGGCCGGCTTCCACGCTCTCATCGACTACCTCCCGAAGAGGTTCTCTGCCAACCGGACACTGCGCATAGCGAAGGCGCTCGCCAGTATCCGCCCATCCTTCATCGCTTGCACCAAAACGCTCAGTCGGCAGGATCTTGTTTTTATGGAAAAATGCTTCCAGCGGACGTTGTTCGAATATGAGGAGTTCATGCACCATTGCTCAGCGCCGACCATCGTTTTGCGTCGCACGGGCGAAATCGCCGCTGTCAACAAGGAATTTATCGCCCTGACAGGGTGGACTAAGGACGTCCTGCTCGGCAACGAGCCGAATCTGAACGTCAACACCGGCGGCACGGTGTCAGCAACTAACAGCGGTCGCAACACAGGCCGCGCGGGCTTCTCAACGCCTAAGGTACCGTCGGCCACGCTTGATCAGATCAAGAACGAGGGCAGCGGGCGCAAACAGCCCGTATTCATCGCAGAGATCCTGGACGACGACAGCGTGGTCGAGTTCTACGACGACTTCTCGCATCTTGCTTTCGGCGACAGTCGTGGCAGCGTTAACCGGACGTGCCGGATTCTCAAATACCGTACCAAGGAGCAGACGGAGGCTGCGGCGTCGTCAGACATGACGCCCCAGCAGGACCCGCGCAAGAGTATTCTTAGCAACCGCGTTACACGCATTGACGGCGAGCACGGCATTTCAAAGATCGAAAAGGACGGCAAGGTGGACTGCCGGTATTGCTGGATGATTAAACGAGACGTATTCGATATACCCATGTTAATCGTGATGAACGTAAGTGTCCTTCCCATCCCCTTAATTGGATGCCAGCGACTGACTTCCACAGTTTCTTCCATGCTATTATCAAAACAAGGAACCGCATCAACTAGCCGTTTAGTTTGGTTATGTAAGAAAAGTAAAAGGGGGGGGATCAGGGTATATATACATATATACATATGAAGGCATGGAAGGCGTTTGGACAGGTTGGAGTTTCATAACCAATCAAACATAGCCCCCTCTCCGAGAGGGCCGGACGGCGCATCTGGGCTTGTTGGGTTACCGATTCTAAGTTCACGGGCTTTTTTTTCCCCTAGCTGTTTCTTTTCTCTAGCTTCACTTCAGCCACCCCGAGGAGACTAAGGGTCGGTCAACCACCCGTCACCCTCATTGCGACGGAGAAGATATTCCTAGGAATTATTGAGAGAAGGTTCAATTCTAAATTTCTACGCTACGTCCGGTTTTTCTAGGCCCCCGTCGTGATTGTAACGTTAAAGAGACTTGTCTAATTCTTGGGCAGAGGCTCCACCAACCACTTCGCATCCAGCGCCCCGTCCTTGGCGGCACCGGGACGCAGCGAGGCGGGTGGCGCCCAGTTAGTCCTGTCGAGCGAGTTTCGCGCGACGTCACAGTCCAGGTTAATGTCCTTGATCAGCGCCTCAAGGGACTTGTAGTCTTTCTCCTCGCGGACGTAGCCCAGGATGAGCAGGCGCATGTGCGAGTCATAGAAGTCGTCGGAGAACTTGTGCAGCACGTGTACCTCCGCCGAGCGCACTGTGTTCTTGTAGAAAGGGTTGTAGCCGATGGACATCACCATGGGGTACAGCTGAAACTCGAGAGAAGGCTGGGCCGGGCCGTGGCCTGCGCCGGGAGGGGGCGCGACGCGGTCTGGGTGGGCGGCCGGGAGGGCGAGGGACGCCCAGCCAAAGTAGACTCCGGACTTGACCTCGTCGATCCAGGGCGTTTGCGAGGAATCGACGGGGAGGTTAGCTGTCGGGATACCGAGCTTTGTAGGCCTTGTTGTTAGCCTCTTGCTTCTTGTGTGCGGTGAAAGGACCAATGTCTGAGTGAGTATGTGATGAGACTTACCTCCTTGGATCCGCGGCCGAAGCCAGAGATGACCTTGCCTTCCATCTTGAGCGGGAAAGGCGCCTCAGGGCCCGACTCAGGGCCGACAATGAGCGGTCGTGATGTCTCTTCCGCCATCTTTGCGTCTTTTGGGTGAGAGGGTATGGTGTTGTGTTTGAATGCTGATTAATCACCTAAAGTGAGATTTCAGTATCAGAGCGCTTTCCCACCGTCGATGACTGCCCAGGAAGCGGGTGGCTCTTACACTGTGACGAGAGGTGCAAAGCAAACGGAGAAGGAAGCAGCCGTTAATGTGGCACGCTTAAAAGGAGTTTCACTGTCAAGGATCGCAAACAATCGGAGGTCGGGGATGTGAGAATTGCGAGTGAGTCGCCGCCGATGAGAGGTGGTGGGGCAGGTCAGCGCTGATGTGATGGAGATGGAGGGGTTCGGGCAGGTTCGATAAGGCTCCGTTATCAATGGCGCCCTTCCATGCAAGTAGTGGGGGCCGCGAGCTCACCGGAGGAGCTGTGGGGCACGAACCCGAAACTATCTGGGAGAGTCACGCCCGGCAGGCCGGAGCATGCCCGTCTGACAATACGCATTCAGGGGGGTTTATAACATGGCATGCATGCATGAGCGGTGTTATCCAATGGTTGTACAGGGCCTGCTGCGTATCAGGAGGGTCGTACAGGATGCCCGACCTCATCAGTTCCGACAAAATGACTGTGATTTTGGTATAATTTGCTATAAACACTAAACACGAGCTTCCCAACCGAGCCAAACCAAAGATATCCTGTTGCCTGGGCCTGACCTCTAAAGACAGTGGTGGTATTTTCGTACACGAGCGTACACAAGGGATATCAACGACTCAAAAATAACGAAGAAAAGTATCGACAGGGAATCTGCACAAATCAAGGTGCTGACAACATCGGAGCCAACGTATCAGCTCCGAGACGGACAAGCCCAAACACGTCAGTGAACACAACTTCACCTTGTCGGGACTGGGTATAGAAACGTCGTGCCACAGTAACAAAAGAGAAACAGCCCACCCAGCTCTGTCTGCTGTGACCTCTTAATCCCGGGCAATCTCGCCAGTGCGCTGTCACGGTGAAAGAGCACCCATGAAACGAGACAACCGCCGTCCACTCGCAGATATAAACATCTTCTGGTAACCGCGTCATATTCGGCCGATGGCAGGTCTTTCATCGCTGAATGTCTGCGCCTCTGTGCCATTTTACACAACGTTCTACCGCCTCGGACCCGAGCGCCTCATCGCCTTACGACCGCGGCCAAGCACCGTGCTTCCACTCCGTCCGGCCAAGGCGAACAATATCGGCGGCTTCAATGACCCACAGGCCCTTAGGCGCCTTGCCCTGCTCCACGAGGATGGCGGCGTGCACGGCCGCGCGGGCAATGACATCGGCGTCCTGACCAATGCTGTCCTGGACGTTGCGGCTGAGGTACCCTAGGGACCTAACGGCCGTCTGAAAAATGCCCTCGGCGGCACGACTCTGCTCGCGCTCGCCGAGAATCATGCCCGGCTTAAGGATGATACCGTGGTCGAACTCGGCCTCTTTGATAGCGTCCTCGACACCATTCTTCATCTTGGAGTAAGGGGCCTGGCCTGCGATGAGACCGCGGGTTCCCGCGCTCGAGACGAAGACGAAAGCCTTCGCGCCCGCGGCCTTGGCAGCTTTGACGAGCTCGACATTGAGGTCATGGTCGATCTTCCACTGCTCGGCGATGCTTCCGGCGGCCGCGCGCGTGGTGCCCAAGGCGGAGAAGACGACAGTTGGGGGCGGCTGCAGCGCAGCCAACTTGGGCGGCCATGCGGTGGTGTCGGCCTCGATGATGGGCTTGAGCGTGGTGCCACCAGCCTTGGGCGGGCGGCGTGAGAGGGTGTTTATGGTGGCGAAGGCCTCTGAGGTGATGAGGTTGGACAAAAGGTGAGATCCGACGAGGCCGGTGGAGCCGATGACTGCGGCTGAATGCGCCATGATAGCAACCGTTCAGAGTAGATTTAAAGCGGATGCTAGGTTTGCAATGGGGGAATATGCAAGAAAGGTGATACGACGATGATGACCCAGCGATCTGGTATATGGTAAGATGGAATTGTCTGTGTTTTGCAGCTGCCGGTGATCCCCTTTTTTTTCGACCGGGTCTGTGTATGGTTGATAAGGGAGGAGAAAAGAGAAAAGAGGCGTGCAGGAGCAAATGTCTGTGGGGAGAATTTCGTCGAGGCTGGGCTTTATGGGATCTCCGCCTTCTTTTTCCTCTGCTTTACTGCCCAATGACCTCTGCAATGTCTGTGTGTCTCTGGTGAGACAAGGCAGTGAGGGGGTGCGACGAGGCAAGAAGAGGGGATGGAATGATAGGGAAGATTCAAGCTTGGACTGTGTGTATGGATGACGAGTAAAGTGTCCTTATTCTGAGTGTGAGCGATCGAGACGGGGGGTGCAGGAGAAAGACGCGGAGGATTCTAAACCTACCTGTGCTTCCTCTTGTTCCTTCAGGCTCTCGCAGTGGTTTGCACTTGTACTTGGACGAAGGACGAGGCAGGGGTGGAGGGGGTGGAAAGTAATTGGGAATGGCTTAGTTTTTAAGCTCAGACAGGGAGGCCGAAGCGGGTTTCTATCACAGTCTCACACGTCTTGCAATGCCCCACACACAACGGCGATGCTGATCTTGTCATGTCATGCCTTGGTCCTGGTAGGGTGTTGACCATTACACATCACTGGCTGGGCAGGTTTACGAAGGTACTGCTGGTACCAGTCCACCTTAGGTTCGCGAGGCGGCGTATCGGTCATAAGGCAGAGACGAGATCTTGCATGAACGAACGAGTTTGCGCACGTACGTCCATGACTAGCATTTTCTGCCTTCTCCCCAACCAATTTTTGACTTCTTGCTCTTTACATAAAAACCAATTTCGAGACGCGACAACAAGGCTTCCAAATAGCGGTCGGTAGAGAATCCGACAGTGATGAGAACGAGGTCCCATGTAAATGGGACGAAATGCTAGGGGGACAAATCCACAGCAGCTGGCTAACTCCATGCAAAGTCCGCTTAGACAGAGAACTCGGCGGCGGATTGTGATGCTGCCTTATCGCCGCCAGACCTATTCAGTTTGCGCCTCTCTTCGTCCCAAATGGATGAAGCAGCTAACCTGGTATTTCCTAGGAAACTCTTTTCTCATAGGCAGGCCCCATACGTAAATTGCGGTTTAGCTGCAGATACATGACAACCTCTCAGGGTCTTTTCCTTCTCGCTCTTTCTAACACTTGATTTTTTTCTCTTTTTCGGCGATAAACGATGATGTGATATGCGGATGCTCCGCTGGCTTACAGATCCATAGCGGAATCATGAGCGGAATATCACCTCGGTCTTCCCGAGGATTACCTCACTTGAAGAATTTACTAGGGCAGGCAAAAGAAAAATTTGTTCATTGCCGATTTCAAGAAACCAGCTGGGATGGTGGGAAATGCATCCGCCGGGTGAGATCAAGATTGCTCCGCAACAGACTTTCGGCATCAGCGGCCGCTCAGTGAGCTACTTGGAGGTGAAGTTGGAAGGTGAGGGTGAGGCGGAGACAGCAATGGCAGCCACACCTGTGCGGGGTGCTGCAATAACCCCTGCAGACATACTGCAATCTGCGCTAGAAACAGCTTCCCCTCCTTCCCTGACCTTCCCCTCACCTCAGGCTTTCTCCGCTGACCGAACTTGCGACACCACGACTGCCTAGCCACATCATCACCATTGCAGCCTCACCCTTGCCTCCAAAAGCTGCTCCTCGACCGCACCGCACTCCTACCTCGTTCACCAACAGCACCCATTATTGTGTCGTGATCCCCAAGAAGCCTAGACGGTCGTAGCATCAGTCGCCCAGCCCACAATGGCTTCCCAATACGAAGGTTTGCAAGAATCACTATCCTACATTGCTTCTCCCAAGGATACAATTTTTGAGCTCTGTCGTACTGACTTATACCCCAATAGTCGAGCACAATATCAAGCCCGGACCCTCCACACAGTCCGGGACCCGCCGCATCGATATGTCCTCGTTCACCTCTTTCCTTGCGAATCTGACTACCGAAGCCGCACCGTCATCGCCTCAACAACACAGACATACGAACCCTCACGCAACACCCACTCCCGTCGACGCCGCGGCCCTTTACCACCTTCTCCAACAGCAGTTCCAGACCCTCTTCTCCACGGCCCCTAATGACGACAACGCCCGCTTTCTCTCCTCCCTTGTTGAGTCTCTTGAGGCCGACATTGCCAGCCCCCCCTCCGAAATCCCCGGCGTCAGCCAGGAGTACCTCGACTCTCTCGAGCGTGTGCCTAAGAAGTCTCTTGGAAAAGATGAAGCGTGTCCTATCTGCGCCGAAAAATTTCTCGATGATCAATACCCCCTCATTGTTGAGCTGCCGTGCCACAGCAGCCACCGCTTCGACCTCGAGTGCGTGAGCCCGTGGTTGCGCAGCAAGGGCAGCTGTCCCATGTGCCGTAAGGACTTGACTAAGAAGAAGGAGCAGATTGTTGTGGAGGATGACGAGGAGAATGACGACCCCGACGGACTGTATGCGTAGGAATAAACTGTTGACAGTTAAAAAAGCAGTATGGATGGCGGTGCTGGAGTTGACTGGAGTTGGGGTTGCATTGATATCCACGGAGTCCCTTGACTTTCACAGCGATGGACGCAGGCACACGAGCAGGCCTTCAGAAATATTCAATAACGATGCAATTGATATCGAGACAAACGCCGTCTCCAACCATGATGCTGTTGATGGTACTGTACACCCCCTACTCTACACCGATCCCCAATTGAGTCCTGTCGGATGACACAAATGCCCCATCATACCCATCAGACGTTGCCAGCCTTGGGGCTGCTCCCGCCGCCGCTCTTGCCTCCCTTTCTCGTCTCTTTTCCTGCGCCACCCTTGGCGCCCGGAGAATCACCCTGCGGTTTCGACATACCCTGGTTCGCGCCCGAGACTTCGAGATCCGAACCGCCTGATTCCCGTTCCGTCTCGGGCCGGGTTGTGGAGGGGTTGAACGCCTCCGAATCTTCTGCTACGTCTTGGTCCCGTCCCGACTTGGTGCCCTCTGTGCTGCCGGGCTTGAGAGTATTACGATCTTGGTCGTCCTTGTAAGCGAAACGTGTGCTCGCCGTGTATGCCAGCGTGCGTGTCATGGCGGGAGCTCTCAGGGAGCTCACGGCTTTGAGGTTGGCGGATCGCAGTGCTTGGAATGCCATATTGATATGGAGGTGGATCTTGGAAGATTGGCGAGTGTGGTCTTTCTTCTTCTTCTTCTTCTTTCTGTGTTGCTCTGAAATATGAGAGTTCAATTGGGATTGAATTGAAGAGCCTCCTTTGTTGTTGTGTAGAAGGATAGAAAACTACGCCTCGGGGAGGGGAGCACCATCATCATCGAAATGCTCTCATTCTGTTGTGGTACGTGACGTCATCCATACGTGCAATGGACGACTGGCAGCCTGCGGTGTACCCCAGTTTGTCATCATCTTATTTTCACATCACTTGCAGCTTATTGATAATGGGTTTACTACTTTCCAAAGTTTTGACTTATTTTCAATCTTGAAATTGTGCCACAGCCTCTGGTAAGCTTGCATTCTGATCAGGTCACCCGTTGAGCGGCCATAAACGAACTCATACTCCCAATTGCCATCTGGACAATTTTATTCTTGCGGCGGGTAAGAAATAAATTGCGGATTTTTTATTTTAACGATTCCGAGGCCTACAGCCTTTCATTGGTTATGGCCAATTGCTGGTGGACAATCAATGACGGATGCTGCATCCGGGCATCAAGGGACCGCCGCACACAGCAATATGGAGGTCCAAGGTTGTTAGACTGTCTCAACTTCATCGGCCGTACAACACGCCGTCAACTTCTGACTAGTCCTATTTCATGCTGTTCAGGCAAACTAAGGCTCTTGCTTCATTGAACACTCCGGGTGAAGGCAAGATTCGCGGCCTCTGAAGGTGAATTTGGAAGTCCTTTGTCAGGACCTCCAAGCCATAGCATGTCAAGGTCCATCGTAAGGGACCGTGTCGGAAATTTGGGTTAAGATGGCATAATGCCATGGTGCAGCTGACGGCAGTTGTCCTACATTCTGCGCCAAATCCATCTGTTGCCTTGATTGAGCTTGTCTTCAACTAGGGCAACATGTGAAATTAGCCTTACTTGGTTCATAATGCTTAGATGGTGGCGCGGAGTAGCCGCCTTGCCATCTCCGAAGGCTAATGAGTCGAAAAACTGGTTTGTAGGCTACCAGATAAAATAGGAGACAATGTCCTTTGCTGCTTTGTTTGATGGTGCGGCAAAGCCAGCAACGGACTTTTGTGCCCTCCCTCGGTAATGATATCGATGCCCCCTCAGATCCTACGAGCGCTCACGATGTCTCGTGCGCATTTGACTCATTAAAACCAGGAGGCGGCACAGCGGCGGTACTGGCGTTTCGGGTTTACAGAACACGGCATGGCAACTTGTTAGTGACCTGGCATACGAATTGAAATTAGACGTGCGTTATGAGCCTCACTAACCTGCTCAGGCGCAATGCAATGGTGTGGCACAGGGAATGGGTTACCGGTGCTGGCCAGTACGGTGGTCTGGTCGTAACCGTCCCTCTGAAATACTATCGCTCAAGTCATTATAGCAGCTTGGAGAAGCTCTAAGAATGTTGCAATGTCCTGCAATTTTTCCAGGCGTAAACAGTCTGCCTTTCAGTGTTTAGGGATCAGATTTCGAGGTCGAGGCATTGGTCCACCCAAGGAATTGGGCAAATAAGCAATGAGAGTGTGGTTGCTGCTGGAATGCGAGCCCAGGATCAGCATGGCGCCATAAGCTGCCTCGGTACGAGAAAGGGAGTCTGGTCGACCGGCCACGATGACCAACCCCGCTATGCTGCTCTCAGAGAACGCTGTTCATTCCTGCTTCTGTTGCAGCCGACAGTTCAACTTGCACATCCGTCCCAATTTGCTACTTTCACTGCGTGAAGCAGTTATGGTATAGCGGTGAATTGATACCCGACATGGGCTTTTGTAACCTCTTCATACCAGTCTTCATATGCCGTTAGCTATGTGGTTGGCAGCCGCAGTGCCTGTCTCAAATACGGAAGGTGACCAAGCTTTAAGTATATTAAGAAATGAGAGAGGTTAAAATGAGGCTCCTGGTGGGCGCGTCGAGACGTCAAGCTAAATGCTACCCTAAAAACCGGCGGGGCTAACACTTTACTGAGGCATGTGGCCCCCCTAAAATTGGAGCCTGCCAAACTACTAGTACCTAGGGCGGCAGGACCGACTGTCGCGGCAGTCGTGTTTTGGGTTTGAATGCGATCTGCGGGATCAGCAACGTAGGCCAAAGGAGCCTGGACAGATAGCCCACAACACAATCATTGGTGGAGAGTATCGGAGTGAGTCGCGTGTACGAGACGCGCTGCCAGTGTGTCATTAGCTGTCAAATGTTAAAAAGGGGTCAATGAGGGATTAGGTGTTATGTTTGACGGAGATGACCGATGTAAGATGCGAGCTGATGTGCTCCTGAGTTCTTCCAATTGAGCTTCTGAAACGAACGTGCAGATTTGGGATGATCTTACTGGGGTCCGACGGAACACGGTGTTGTTGGCCGTTTGTTCGTGGGATGATTCATGGTTGAACTTCTCTGCATATGTGATCATCAACCACACGAATCGACTATTTTAGGCATTCCCCGAGGGAGATGTGGCTTACTCTACTAATTGTAAACGTCGCAGCCTGCGTCTGGTTTGTAATGCATGACGGAGCGTGGCGTTGAACGGAAGACTGCCTTTTTCGTTTCTTGCTCCGACAGCGGTTTCCTCTGCAGCAGTGTCTCGAGTTGGCTGACGTTCGTGCAGGGTCTTGTTGGGTCCCGCGTGGCATAGTGGAGGGTGGACGGGAAAGAGACGAATCGCTAATCTGGGACGGCATGAATCTAAGGGGCAGAATCTTTCCAGAAGACTGCATGTATTGTCGTTCCACATGGGCTCCGTGTCTTGGATTGGCCCAGCCCTGTGCTTCATTGTCAGGCGGGATGGCCGCCGTCCGTTACTGGCGGGGGTGGCGGCGCAAGCCATCTCTGTGTACAGCATGGCAGGGGCGGTCCTGACACATCTAAAGCACAGTGAGAGATGGGAAAAGCCTCGTTGAGAACCTCAACTTGTTTCTCCGGGGGAGAAGCTATCTCTCGAACGCCCCCTCCGGCGGGTGTCCAATGGACCTATTAGACTGGGCCTCATTTCAGCGACATAGCCCCCATATCCGTGGAGCCTCCAAACACGCCAAAGAAGACATTTCTTGCATGGCTAGCTCGACCCACGAGTCGGAATAGTGTGGATCTATTTCCCTGGGCGACATAGTGTAGGTGTCTAAGCATAGGATAGTTAGCCGTTTCCGACGAGATATCCATGGAGTTTAATAGGACGCTGGAGGTGAACCTGATGATCACAAGATGGGAGTAGACACCATCGCTCTTGACGGTATGGTTGGTCGTGAAGGGTGTCACAGAGCGACGAGTGATACCGAGTCACAGCATCACACTCGTCGCACGTGGTTGGCAGGGATACCACATTAACTTACTGCCACTTGCGTCGTCTGTTTGATATATTGCTGAACCCAGTCACACCATAATACGTCGCCCATTTGCAGAACAAATGATGTTACGTGTTGCGATTATTAAAACGATACTGAGCTTCCAAGCTTCCAAGCTTCCAAGCTTCCAAGGTTCGTGACTGTCAGCGGCATGTTCGCGTCCCACAGTGGGCCATCGCGGAGTAGCATGGCACCGATGCCGTGATACAGGTCACCCAGCATCTAAGCCTACATCCGAATTCCTGGTGGCTTGACATTGAACCAACAATGACTTGTGGTCTTGACTTGGTCTGCGACAGCCGATAACTCCATACGTAGTAGATGCTACTCGGAAGCTACGATAACGGGCTGCTTTGTCGCAGGCGGCCGGCACAACCACCTTAGGAATAATTTGGAGAATCCGCGTTGCAGTAACTGGAGTGTTTGCTGTCGGCCTCTGCAAACCACTAGACATAGATGTGTTCCAAACTTGGAAAGGGTTGGGGGCAGTTTACCTCGTGGCCGCAAGTATTATGGCTTCTTGAATCAGAACGCCGCTGCACTCAAGGTATTTTGCCCGTTTTGCCACCGGCTTTTCCCTTGCTCCAGAATGGAGAGGGGATTTGGCTTCTTCCGATGGTCGGATAGTGCCCTCGACCTGAGTAACACTGGGAAAGTTTGGTCCCTAATCCCTTGGGTTTCCAAATAGTAGTGATGAGCAGTTTAGAGCCTAGATTTAGACGGTTTCTATTCTCTGCGAGGAACTAGCCAAGTTGAACATGCTTCCCTGCTTGTGATTGTTTGGTGTTGCAGCTAACTGAGTCGCAGTGCTTGACTGAGTTAAGCAACTGACCGGTCTGTAGCTGGCCTAGACTGTTGAATAGAAGTGTATGGTGGACGAATGGCAAACTAGACGATCAGAAGTCAATATTATAGATTCCCTTGCTATCAAATGCGTCTTGCTTCTGGGAAGGGGAAAAAAAAATCCTCTTAATAAGTTGTAAAGATGCCTAGCAGACAAATGGCTTTTGGCACGGTTTGTATTTGCAATTACAATTGAAGCAATGGAGCAAGCGCATCTGAACCGCTCATCATAACCACTATTGGGCGGATGCTCAGCATCATCCTGGAAAGTACGGCCAATTTCACCTCGGTGCACGTCCCTCAGCCCACAAATGAGGGAAGAAGGTATGGTACATGGAGACACCTCCCCATCGCGACACTCTGGAGCCGCTACTTGCACCACCAAACTAAACCGACCGCGCCGGTAGAGTGAACACATTTCCCGAAATTGGGTCTTGTTGCCTTGCAGTGAGTACTCCGACGACACCCACAACCCGACCCCATTTCCAGCCTTGAAGGTACCTTGATGATGGCACACTCATAGTATGCTCGGACTCTCCAATATCCCACACCCAACTTGGCAAATTGTTTACTTGTTTTTCTCAGCCGCCCTTTTCTTCTTTTCTGGCCCTGAAAAGATTCTCTCACTTTCACAATCTTGTGACCCTAGAATCATGGACAAGGTGATTCTGTATTCATGACACAGCGGTTTAAATGGGGTAAGAGCACCGAGCCGACCTGGGATGATGACAACAAGCAGAAAAGAAAGGTGCACAGCCTCGCTAGTTCGTTCTGCACTTATCTGTGGCTTGCTCGATGGCATTTTGACATGCACCAACGGAAACTCCAAATGCCACGAGATTTGCCCCTGGCGAAGTCTTGATCAAGCCACGGTCTGCGGCTTCCTAGCCAGAGGAACCATCATTTGCCTCCAGCCCATCATTTGCCCTGTTGGATTCCGTACAAGGAATGGCATCTTGGCTCGCCGAGACCCTTGACGTTCATTCCAGACCCAGGCCTCGTCGTACGCTTGCTTCGTACCTTGCCATGAGGGAAGGGCACTTGAATTCAACACGAGGCCTAACCCTCTTTGGAAGACTTCTCGACCAGATCATCTGAAACCTGATGCCTCTTTGTCTCTGCACGCTGCGGCCTTGCACGGTCTTGCTGCATCTATCCAGTCAATTTGTTGCTGGCGGCTGTCTCTGTTGCTCATTATTGTTGGTTTCTTTTCCCATCGGCTTTCGGTTTCTACATGCATTCCTGAATGGTCTGGGGACAGGAGGCTAACCTTTTCCCGCAGCCAGGCAAAAAAGAAAATAAGAGAACGCTCAACAGGGTATCGACGGCCGGCCTGCAGGTTAGGGATGCCAGGCCGGGTTTAAGTTGCTTCGTTGCCTGCTAGCATTATCCATAATCCAGCAACCCCTTCGCAATTGGTGACCCTCTGATCCCTGCTTCGTTGCACAAGCCTGTCTGTTCCCACTCTCGCTCCCACTCCCACTTACATTTGCACTCCCCCTGCCACAACACAAACAACCCGCCACCCACCACAAGGCAACGTGGGAGACGGCACACAGTACCTGACCATACGGCACCTTACCGCTTATTGCGCACCAATGCACAGCAGACCGCAATGCTGCCCACCGTATTGGTATCTGGTGCAGCAGCGGGCAGCAACAAGCACGCGCTAGACCAACCTAGCCTTCCCTACCTACATTACCGACAGATCCAGCCTCCATCCCGACAAAGTATTAGGCCACAGGTGACCTCGGCGCCATGAGAGTAACATTTGAGATATCCTACTTGGCGATGCAGACCGACTGTTGCTCACGTATCGAGGAAAGTGATTCTTTTGCTGGCGTCAACGGATTTTGGGCGATGCGGAATATACCACACTGGCTTCAGTGGTCTGCCCATAATACTAAGCCTTGGTGTTTAAAAGGGCATGGCTCATACGCCATGGTAGCGGCTTGTCTCACCCGTTCTTAGTTCTTAGGACAGTGAAGCAGACTTAAAGTACCTTATCGCCGCGACGTCGGTACATGAGATACCTACGGAAATGTCTCCCATTGTAACATTGACTGCCTGTCTTTCAGTCCTAGCCACTCTTCGCTTTAGCCTGGTACGCTGCTTCGTATCTCGATCATGTACAGGACCTTACTCGACCTCGACGCACTTTGAAGACGAAGACGACGACGACGACGACGACGTTGTGCTTGTTTGTTTGCTTTCCTGTCTGCTTGCTTGCTTGCTTGGTGTGGCCCGGCCTTGTTGCCTTTCTTCCCCTGGAGACAGACAGACGGAGAGGAAGAGGCGAACAATTGCATCTCTCTCCTTTTTTTTTCCCTCCTTGCTCTGTCCAATTAGCCCTGGTCTCCGAAACAAGGAAAAAGACAAAAAGTAGCACATCCCTTCTTTTTTCCGTTACTCTCGTCGTCTTCCGCCTCCGCTCTGCCCTGTGTCTGTTCTGCCTTGTCCGGCCCTGTACTTATCACTCCCGTCGACCGCTGGCCTGTGTCGGTACTGCCTGTCCCTTGGACTTCCCCCATCCACCCCCCTCTCTTCTCAGTGTTCTCAGTAGTCTCCTCCCTCACTCCTCCCCCTCCACCACAGTACCACCAAGTCCCCGATTTTGAGACCATCATTCGAAGCAACTGGCCCTCCATCCCCCTGTCACCCCGTGCCAGCTGACTGTGGCAGACTCCACTCCTATCTATCTGCCTCCATCTGCTCTTTCGCTGGCTCTGTCTCTCTTTCTCGCTCCGCTCTTTGCCTTTTGCTCTCGTTTTGCCCCAATTCCAACTCTGCGGCACCTTCATCCCAAAAAAAAAACCGTCGACCTGTCTGGATCATGGTGCGCTCGAGACGACACTGTCTTCCTTAGATCCAATCAGTGCAGACGTGAGAGCCATTGAAGACGACTGCACGTCGCAATGGGCAACAGCCAGGGCAAACCCATCGATTTGGATGGCGAAGGTATGTCTTGCAGTTCCTCCCGTAACTGAATGCACAGCGCGGCACCGCCGCCGCCTCCGCCTGGCCTTGCTGCACAACGCTGCCGCCTCTCCCCACCACCACCCGATGAACGCCAAGCTAACCAACTTCCTTCATCTCTGCAGTCAACCTCAACCACTTCCGTCTGCTACGGGTAGTCGGTAGAGGTGCTTTCGGCAAGGTCCGCATCGTCGAGAGGAAAGATACGAACCTATCCTTCGCTTTGAAGTACATCCGGAAAGATGAAGGTACACATACACCGCCTCGTTCCACGACATCGCCTACGGCTTCAGGGGCGAGCTGGACGAAACATTAGATCACTTCCATGCTGATATTGGCTTTTTGAACAGTCGTACGATCCGAGAGTGTACGGAATATTATACGAGAGCGTCGGATGCTGGAGCACGTGAATCATCCGTTCATTTGCAATTTGCGATACAGTTTTCAGGACATAGAATACATGTGGGACGACCCTGTGATTGCTACTCGACGAGACAGCCCACTGATGAAATTTTAGGTATCTGGTGGTCGATTTGATGAGCGGCGGCGACCTTCGATTCCACATCTCAAGAAAGACGTTTACCGAAGACGCTGTTCGATTCTGGATTGCCGAGCTGGGGTGCGCGCTTCGGTACATCCACAGCCAGAACATCATCCACCGCGATGTAAAGCCCGATAATGTTCTCCTTGACGCCGATGGCCATGTGCATTTGACCGACTTCGTGAGTTGAGACAAGTAATTGCTGAAACGACGTACTAACAGAACAAGAACGTTGCTTCAGACATTGTTCCTGGCAAAGTTCTGTCCAGTAAATCAGGCACACTCGCATACCTCGCACCCGAAGTTTACGCCGGTAAGGGTTACGACGTTCGTGCAGATTGGTGGTCTTTGGGTGTTCTGTTTTACGAGTGCATCTACAATAAGGTTAGCTGACTTCTTGGGGAAACGACTTGTTGGCATTCTGACTGATTTATACTTCAGAGGCCATTTGATGGCAACTCGGAAAGCACCTTAAGCCAACAAATTCAACTCGCAAACCCTAAATACCCCGTCACCCAGCCGGCTGTTACCCTCCCATGCTTGTACGCAATCAGAGACGCATTAAACCCGAACCGCGATACGCGAATGGGTGCTACGTGGGAGAGTTTCACTAAGCACGAATTTTTCATGATGATTGACTTCGAGGCGTTGGAACGGAAACAAATCGAGCCGGTGTTTGTCCCGGCGGCTGACAAGACCAATTTTGACGCCACATACGATCTCGAAGAGCTTCTTTTGGAGGAAGCCCCTCTCGAAGCGAGAGCCAGACGTCAAAAGCCTCGCGAACGGTTAAAGGAGGACGCTTCGGAGAAGGAGATCCGGGAAGACGAGCTTTACCGCATGATTGAAAACGAATTCCGGCCGTTTGATTATACACTAGCTGCGTACAAGAAGTATGGCCGTATCAACCCGCAAATTTTCTCTCCAGACACTAACAGCTGTAGAATTACTGGCCAAGGCGAAGAGACCGGCTTCCCCAACGGCGAACTTGCGAGTCAATTATCACTTAATACTCAGCCACAGGCCTTGACCACCGACGAGGCGACACCAGCCGCGATGGCTACCAATGGAGGGGTCCCGAGAAACGCCCCACTTTCAGCACCGCTACGTAAGAGCTCGAGTCTGGAAAGGCGACCGGGCAGCAGTCACAGTGGTGTACCACGACGACCAGTCTCGAAGCCACCCCCGATACCACATTACCCCAGCGAGTACTCTAATCAGAGAGCGGCGCCTCCAGTTGCAGCTGGAAAGAGGGTCACCAGCCCGACTGGCGGAATGCAGGTCACACTTGATGGAGGTGGCAGCTGGTCAGACCTAGCCCGACAAGACGCTACACTTCCCACCGACGCGAACGCTGTTAACGACGGCAAAACCGAAAGCTCAGGAGGCGTATTCAGTTTTTTCAGAGGCAAGAAGGGTAGAGGACACAGCCCTAAGCCGAAGGAGCGAGGAGTACTGGGCAAAGAGGGCGCCAGACAGATCCTTAACTAGAGGGCGATGTGGAATAAGTTGAGGAGATGGAGTACAAACAGCACGGACGGATCAATACCCTAGGGATTCAGCAGAGCTCGAAAGGGAACCGCAAGGTCCGCTACCACGATTCAGTGGGGTGAATGACGAATGCCCGATTTGGCGTTACGGTAACCGTCTCCAAAGCGAGTGTCCCCTACTACCCAGGGATGAGATGCTGAGGTTTCAGTATAAACGCGATACGACGCCCAGAGAGCAGCGCCAGCACCAGACAGCCGGGGCTGCACATTACATCAACAACCCTCACCGGCGGGCACCGGCAGGCATGATCAAGGCGGCCTGTGCTATGCGCGAAATACCTGAGTCAGCTACATCGGCTGGCCGGCCGAAGACCTGGCCTAAGGCTGTCATATCGATTCACCGCGTCGCAGTGTTACAGAAGGATAAACTGAGGGGCAACCAACTCATGATGCATCAAAGACGGTATGGAGCGTGGACTAGCGGAGAGGATTAGGATAACTCATCAAGAATATACCCTTTGTAATAGCATGTTTGCCTTCTCTAAAGGCCAACGACAGTGCATGTGTTGCCCATGGTGTCCGAGTTCCTCTCGGATAATACTCTCTAACTGCGAACTTGAAGGTTGTCACCCTGATAATTGATGAATTACTATATTCTTACGTGCGTCGGTCGTTGAGCTTCTCTCGCTTGGGACGATTCAAGCAAGTCGGTCCCCGGTTCCGGGACGTGCCATTGGTTGATTGATCGCTGCAACCGGTAAGTGGCCTTGGAAACATGGGGAGGGTAGACTGCAGATCCCCTCGCCTCCCACCCACTTCCCCATCCATCAACAAGCACCCTTTCACCCAAGCATCTAGACATGGGGGTGCGTTTTCCTTCGTCCCCCTCCCCTCCCCCTTTCCCTTTCTATGCCGAGTCGATACCACCTTGGCGGACAGCAGAAGGGGATGAGAGAAAAGAGGGGACGGGAGAGTGGTATGTCTACGAAACAAACCTGGATGAGCAAGGGCCAACAGTTACACATGCGACTAGTGAAGTACATGGCAAGCACGGCAAGTCTCGTGATGACTCTTAATGGACGGAGCGAGCTTTTGCCCCCCTCGTCGTTGTGAGGGGAAATTCCGGGTTTGGGTTTAGCTAGACGTAGAGATAACACAACAGATGGACTGATTGTCAGAGTTTCGCCGCATACCACACGCACCGCTCATCCAAGGCATCCCTACCTCCGTCCCCCCCAATCGTCCGTCGGGCTCTGCTTTGTGCTCATTAAGCCTGCGTCTCCACGTGCTATCCTTTTTCTTCCCCTCCCCCTACGCCAAAGCTTCGGCATGTCCAGAAGAGAGGGGAAGCAGCGGTGATGGTGGTGGTGGTTGGAGAGCGCCCACACAGAACAGAGTGAGACGATGGGCCGGAATACGGTCCTAGTAACACACGCACACACATACACACACTAACTAACTAACACCATCCCCCCCCCCTCCTCCATTTCTTTCTCTCTTTTTCTCCCTCAACAAACCCCTACGGCCATGCTTCTTCTGCTCATGCAGTACACCCATGACAGGTATCCCGCCCCCGGGAGGAGCTATCCTGTGGGTGAGGTTGCATCCGCAGTCGGCGCAGGATTCGACCCTGTTCTACAAGCGCCGCCGACAGAAACCTCATTCCCACAATCCCATTGCCCCTGGTCCTCTTGCTCGCGCGCTCTTTCCGTTTGATCCGCCCGCACAAGGCAGGCACACGTGCAACTTGAGGTTCTACTGTCGGATGTGAGGTGCGGGTACGGGTGGATGCAGGGCGCCCTAGCCTGTCGTTTGGGAGTTCATTGGCACTTGGTATAGGGGTGTTGTTCCCGACGCTGGTCCGGATTGAACTTAAATGCTGCCAAGCTGATGTGCCCTGTAGATATACGACAGGCGCAGGTGTATGTCAGAAGTACTGGGCGAGCTTGTCGGCTCCATGCTACCATGCCGCTGCTGCGGAGAAGCTACTCAACTCGGAACGGCTTTACCGAAAGGGAAGAAGCCATTCTTCGCTTCTTTTATGATACACAGTTGCGTTTCTCGGTCAGAAGTGTAAGTCCAATGTGGAGATTCTCATTTGTTCATTGTCGGAATACCTAACTGTCCGAATACTTGATGGCATCAAAAATTACAACAGCAGAAAGAACTGTCACCCTCAAAAAAACCAAAAAAACAAAACCTGACCTTTGTGGTCATCGCAAAGTCATCATCGTAGCCTCCTTAAGCCATTCTCAACCAATTCGGAAAGTCTCCCACCAGGGGTACAAGGCAATGCCTTGCTTGCTTACTACCGGTCGGACAAATTCCGCGATCCGTATCTAGATTTCCGGTATTTGATGAATAACCATTCGCCTTGCCATGAGTCGGAGCTTTATGTCCGCCCTGTTTTTGGTCCGTGTTAAAACGCCTGCCGTCCCCAGAATAACTGACCCAATCCTGATATGCTTTCAACCTGTCCGCCCGACCCGTTGCCGTGGGCATGTGTGCCAATGTACATGTAGACGTGGTGGCGACTCAGGCATCCGTCTTGTTCTGGAAGCAGGCCGCCGCGTCCTTGCCCATCCATTTGTTTACGACTGTCTGAAAGTCCGTCTCGGAAACAACAGGCCCCTGACCCGAGCACTTGGCCTTCTTCTGGAGCTCGGAGCAGAGGCCATCGAGATCGAATTCACCACTCTTCACGTTAGGGCAGTTCTGCAATTTTTCCCTGGAGGTTGTGTGAGTAACATGATCGATATACCGTCCTGAGGGTTCAGCGTACCATATTTTGTTGCAGTTGTAGTTCTCGGCTTTAACGGCATCCTTAATCACGTCATCGTCGGCATTCTTGGCGGCATCAATCTGGTCAATTAGGTTCTTCTTAGGCACAGCAGGGCTAGGTGCCATGTTGTAGGGCGTAAAGAAGTCGGCGTCGAGGGCATCGTTGAAGAAGCTGTCATCTAGATTGTTGCTCCCAAGGATGTTCTCTTGAGGTTCCCTGTAATCTCCGAAAAGTTGAGGATCAAACTGACCACCGTTCTGTTGGGCAAGCCAGTCAATGCTGTTGGTGTCGATTCCAGCAAATAGCGACTGTTGGCCGGTCGACTGTTCCTCGCCAATGGTAGTCATAGTGTCAACAGGTTTGAAGCCCATGGGTGACTGGGTGAAAGGTTCTGGGGACGTTCCGCAAGACGAACTGGGACCAGCATTTGACTGAGATGATGCTGACGGCGAGCTGGTCGACGTGCCATTGTGCATGCTGTATGGGCCCGAATCGACACTGGCTCGCGACGTACCGGTGCCGTTGGAGCCATTGGTCATTGATGGGCTGAAGAGGGAGGTGAAAGTGGCCAAGTCGTCCTTTGTGCTAAAGTCGAGTCCGTTGATGATATTTGGGCTGTTGTTGTCCTTGTTGAGAGGGCTTACGGGGTTGCTACCGTTGGTCCGAGGCGAGGCCGAAGACCCTGATCGCTGGGCGGGTTTAGGCATCTGAGCTCCCGGGAGAACACCAAACTTGGGAAACTCGAATTGAAAGTTGACGTCGCTCAGGTTGCTGATTACAGGTGCGCCAAAACCCATGGGCGACTTGTTGCGGGTGACGGAGAGAGTGCTCATGGCTGTGAGCTTGGTCTTGTACTCGTTGAGCTCGGCAGTCATCTTCTCAATCTGAGCCTTCAACAGGCTGTTCTCGCTGTTCGCATCCTTCGATGCCTTCTCCAACTCTTCCACCTTAGTCTCGAGATCCTTCAAATGCTTCTCCTTACGCTCACGGAACGCTCGCTGGGCAGCGCGGTTCTGGGCCTTGCGTTTCTTCAAACATGTTAACTTTAGTTCATAAAGATGGGAATTGAAAAAGACGTACTGAGCTTGGTTCGGAAGTAAGCGGCTTACGTCCAGGCTTTTTCGGGACCTTTTCCGTGCTCTCCCGTCTCTTGGCGCCGTTTCCAGGAGAGGCATCGTCGTCCTCATCGTCGGGGTGTGCTCTCTTGTCGGAAGTTTCGTTCTCAGTAGAGTCTGACTTGGTGGACGTGGCAGTTCCAGGAATATCGCCAATCATCTTGCCTTGGTCATTGGCAAAGTCAAAGTCAAAGCTGGAGTCGCCAAAATCGTAGTCGTAATTGTCCAGATAAGGACTCTCCTGGAAACCGTTTGCAGGGGCCTGGGCCGGGGAGGTCTGGAAGGACGAGGGCGACATCGAGGTGGCCTTATTACCCGGAGACTGGTTTGCCAACTGCTGCTTATTCGAGTTGAGGGCGGCAAACAGCAGGCTTTGTTGCTGCGGGGTCAAGATGAAGTTGGTAGGGAAACCACTGTTCGTTGCGGAAGCCATTGCGAAGGGATGTGAATAAACCAAGTGGTAACAGCAAAGTAAGGTCAATTTGTTGCAGGAGGGCTATGAAGAAAAATGTAAACTTGAGAGGCCGATTGCGGCTCGAAATGCCGGGGCCAAGGTGCCGTTAGGGTCCAGGTAGACCGGGGCAAACGGTGATGTCGCGTGGGATAGGATAATATTCAACTTCTGCGCGAAGCAGGTAGTCAGTCTCCGCAACCCAAGGACAAATTTGCCGTAAAGGTATGTAGGAAGCAAGTGTATGGGGTTTGCGAATGAGTGACAATGATGCTGTGGATGTGACGAAACGGTCTCCAGAGCTGGGCTGGGGTACGGTTGGAGAGACTGCAAAAAAAGGTTGGTGCCTTTGCGCCTTAAGTTGCGGCCTGAGTCACAGAGCGGTCTCCAGACCACCTGTTTCTCTATCGATGGTCTTTGCAGGATCCGGGTCCAGATATTCCACGGGATTCGGGGGGAAACGTGCTTGGAGGAGGGTGTGCGTGATGCGAGCGCGGTAAGGGGAGAAAAGTTGGTGGTGTTGGCCGCAGTGCGTCTGAGTAGGAAGTGGAGAGAATCGAACTGAATGGACGGTGGCAGACGGTGAGGAGGGGAAGAATTTCAGCGCCCTTTCAGCGTCAATTTGTCAGCCGTCATGGACGCCAATTGAGGCAGGGCAAGGGGAAGAAATGGAGGGGGTCGGCCGATGGAGTCGGGGTCCCGACCAAAGGGTGCTGCAAGAATGCTTATCTATTGGTCGGTTGACCTTTTATCGCCGATAAGACGAAGGGCGCGACTCGTCGTTTTCGCATCATTCAGCCATCGACCCTCCTAATTCCTGACAATTCGCCCCTCCCGTCCGAGAACTGGCCTGGTCTTGGAAGTTTGGACCTGCCCACCTGAGCTGCCCTGCCCGCACCAGTGGACCAGTGCAGCCCTGAAGGGACCCTCATGCCGCTGTCCAAGACACCAGCCTCGCATTCCCTGTAACAGTAGTGGCTCATAACCCCCTCTAAAAGGCACCTTTGCCACGCATCCTTCTGCCTCTCCGTTCCTCTTTTAGGATTGGGGATGACTTCCTCCACCGGGATTTGCACTATGGATGAAATATTGCAAGCCATGCAGACAGGCAGACAGGCAGCTGGGCCGGGCGACTGGACGCTCCGACGGGGGAATATCATCGGCAGAATGCCCGCGTCTCATGTGTCTCTTCTGTCTCTCTGCTCACCATTTTCCGTCTCATCCACATCGGCTCATCGACTTACAAAATTTTGCAATTTCGCCGCCCAGGACTCCCCGGATCTTATTTTGGCACCCTCAACATGGCATGACGGCAATAGGGCTCCAGCATTGCCTGGCTATCGTCAGTCAGTCGCATGACGTGGGGATTATCTTCATTGCGTAACAATGCGAGGGGCGGGTCATCGGCCAAAGCCTAAGGACGAGTTCCGTGGTGCGCAGCATTCGTCCGTCCTTTCCTTGCAGTGCAGCACTAGCCAGCCTGCCAATTCTTCAAACGGCGGGCCCGGCCTGCTGGTTATGACTCAGGGTCATCCTCCCTCTACTCTGCACTGGGGCGGACACCATGGTCCGTGGCCACTGCCGTGCTGCAGCCAGTAAGCCGTATTATGCCCCTATCCGCCGGAGGTAACGCCGCCGCACAACAACTGCTGCAACGACACCTGAGCTTGGTAGCCGTCTATCCCGCCTCTGGCCCGAATAAACCGTGAGTCCTCATAGAGCCTGGCGAGTCCAGCAACCCATGCTCAGGCTTACACTTCCGATCACCGGACGCTTTCGAAACTGGACTGACTGCCCGAAACTTTGATGGGCTTTAGCCATGAGACCGTCTTGGCCTTGGCCAACTGTTGATGGGAATTCTAGGGAAACGGGCGTTGGTTCAAAAGGGGCTAATCTAATTGATCGTTGCTTCCCTAGCCGAGAGATCTACTCAAGTGTCAGGGAAGACGTTAAAAGCTGTCAACACCTGGATGACAAATGACGGGCAAGCATGCGTCTGTTCAGTGTTTCCATCGCAACATGCAGGCATTATGCAGAGACGAGACACAGACGTAGTTCGCGGCATGAGTCTTGACTAGGCAAACGGCAATTCCTTTTTTACCTTCTTCGGCGCTTCGCACCCATCAGCATGATTCTCAGGACTCTTTAGTCACAGACCACAAGATGATCGGCTTGCTTACTCTATTGCTTGCATAAGTTGCCACAACCTAAGAGATGTCTAGACCTGAGCTAGCCCCATCTCGAAAAGCTTACACTATTTCGTAAGCCTCCTATTACGGGGGTGTGCTTGGCCCCTACGGCAGTAAGAAGGTTCGAACCAGCAGTTCTGAATGAATTTCTTTACAGTGCTTTACAGGGCTTAGGGGCTATTAAAGTTATCCAAAGCGATAGTACACGAAGCTATCGAAGCTGCCTGCAACGGTTGTAGGCCGGAAATTGCGATCACCAAACAGAACATACCACCGTAACAGCTGAGGTCTTTAATCCCAAGGAAACTTACTATGTTACCTTGGGCCGGCCCTTATGAGCCATCCTGTCATTAGAGACAGGTACATGTTGCCACCCAATATGGCACCATCCGGTCCCGCATCGGTCTCTGTGTCTGGGGAAGAATGTCGAAATAATTTGAGCCGTAAGCTGCAGGCACCTGTGTCATCGTCAGTCCCCAGCGTCAGACTCGGGTATCCATGAGTAGTTGAACCAACTCAAAGTTCGTTTGTAGGTCCCTTCGTGCAGGAGGAACCAACCTTAGGTACAATATGCCCATATTCCCCTGCCAATTGTGACATCATTTCGGTCGGCTCGTTCTCCCTTGCTGCGCCGAGCTAGTGCCCAGGTAAAGGTCAATGGAATGCTACAGCGTCTCCCGCCCAGTTGATACAGTGGATGCAAGCAGTTATTCGCCTTAGAGGACCGAAAGCAAGAAGGCTACGGCAGTCACCGTGCCGGGCCCACACGTGCGTCGAGGAATCCCCGCATTGACCACATGCAACCGTCTACCCCCGCCCATCAGGGGGAAAGCAGCCTCACGCCAGAGCCAAACATCATTCGTCCGCCAGCTTCGACAACTTGAACGATTCGCATCATCTTTTACCCCCCGCCAGCCAGCCTTGCAACGGACTATTCGAACTCCCGATACAATACCGGCCAACTCAAGCTTGGACTCTACAGCCTTGCGATGGATCTAGCGTATGATCACATCCAGGAGAGCGTCCTCCCTAAGGACGACGACAAGAAGAAGGGCGATTCCAAAGACCCAAACAACAATCAGCCGCAGGCTTCGCTGAATGAAGACCTCCAGGAGGCTTACAAAGCTCTCTCTACGAGTGCTTGGGGCATGCGGATCGGTGGCTTCTTGGGCAATGCTGTCAAGCAGGTAAGCGGACAATGGAGGCATTTACAAGGGAGACAGCAACTAAACCCGGCTCCAGGGGCAATCTGTCTACAAGGAAGCCTCCAAAGAGGTAACGGAACTCGGCGGAGATGCTGCTAAGGGATTTACATCCATCATAAACCGTACACGATCGCTCACCGTCAACACGACACAAGGCGAGGCCTCTGGGGATAAAAGCAAAGAAACAGACAACCAAACGACACCGACCAAAACCAGAGACCAAGGCTCCGACGAAGCCATGAGTAACTCGGAAACGTATATGACGAAGTTCCGTGCCGAGGCAGCCAGACGGCTAAAGGAGCTTCAAAAGGCAGAAGACGCGGCCGACGAGGCTCTGCTGCGGTTCGGCACCAACATCAGCAATTTCCTCAAAGAGGCGGTCAGCATCGCTCCGCCTTCCGATTCGAACCAAGGTAACACCGTCTTGTTCGAAAGCAAGGATGCACAGGGAAAGCGTGTTATCCATACCTCAAGACAGGACGCGCAGCTTCACGTCATTCACACAAGCACCGAGAGTTTTACAAAGGACCCTGCCACAGAAGAATTCGCAGCTTGGTCCACGACTTTTGATGCGGAGAAGAAGACTACGGATATTAGTGACGACTTGAAGAAATATCCTGAGCTTCGAGCGACAATGGAGAAGATGGTGCCTGATCAGGTTCCATATGCTGATTTCTGGAAGAGATACTACTTCCTCAGACACGGCATTGAGGCCGCTGAGGCTCGTCGCCGAGATCTTTTGAAAGGTAAGCTTGACTACCAAGCTATTTCGATAAATGCTAACTCCTACAGCCGCATCTGCCGAGGATGAAGTTAGCTGGGACGACGACTCCGACGACGAGTCTGCCCCCGCTCCCGCGCCCAAGGTCGAGCAGAAGCCTGTCCGGCCGCCGTCGGCAGAGTCCTCCACCACCATCCAGCCCCCTGCACATGCCTCCCAAAGTACTCTCAAGCCTAACGAATCCCGCAAGTCCAATGATGAAAAGTCCCAGGCCGACAGCGAGGCAAGTTACGACGTAGTTGGCGCTGCCTCGGGTGTGCAGAGCCGAGCCCCTAACAGCCCCAAAGAGTCGCGTAAGGCCGACGACAGCGATGACGACTGGGAATAAGCGCAAGATTGGGTTTGTCTTCTTTTTGCTGGCTGGCGTTGGCTGGGGTTGAACTTTTTCTGGTTTCAATGGCAGCTTTTAATTTTGCGCACTTTGTACATCAGCCGCGGCTCGTAGTGCATCATCTCCCTGAGACCGAGTCGGATTCTGCTTCGCTTGTTTATCGCTTCTTCTTCGTGACCATTGTGAATCCATCTTCGTCGACCTCTGGCTGCGGCTTCTCCTTTGGCACGGAGACGAGCTGCGGCGCATCGTCCATGTCAACGTCCTCATCCTCATCCTCGCTGTCATCCTCCCAGTCTGTCTCCTGGTCACCGCCCTCGACCTTCTTGTAAAGTCCGTCAACCTTGGCACCCTTACGACTATCCCACTTCTTGCGCAAGTCGTCGACAGCTGCGAAATTGCCCTTGGCGCATTCGGCACGCAGCTTAATTATACGGTCGGCGACGTCAAAACCCGTCTCATCGTCGACATTCACCTCGAACTCGTCGACCATAACCTGCAGCAGCATGGTCTCGACATACTCTGTGTCGGGCTCCTCCACGGCATTGTTGGCAGGAACAGCCTGGCCGTTAGAAATCTTGGTGTATGTCGGGAAGAGCTCGACAACGGCGCCGGCAAACCAATCCCTCTTGTCAGCCGAATCGGGGCCTCCCCAGTTGTTCTGAACGGCGAGAGAGAGGGCAGGCCACATGTGCAGCGACAGGGCTACAACCTGCTCGAAGGTCGACTGGCAGGCCTCTATGGTTGTATTAATATCTTCTGATATACATGCTTGAGAGTATTCATGCAGTATGACTTACCTGCCGTGATGGGGCTGGAGGATGCCGTGGTTGCCATGTTGACTTTATGTGTGTCGCGGGGTACTATGGAGGGGCAGACAATTCGGTGACAATTCTCGAAATCACAATTTTTTGACGAATAGTGCATGCGACGGTGGTTACTGTGTTGATCACTGTGTGGAGCTTCCCGGGTCCGCTTCCAGGCCTGGGCAGGGTCCTGTGCTGAACTTTGAGATTGGGTTTGCCGAATACGTAGTGATGCCCGCAGCCAGCAGCATGATCGCTTTGAAAAAGACAGAGAATAATACGTCCCAGCCTTTGAATCGAGTGTCTGTATAAATCGAGGAAGGCATTCCAGATCTCTAAGATTGTTTTCGTACCAATAATTCAACCTTTGTTCAACCGGCTGGCCTCAGGTGTCATAAGTTTGTCGACCAGGACTACGGACATTATCATCCACATTCGTCTCGCGTGATGTCATCGGTCCCCTATTCCGGCATTCAGCTCGAGAGCCGTTTCAGGGCCGGCTTTCTTCCATGCTCATCAACAACGCGATGGTCTTCCCCTGGCCCTGACAATCATTCGGGAAGCTTCAAAAAGGTCTTGCATCCGCTCATGCAGACGATATAGTTGCTTTTTCTCTGTTACTAGCTCCTCCGGGACAGCGTGACCATGAATCCACTCAAGCTAAACACCACCTCGGTGTCTTTAGCAGTGACGCCAACAGTCGTCTCCACCCTCTTCTCACATGTGAGCCTTCTATCCCCATCCTTCCCCAGATTCTACAACGAGATCTGAGATGACGTGAGCGACTCCATGGCCTAATGAATGCTGACTTGGCCAACGTGCTAGTACCTCAATCGCAACCCGCTGAAGCAGAAACCAACCGCTCGCCTGTCCTACGATGAAGGCCTGCATCTCGTCCGATCATTTTTAGAGTTCGCTTCTCATCACACCGTAGAGGAGCTACAGGCATTCACAGCTCAATGGGTACCGCATCCACAATGGATTAAAGTCGAGGATGCCGAGGTTCCCGAAGACCAGGTTGACAAGTCTGCAGATCTGATTGAGGCGCAACTAGGCCCGGCTGGTGTCCGGGAAGTCGGAGGGCGTAAGTGGTGGAAATGGCGAAAGCCTCACAGCCCGCTCAAGGCAGAATGGATTGAGATGCGATCCGACTACCATGAGCGGAAGAAGAATGGCGGGAAAACGAAGCGGGTGATGCTTTACGTCCACGGTGGTGCCTATTTCTTCGGTAGCGTTGATGAACACCGCTACCAGATGCAACGCCACGCCCGCAAGTTGAAAGCAAGAGTTTTTGCGCCCCGGTATCGACTGGCACCTCAATTTCCTTTCCCTTGCGGCCTGCAAGACTGCCTAGCGGCCTACCTCTACCTCCTTACGATCCAGGACCCAAGTACGATTGTGTTGGCCGGTGATTCTGCCGGTGGCGGAATGGTTCTTTCGTTGATGTGCGTCTTGAGAGACCAGAATATCCCCCTCCCGGCTGGTGCAATCTTGATCAGCCCCTGGGTTGATCTTACTCACTCGTTCCCGAGTGTGTCTGGCGATAACCCACTCGACTACATCCCATCATCCGGCTTCCATCATAAACCGTCTAGGGCTTGGCCACCTCCGAACGAGGATGATATGGAAATGATGAGAGAGCAGGCCATCAAGTCACGTGCTGGTCAAGAGAAGAACGCTACGAAGCTAAATACGCTTGAAAAGAAACAGGCAGCGCCAATTTCACTATCCTCTACCGCCGTGGAAGGTGCTGCTGTAAATGGTCCCTCTGGCAGCAAGGCCGACTCTTCTGAGGATGCGGACCCTCACAAAACGGCACTGCAGCTTTCGGTCACGATCGATGGCAAGCTAACTGTAGTCAAGGATCAGATTCAGGTTGGTGTTCATGTTCCGTCATGTTGAGAAGCATGCTGACTGGTCTAGATGTACACCACCAACGCTCTTCTATCACACCCAATGGTCAGCCCTGTAATGCAGCCGACCCTAGGCGGTCTCCCTCCTTTGCTGATCATGGTAGGAGGAGGCGAGGTTTTGCGGGACGAGCAGATTTACCTCGCTCACAAGTGTGCGAACCCCTCCAAATACACACCGCCCGGCCTTGACGATGTAGGCCTGGCACAGGTAGAGCGATATAAGCCAACAGATGTGCAGCTTCAAGTTTGGGACGATCTCTGTCATGTAGCCCCTACACTCAGCTTTACCCGGCCTGCCAAGTACATGTATCGAGCGGTAGCACAGTTCGGCGCCTGGGCTCTGGCCAGGGCTCAAGAGACGGAGATTGAGATTCTAGATGACGACGAAATCTCGGTGATTTCGAGTTCCGCATCCGATTCTGACAAGCCTCAGCAAGGAGAGGGCTCAGGAACTACCACACCTCCGCAGCAAGTTGGGAAAGCGGGCATGCCATTGCCTCCATTCAAGAAACACATGATTCGACAACGGGTTACCCATCACGGTGTTGTTCACGACCTCGTTCCCGAGTCAGATTTACCTGGCTGTACTATCAAGCAGGAGGAAATAGGTGTTGTTAGGCCTACGCCAGTCCGAAGATGGCTTGACACGAAGGCGGTCTTCGACAAAAAGTTCTCCAGTGCCAAAGCAAAGGTGCACAAGAGTATTATCAAGGATATGGCGGCCGGATATGTCGACTTCGGTGACGGCGAACAGCCGCCACCGACAGCTCTAGCCGGACGAAGAAAGGCTCCGGACGAATTAGTCGACCGTAAGAGGACCAAGAGCTTAGGTCTGGCTCTATGGTCACTCTGGGGGTCGAAGCACGATGAGATGACCATGGAAAGGGAGAAAAAGGCAGACTCGGAGGTGAAAAAGTCAATGACCACGGATGATGAGGGTGAGGGAGCCAGGTCGTTTCAAGACATTGAACACCAGGATCCAGCCCCAATCGAGAGGCGCGGCAGTAAAACACGGATCGTCACTGATGAACATCAAACTTCTCAGGCTACTGATTCCGAGGCGGCAGATTCTCAAGTGTCTGGCTTGCAGGTCATGGACTCTCAGGCTACGGAAGTGGAAGAGACGCCCGTCGCCGCTCTTATCGAGAAGAGAAAGGAGCAAGAAAAGCAGAGCCAGGAAACAGCGGATCACCTGAGCCCAGAGTACGTCACGGGAACCGGGGTGGCAGGCAAGCGCCCTTTCATCGACGGCATTGCCTTGCCGTTCAGTCTCGGCAAAAAAGACGCAGAGACGGCTAGCATGATGACGCTCATGTCTACTGGTGATAGTCGGCCTATTAGCCCTATGCCACCCATGAGCCGGGACCACGACGCGGAAGAAATCACCGATAGTCAAACCACCGACGTGGCCTCTGGGCCGGAGCCGGCCTTGACAGGGGAGAGCAAGCGCCCCCATTTGGATAACTTCGTTACCGCTGCAGAGGACCTCCCTCTCGCAAAGGGCAAAGGCAAGGAGATTGAAAATGGTCCCACGGCGCAGACAGTGTGATTCCGTGGCTGAATATACCCTAATTTGTATCTGTAGTGTTTAGTAGCATAGCTCTGGCTCAGCCGGATAATACTTTGCATGTTTCACTTTCGACATAGCGGCCGATGATAGCTTGGTGTGTGATCATTTTACATATTGTTACAGTGTGTCGAGGGTATATACAGCTCTTGTACAACTCAATCGGGCCTCGCTGGACCCCCTACGCGGTTCCGCTCGGTGATACCTTGCCGCCGGGTCCGATATTTTATGACTTTCCTCATCAATCATCCGACCAGTTCGCTTAATCGAGGCCGTTCTGTTCCTTCCACTGCGCAAGGTACATGTGAGGGTCTCGGGGGCCCTCCTTCGTGTCGTATTTTCCTTTGTACGGGCGCACGGCTTCGGAAACAAATGGCGTGAGCTGCACAGCATGAACACGTCAGAAAATAGGCCCCATTTCCTTCGACATCGAGTCGAGGTTTGCCAGAATTAGGGGGTGAGTAGACCAACCTTGCACTCCTTCAAGCCCTCAGGAACGACATACGTCCGCACTTTGTGCCAGTCGATAATGTATCCTCCGTACTTGGTATGACGACCCATGGCACCGGTACGGTTTCCCTTGTAGAAACCCTTGTTGACATCCTTCGTTGTGAGGCGGATGTGCCTGTACTTGAGCACCTGGAGGACGGGGGAGGGTCTCATGGTGGGCGACCTAGGACAGGTATGTAGACAAGACTTGCTAAAGGATTTTGATTTGTTTTAAGGGGGCCCCTTCTTCGAAAGTCGTGGTCAATTGGCCGCGTCTCGTCGTCGTTCGTGGGTTGCGTAGGACAGGTTCAGGGCCGCGTCGTCGTCATCGGCTTCCTCCTCGATTGAAGAGCTCTGGTGATGCGTGATGGTTGTCCCCGAAATTTTGGCGATGCGCCGGATTAGAGTTGACCCTTCAGCCGTGCAGTGATCTCTCGGGAAAGTGGAGCGCATACTACTATGGTATGGTAGGGTGGAAGCATGGGCCGGAAAGTGTGTGGATAACAGTGGGCTTATCCGGTGAATGGGGCCGGGTAATTGCCGCATTCGGAACTGTAGCTTGAGAGCCAGTCCGCGACCTTGTTTATTCCAACAGGAAATGCTAAGGCGAAAGGTGTTTGATCTGATGGGTTTTTGGCTTCGGCGTCGACATAAATTCCGACCCAGGACTTGTTGATGAAGACAATGACTTACGCTTTTTTTTTTTTTTTTAATCCCAACTGCAATTCCGACACCTCATGCTTTTGCATGTCTTGTACACTATATAGACGATCTCACCACTTGAATGGTAAAATCAATGTCGAGCTCACAATTACTTAGCGAGTGACTTTGATGATGAACATTGAATGTTCTAGTGAATACATGCACCGCTGTCCTAGGCATGTACCACTATCCTAGGAATAGTCAGCAAATCCTACTCAAAATACCTGTTTTAATCAGAAAACCTCTTTTGCCTATGGGCGCGCATCTTAAGAATCATGCAGCGGCTATACTCGGCATCCTTCGACACTGCCTACATACCTGTTTTTTTAATTTTTTTAATAAACGTTTCTCTCAAAACCCTCTTGAATGGATGAAGACCCTTAGTTGCCCGTATATGTTTCTCAATCTTCTCCTCTTGTGTTGGATTCATAACCAAACTTTTGTGTGGAACTGCGCAAACTGAAGCCTGATATGGCTTCCTATACTCACCTTCCCGTTCAAGTGTTGATTGTTATAAACGGTTCTGGCAATTGATCTATGGGGTTTCATGCGGGATAACATATGTTGAGCTACTTCTAGTTGGGATCACTATGCACAATCTGACGGGAGCTGATTCTGCTTGTGCTGCTTACGCATCTCCTTCAGATTACAGCTTTACCATGAACAAGAACACATCATTCCTTGCCCTTGCCTTCTAAATCAGGGAATCCTTCAGCTTGTAGACATGCGTAAGCCTTGTGTCTATGGATATGTGAAAGCATTATTCTTCTCATCAGCTATTACAATGTTCTTTTAGGGCAAGGTAACTCACCTTTTTCCCCAAATCTTTTTGGTTAACACAGATTGTTGAGAATTAAGGTACAACACAGTTTCCATGATCATTCGAACCACATGAACCCAAACTGATGCATTGGTCTATTGATATGCTGCTGGTCGTCGCCCTGAATTTCAACCACTTCTATGGGTCTTTGAGCTTATTTCTTCTAAGTATGCATCGTACAAGTGCGGTATTGCTATGTCCCATGTTGCAGGGTCGCTACGATTTGCTTCAAATGAGGGTCTCTCATTCAAATCGTTCTGTGTTTATTACGCAGTCCTGCCTGATGAAAATTTGGTATTCTATGGTGAATTTCTCACAAAGTAGCCATTCTCCATCCAAGTTGTGATGGAGGCTGTTTGGCCTTTTTTCGGTGATGGTCCAACTGAAAGCTCCATGGTAAGAACAAATGGATCTGGATAACTAGCATTGATGGCCTGGAGGTTTCCAGTGCCTCCTGCTCAAAAGAGGCGGGAAAGAGCGTGTCTTCGTGGAAGACAGCACCCAGTTAGCTAGAACATCAGAGATATAAACAAGTCGGTAGTCTTATCCTCCTTGAGCTTGTAAAAGCATCCACGCCGTATCTGTCTTTTCGATTACAGCCAACTCTGTAGCAAAGCGTTCCGGATGATATACATCTCATTGAACTCAATACTATAAAATGAACAAGCATGTGCAAAAATACTTCAGTACAGTATGCCCTACCCTCTTCTCGCTGTTCGGAAGAACCGGAAAACGGCCCAAGGGTCCCGTTGATCATAGATTTGGGAATAAAAAGTGGATAAGTTCCCTAGATCAACACGGGGACACTATCGTACGTCCTCTTCGTCCCACCAGCCACTGAGTCGTCCGAATCTCTCCGGCCTCTTCTCCCTTCGCCGTTTGGCCTCAGCCAAGACTGGGGGGTTTCAGTGAAGAAGACATCCCAGGAAAACTGGATCGAGGCACAACTTCTCGGCGGTGCCATCTCATTCGTCAGCGGCTGCCAAGCCGGTCGCTCGAACTTGGCGATCATAGAAATGAGTGTTAAGCTAGTGCAGCACTCTCGCGGCTCAGACACATCACTCCAGACGTTTACACCGCCCCTTCCGACAACAACACAACAAAGTTGTAATCACGCAAGTACCCTAAACAAGACCTAGAGGCGCGATCTACATAGATTCTTTATGACTCCTTGAACGGGTAAATAATTACGTGTTGTTTCCTTTGTTTTTCAATAGATGCTCTTTATGTGATACATATCTGCCGTCCCCATTTGTGTTTCAAGTCATTCCACGCCGCTTTGGAAAAGCGGGTTCGATATCATTGTGCTCCACGCTCATTGTGATCGTACGTGCGTGCGTCCATCCCGTTAGTTCCCGTCTCTTCCCGTCATGATGCAAGCGACTGGGGTCGAGATGAGCGCTTGAGAACCTTGCTGGAACAGGATCGTGGGGAAGAGATAAAACAGATCATATCATGTTAGTGCGACAAAAACGCCAAGTCTCCATATCCCTCTCTGGTCTTGCCTTTATTGCTTGCGCCTTGACTCTTTAACGTAATCCGTTCCTCTTTACGCCAAGTTCTGTCCACTCGAAATTTCAGTCTCGCTTGCTTGGCTTGTATCCTTCTTTGACCGCAACAATATGTCCTTCAACGTTCTCTTTGGCTTTTTCTCGACTCTTTCATAGAGTGCCTTATGCTCGGTTTGTACGCTGTGTATGTCCTCATAGTCAACATGGACAAAAGCCCTCTCGACGTCCGACAGCCCTATGATCACAATGCTTGTTAGATAAATATCATCAACAATACCAACGCCGACACATACCTTCAACCTTCCTCTGCAAGTCCTGCGCCACGTCATGAGATATCTTTAGCGGGGTCAACTCGTCCATGATAACGTCAATCTCGACGTAGTATTTCTGACCAGCATGGTACGCCCGGCACTGTTAACAGTCAGAGGGCTTCAATGCACTTGGCAGTGTAGCTTACAGTATCAACTTTGAGGATCCGAGTGTCGTGGGTCATTGACATGTAAACTAGCTTGGCAATGAAATCTCTTGGCGCAGACTTGCCAACCAATAGCCATACCTGCTCGAAGGCGTTGGAGACCCATGAGAACAGAATGAGCAAGGCAATGCAGATGGCACCTATGGGGTCGAGATACCATACGAAGCGATCGCCAACAACGGACATTATGAGACCGAAGCTATTGACGACGATGTCGTTGCGGTGGTCGATCTACGGTATTATTAGTAACATCATCTGACAGGGCTGGTGGGATTTGTTGTACAAAGAAGACATGCACCGAAGGAAATTTTCTGTAAGTGAAGCAATACAACATTAACGTGCCCTTGGCAAAGATGGCAATGCCAACAATGATGATAGGGATCACGTGCAATTCCTCAGAGGCTCGCTTGCCCTCGCCAAGGGCGCGACCTGACTCAACCTGTTCCAAGATCAGCACCTTCGTACTTGCCCAAGTCAAACATCACTTGGCGACCTACGAGCAACTGAATAGCGACCGTGGTCATAAGAGCGCAAAATAGAATGATACCAATGGTCTCAATCCTGGTTCGTCCCTATGTTTTCCATATTCCCTGTCAGACTCGTACAAAGATGATCGCCAAGGTGTCGCGGCAACTCACCACCGGATACTTATAAACGCTTGGCCGGGCTGCCATTCTCGAGGTAACGAGCATGACGAAGGATGAGACGAGGTCCATCTAGAGGTCTTTTTGTCAACATCAACCTTTATGGTGCATTTAGAAAAGGTCTACTAACGAAAGCATCGGCTGCAGTTGCAAACAGCTGCATTTTGCGAGTCAACAACATAGTCCGTGAGCGCAAAGTATTGGTTGCTTGTTTACCGAAAGAGATCCGGTTGAAACTGCAGCATAAAGCTGGATGACAAAAAGACAGAAGTTCACAGTAAAAGATGCGTTGACGGCGAACTTAATTTTGGGGCCATTCCGGGCATCTTCAGCAACCTGTTGTCTCTCTTCATCCTCTGCACCAAGAAACTGGTCGATAAGCTTGTTCTGTCGATTATAGAACTTTTTGAGCTTTCTTTTGTTACCCTTGGGATGCTCAATAGCCATCTGCTTCTTGGATATATTGTCACGACGATGGCGACCGAAGTCGTACGGGTCTGGTCTATAGGTCTCGACAGTGGAGGTGTCATCCCTGTTGACGTTGGACGATATTCTTGCGACATTGTGCTTGTTGAAGGCATTGTCATCTGTGGTGGGCACGGAACCGCCATCGGTCACAACTCTCTCGTCCGTGCCAGAAGCTATTACCGGCGCAATTGTACCCGCATGGTTGTCTTCAAGGTGTTGGTTTGTATCACTCTTTACTGCGCCTTTGGGATAACTTTCTAGATCGCCAACAGAATTGCCTCGAGCTATTTCAACTGAATCAATTGGTCAGCGGGAACTGCTTGATGGTGTAGTGGGATGAATAATTCGCCGTGATTGTCAATGGGCAAGGAAAAGCCGATGCGAGGCAAGAGTAACAGATGTTGCTAATCTCGTGGAGGATGTGATGAACCAGGAGTCTGAGAAAGGGAAGTGAAGGCGAGGCCAAGGAAATGCAAGGTAGGGGGAAAGGGGTGCGGGTGTTGAAAGGGTGGGGGCAGGAAAGCAGCTGGAGTGTAACCAACGTACTGGACGATGGTCGGACATTGTCCTGGGGCTCGCGTGGGGATTGCATGGTTGAGAAGATATCAAGCCAGGTGTGTTGTTGGCAGTATACAGTAGAAGAGAAATGAGGATTGGATTTGATGCAATTTGCGAATGGTAATATTATATTGAGCGACAATGGCCACCTTCCCATGATTATCATACTATGCTTATTATCCGCCTCCGCATCGTCCGGAGGAAGCAGCCCGCTTCATGTTAGCCCCTTACGTGGTCGATTAACAGTAAGCTCCAGTGGTAGATGCCCTGCTTCAATGCAGCATAAGCGGGCTAGAACATTGACGGGAGGGTGGAACACAACCCTGGGAGAATGATGGCAGGATTTCAAGATTTACGTGTCATACAGCAGCTTCTTTCAGCTTGTTTCTCGCCAAAACTCCGCCGGCTAGCCAGTTGAAGGGCTGTGATGGCGCACGAAGCTCGTCAGTCAGGGGTATCTATTTCTGTCTTCCTGGCCAAGGAGACTCGAGCCGGGAAGAGGTAAACTTCAACTGTAAGCGAGGAGAGATTATAGTCGGCAAGCGGAGTCGAGTGAAGTAAAGAACCACATCTGGACTAGGATGGAGACAAACTGGCGGCCGAGTCCCTGCGACAGATTGTCACGAAAGTGCGAAGGTGCCGCATGGATAGCAGCCAAGTGGTGAAGTCGATCAGTCGATCACGACGAGGTCCAAGTTGAGGACGCCGTGATTGGCCGGGGTAGGTGTTTCACAATGGCGGCAGACCCATGAGCCGCGTAGATACACCGAGATAGAAAGCGACGTTTATTCTGCCAAGAGTTTGGGGCTGTTACAAGCTGGTCGGCACTGGCACAGACGACAAGGGGTAAAGAGACTGACACAGAGATCTCGTACAGCACCTGCCACTACGTACTAGTAGTAGGTAGTAATTGTGGCGTAATCAAGAGTCATCCACCCACCACACTCTCCTTCTCTCCTTACCGTCTCGCACCTCCCGACTTACACCATTACATACAGTGTATCCACTCTTTTCTTCTTTTTGGACGACAGACATGAGACCACGAAGCAGGGTTTGAGAGGTGAAGAGCGGAACGCTCGGGACGTCTTGCATGTTTGTTTCTATGGAGAGCAAGAATGAACGACATCAAGACGTAGCGTCTCCACTGTTTTTTCGTTTGCGACTTCTGTTGTCCATCATCGCTCGGATGCAATAGTCGCTTTTCGATGTCCACACTATACACCCCTCACACCTGCACACCTGCACACCTTCTACGCCCACCATCGCCCAGCAAAACTGAAATGTGCAAGAACACACGACAGTTGTCTCCAGTTTCCCAAAAGACTGATGGCATGAGACTAGTCACGTCGTCTTGCCCAGCCTCGCTTGATCTCAGACGCCGAGAGATCCTCTTTTCACTCGCCTCCTTGGCTCCCCAAGTTTTACCAGCCCTAGCTAGAAACCCTTCATGCGGGGCGATTAACGATTCTCGGCGCCAGGGTGCCATCCCATCCCATCTGTGAGCCCATTCAGAGTCAGTTTCTCATCAACCACGAGCTGTGGTGCATTAGCCCCCGACTGAGTCTCGACCCCGATCATCGTGGAGCTCTGATTGTTAGGTTAGCCCTGCCTCCTTCTCTCAACCAGAAATTCGAAAAGGCAACAGGGCACGTGAGGCGAGACATGGAAACACAAGACCCAGAGAAAGAAAGAAACAAAAAACCTGTAAGCTGCAGACTTGGACAGATAGAATGAATGAGCAGCAGACAAAACGGGGGCTGCAGATGTCTTGGGCAACCAACACAGACAAATACAGATGCAGCTGCGGATGCATGCACACAATATCAGAGGCCAAGCAAGTAACTGCCTGCGTAGTAACATGTCGCCAAGAAAAATCTCTTGATAAAATCCCGCCAAGCTTAAATGCCCTCCCAACCCAAAATCACCCTTCTTCGCCGGGCTGCACAAAGGGTTAAGGGGTGTCAGCAGCCTCTTGGCTTCAACGGTTGTGCCTGTCCCGCCTCCAGCCTCCCCCGCGCCGCCAACAAGACGCCCTCCATAGGGTCAAATCGACTAAGGAATTTTCCGACTGGCGACCCTGGAAGTGGGGGACCCCCCCTGGCAGCCTCCCGTTTCACACAACCCAAATTTTTCATATGCCGGTAAGCCCCATTTGACGCGCACCCCACGTCGACACCCCTACACGCTTCGCAAATACCCGATGGAAGATCGACTGTCGTCGTTTTGGATTGTTGTCCATTATCAATCAGCTTAAACTGATATCTCTGCGCAATCCATAGTGCCAAGGACAACTGTTGTGAGCCAAGCTGTTGAACTCGAGACGAATGCATGTCACTTGGCACGATCAGCCAACCTACCTCCCAACCCAACTGTATTTGGTTTTTTTATATGTCAGGTTGAGCCGGGGTCCCGGACTTCCAGTCTCGCTCTGCCGGCAAATCATGCCAGAATGAGAAACAACATCGAACAAATGGACAACACTGGCTCCAGACTATGGCGTGGGTCATCGATGCCCAGAGACAAATTGGGTCTCAGGCACTGCTGCAAACTGCATCACAGAGCCGTGGTTGACTTAGCCTACTGTCCACTCAGCGCAGCTGCCTGACTCCACCCCATGCTAATATTCATTGCCCACGGGCAACCCTGCTCGCTTTCAGGTCCTCCCGCCTCCCGCCTCCCGCGAGGCGGACGCTACGACCACATACCCCATCATGAACCCACAAGGGCTTTCATCAGCTGGCTCATCCTTGACTGGACGACTTCTATTTCTGATTCGGTTGGGCTGTACATGCGCAGGGCCTGTTGTCCCATGTTGACGTTTATTCTTTCCTTACCCGTTTCTACGCGGGAAGTCTGCGCGGGCTGTCATACACGAAGGATATTAAAGCAAGTCGAGCCCAGACTTTGCCCAGGCTTTTTTTTCTGCTCCTCACAGAGCACCTGGCCTCGTGTGATTCTTTTCCCGCCTTTCACTTCTTGTCCTTTGTTTTTTTCTTCTCCGGTGCTCTTTGTCAAATAACGACAGCGGGTATTAGATCAGCATTTTCGTCTGTTCTATATACACTGAAGCTGCGGGACAGCTTCTCGTGTCCCCTTGTTTTCAGTCACATTCCTTTCTCTAATGAGTCGTTGCCCTTAGGCGGTCTTGGACAACTGACCGTCTTTACTTTCTTACTCTCACTTCAATTCTTTTCTTTTTGGGCTACCAATCAAGTAGTCCTTTTACAGCCAGCAAGGGGAAATCTTTTAATCAATATGGATGAAATGAAGGAGCCTAAGCCGCAGTGCGGCGGTAAGAAGGGTGGATCTAGCGAGTACGATGTTGGGCTGCATGTCGCTGGTCTCTGTAAGTTGGAGCCCTGGACATGTCACAAAATTGGAAAATTCAGCTAACTTAGCATAGTCTTGGTCTTGGCCTTTTCGATCTTTGGTACGCAGACAAGCGATGAGATATCCGTGGGTCGAACGGCTAACTGAGTGGATGCAGGCGCTGGATTCCCCGTAGTAGCCAAGAAGGTTAAGTGGATGAAGGTCCCGCCCAAGGTCTTCTTCGCATGCAAGCATTTTGGTACGGGTGTGCTGATCGCAACGGCATTCGTCCATGTAAGTGAATGGCCCCAGAACAACAATAATTCTAGATACTTACGCATAGCAGCTACTCCCAACTGCCTTTGGCAACTTGATGAACCCTTGCCTTCCGGACCTGTTCACTGAACAGTACCCACCTCTTCCTGGCGCAATCATGATGGCTTCCATGTTCATCCTGTTCGTAATTGAGATGTGGATCAACACCAAGGTCGGCGGCCACTCCCACGGAGGCCCCACTGGCGATGTGATGCACGACCACGGGCACAGCCATGGTCCCTCGTCGACGCCTTCCCGGCCTCCGCGCTACGGCCGCAACAGCTTTGATGCTGAGGCGAATAGCATCGACTTCGAGAAAACTATGGCGCAGCGCGCCTATGATGAAAAGTCCGGCTTTCCCATGTACCCGGAGAGCAACAACGGCGCACCAGCCGCATCCAGCCTGGCCAACTCTGATATGCCACCGTGGTTTGTCGTCTTCTACGAGCAATATGTGCGCCAGCGCATGGAAATGATGAACATGATTCGATCCTCGGAGGAGAAGCAGGGTTCTCAGGTTGTCGTGGCGGAAGTTAAGCAGGAAGATCCATTTTATGATGCCGAGGGCCAGGTCGTTGATCCCGCTGTGTATCGCAAGATGTCTCTCAACATTACCATGCTTGAGGGCGGTATTCTGTTCCATTCCGTGTTTGTCGGCATGACCATCTCCATTACCATTGACGGCTTCATTATTCTGCTCATCGCCATCCTCTTCCACCAAATGTTCGAGGGTCTTGGTCTTGGCTCTCGTATTGCCGCCGTTCCGTATCCCAAGGGTAGCATCCGCCCTTGGGTTCTCGTCGTCGCTTTCGGTACCACAGCACCCATTGGACAGGCTATTGGTCTTGCAACCCGGAACACATACGACCCTGACAGTGCCTTTGGTCTCATAATTGTTGGTGTCTTCAATGCCATGTAAGTACGGTAAACCTGATAATATCCATCGCCCGCTAACATGGAACAGTTCTTCCGGTCTTTTGCTCTACGCCGCTCTGGTCGACCTCTTGGCCGAGGACTTCCTCTCTGAAGAAGCCAACCGTCTTCTCAGCAAGAAGGACAAGATAACGGCCTTCTGCTATGTCCTTGCTGGAGGTCAGTTCACGTAAAACCCTGTCTGGTCGAATGTTATGCTAACATGTCGCAGCTGCGGGCATGTCCATCGTTGGCATTTTTGCCTAAGTCACAACCTCTTTACCCACAACCATCAATATCTTGGACCCTCTCAATCCTAGATGTCTCTCCCGCGAGGGAGTCCAAACCTCTAGTCCAGTCGGGCTTCCAGCCGTCACCAACTTCCGGTACCCGGCTGATGATTGAGCGTCGTTCTCGGCATCCTCACTCTCTGCGGGATTCAATAGCAGAGAATCATCGTTCGTTTTCTCTGATGCTGTACCGGATTTCATGCAACAAAAGTAAATTCAAAAACCACTGGGAAGGAACTGGTTTGGATACCTACAGCTCTTCTCCCAAAAATCTACTACATTCGTTATTTATGATTTCATTATCCTCCTGGCGCAGCCTGCAGCTAGGAAACTTTGTACAATAGTAGTGATGCGGTGCGCGTCTTAGTTTAGCCACCGCATCAGAAGTGCGCACGACAACAGGCAACATTATTTTTGGGTACAGTTAGGAAAACGATTACACGAGCATTTTAACGGCGTCAGTAATGTTTGCAAAAACATAATGTATTCATGAACAGCACAATAGAGCATTGATAGAGGCATTTCATGTACGATAGCATGATCTTTCTGGGCATAGAAAAAGATTTGACAGGTCACAAAAAAAAAAAAAACAAGTCACGTAGGATGCAACAATTTCACAGACGTGAATCGCCGCTACTGGCCTGTTATTCTACCACTCTTCTCTCTTCGTGAAACCGCTCCTCCGATTGCTTGTTATTGGCTGGATTTATAAGCGTATATGGAGACAGTCTGGTATGTCAGATCCGAGGAGCCCGAGAAGTCTGATCTAGATGGGATAAAACATCACGAGCCCTCAGAAAGACTGACTCCAAAGTGCGATCCTATGGGGTGTTAAGTAGCCGCCTCTCGGGCTTACGTTTTGACTTTCTTCCCCAGACTTCATGGCATCCGAAATAGAGTGCGACCAGGTATGATCAACGGAAAGGGGAAAGAAGAGACAAGATGCCAAGAGGATAAAT
Organism: Colletotrichum truncatum; assembly: GCF_014235925.2. Classification (NCBI taxonomy): domain Eukaryota; kingdom Fungi; phylum Ascomycota; class Sordariomycetes; order Glomerellales; family Glomerellaceae; genus Colletotrichum; species Colletotrichum truncatum. Next base: position 6,001,262 of record NW_027222399.1, on the reverse strand, counting down.
CGTCAAGCGGTTGAGGGAAGGGGGAGGTAGGGTTGGTGGGTGTATAAGAACCAGGAAAAGTTACGAAGCAACGTTGAGAAAGGCACCGGCATGCGCCGAGCAAGGGGGGGGGGGGGGGGGGGGGGGTGGGAGGGCAGAACCATTAGACGCAGCGGAATGTCAGGCTGAACGCTACTTGAGGTGGCAGGAAGCAGAAACCAAGCAGCCTCGTTTCTTTTCACTTTTTGACTTTGTTCTGCCCTCCTGCGACTTGGAGGTCTTTCTCGTCATCGCCGCAGCGCCGCAGGTCTTCCGGGGCTAGGTTACTATGGACTTAACCATGTTTTGTATAAGGTTATTATCAGGCCGGAGGAGGGTAAGGTGTTGGAGAGAGAGACAGGCGGGAGCAGAGCCCCCGCCGACCTCTCACACTTACACCCCTCTTTCTCCCCTCGCGACTTCTGCAAGGGACATACTACTCTGTAAGGCGGTAAGTAGGTGGTGCAAGTGGGCGCGCTCTATGAATAACATCCCAGATGTTCAAGACCGGGGGGTCGTTTCCGGAACTCCAGACAAAGAGGGGCAGGGGTATGCGGACGGAGACCGGGGGTGGGGGAAAGGGAGGAAGCGTGGTGTGGGAGCAAATGGAAGGGTTTGAGGCAACACACCGCTGCAGAAGCATGGGCGAGCTTGACGGGCGATGACGAAGTTGGTTGCGGTATTGGTGTCGTTTCTAGAAGTATGGCATGGATGTGTTGGTGTTTCCGTGGCAGTTTACATGCGCTTGAGTTCTCTTCCGCAGGATGTAGTGTGGGAGGCACAGACGGATATCTCGGCGGGGATGCACAGCAAGATTGTCTTATTTAACAAGGCGAAAACCTAGAGTTTATGTGCCAGAGGAAAATCGCCGAGAATCTGATGGGGAAAAAAACTTCTTGACAAAACAGTTGAGTGGGATAGATTGGCTTTCCTTAGCAGACGTACATAGCCAACCGAACTCCAGGCACCCTCAACGGGGGGAGATATAACCACCATGATTCATTCGCGGCAAGACGAAGCGACATTCGCAATGTTGACATAACTGTTGCCAAGATGCCAATCACGATTATCCGGTCTTGAGCAAGATCTCTCAAGTCTTCGCAAAGCCCGACAATAACGTGGCATGGAGTACATGGCCCTGGCTTGTGCCTCTCTGTGAGATTATGGACGAGCGGAGGCCCTGACCGTGCGCTGCGTCCGTTGTTCGGGGTCATCGGTGGTTTGGTTGGTTGAGGAGGGGCAGA